>NW_022147432.1:0-1200000 GCF_002938485.1 Sitophilus oryzae | reverse complement strand
TTGTTTATACAGGGTGGTCCGAACTGTATTCCGGAAACTTCGACAGATAAAAATAAGTAAAAGAGTTCGTATAAATGTATGTCCTAAATGCTTAGTTTCGGAGATACAGGGTGTAGAAGTATCATTTTTATTTCGATTTTTTCCAAATAATTTCTGAAGTAGCGTCAATATTTGGATGAAAATTGGTGTCTGGAAATTTTTTGATATGAGAAATTTGATTTTGATGTCAATATGACTCCTATTTATAGGGGGCGCCACCTACATGTGTTTTAACTGTTTGAATAGTAATAACTTTTCGTCCGTATCTGTATAAAACTACTGAGTGAAAAAATATACATTACCGTGATTTTTTACGTAATAAATGTCTCTTGATAAAAATCGCTACAAGCAACCATTCTCAAGATATTTAGAATGGACATAGTCAGTACATGTCATTATTGACAAAAAATAATCATATCTTGAGTAGATAGTAATTTCACTGAAATTATAAATTTGGGTACTTTTTATTTTTTTAAATTAATTATAATTTTTTTTTGAAAAAATGATGATAAAACAGTTTCTGTTGAACTTTTGGCACAAAAACATTTTAAATTTATAATTTCAGTCTAATAACTATTTAGTGAACATATTTAATTTATGTCAATGATGCCAGGTATTGATCATTTCGATTCCAAATATCTCGAAAATCATTACTCATAGCGATTTTTACCAAGAGACCTTTTTTACGTAAAAAACGTCGTAAATGTATATTTTTTTAATCAGCAGCTTTATACAAGTACGGACGAAAAGTTATTACTCTTCAAACCAGTTAAAAAATATGTAGGTGGCGCCCTCTACAAGGAGGAATTATATGGACATCAAAATCAAATTTCTGATATCAAAAAACTCCCGAACACCAGTTTTCATCAAAATATTGATGTTACTCCAGAAATTATTTGAAAAAAAATTGAAATAAAAATAAAACTTCTACACCCTGTATCTCTGAAACTAAAAATTTTAGGACATACATATATACGAACTTTTTTACTTATTTTTATCTGCAGAATATGCTGCCGAAGTTTCCGGAATACATCAAGTCATACTACAGAAGAAGAGGAGGCGAAGAAGAAAAGAGGCCAAACACAACTGACAAAACAACCGAATATTATAAGGAACGAAATAAAATGGTTAAAAAAGAAATCAGGAAAGACAAAAGAAACTACAATACAAAACTCATAGAAGATACTATAGATGATAATTATAAAATGAAAATATTGAAAAAGAAACTTTCTAATGGAAGAACTAAAATATCAAAAATACGCAACGGAAACAATATTATAAAATCAAGTTGATTTAAATCTTTGAACCCTGCTTTATGTACAGAATCAATGTGTAGAGAGAAATAATTTCGAAATTACTGTCATGTGGTAGGAAATTTTATTATATTATCAAAATTAGACAGGGGATAAAAAATGTAAAAAAATATTGTATATATCATACTTACAGTCATAAGCATTTTTTTCATTTTTTTTGTTTTTTATTTCACTGAACCTGTGCAAGATAAAGGCAAACAAAGAATTAAACAACAGACAGAAAGTACGCCAATCCGAATAAACCAGACAAAGACAACATACAACCTACAACTACAATGTTAAAGTGCTGGCGAGCGAGAAAGAAAACACAAACGAGATAGAGAGCGGACAGCAGCAGCATCAATGCGGAAGCGGATACTTTTTATCCGCTTACAGGCGAGAAAGTTAAAAACTCGCCGTTTAAAGAGTTGAGCCGATTTGTATTCGGACGAAGGGATTGAGCAGAGAGGGACCGGTTTAGGAGGGCCGAAGTGGGCGGCAGTAAACCGGCGGAATATGTTTTTGGTGCAGAAGAAAAGTAATTTCGTGCGAGATGACGGTAAAAGGATCAAAATGTTTTCGGAAATGGAAATATTAGTCGAATTTAAAGCTGTGGTAATTCTTAAAATAGGATTTGAAATCGGCGGCCGCCGGCCGTAAGGAATACCGTGTAAAAGTTTGTTTGGAATAACAGTGGCGTAGAGAAATAAGAAATTTTATAATTATTTGGCAAATATTTCAGAAAAAAATCTTCTTAGTCGTATGTGTGAGGGAAATTACGATAAAATATAATAAAATCAAGTGTAGACTTGGCGGCCGCGGAGGTACTATGCTATTACCTCCGGCTCGGCTGCAATTTTGACAATGGGTTAGGGGGATGGTCAGGAACTGCCATCTGAAAGGATTGATTGTACCCATAAATATAAAAAGCTCTTATGAACGGAAGCGGTCAGTTGTATACGAGAGAAAATGGCGGATAGATCAATAGGAGATGTCGTGATATACTCTGACAGCTTGGGCGCTTTAAGGGTGATTCTCACTATACCTTCCATATCAGCACCCTTCCGTTTACATAAAATATTATATCATGGAAATGAATAGGACAATACACACTATGCGTTCCGTTTCCCTTCCGTTCCATATCCTTTCCTTCCATACATTTTTTTGACGGACGGACTGAAGCGTATCGGAAACAGCGTTGTCAAGTTCTTACATCTGTACCAGCTCTGTTAACATTTTGCTGATATTTATTTATTCTTTCACCTCTTAATTAAATCTATTACCTTTTTCAAAAGATACAAATTTGTAAAATAAGACTTTCGTAATGATATAAATTGTAAAATAAAAGTATGGAACTGATACGGAACGGAAGCTTACGTATAGCGTCAATACAATAAAAAAATACGGAACGGATATGGAATGGATATGGAATGGAAACGGAAGGTATAGTGAGAATCAACCTTTAAGAAGGCATCACCATCAGTGAGATCGAAAACTGTGATGGACAGCCGAGAAGCACTGCTAGGCCATCACATCAATGTGGTGGGCAACCAAGAAGCGGACAGACTCGCCAAAGAAAGGGCCAGGGGAGAGACTGTGGCAGATGACTCACCACTTGTGGCGATCAACATACTGAAGGAAGCTATAGAACCTACCATCAAGGTCAAGCAGCAAGAGACGTGGCAACACCGTGAGGACTGCGCTGCAGCTAGCAGGCTGTGGCTAGTGCTAGATAGCAAAAAGACAAAACAACTAATAGAGCACAAAAAAAACTAGTACGCATAATTGTAGGTCTCGCCACTGGAAACTGCCCCACGGGCAAACCTCTTGAGATGGAAGATTTCCAACGACGACTACTGCAGAGAATGCGGTGGGGAAGAAGAAACCATAGAGCATCTCCTGTGCCACTGTCCGGCAGTGGAATACCGACGCTTTAAAACTTTAGGGTACGGTTTTTTGGAGGGACTAGAGGTAGCAACAGGAAGCCAACATCATCGGCATCGGGAACTTTACAGAGAGCTGGAAGTGCTTTAACGCAAAGAAAGAATAAGAGAAAGATTTGGTACAATAATACGGGGGTATCGCTATGGGCCTAATGCCTCCGACTGAGGGATCAAACAGGATCCCAAACTAGTTGGCCAAAATATTGCCTCTTTAACTTTGTTGACGAACATGGATTTTTACACTACAAACTATAGTAAAATGATGTTTTTATCACTCTGGATAGAGAGGGCTATTCTGTTCTGTTGCCAGCAAATTAAACAGCGAAACAAAAGAATACCCGCTGCCTTAACTATGGCCACTTCCACTTGGAAGAAGCGAGCGTGTTTTTGTAGCTATGCAGCGGTGGCTTGGATGGCTTCAATGACGCGCGCGCGGTCAAATGGAAATTAAACTCTCAACCGACCGACGGAGCAGATACTATTGAGCCGAGGTGAATAAATAGTTTAGCCGTAGACAAACGAGGAAACTCTTTGTTAGAACAAAAATAAACGTTCTTTCGGAATGGTTCTCCGTATTGAAATGTTGAAAGATACCGATTTGACTCGAAATGAAAAATTGTTTTGTAATTTATAAAAAAATCAATTAAGTTTCTTGATGTTTAGACTTACATAAACATTTATACTTACAGTTGGGAGTTGGAACCTTTAGTGTTACACAGCGAAATAAAACACTAGATCACCACAATACACCAAAACATTTTTACTTTTACACTGGACGTGCGTTTCGTTTAGTTTGGTTTAACCATGTTAGCATCATCAGCAGATGATCAAGACTGACCGAGTCTTGATCATCTAGCTTTTTTACTTTTACTAAAATTTTTCAGTAAAAATCTACAGTAAAACACAACTACTGTAGTCAGTTTCAACGTTAGCACGACCTAAGTTGAAGCCGATCTCGTTGCCTAACCGTTTTTAGTTGAGTAAATCCGTATTATGCACCCTGTTCACGCTCCATTTACGTCTTCCTACATTTAGGTAGGAGTAATATGCTGTATCTGCTAGCGGTGGTAGCCGGTGCAGCAACCCCATCTTGCATTTACACGAGGGTTAATTAGCTAGGATCTTACGTGCGTGCTCGTCTTAAACAGACTGCCTGGAGGAAGATGTTGTGAAGTCATTACATAGTTGGTAAATAACTCTTTTGTTAAGTTAAGTCTATGCTCTGTTGTGAGTTGATTGTAACTCTTAATAGATTATAATTTAGTGTAGAGGGTATCTCATTTTGGTCGAAATCATAAGGTATTTCCGTTATTAGTAAAGATAGAAGAATGCGGTTTTTGCACAAATCTGTTCCACTTTTTTGTCAAACGAAAAATGATGTAAACAAAATGTTCATATTCCTCTTTGTTTCTGAGCTACAGGGTATTTTTGAAAGTTTTGCAATTTAGGCATATCCTACACTATTTATTTTATTTAATAGTTCTTGAAGATCTTCCATAGTAAGGGTGGGGGCCAAAAAACAGTAATGGGTTTGCCATTGACCTAATACCATTGGACTCGTTTTCGAGAGCAAGCTCGAATATTTATTATAATATTTTTTACATAGTTGTTAAAAAGCATCGGTATAATGCACACCATGTTTATAAAAAAGGACCAAGTCAAGGTTACACTAAACTGCGTGATAAGATCCGCTACAAAAATAATTTTATGTTATAACTATTTGAAGCCTGGCGCATCCGCCACGACATCAGAAAAAAAAGACTTTTTATGTTTTTTAATTAAATGAAAAACAAAAAATCCGGCGACGACAGTTTTTAGAAGAGCCAATTAGCTATCTTTTAGTAAAAAAACAACCTTCTAGAGCAAGTCGTTACTTCAGTAGATACTACACAGATAAATATTAGCATTTTATACAGGGTGGGCCACTGAAAACTTACAATGGCTATAATTTTTAAACCAAAAAGGATATTAAAAAAAATAAATAATACCGTTTCTATAATATCGAGGGGGAATACATTTGACGTATTTTTTGAACCACCCCGACCTACCTCTTAGGCGGCAACCCTACTCACTTGAAAATCTTAAATGGCAACACCCCACTTGTGGCGCCTTTTTGGAAAGCCCATGAAAAATGCTAAACGATGATTATAAAGCTTTTAGGGTGAAATTGAAAAACTACCAATTACACGAAAAATTAGGTAGACATTAATGAAAAAAGTGATTTTTTCAGCATAAGTTACAAATTGGGACCGAGCTAAATGAGGTATTTTTCAAACCACCCCGACCACCCCTAGGTGCCACCCCCTCACTTCTAATCTCATCAATGCCATTTTGAAACCATTGTCATTTTGAAGCTAAAAATAAAAAATGTAGATAATAAAAAGGCAACAAAAAGATGTTTTACTAATCGTTCACCCTAATTTTGAGATAACGCAAATTCTTCCTTAACATCTATTTTTTTACTTTCAACAAACAGGAACCTTAAAACGGCATATCTTTGCTTTTTTGCACTGTCTTCTATCGATTTTCAATCGTTTGCAAATTTGGTGGTATTTTAAACCTTTATTTGATTCGCTTATTTGAAAGAAAAATGGTTTATACTGTGGAAGAAAGAATTCAAATAGTTTTTCTTTATGGTGCTGTAGGTATGTGCGATTTGAGAACGGCCAGTGCTTTCAATGAGAGAAATCGGACAAAAACGTAAGTCACGTTTATGTTAGAGATTGATTCTAAAGTTTCGAGAAACTGGATCGGTTAAAAATAAAAAAAGGACAGGGTGCTGAATGAAGAAATGCAGATGGAAGTTATTGGTCAGGTATCGGTTAATCCAGAAGCATCAACACGCCAGTTGGCATCAATCACAGGTATACCTCGAACAGCTGTCAGAAGAATATTGAAAATGCACAAATTCCATCCCTACAAAATTAAGGTTCTACAGGAACTTGGCGACGACGATCCAGATTTTCTTTCAAATTGTCACACCTACATTTCTTATCACTACTTAATGTAATTAAGTTGAAGTCTGTATGACCATCGTTTAGTAATTTCAATTAGCTTTCCAAAGAAGTGTCACAGCTGGGGTATCGATCGCTATCTTGAGATTAGAAGTGAGAGGGTGGCACCTAGGGGTGGGTCGGGGTGGTTTGAAAAATATTTCATTTGCCCCATTTAGATGGGTCCAAATTTGTAACTTATGCTGAAAAAATCACTTTTTTCATTAATGTCCACCTAATTTTTCGTGTAAGGGGTAGTTTTTCAATTTCACCCTAAAAACTTTAAGATCATCGTTTAGCATTTTTCACGGGCATTCCAAAAAGTTGCCACAAGTGGAGTGTTGCCATTTAAGATGTTCAAGTAAGTAGGGGTGCCCCCTCGATATTATAGAAACGGTATTTTTTATTTTTTTGATATCTTTTTTGGTTTAAAAATTATAGCCATTGTAAGTGTTCAGTGGCCCACCCTGTATAATATGTAGAAGATGTTAAAAAATTAAATGTTGACTACATAAATAACAAAGTTAAAATTTGTTAATATTAAACAAGATAAATAAAAAATAAAAAAATGACAGCTATAACTTGATATAATTTCCTAAAAATTTTTGATCGATAATTTCCTTTAGCATCAGTACCAATCACTAATCGTAAAATCATCTAATATAGTATCACTAAGTATTTCAATCATTGTGGATCGTTGCGTATTTTATTTTTTGTATTTATTCGTCATCTTTCCCGCGCAATATAAGCATCTAATCACTTTAAATGCTTTAACTGCACCATTCTCGATAGAGACCCAGCTGCAACCGCAGAATAGTAAGACCAAAGTAAATTACAAATAAGAAAAAACCTCGGTGCTTTTATTGTCATTCCTATAGTCTCTAAGTAGGGATATGTCTTATGCCGCCGCCCCATCCCTGTTTTTAATTAAGCTTGAGACCAATAAAGTAAACGTAATGTTACTTGGATGCCATAAACCGCATTTTAATGGTATTTCCCAAATGGGGGTAACATCGGAATGGGCGCTATATTGGCTGGTGAAGACAATTTGTAGCTCCAATAACAACTGTATTGCTAATTAAAAGTGTACTTTAAAAGATTTTTATAAAGTTTATGCATATAAAAATTATACATCTTTCAATCAAACGACGCATTACGGAAGCATACAGGGTGGCACATAAGCGAGGCAATGTGCATAATTTAAAATTATTTTCAAATGTACTGGGTATGCCAGAACTAAGATACATAACAAAGTTATAAATTTTCTTATGGAACACCTGGTATTTTATTTTATTTTTGAATTCTTGATCATGAAATAAAGCATTTATTATAAGGGTTTAATATGTTTAAATACTTTGGTTTTTGAGATATTTAAAGATATTTAAATATGCATGCTATACTACAACAGTTTGTCAACACTCTGTACATTACTTTTCAGAGTTAATTCTTGTGCTGACTTTGAAGCCAGAGAAATAAACATTACTAAAAAAAAATATTGCTTCCTTAAATATATACAGGGGTATCAAAAGTTGCTGGTCTGTTTTAAATATTTATTTTACATAAAAACTTCGTTATTTCAAATGCAACACTATGTATTTTTTAAAATAAGTCGAAGCAGATTTAAATGCTCTATCAAACTATATTAGGGTTTCTTATACCCATCTGGCTCAGATTTTGAATGAAAAGCGATTTTTAAATAAAATTATAATCAAGATGGCTGGTGTCGTCATGGCAATTTTCTAGTGACAGTTAGTAGCTATTTTCAAAATCGACATTAGTTCATGGACTTTATTTTAATTTCTAACAGGTTATTTTTTATTTAATTTACCTATAATAAGGTTAATAAGTATTTATTATTTTATCAAGAAAAATAAAGCAGTATCTGCTAGCGGAAGGAATGGGTATGCTACTATTGATTTTATTTTGTGAGGACAATTGCTTGTTGGCCAGAAAGGTTTATGCTCAAAGATATACAAATAGGAATTTTCTTGACAAGCGTTCCTTTGAACAACTACTTTTCCTATTTCGCAGAGCTGATTAGTAGAAACCCTGTAGCATCTAACTAAAATATCTTTACATGGGTCTTTTTCTATATCTCTATAAAGCTCTCCTACCAAATTTTAGTTGTCCAACTTCAGAAACAATGGCACCAATGCCAATTTTTTCCCACACTGCAATTTAACATTTGTTTAAACAAATTTAAATATTACAAAAACTATTACTTTTAGGTATATAACGTTATATATAAAAAAAGTTATGGAATTTTACGCAGAATCTAAAAATGAAATAAAAAATAGGGTATTGCATTTAAAAAAAACATATGTTATATCCGCCACACTTTTTCGACGCACCTTGTAATAATACTCTATATTAATACTCTATAATAATTTTAAAATGTGTATCTTAACCATCCCTACAACTTTTACATTTAACATTTTTTTGTACACCTCGAAACAAATGAGATAATGGACATTACTCTATCGTTGACTCACCCTGTAACTTATATACATAATAAAGTAAGAAAACCAGAGCAGCTAATTAAAATTCTATTGATATTTAATATTTTAATGATTTTTTTTTCAATTTTTAATTAAATATAAATACTCATTTTCAGAAAAAATAACTAGATATTGTTATAGAGTTCAGGATAATTCCCTTAACAGACTGGTATTTTAGTAAAACCACCATCGTTTTAATTACGTTCCACTTTGGCAGTAGACTGTCTGCACCATTCTACACAAACCCCACTTAACTCCCGTATTCGCTCTCTTGGCTCTTTTGCTTTGCTCCAATATTTTTAGTTCATTTAAATGGTAAGAAGGTTTATATAGTAAACCGTTTCCAGAGACCTTTTAGTAGCTTGGCTATTTTAATTTTCCGTTTTTGCGTTGGTCTCCTCTCTGAACATTTGACCGTTAAGTAACATTTGACCGTAAAGTTTGGTTTGTAATTCTGTTCCTGAAAGTTACGTTTTTAGATTAATTATTTTGTAATGATTTTTTAAAGTAAACGTAGTTGGTAGTTTAGCTTTTGAAATTCTAATTTGGCAATACAATTTATATTTTCAACTTAACTTCTATAGGGTGGCTCAAAAAATTGTGAGTGGATCTTTTTTTTTGTATATACACCCTGTATATTATTGCATTTTGCTTTCTTTCAGATTACTTTACATAATCCTAAGATATGAGTAAATCTATTTCGATAGTTTCAGAGATAAAAATAAATCAAAAATATATATTTTTGAACTCTCCTTAAAAAAATATTAAAAATACAAGAACCGTTCTGAAATCAAAACTATATTAGATATTTACTTTAGATGGTCTGTTCTTACTTTGCTATAAATATGGTAATCGTAAATCATACAGGATGTTCAATATTTCACGCCAAACTTTCAAAAATATAAAATAATTTTTCTTGTTTTTTTTTTAAATGGAACACCCTGTATATTATTTTTTTATTAGATGGAGAATTAAAAAATCAACATTTTAGTATTTAAAGTATATCAAAATTTTTAATAGTTTACGCCAGTACACGTAGTATTATTTCATATGGCACTTTCAATGGTAAAATACGAGAGAAAAATCATTTGGGTGGCTTTGATGAAAATTTACTGTGGAAAATGCCATATAAAATACAAAACCGGAAATATCTGCGAAACTATTTTATATTTTAGAAAGTTTGACGTAGAATTTTGAACATCATGTATGATTTACGATTTCCATATTTATAGCAAAGTAAGTACAGACCATCTAAAGTAAATATCTAATATAGTTTTGATTTCAGGGCAGTTCTTGTATTATTAATAATTTTTTTAAGAAAGGCTGAAAAATATATAATTTTTATTTATTTATTAATATCTCTGAAATTATCGAAATATACTTACTCATCGAAATATCGAAATATACTTACTCGTCTTAGGATTATGTAAAGTGATCTGAAAGGAATTGACAAATGTAATAATATACAGGGTGTTCCATTAAAAAAAATCATCCCGATCCACTCACACTTTTTTGAGCCACCCTATAGAAGTTAAAATATTTTCCTGAAATACATTCTAGTACATAATTTAGGTTTGCACTTAAACAAAATTCCCAAGTTTTTTATTCTAGGAGCTATAGATGCCCGACGCACTATTGCCGGACTCTGTATTGGCAATATAAGCAGCTAGAGTACTTCCTCTTAATTAGTAAAAAATAATCCACAACGAACAGGAGGCTCAAAAGTGCGGTAGGTTGTTTCGATATAAGGAAGGGGGAAGGGGTACGCCTGCCTGTTCAATTTGGCAGCTAACAGAAAAACAAATAACATGCATAACAATCTAATTAATGTTTAAAACATTACATCCCGAAAAACGAAATGTACCGTAAACAAAACGAGGGTTTTGCAGATATTACCCATTCCATTTTGAAAATTAAATCAGAGGAACTAAGAAAATCCTCCTTCCCTTCTCCGAAGCCTTAACCGTCAGTCTTCTGGCAATTTCTTAAGGATTTTGCACGCTTCGCGAACTAATTTGCCTTTTAGGCGAGCAAACAACATAATAACCGAAAATCCTCAGTCTTTTCAACCGTGGCGGTACTGCGAACCCTCTGATGAAGATTCGGCACGATAAATAAGGCCCTATCAATTTTAATGCTTTTGTTTTGAGGGAAAACAGGTCCCGCTTTTGTCCTTTGAGAAACCGATCTCTCCGCAGATCGGTTTCCGGAAAGTTTGCATGAGAAGTAAGAAACGGCGAAAGGTTACTTACGACGAGGAAATAAAGTGAAATTTGAGCTGAAACAGTTCCATTTTTAAAATAAAAAAATGAAAAGTATTCTGACAGTATTGTCAGTGGGCATTATGCTATTGTAAGAAATGAAATGCTATTAGTAAAAATAAAATATACTGATTATTGATTAGCATTGAAAAATCCTAATAGTTATTAATGATACTAGTTCGATACGAACATCATAATGAAACGCGTGTAACGTTAAGCCAGGAGGCGTTAGCCGAGTGACTTAGTTACACAAGTTTCATTAAAAAGTTCGTATCGAACGTGTATCATTCAAAATTTAATCTACGACGCGACACGAGGGACGATCCAAAGAGATTTGATTTAATTTAAAATATCAGAGATATCCTCATAAAAATTAAAATTCAAAATTATCAGGTGCCCATATTAGTCGACGCCGGGGTAACCGTGCTTGTTGATTGTTTCCATTTTGACTTTGACAACTCAATTATTGATGTTCAATTTTGTGTTAAACGTTCAGTTTTAGAAAAAAAAAACAAAAAATAATATTAATATGGGTGATTCTGATTCTGAAAGTGTCCCTTCGGATATTGAAGGCAAAACGTTGTCGATTCCCTACTTCCCGAAAAATCAAGACAAACGTACGAGCAAGTCTATGTAAAACTTGAAGATTGGTGTAAAGGGAAAGGAATCAAGAATAGTAGTAATGAAAAGGTTCTCCTGGCATATTTTGAACATCTTTCAAAACATAGGAGGCTTCATCACTTTGGGTATATTATTCCATGCTACGTTCAGTTATATCAGTGAAGAAAAATACAGATATTAGTAAGTACGTCCATTTAATTGCATTTCTAAAAAGAAAATCGGAAGGATTTTGATCAAAAAAATCGAGAATTTTAAGAAAAGAAGACATAACTCGTTTTTTGTTGGAAGCTGATGATAAAACTTATTTCCTGACAAAAGTTTCATTGATAGTGGGACTTGCGGGAGCCTGCCGGCGTATCGAGTTGACAAATCTGCAGCTGCAAAATGTTAAAGATGAAGGACAATGCATTCATGTCATTATTCCATTTATGAAAACAAAGATATCACGAGATTTTTTTTATAACGGAAGGGAATGTTGAAGGAATAAATATGGTGGAAATGGTTCGATGATATATAGCTATGCGGCCAAGCAACACAGAGCATACTCGATTTTTTGTAGGGTACAGAAATGGAAAATGTATTAAGCAACCCCTTGGCATTAATACTTTAGGGAAAATGCCGTATAAAATAGTATTGTTCCTAAGTCTTCCAAATCTACAACAATACACTGGACATTGTTTCCGTAGATCGTCTGCGTCGTTGCTTGCAGATTCAGGAGTGGATTTATTAACTGTTAAAAGACATGGTGGTTGGGGCTCTAACACAGTGGCAGAGAGCTATACAGAAGATTCCAAAGAAAATAAGAAAAAAGTGTCATGTAATATTTTGGGTAACATTTCTGGCAATTATGGGTCTCCAACAAGTTCAAGCACTCAGGAAATAAATTTACTTTCTAAAAATTCCACTCACCTGCCATCGTCTGGAATTAATTTAACCAATTGTACTGATATTATAATTAATGTTTGCAATAAATAAACGTATTTAGGTACCTTTATTTGCTTGTTTCTTATTTTAAAATTTGCGTGTTATTATGAATTCATAATAGCACTAGTGCAGTAAGTATTTTTAAAATATTTAAATACTTATATACTTTTTATACTGGGAAGCGCATAGTTCTCCCACGCTCATAGTCACGGATAAATAATTTTTGTGTTTAGAGGATGTTTGGTCATTACAATCTGTCTGACTGATTAAATATAACTTTATAATAACTATCTTAATAACATAAAGTTCATTTATTTCTTAGCACATGAGAGCACTACTGAGAGCCTAAGGTTTCATCCTTGTGAAAATAAGTTATGTCTGATCGCTCTGGGATCTTACTCTAATAATATTATTTAGAAAAATTGATTTAGCAGAGATTAATGTCGATCAGATTACTACCAATAAATGGAAAGGCATAAACTCGGTCTTAATCCATTCGGACAAAGTTTACTCCATCATAAAACGGCGCACTAAAACCGGCAACAATGGCTCATATATTTCACCCCGGTCACTTATTAAGGGAAGCCGAAAACTTTAGCGACCGGATTGCCTCAGATAACGAAACCGTAAATATTTATGTCACACAGAGCGAGATTGCCCCGGATTTTACGCTCCCGTTGTTTTATTAAATCGAGTTTAAACATTTTTATATTTATTTCCTTAAATTATAGTGAGCAATTTTTGTAAACACAGTATCTTGAAACTATTTTAAAATATTTTAAGTCTAATGTAGGTGCAGTTGCAAATTAAAATTTGTTGCCTTTTAAAATAGGTCCAGTTTTAAAATGACTGAAGAAAAAGGCTCACCCAATTTAAAATTTTCTTGTTTCCTATGTTAAGATAGTAAAAGGATATTTTAATGTAATTTTTCGCGAGGATGCCGATTTTCTACCTCAATTTTTTTAGAATGTTAATTTTGACAGATACGACGCCATTGTGTTCTTTTTAAATGGAAAGCCCCACATATTTTAATATCTTCCGGTAGCCATATTTTGACTAATTTCAAAAATAAAGGATTGTATTCCGGAAACTTCGGCAGCATATTCTGCAGATAAAAATAAGTAAAACAGTTCTGAAATGTCCTAAAATGCTTAGTTTCGGAGATACAGGGTGTAGAAGTTTCATTTTTATTTCGATTTTTTCCAAATAATTTCTGAAGTAATGTCAATGTTAGGATGAAAATTGGTGTCTGGGAGTTTTTTGACATGAGAAATTTGATTTTGATATCAATATGAGTCCTATTTGTAAGGGGCGCCACCTACATGTGTTTTAATTGGTTTGAAGAGTTATAACTTTTCATCCGTACCTGTATAAAACTACTGAGTGAACAAAAAATATACATTTCCGTGATTTTTTACGTAAAAAATGTCTCTTGGCAAAAATCGCTACGTGCAACCGTTCTCAAGATATTTAGAATGGAAATAGTCAATACATGTCATTATTGACAAAAAAATAAACACGTTGAGTAGATTATTATTTGACGGAAATAATAAATTTGGGAAATTTTTATTTTTTTATATTAATCATAAATTTTTCTGCGAAAAAATTATGATAAAACAGTTTCTGTTGAACTTTTGACACAAAACATTTCAAATTTATGATTTCAGTCTGATAACTATTTAGTCAACATGTTTAATTTATGTCAATGATGACAGGTTTTGATAATGTTGATTCCTAATATCTGGAGAACTATTACTCATAGCGATTTTTACCAAGAGACCTTTTTTACGTAAAAAACGTCGTAAATGTATATTTTTTACTCAGTAGTTTTCATTCATATTTTTAAGTATCACTTCTAGCAGTTTTAAAATGCTATTAATTTATCATAAGATATGTAGCTCAAACAGGGTATCTTGATTTTGAACCCCTTATATATCCAAAAAAATTAGTACAAGGTATACTAAACTATATATTTTTGAAATTGGCCAAAATAGTCTACCAGAAAATGCTAAAATATGTGGGGGTATGAATTAAAAAAATCAAGATGGCGCCGTATCTATCAAAATTGACATTCTAAAAAAATGAGGTAGAAAATCAGGATTGTCGCAAAAAATTGCATTAGAAAATCTTTCTACTATCTTAAAATACGAAACAGAAAAAATATAAATTGAGTGAGATACTAAAAATGATGCCCCTGTACCTTCAAGTTTCTACGAAACCCTGGGTGGGTGAGTCCGACCTGCACTTGTCTGGCTTTTTTATTAGGGCTATTATTTAAAACGGCATAAGTGTATATTTTAAAAATTGCCTA
The DNA here is from genome assembly GCF_002938485.1 of Sitophilus oryzae. Classification (NCBI taxonomy): domain Eukaryota; kingdom Metazoa; phylum Arthropoda; class Insecta; order Coleoptera; family Curculionidae; genus Sitophilus; species Sitophilus oryzae. The sequence goes on along the minus strand of NW_022147432.1, from coordinate 1,185,118 downwards.
GCCCTTTGTAAAAGAGAGAAAAGACGGAAACAGGTACGACGCGGACGTGTACGTTTCATTTTTAAAGTGTTTTTTTCGTGCCGTCTCCATATTCTCGTGACGTATGGGTCCGCCGCCTCTCATAACCCTAAAATATGGCCGTTTCGCCGCCGTTAGAAATGCGCTAAGTATTTTCCCGCCGAGAGAGATAGAGATAGTCAGATCCATATTTAATGATCGTTTTTTATGCTCAACGAGGCCCTACTTAGCTTTATGCGTGAGTGTAGTCCGTAAACTGCGATGATGGATGCACGGGTTTATGTTGTTTTTATTTTTTTGTACCTTTTGATAACATGTTTATGTCTATTTAGAAGTAAAACTTTTTTAAAGAGAAGTGAGACATTTTGTTTAGACCTTAGATATTAAACACTATTCGGAAAACTATACGAAGCAGGTCAAGGTCGTGCTTCTTCGCCTAACTTGTCGCGTTTCGGCTTACCTCCTGTTGTCTTGAGCTATTTCGGTTTGTCTTGACCTGCTTTTTCTACTTAAAAGCGCTTTTTTAGGGGAAAGTGTTTCCATGACGTATCGGTATCTATACCCGAGACAAAAAACATTTTTTTGTTACTATGATATTTCGTTAATTACATCTCGTTTCATGTTGATATACTATATTCCACAAAATGAATATTTAAACACGCGTTTATAATATATGTAATGTATAGTAGATAACAAAGAACAAAACTTTTAGTTATTTTAATTAATTAAAATTCTATTTTTCCACTTATTTATATTAAATTATATGTATATGACTTCACAGGGTGGTTCAAAAAACATGTGCCATCTCTAACATCTCTTATGGGGATATTCTTCATTTGTTTCTAATATCAACATTCAGCAACATCAGGTGCGATTTTGCTTTGTTTCGTAGCTACAGGGTGTTAATATTTTTTCGATTTATTATAATTTTTTCCAAGTGACATTCAGCGTTTCGAATGAAATTTTGAGGGTAAAAGTTACTACAAATAAGACATATTTTAATGTTAAGAAAGTGTCGACATATTTACCAGAGACGTGAATATAGGTTATCACTGGTATATTTTTATAAAAAAGCCTGTACGCCAATGACTTTTTTTCTTTTGTTAGCGAAATAGTGTAAGCAGATTAATGCCGATTTGTTGTGTCTTGATATTTTGTCGATATCGGCCTTCTTGATGAGATAAACGCAATTTTATTAATTTACCTCGATTCAAGTCTAATAGCAACCTTTAAAAAATTTCAATCATTAACTTGCAAAAGTTTAAAATAAGTATTCATTGATTCCTCATCAAAAAATATGAAAAAAAGTTCAGATAAACATGGGTATGGAAAAGCATAGTTTTAGAGTTACAGGATGCTAAAACTTTTTAAAATTAGGTTATTTGTAATTATTTAATACCATTATTTTTTATTTGAAATTTCTGTAGGTTGGACTAATAGTAGTAATAACTAATAGTAATAATATTTAATAATAAATTAGGTAAAATATATAATTTATTAATTTTATTTTTATTTTAATTTTATTATAATTAATTGTGATTAATAAACATCCTAATAGTAAAACATCCTACCTTTAAGGTAGGATGTTTTACTTTCCGACACTGCGACATGTGACAACGACGTGCGACACTGCGGTGTGCCGTAAATTTAATCTAGCACTAATCAAATTAGTATGTTGTTTAACCTATCGACTTGCGGCAGCGACATGGCGGCATCGCAGATGTCGCTGCGGCACGTCGTCGGCGTCGTCGGCGTCGTCGAGAAAAATAAAATCTTTTCTGAACGACCTCGCAGCTAGTACTTTTGTAGCATCCACCACAGCGGCGTCGGTCTATTTGGAATTTTTGGCGGTTAAATTATTTGTTTTTTTTTTCTGCCATGTCACAAACATGGGATGATGACTTCGACAAACGTTTAGTAGATGTGTACGAACATTTCTAGTTCTCTGGGAGATGAAAAGAAACTCATATAAGGATAAGGTGGCCAAAGACAACGCATGGAAAAATATCTCGGAGTATATGTCAGAACAGAGGCGCCGACTTTTATGAAACCTCGCGGGTGCTCATCAAATATGAGTAAATGTAATAAATTTCCAGATTTGTTACATTTTTCGTGTTTATTACACTTTTTTACATATGTAACATACATAACAATATTAGAAAAATACCATATCAATTTATCATTTTTACAATTTTATTGAGTATAATTTGAGTTATGCAGCAATATTTTTTTTAGTACAGTTACCAATTTGTGAAAATATTAATTCTACCCATTACAATCGTGTAAGGGCAAGCATTAAAACAACAGACAGATACTGTAACTGTATTTTATAAAGAGATATAAAATAAACGAAGGTAAAAGTTGCTCAGAAGAGCTACTATAGGGGTGGGATATTCGAGATGGGGTTACGCTCAGTTGGCTCTGACTCGGTTGGCTAGTTTTTGCCACGCTCACTCGGTGCCCACTGGGCGAGTATATAAACGCTCAACTTGTAGATTGTACTTTAGTTTATAATCATCTGCTGATGATGCTAACATGGTTAGCGAAACGCGCGTCCAGTGTAAAAGTAAAAGTGTTTTGGTGTATTGTGGTGATTTAGTGTTTTTATTTTCCGTCAAGACTAAAAATTCTCAAAGATAAACACAATATAATCATACACAACCAGCTTTCACATCACATAGCACATTTCATATACTTAGCTAGCCCCCACAAACGCACAGTTATTTATTTTTATTATTATTAAACACAGGCAGACTGTGCAGGCCAGTCTGCGCAGTTTAACCTGTATTACAACCTGTCGCGCACACACGCAATTTTATAGTACAGTTTTATCTATAATGAACTGAGTTACGGACTCACTTCGGCACATTTTTTCTAAGTAAAAATAGCCTCCCGAAATACACATCTGTCTTGGATTTTATTCGCTTATGCAATAAGTAAAAAAACAGAAAAACAACGGTTATTTAAAGGAAATAAGTATTGCCATGTTAATTTGCTTGCTGATTTAACAGTTGAAAAACTGGATTGGTTTAACTACCCAAGAATGAACGAGGAAACTTCCTTAGAACTACTGAAATTGACGTCTGGAATTGGGAATTGGGCTGGATGAGAAGCGAGTGTCTTAAAGTTGCTAAACTTACTAGTTTTGATGATTAGGCTCGTGGGTGCTCCGCACCCACTAATTTTCTCTCGTGGGTACTTGAGCATCCGAGCATCCACGCAGTCGGCGCCCCTGTGTCAGAATGTTTCTGAAAAGGTTCAGGAGCGTGAAGTAGTAGAGCTAAATTTTCTTCTTCTTCGTCATCATAAAGCAAAAGAACTGCAGCAATATTAGGACGAATAGCGTTCATCTTAATAAACTGCACTGCTTCGAACGACTTGCTGAACTGAAGTGTCGCATGGTAAGAAAACACGTTAGTCGCAAACCCGCAATCCGCGTCGCCACAGTTTATCGCACGTGGTTATCGCATGTCGCAGTGTCGGAAAGTAAAACATCCTACCTTAAGTATATGTTAATGAAAAATAAGTTTACAATAAAGAAAATCACTGTACGTACACTGGGGTGAGATTGAAATTTAGTGCCTCTCGTATGTCGTTCAACTTCGCCAACTTAAGTCCACGATCCCGTTCAAGACCAGATCCTCCGGATTATGCCGAGTCGATTTAGATGCTGGATAAGGCTTATCCCGGTGTCTCAGCCCTTGGGCTTGTCTACGCTGGATATATTTACAGGCGACGGATAATAAAATTTATCTGTTTTTTATGCAGCCGAATTAATAAATCCTCAAAAAACAACAGTTACGTAATAATCTTACGTAAAATACTCATAAAATATACCGCATATTTTAAAATTTAATTGTATTTTATTTTACAGCTTTTAAATAATATTATTTGAGCTATAATGTTAATTAAAAAACAATTTCTAAGGTTTTTATTTACGTTTTAATACGTACTTAAAAATTTTATGCGATATTGTGATAATTACTGTGAAAAAGTGGCATTGAGAAGACTTAAAAAAGCTGTTTGAAAAGCTGCAAAACTAAGTACAGGGTGTCCCATTTTGGTTGAAATCATAGGGTATCTCCGTTATTAGTGAAGTTAGAGGAGTGCGGTTTGTACAAACCTGTCCCACTTTTTTGTCAAACGGAAGATGCCGTAAACATAGCACTCTTCGTTTCTGAGCTACAGGCTCTTTTTGAAAATTTTGCAATTTGGGACAGCCCCCGTATCTCGGTTATTGTGGATGATATCGAGAAGATGAAAACTGATTCTTGGAGAAATTTTCAGTGGCGTAGCCTGTGAAAAATATTTTTTTCTATGGAAAAAAATATTTTTGAGAATATGAACTAAAGTTATGTTTTTTCAAATGGAACATCCTGTATATTTATAAATCATATGATCCGTCTTGCTATGATCTTCTCAAAAATATATATCAGGCTATATTTATTTTCACTCTTTACTTGAATATTTAAAATATATATTTTTTTTATTGGTAGGCTGTGATAAATAACATAAAAATCAAAATGGTATTTACTAAAATAGTCATACACACATTAAAATTTTATGTCGCGACCTAGCTGGGGGTTGTTTGCTAGGGTCGCTATACCAGGTTCTCTTTCTTAATAAAAACAACCATTAGATAAAATATGCATTTATTAAACATATAACTACATACATAAGGAATCAATGTAGATAACAAATTTGGGAAATGCCAAGACTCAATATATAGTATACTCAAAGAAGGTACTTACATGAACATCTTCATTCTGCGCTGTCTTCTACTGGTTCTGACTAGCCAACTAACGGACTAATAATGCGAATCACTGACTAGCCAACTAACTGAACATTGGACTGCAACCGACTAACCCCCGACTCTCTTCAGCATACATTTTTATATTTTCTATCCCTCGTGGTCATCGCCGGTTACGTCGTTCAATCTGTTTTCATCTAATTACATTCACCCGGCTTTGACCATGAAGAAATCGAACTTTGGTAACCTGCGTTTGATTACCGACCCGATATTGTTGTATTTTAATTGTTTAATTATTAATGTTATTTAAAAACATATCTGGGTCGATGTCTTCAGGTAACCGATCTCTTGGGCCTATATCTAATTGGTTTGGTTTGGTTTGGATTCTGGTTTGGTTTGGTTTGGACTCGAATTATATTATATTTACTAGAATTATATTATTTGTGCTTTTTCCCAATTTGATCTAAACCCAAGTTGACATCTATTTAAGTCTTGACAATATATTTTACTTTTGAACTGTTACCACTGAATATATTTTTCTTTCTTTATAACGGAATTTATTATAATGGGATGGGTTTGCAAATATCTAAAAGCTTGCATTATTAAAGCATTTTCCAAGTATTCAACATTGTAGTTGCCACGATATATATTTTAAAAATTCCCAAAATCAGAAATCGAGAAAGGACAAATCCGGAAATCATGGAGGCCATCATATAGGTCCATTGCATTGGTTCCAATTCATTGATTTGAGAAATAATAATTTAACAAAATTCTAATATTTTCAAAGTTGTTAGGGAAAGCCCCATCTTGCTCAAAAGTATATTTCACGTAAATTAGCTAAAGGAATATCTAAAAGCTCCGGTACGATAACATCCAAGATTTACAAATAGCAGTAGAGAGATAAGTTTTCCTAATATATAAAAAAAAATATTAGTGGCCCCTAAAATCAAACAAGAGACAGATAGCAGTATACTTTTAATAATTCTTTAGTTTCTTTTATTATCAATTATGGCCTACTAATAAAAAATATGATCTTTTAATAAAAACTTTTAAATATTGCGGTAAATAGTGAAAATAAATATAGTTATATATATTTTTGAGAAGCTTATGGCAAGCCAAATCATATAATTTATAAATATACAGGGTGTTCCATTTAAAAAAAACATAACTTTAGTTCATATCTTCAAAAATATTATTTTCGTTGAATAAGAGACTACGCCACTGTATTCTCCGTAAGAAGTTCTACAATAAACAGTTTTCACCTTCTCGGTACTTTTCGCAATAACAGAGATACAGGGGGTGTCCCGAATTGCAAAATTTTCAAAAAGACCCTCTAGCCCAGAAACAAACAGGGCTACGGAGATACCGTATCATTTCAACCAAAATGGGACACACTGTACAGTAAATCATCGGTTTTTATAGAAACCGATGTTTTACTGTACTTAGTTTTATGTTTTTACTTTTTTATGTGTTTTCTCTGAATTTTATAAAAATTTAATACTTGTCGAAAATAACTCACTATTTTTTTTCATCCTCTCTACCTTGTTCTCCCACCGTGCGTATTGTGTACCAAAGACAAACACGAGAGGGCGCGACGTTTTCTCCTTCATCGCCTACGTGCGCAAAATACAAACCGGTGTCGGCAAAAAATCGGAATTGAAAAATAGAAAAAACCTACCGAAAGCGAAAATAATTTAACATTCGTCGACTTTCGCCCACCCATGTCTTACCAATGACAATAATAAAGACATAGAGATAAAAATAGAAGAAAAGGTAAGAAATACGGCGGAGGCGTATAGAAGTATACTAAAACAGCCGATAAATAGGCACAGAGGCCATCAGCTCTCCATTTCCGACATGAGCCGTACCAATGTTTATGGCACGAATTTTTTTCGTCTTGTCACGCTTAGTGATGGTAAATTAAATTGGCGATTCCTTGAAGTTTAAACAAGAATATTTAGTTTTAATCATTGTCTAATATTATTCATTACAATATAGTAAATCAATATTAAACTATCCTAACCAAACCAAACAGCTTTAGAAACGGGTACGTTTACTTATTTCACTGAGATTTATAAAAAAAAATCCTTTGCCTCCGGTACAGATACCTGTTTTGAGCTATTGCCACGTTTTGGCAATAGCTCAAAACAAAACAAAATTGAACGAGGTGACAAAAACGCTAAAAAAATCTCCCCGCGCTCTCCTCGCAAGTAGTTTTCAGGCGCTTGTAAGAATCGAAAATAGGTCGAAGCAAAGCGAAGTGTGCCAAGACAACTGGAAATAAATCGAAATGCGTACAAAGTTGGGTGTTGACATGTTTCGGGTTGTTTCTGGCATAGTGTGTACGCTGTTTTACATAAGACAGATATTTCAATGGTTAAACCTTTTAACCTCCATTTAATAAAACATTCATGTACGATCGGGTGAACACAATTTCCTTTCGTTTCCTTAATCGCGGCCAACGTGAAAGAGATCAATGGAAACTTCCATTGTTTTCTATAAAAACAGCGAGCGGGGCGAAAAGCCCCAAAGACGCTGCCGCCTCATCCCTTATTCCGTATCTCCTTCGCCGGGGATACGCCTTTTTATTCCCTTGAGGGATAGATTATATCCTTTCTGAAATATTAATCGTTTTTTGATTTAAGTCGGGCGCGATGTTATACATTTTAATTAGCACCGGCGGCGGCAACGTCGCTGCGAGGTGGGCTTTTAATTAGCTGATGGCTTTTGAGGGTGGGTGGGGTGAAAGAGTGAGGAAGATGAGTACAGGTAGATCAGTGAATTTAAGATGGTTGATAAAAGGGAACAAATAAGAATAGGTATTCCATGATAATACATACTAAAATAATATAATAATGCAAATATCCTTAGATTAAAGCTATATAGCCATGGGAGTGTAGACAAGTCCTAAAGCAACTCTCATACGGGTAAGTCAAATATCTGGAAATAACACTGGACAGTAAACTTCTATGGAACAGGCATATTGAGAACATTAATGTTCTCAATATGCTGGTAATTACCAGCAAAAGCCACAAAGGTTCTCATGATATGCAGAAGACTGGCTTGAAATAGATGGAACCACGCCTCTAACATTTTGCGCTGGATGGATACCATAATTGTAAGACCCATGATTACTTATGGAGCAGTTGCTTTGTAGACAAAAGGAGAGCAGCGTACGGCAAGGCTAAAACTGTGCTAGAGTCCAGAGACTGGCATGTAGAATGTAGAATGTTTAGGAGGGGAGTTAATCACCGCGACCTAATAGATCTATTGTGTGCTCCCCTTTGTTGAGTTATAACGAGTTATAACTCATCATACAGTCTCAGGGCTTTAATAAAAGCCAGTATCTGAGGCGGCTCCACAGAGGTCAGCTCTCCATCCTCGACATCAGCCGTACCAAAGTTCATTCAAGAGACTGGCATGCATCTGCATCATAGAAGCCATGAGGACCTGTCCAACAGCATGATGGAGATCATGCCAGGTATGCCAATGGGTAGATATGCCAATGCGACAATGATTAGAATGGTCAGTAAATGAATCACTACTGGGACAATTGTCAGCTCAAGGGCTTGGAACACACTCTAAAAGGAAATACAACTCCCAGTGGATGACATATCAAGAATGTACAACTTTCAGAAACACCTTAATGTAGTACCGAACAATAAAAATAATTGAAAGAGATAAACGTTTGCTCAAAAGTTAAAAGACCGTATCATAACTTAGTATACTGATGCTTTCAAAACCAATGCAAAATACTTCGAACCAAGCACTAGCATCATACAGGCAGAAATATATGCTATCGAAAGATGGGTACAACTTATCTTAGATAGGAACTCTCGGAAACAAGAAATAGCCATCTTATCTCAAGTCAAGCAGCTTTAAAATCGATCAATTCAATATCAATCAATTCAAAGTTGGTTAAAGATGTCTAGAGAAGCTGAAAAAATTAAGCACAGAAAACAAATTTCTCTGGGTGCCAGCTCACCAAGGGATAGAAGGTAATCAGAAAGCAGATGATCTAGCTAGAAAAGGAGCGAACACTCCCACTAACTGTACCAGAACCATTCTATTTCCCAAGTGGAAACCAACTAAAAGAGGAAACCATTAGAACTAGAGTGCTCCGACACGACAACCATTCGTGCCATAAACTTTGGTACGACTGATATCAGAGATGGGTAATTACCCTCTGTAAAACCGTCTCAGATACTGGTTTTGTCAAAGCCCTGGGCATAGGCCCATAAATCATATAGATGAAGAGGGCGATTCCTATAAGTGGGTCATGCTTCTGGGGAATGATGGGGACGTCGAAATATTAATTTTGACATAGCACACTATGGGTTGGAAATGCCTCTTACGCAAGATACAGGGTGTTAACGTTTTTGAAAAATTAAAGGATATTCTTTAATAGTTTTTTAACAGTTGAAGATATCGTTATAAAATTTTATTATAGGAGTCTACCTAAAAAAAAACATTTTAAATGTAAAAAGAAAAGGTTTTAGTTTCAACCAGTTGCGTAGATCGCATCGGGTAATTTTTTCAAAAACAAAAAAATAGTACGCCACTAATAAAAATAAAAATTTCAGAGTATTTTTATTTACGTTTCTGCCCTATAGTTACATTAATTCGTTATATCTATGGTTCTCATTAATACGTCATTATTATTGTCTGTAACCTAACCAAAAAGCTGTCAAAAGTGTAAACATTGCAATCTTTGTAGGTATTTAAAGGTGGTGGGACTAACAGACAAGACTATGTACAGATTCTGTCAATCAGGAAAAAAAACAACAGAACACTGACATCTGTCAGTGTTCTAGATGGCAAATGCTTCGTACTAGACGATGATAAGCCATTAGTAGAGATCTATATGGCAGATTCTGTCTCCATTCAATTATAAGATAAAAATTCGAATTAAAAATAGAACAAATTCTATTTTTAATTCGACATTTTCTAGGCAAAATATGATAAAGCTGTATATAAATATATACTAGAAGGTAATGACAAGTAACAAAACCTAAAAATTGATTGAATGTTTATTTAGTGCGCGCGGTAAAATTGACCAATTTTAAAATATACAAATGGGAGCAGCCATAAAGCAATTTTCTTTTGCAATATCAGTTATAGCAATAATTTAGATCCAAAAAAGGTCAAAATTGCGCTATATATTAAAATAGTAAATTGTTTATAGGCTAAAAACGGTATCGATATTATTCAATATTTGTTCAGTTTCCAGTTAAAATACATAGCAATAACAAATATTTTTTTACTAAAAACAGTTTATTTCAGAAACACATATATATATATATTTTTTTAAATAATTTTTTTTTAAAATAAAAAATCATTTAACGCCTAGGCGATACTAGGCATAAAAGTAAAGCACTTTTACGCTTAAACACAAAAGTACGAAAATATATTATTAAAACTGACATAAAGTGTCAAATTCAACGAGAGTAACCATAGTTTCTCGATATATAATTACATACAAGGTATTACTGTTAAATCTTTTTATATTATTTGGAATGTTTTTATTAATTGTTTAAAAAATAATTGTGCCATTTGAAAAAATAGCATGTTCTATTTGGAGTAAAAAAAGTACTTTTCCGCCTAAGCATAAAAGTACAAATATGTTACCCTCTGTATTTTTTACTTTATTCGATAGAAAATGATATTCTGAATAGAAGACACTACATATGTCAATTTTTGATATTCTCTCTTAATAAAAAATCGTACTTCAAAATTCAGTCTAGAGTGCCATGGTTATGTTAAAAACACTAATTTTTAATCAAGGAGCCTTGGAAAAATAGATTTGATCGTCTAATGTTTTTAGCGTTTTGTCCTGGCCAGTTAGAAAATGCTCAAATCGTATTTTTAATCATATCTCGATTATTTCTAATGGAACGAGGGTGGCTCATTAGCATATTTGGAAAAAGCATTTTTCTACGAATAATTTGATACCACACATTTGGTATTTCGAGTCAAATTTTCGTTACGAACCGCAAATTATAATTTCAAATAAACCATATGCAAAAGTGTCAAAAGTTGACATATGATATGAAATTCTATTCAGAGTGTTATTTTCTTTCGAATAAAGTAAAAAAATACCGAGGGTGTTATTTAAAAATCAAAAATTGTAGTTATTTCTGGTAAAACAGGAAGTGATCAAAAACAATTGAATACGTCAATCAATCTTAATTTATGTCATATACTAACATACCAAATCTCGTTTTTTTAACTCAAAAAAAAAATAAAAAAGTTATAGGAGTGAACCACTTTTGAGACGCACCCGGTATAATAAAAAAATTACATATTAACTTGTAATTAATATTGGTAATATAATAGGAGTCTTAACGATGTGATTACTAAAACTTGGGACCTGACAATTTTTCGGTCTTTTGTGGAGCAAGAGAAACTGACACGAGCGCCACCTTTCTGTGTTTACGATCGAACCTGGCAACTTTGCTTTGCATTTTAATGACGCAGCTTACGATCTGAGAAAGTCCCATTTTCTCGGATGGGTTTACGTCAGCTTGTAAAATGTTTTAGGGCAAATCGATTTTGTATCCACCTAGGGTTTTTGAAACTTAATTTAATTTCAGTTAAGGTATTTTGTTACAAATTATAGGCAAAATAGTTAAAAACTTACTTTTGTGTGTTACTAAAGGTGAATCATATTCAATTAAATTATTATATGTATATTATGGCAAATCTTGTTAAAATAATAATTGGTATTAAATTAAATAAAATCAAATATCTATAATGTTGGTTTATTACTGATTTACATTTCTTTGTGTATGCTTGCAGTATTTTTCATTGTGCGCGTTCAGTAAAAGTTTTTTAAGATGTAGATAATTTATTTTCAAGTTTGAATGTTTTTGATTAAGATTACTTCAAGGTGTATTTTTTTTAAATATCTACTTCCTGGCACCCTTCCTGGCTTTCATATTTGGTTTAACCAAATATGAAAGTTTTTCTTATAGTACGAGAGCTAGCAACGTAGGAAAAATAAGTATTTTAAGACGTCTAGCTCTTTGATATATCTTTTACTATGCTCTCTAGAACAGCACGCGGCCCGTCTGGCTGCCGGTAAACGTTGCGTTCCCTACTGCGCATTGAAAGAAGATCCTATATTTTTATTAGTCCTTTAAATTCTAGTATTGAATATAAATCGAATATGTCTCCATAGCGCAGTGCGTAGAGTTTCAGACCACGAACCGATGATTCAGAGTTCGAAGCCGGGTCAGGTCAAAGACTTTTTTATTTTATTTTTGTTTATATTCTGATAGTAAAGTATTAAATAATTAAATAAAAACAAATATTTAATACTTTACTATCAGAATATAAACGAAAATAAAATAAAAAAGTCTTTGCCCCGAGCCGGATTCGAACTCTGAATCATCGGTTCGTGGTGTGAAACTCTACGCACTGCGCTATGGCTAAATTAATAAAAAATATAGGATCTTGTTCCGATACGCAGTAGTGAATGCAACGGGTATCGGCAGTCAGACGAGCCGCATGTTGTTCCAGAGAGATATATCAAAGCGCCAGACATCTTAAAATACTTTCTCGAAAACGTTGCTAGCTCTTAGACTATTAGACTAGTTCCAAGAATTACCCTCTTAAATATTAGGATGTCATTAAGGAACACCCTGTATACCTAAAGTAAATTTAAATTTAACTGTTTTTGATATGTTTTAAAGTGTATGCAACAAATGACATTTGTAAAGCAGTAGTAAGTAATATATAAGCAATATAATGCATAAACATAATATATAAAAAGGAATATTTGTGGGATGATTAGTTTTATACAAAACCTTTTTATAAAGAAAGGACAATCATGGGCCATCAAATTATGAATACGAATATAGATTTATAATATACAGGGTGGTCCGAACTGTATTCCGGAAACTTTGGCAGTATATTCTGCAGATAAAAATAAGTAAAAAAGTTCGTATAAATGTGTGTCCAAAAATGCTTTGTTTCGGATATACAGGGTGTAGAAATTTCATTTTTATTTCGTTTTTTTCCAAATAATTTCTGAAGTAACGTCAATATTTGGATGAAAATTGGTGTCTGGGAGTTTTTTGGCATGAGAAATTTGATTTTAATGTCAATATGACTTCTACTTGTAGAGGGCGCCACCCCCGATATTTTTAATTGGTTTGAAGAGTATTAACTTTTTGTCCGTACCTGTATAAAACTACTGAGTCAAAAAATATACATTTACGATGTTTTCTATGTAAAAAAGATCTCTTAATAAAAATCGCTACGAGTAATGGTTCTCGAAATATTTGGAATCGAAATTATCAATACCTGTCATCATTGACATAAATTAAACGTGCTGACTAAATATTTATTAGACTGAATTCATAAATTTGAAATGTTTTAAAAAATAAATAATTTTTAGGCAGAAAATTTTATGATCAATTAAAAAAAAATCCCAAATTTATTATTTCAGTCAAATAACTATCTACTCAACGTGTTTATTTTTAGTAAATAATGACATGTATTGACTATTTCCATTGTAAATATCTTCAGAACGGTTGCTCGTAGCGATTTTTCCAAGAGACATTTTTTACGTAAAAAGTCACGTAAATGTATATTTTTTTCACTCAGTAGTTTTATACAGGTGCGGACGAAAAGTTATTACACTTCAAAACAGTTAAAACACATGTAGGTGGCGCCCCTTACAAGTGGGAGTCATATTGATATCAAAATCAAATTTCTCATGTCAAAAAACTCCCAGGCACCAATTTTCATCAAAATATATATACTTCAGAACACCCTGTATCTCCGAAACTAAACATTTTAGAACATATATTTATACGAACTTTTTAACTTATTTTCATCTACAGTATATGCTTCCGAAGTTTCCGGAATACAATTCGGACCACCCTCTATAATGTATATTAAATCTTAAAATTCACTGTCTGTAAATAAACACATGAATGTGTTATTATACATTTATCAAAAAAATAAGTATCTTAAAATTCAATTATAAATAAAAATTTCAAATAACAATTTCAAAGACTAAAATTAAATAGTCGGTTGTAAAATATGCCACATATCCTCTATTCTCTTGTAAGTTCACGCACTAAATCTCGAGAAATACTCTATCCCAGCGTCCCAGCACGAAACCGTACCTTTGACACCCGACAAGCCCCGAGGTGTCGAGCGCTGTCAGCTGCGCTTTTATTAAAGATCGTGCTATGTCGGCGACGCGCGGCTTTTCAAAGAATTCACTAACGGAAATCTTCCGCATTTCGTGTCATCGTGTTATATCAAATAATATTGGTTCGGTTTTATCGCAAAACGATTCCAGTCTGATCCTATTACATTTATTTATTTTGTATAAGTTTATGCACTGTTTGGTTTGTTTCCGTTATGTATATTCTAAGACAAATAAATCCCATCAAAAACATAGAATGTAAAAAAAATGCCAAGTCTCGCAACACAATTCTTCCGCTATAAAAAGTTGTGAGATCTCATGTAAAACTAAGTCAGTTTATTTTATTTAGTCTGTCTTTAAGTACCTATTCAACAATTTTGATATAAATTGTTAGTATCAATATTAGTCATCTTTATTTCTATAATAATCATAATGACTTGGCAATTGCATGCACGGCACCATAATTATAAAAAAGAATAATCTACTGTTTCGATTACTAAGTAAATCTAATAAACGGTGCACTTAAGAATAAAGTTTTTTAATTACTATAGAATATCATATCGTGCAATTGCCAAGTCATTATAATTATTATAGAAATAAAGATGACTAATATTGATACTAACAATTTATAAATAAAGCTTAAAGAGAGACTAAATAAAATAAACTGATGTAAAACTTGGAAAATAAGTTTGTTATAATAATGCTTTTATTTATTCACTATTTTAATAAAGAATATGCATTGCCTTCGGAAACTCTCTATTTATTTATCTAGTAATGCTAAAACACTCTATTTGAAAGTCGATTAGAGAAAATAGTATGATTCATTGGCAAGCGATGTAAATATTTGTGATCAGGTAAAATTGTGATGTAAGAGGAGGCTTAGCTTGCCGGCGCGGCGGCAGATCAGTAGTAGACGGGCCGGCCGGCTGTTGTGTTGTGTTTTGTCATAGAGCTGACATTTTGGGGGTTGAAAGTCTTTTGACTATAAACGTTGCATGTACTGTAAGGCAACGGGTCGTTTGACTATGAGAAGAAAACTTCTTGTGACGTCTTGCCTTCGAGGTTGGTCTTGAGAGTTTCAGGTCTCCCTTGTCTTCTCGATTGACACGATGCGGCGTTGGGGTAGCGAGGTACCCCAATTAGCCTATTCGATTGGGATGCGAATCTGTTTAGCGGCAGATTTGCATCCGGGGGAAGCCCCTATACTATTTCAGGTGACACTAGCTAGTTGTTGAAGATTATTAACCAATAGATCAATAAATCCGAATAATATTTGAATTAGATGGAAGATATAGAATGGAATGAATTGAATAGAATGTCAGTGATGACAGTGGCTAGGGGGCGGAGTACCCCCGGGTGAGTTTTACTATTTAACTATCAATTTTATCCAGATCAGTAAATGTTTGTTTTGTTATGTTCATGTACAATGAGAGAGTGCTTGCCAATGACTAACTAAAGGGATATTTGAGGTGAATTTGCATTGTGAGACCCGGTTGAGTAAGCCCCAGATATAAGTGATTTTACACTGACTTGGTTTTACATGAGATCTCACAACTTTTTATAACGGAAGAATTGTGTTACGAGACTTGGCATTTTTTTACATTCTATGTTTTTGATGGGATCTTATTTCTTTTTGTAGGTTATCCTTCTATTTTTTTTTTCGGGTCATTTAAAATAATATTAAAGAAGTTTGACTACAATTCAAAAACTCAACTATCAAAATATAATGGTAGAAAATGTTTAAAAGCATGTATTGGTATAATATTCCATATTAATTGGACATACTGAATGTAAATTAGGTATACATAGTTGCTGCAATCGATAATATATTTTGCTGCTTATTTTCCTCATAACAAAAAACCGTCAATACCTCTACTCACATTATGGGCACCTTTTTATACTTAAATCTCATAATGATGTTTAAAAATACATATGTAGGTACATACTATAAGTAGTGGTTGTCACGGGTTTTTTATTAGGTATGATGAAAAGAAGCTGCAAACTAAATTATCGTTGAAGTCAACTATATTTTAATTTATTTTTATCTACAGTAACTATGCACGGTAAGGGTTCAAAATATGCCTATACTGTGAAGCAACTCAATTCGAGTATAAATTAACACGTACATTCCAAGTATCTTCTTGGTCTACCGGCACCCGGTTCACCCTTATTCCATCATTTCTATAAAAAATAATATGATTTATAACTTTTAATTTTTATTGCGAAAATTGGTGAAATTTTGTTGTACGGCGAATTTAAATTTATGGGCCCTCCATAAATTTACACCGTAAGTTCGAATATTAGTTAAACCTAGGAATACCCAGGTGATAGTCTTCCATAGTAGTTACTTCCATAGTAACTTCCATAGTAGTTACTTTTAATTGTTCTTGAAGTTTTACTTTTGATATCGGATATGGAGAACTAACCTCAATAAAATCGTCTCAGATACTGGCTTTTGTCAAAGCTCTGAGAGTGTATGATGAGTTATAACTCAAGAAAGAGGGACACAATAGATCTGTAAAGTCGCGGTGATTAATCCACTCCCATACAGTCTACATTCTACATTTTACATGTTTGTGGATAATAATTATGGATAATAATTATTTATACATATTCCACCTGAACAAACTCCCACATAATCGCAATATTCCTTAATAGACGTGGTGTAATTCTTCGAAACGCAGCTCGCACGGACCTGCACATCTAGGCAATGTCGTCGCACGAACCGTATCATCACAGGCCTCGTTCCTAAATTATCGTATAGTTAATTAATGCAGATAATATCAATTGAATTAATTCTAGTTTTCTAACGACTTGTGTTTCCGACTTTCGTTATAACTCAAATATCAACTTTAAAAATGTTCAACTCATAATTTTACCAATGCTTATTCAAAATTATTTTTTTGTCAATTTTACACGTATTTTATTTTTTATCTCGAAAACTATAAGATATAAATCCGTGAATTATTGTTTAAGATATGTATTTAATATTTTACAATCAGAATATTAACGAAAATAAAATAAAAAAGTTATGCCCGGATGAAGTCTCGAACTCGGGCCTCCCGAGTTCAGCGAACTAGCGGAATACTTTGCCATCGCACTATCAAGCCTCGGTCGTAATATGTTCAAGCCTGGCATTTAACATATTAAACTAAAAAAAATTAATAGAGCCTTCATTACAAGTTAAAGTCCGACTAGAAAAAAATCATAATCCTTGAATTATTGTTGGTACATTGATATATAAATAAAATCAAAAGAGACCGCTCCGATTAATTCTAGTTTTCTATCTTTTTTTCGACTAGAAAGCCAGTTACTGGTAGCGGCTAGACAGCTAACTTTTAATCCATAAGGATATTTCGAGATTTTTCATTTTTTCCTTTGGTTATAAGCTTAAAGCTACCTAAAATTCTAAATTTGGAGTTTGTGACTCATCTAGAAGTACCTTAGAATTTTGATGATCTGTCAGTGAGTCAATGTCGAAATTAAAGAAATTTGACAAGCGATAATTCATAAACTATGAGGGATAATTACTAGTTATTTTGGTAACCTAGCCAGCTATAGTGTATCTTCAAGTGTAGTGAAAATTAATATTCTTGCTTTATCCACAACGAAGTTACAGGGTGGTCAAAAGTGCCGTAATACCTTCGAGAAAAGGATGGTACGGCTGTGCTCGACTTGGCGAAGGCACGGTAGTGCCCCCAGATAATAGACAAACATAGTTGTACACAACTAAAAATGTAGTAACAAATGAAGATGAAACACGTGCATATAAAGTTACAATTTACTTTCTAAAATTTATAAAAAATTTTGAAATTTTTACTACTAATTTCAAATGTATTTTAGTGTATACAACCTCTTAACAAACCTTAATTTGGAATAACAGTATACAAGGTGGCTCAGGCTGTGCGTGCATTAGAAGTTTCTAGAGAACTACAATATCTAGATCCGAGATTTTATGCACATCATTGTTTCACAACGACATCTATCGATTAAAAATATTTTCAATATGGCGGCACTTCCGGAAATACTGGAAGTTGACAACAACTTTCTTATCTTAAATAGGTATCTCCATTTTTTATTACATACTTAAATTCTCTGCAAAATTTTATGAATTTTGATATCAAACACTCTATACCTAACATTCAAATTTTTGGAGGAAATAAACTGCCTGTCAAAAAAATCGGTATAGCCTAAACGACAAATTTAATGATTACCACAGCCACTGTGGCATAAAGAGAAGACACGTGGCTATCTATTTCAAAATTAAATTGTTCGAATGTCATATAATATTACCTGTCGTGGAATTGAGCGATTAAAAAATTATCGTAAATCATCTTTTTCAAATGGAAACCCACTTTTTTATTTCACTAGTGAAAAGGTTTTTCAATTTATTACTTTTTGATTATACATGTTCCTATACCCAAAATAAATAATTTTTAAGTTATTTAAGATTTAGTTTTAAAGGGTATTTTTTCTTGATTTTATCTAGCTTCCTTTGACATTAAGTGTCAAACCATCAGACAATTTATTTCCTTCTGTCAAAAAAATAATTATTTGAATTTCGTATATTATAAATACTGCTGCTAATATATCGTATTTTAGTGATAGCTAATGACAATATGACATGGCCAGATAAAGTTTTTATATGGCGTGACGTTTAAAGTCATAAGCTACTGGTTAAAAAACAAAAAATATAGCTTATAAAACTAAATCTTAAATAACTTAAAAACGATTTATTTTAGGTATAGGAACATGTATAATCAAAAAGTAACAAATTAAAAAATCTTTTCACTGGTGAAATAAAAAAAGTGGGGTTCCATTTGAAAAAATGATTTATAATAATTTTTTAATGGCTCATAAAATAGACAAAAATTTAGTTTCTAGATACAACGGCTTTAGTCTAAATCAATACCATAACAATTTGATGATGTCATATTAGGCATTAACTCTCTAGCCAATCCTATAGCTAATCTCCAATAGCTCCAATCGTAATTGCAAGTAGTTTTTGTTGGATGCTATCTAAATATTTGCAAAACATTATTCCTACCCATATAGCTTATAAAATATTACCGTAGTAATATTTTTACTGGAAATATATCTAGGTTTGCATGCATTATTTATCAGCTTTTGGACGCAGAAGCACTTTAAATAATAGACGAATGGAATCGTCGAAATATACATTTAATTTCTTATAACTATCATTGTACTGAAAGTTTTATATTTAAATAAAATATAACAAGCTGATTATTTTAAATGGAGCTTCATTACTAAAGCAGAAAGGAAGTTAGAAATTTGTTATAAAATATTTAAAATAAATTTGTATTTTTTTAGAAATTCATTATAGAATTTTTTTTTTCAAACGTTACAAAAGTATTAGTTTTTGCGACGAGATTGACAATATAAAAAAGTCATTTTAACGCCGAGGCATAAAAGTACGAAAATACACTAAGATGCAAAAAAACGCAACGGAGAAATTTTTGGTCAAATTTAAAGTGTTATATTTTTGTTATTTTTAGCCTTATTTTCATGAGTTTTTCAGCAAGCTGTATATAATTACATCAACTTATTAAAGTTGATGTAATTATATACTTACTTTACTTATTACGAATTATCGTAAACTCAGTTTTTTATAAACTTTAGTATTTGGCATATTATACAGGGTTAATCGAAGGGTTGTTTTTTACCTTAACTTTAAAACACCCTGTGCAATAATTTCGTGTGTAAATTTTCCTAAAATATAATTTTGCGGCCAGAACCATGTCTCTTGGGCATTTCGTTTTTTGGATCATGTCAGTACATGCCTTGGTTAATTTTTAAGAGCGAAATGAACTCACCATCAAAAATTTGCAATTTTTTCAACTATCGTTTCTTGTTGAAGTTGTTTTTCAATATGACAAGACGGCTTTGGAGATTATTGTGAACTATAAACCACTACGAACTGTTCATCATGTTCGATGTTTGGGAAATGTTTGACAAGATGTTTAGAGGTCGCGAAGCGCTACCAGCTTCATTAAATGAACTTCACTTGGTCCTTAAGGAAGAATGTCACATATCGCAATATGGATATATGCAGCCTCAATGACAGTATGAACGGCCGTATACAGGCAGTTATAACCTCGTATTTGGTAATTTTTTACAATCAGTTCATTTCACTCTAAAAATTAACCAAAGCATGTATTGACATGAATTAAAAAACAAAATGCTCAGGAGCCATGTTTCTGACCGTAAAATTATATTTTAGGAAAATTCACAGAAGAAATTATTGCACAGGGTGTTTTAAAGTTAGGGTAAAAAACAACCCCTCGATTAACCCCGTATAATATGCCAAATACTAAAGTTTATAAAACACTTAGTTTACGAATTAAAGTTGATATAATTATGTACAGGTTGCTAAAAATTCATGAAAATAGGGCTAAAAATAACAGAAATATAACACTTTAAAATTGACCAAAAATTTCTCAGTTGCGTTTTTTTTGCATCTGAGTGTATATTATTAAACTGATAAAGTGCTAAATTCAACGAGCGTAACCATAGTTTCTCGATATATACGAGGTACAAGGTATTACTTTTAAATATTTTTATATTTAGAACGTTTAAATTTGTTTAAAAAATTATTTGTTGCGCTTGAAATAAAATAGCACATTCTATTCCGAGTAAAAATGACTTTTTGTATCATTTTTACTCCCAGAGAGCCTCTTCTAGAGACGTTTGCTGATCGGTGGTCGGAGCAACCTCTGGAAAATCCTTCGGCAGCACCGCCATTTTCACTTGTCCAGTAATAGCGGGAAATCTGGTGATACGTCTCTGCTTGCCTCCCAGTATCGGACGGCTTTCCATCCTGCCTTTTTTCTCTTCCTGCCGAAGAAGAGGTGAGAGGTTCTCACTCCCTCTCTTGCCCTTTGATGGAAATGAGTCAGGCTGTCCTCTGTAACAAGTCCTTCGTGGAGCAGTCGGATGTATTTCCATGCTTCTGCTCCGCTAAGACCTACTCTCTGTAGCTCGTGTCGCTTATTGGGTTTAGAGCTAGGCTCCCGACCCTTGCTGGAGAAGGTGGTAGCTTGTGTGCCACTTGTGGAGGATGGAACTTTCATTGGTAATGTTTCCAGTGCCGCTAGGCTGCTTCCCTACAGCTTCACCGGTGGTGTTTCTAATACTAGATCTCATAGTATTCTCACGAGTCTCTAGGGATAATCGGTCTATTTCTACATAGCCCCGCATGTAGAAGTAAGGGGTAAATACAATGGGGTGCCCCCTGGTGCTCCAAGGTTGAGACCAGTAAAGGCTAGTTTTCTATCTAGCCACGCATCCCTTTGACCTGGTCCCGCCATCTTAGGATTTAGGTTTTTGGTGAGGCTGTCTTCTTTTCTGTCCAGGTGGTAAAGCCAAGACTCCCCCACACCTTTTACCAGTGCGACATGACCACAGACAGTGGAGGGTGCCTGGTATGACGGACCGAATAGCCATGTCCGGCATCGTTATATGTCTTGGTGCAATTCCTTGGCCACGACACTACAGCCAGGGACAAGACAGTGAGATTCCTCTTAGACCGAATCAAAGTGCTAGAAGAGATTCATCCAGCACCTGACAAGGAGCTTCCCCACCAACGACAGGGTCTTGCTCCTAGGGGAAGTACGCTCTCCTTTACGCGTTAAAATTTTTTTCGGCAATTTTATTAACATTTGAAATTGTCACAACACAACATGACGCCTAGTTCGAATTCTATTTCATTTATTTTTTACTACCCGAAACAGCGTTACATCACACAAACTTCGTACCTGAGTGTTTTATAGTATCAATAACTGCACTAGGAAAAAACTAAAATACATAAATATTATGACAAAACTACGATTTCACTATTATTTTAATGCGATCAACATGACAAGACGGCGCGGCGCGGCGGCGCGGCGTGAAA
The DNA here is from genome assembly GCF_002938485.1 of Sitophilus oryzae. Classification (NCBI taxonomy): domain Eukaryota; kingdom Metazoa; phylum Arthropoda; class Insecta; order Coleoptera; family Curculionidae; genus Sitophilus; species Sitophilus oryzae. The sequence goes on along the minus strand of NW_022147432.1, from coordinate 1,163,275 downwards.
TAGGAACTGATAATTTCTGATTTTTGTCGTTGAAGTCCTGCGGTCGGAATTTGTAGAAATCAATTGAAATGTACCAAGCCTATACCAAAATTTTGCACTCGATAAAAATGTATTTACTCGTACGCCCCTGCTTTAGTGTATCTAAATAAACACGCGAAGCGTAAACATAAAACAATTAAGGAACAATCCCCAGAAACCATTACGGCGAGATAAAAACGTCAAGTTTATCCCTCGGAGCGGGATTTTTTGTCGGGGGAAGCCCAGACATCCTAGGGAGGGCGCCGCAGGTTCGGGCTTTTCTATTTACTGCACCTGCCGTTGTCTGTTTGCTATTTACCGCTCCGGCTAAATTAACGGGCGCTATTGTTTCGCTGCAGCGCCGTAATACGTTTAAGAAGAAAGCGTTACGTTTTGATAGTCGCGAGTGTTATCCGAAAATCCATGGTTAAGTTTAAACTAAAACAGTACTTAATAAACCATATAGAATAATACAGTGTCATTCACGCAAACAGTTATTTTTATTTCTACATTTGATTAATTAACGGATCATAAGTAGTAGAGCGTAGAATATATCAGAAAGGATTAGTATATCAGTTAGAATAATTACATCGGTCTAGAATAGGTTTGTAATAATTTATCAGCGATCAACCTTAGACGCGGTCAATCTGGTCGTTACCACGGCGAAGGATGCAATAGCAGAAAAAAAATGGAAGGGTGGCAAGAAGAAGTATTGTTTAGTGGCTACTTTGGACATCAAGAATGCCTTTAATTCCGCTAATTCGGACTGCATTATGCGAGCTCTTGAAGAGAAAAACGTACAAGGGTACTTGCGTAGGATGATTGCAAGCTACATCTAGACTCATCTTTTCATCTAGGCTCCTGAAATACGACACGAAGAGCGGCCCAAAGGATTATAGTAGAATAACTGGAGGAGTGCGTCAGGTTCGGTCTTGGGACCGCTTTTGTGGAATATTATGTACGATAGACTACTAAACCTGGTACTTCCGGGGAATGTCAAACTGGTGGCATATGCTGATGACGTGGCCGTGGTGATTGTTGCGAAGTATCTAGAAGATCTTAATCTGGACTTCGACATCACCTTCCGGAGGATTAACCAATGGATGAGTGCAATGAAGCTGCAGCTGGAGACAGCTAACCAAACATAAGACCGAGGCAGTGCTCATCACTAGCAGAAAGAAGGTTGAAACCATCAGACTGGAAGTCGGAGATCAGGAGATAAAATTACAGCCGTTCATTCGATATTTGGGAGTGATGCTTGATGCCAGGCTAAATTTTAAGCAGCAAGTAAAATTTAGCCTGTAATATACATGTATGTTACCAAAGCGTCAGTAGTTAGAGCTGGCAGTTGATGCCGAATGTTGGAGGCCCGAAACAAACTAGGAGGTCACTGCTGTCGTCAGTAGTCACATAGGTACTGATGATAACGGTCTGTGGCGATAACGGTGTGCGTTATCGCTGGAATGCTTCCTATTGGAATTCCAGCAGAAGAAAGGCAAGTCATTTATCAACGAAGAGGATCGTCAGAACTGAGCACTGATCCACTCAGAAGGGAAGAGCGGCAGCATAGCATACGCCGATGGCAGGTACTGAGGGAGGCCGCAACAAAGGGTAGGTGAACGTACCGTCTTCTACATCAGTTGAATGTTTGGCTGAATCGAAAACACGGTGAGGTCAACTACTACCTGACACAGATGATCTCAGGACATGGTTGCTTCCGAGAATATCTTCATCGTTTTAAGCTCGATGATTCCCCGGAGTTTCCGTCCTGTCCAGGAGTTCCTGAAGACGCGGAGCACGTGTTCTTTGTCTGCCCATGTTTCAACTTAATGCGTAGTTATCTGGAGAGTGTCCTCGAACAGGAAATTCAACCAGAGACACTAATTGATGCGATGCTTTCTTCGGAGGCATCTTGAAATGCGACCAATACTTTCACAACGAAAGTACTTCTATAGAGAGTCTATAGAGAGAAAACGAGCCAGCAACAAGAACGGTCAGAGGAAGAGAAAATTGACTTCAATTAATGGAAGGAAGAGCAATTGCTAGATCCTCTCCCTGCGAAGTAATGCCTAACAGCGGTTTCCGCGGGGACTGCAGTGGCCGAAGAAAGAGGAGGTTTTTAGTCGGCATTGAAACCTGAGACCGACATACCAGGCCAATCATCTGGCTCTGAGATACGCAAATGTATTTTTCTAACTCTGTAAAAAAACCGCGCCCTCGATTACGTAGCTAAAAATTTAATTGGTATAAAATATATGTTTTATTCTCTGATACCTACGCCTATGTGTTTTAAACAAAAAAAAAGAGAAAAAATCAATCCCAGACACGTTAAAATAAAATCTTGTACAGACATTATACCTGGATGTCGCCATGACAGTCGAGGGCTGGAAAATATTAATAACCTGGGCAGGCAGACACACATACACAAACAGATATAGGGGTTGGAAAATAAATTGTTTGTCAGTGTCACAATCCGTATTTTCCATTAGGAATGCATACGATGGTACAATAACATAAGAGCTGTTTAGAAAAATATTAAGTAGTGATGTACGTGGTTCTCACAGATATTTAATACATTACTTACAGGATTACCTATTAGAGAAAATAACAAACTTTAAATGTAGGAGTTGTAAGGTTTCACCTAATAATCTCGAATAGGTAAGCCTGAAGGTATCCCAATAAACACCTCTGAAAATGCTATACAAACGCATTTTTAACTTTTATGAGAGAATGTTTACTCACAGTTTGAAACAGAGTAACTTGGGCAGATTGTCCTTGTAACTTACCTGAAAAAAAAACATTTTAATATAAAATTAACAACAGAAATTACATGGTATTAATACTTAAAAAATCTTCTATTGAAATTAGTTATTTTACAGTCTGTATATAAAATGTCCTATTAAATTGTGTCTATTATTATAATTTTTAAACATAAATAAACCTAAAACCCACTAACCTAGAATTTTTATTTGGGGGACGAGATATAAGGGGATGTAAACATGATAACGCTTATATTATTATTGCCAGGTTTTATATTATTTTTTTAATAATATGTTGATAATTAGCTATACATGGTTTATCGAAAACCTCAGGGATAGAAATAACTAGAAAATAAATAATATTTCTGTGTTTACTGTAATTTTGTATTTGTTTCATCACACTGTATATGCATGAAAATAAAAATGATATTTTTATTACAATACTGAATCACAAAATGTAAGTAAAAACCTACTAACGTAGATCTTTATTGGTCCTTCTTCAAAACCCTCTTCTTTTCTTTCTTTTTGCCAAAAAAGGAACAGAAAAGAAAAAGGAGAGCAATCGTGTCAATTACTCATTTTTTAAAACGACATCCCTGTAATAAAAGCCGTTTGGGCTAAATGATACTTATTTAGCTCGCTCCCACTTGCTTTCTCTACTTCTTTCAAACCGACGAAGGAACTTTGAAGCGCTCTCGCTCAAATTACGCACCGAAGGGCTCTTGTTTTTCAGCCATGAATGGGGTTGGCCTTGACGAAGTTCCTTTGAAAGGAAACAAGAACTGACAGCAAAACTAGGTCAACCGACGCACGTCTTTCTTTGCTCTCTCGGTTTTAAGATCTTTTTTTAACAAAGCTGTGTAATGCATACGTATTTGAACTTTCTTTCGTAGGTTCGGGGTTTCTCTGTTTCAGCTTTAGTTGTAGGGAATAATGTCAAGAAGTCTTCCTTCATTTATTTTAAAATACAACGTTAATTACACAATACACCAAAACACTGTACTTTTAACACTGAACCCGCATTTCACTAACCATATTAGCATCAACAGCAGATGATTAAAACTAAATTATTATTTATAAGTTGAGCGTTTATATTGGTACTCGCTTGGTTTTGACCAAACTTTCTTTCTTTCTTCGTTCTTTTTTAACAAAGCCGTATAATGCATATGAAGGGTCAGAGGAAAAAAGCAGTCAATTTTTTTGTTATATTTAAATATTCTATGTATTTGGTTCAAAGTAAACGAAGCATCTTTATAAGCCGCTAAACTGTGAAAAAAGCAATCAATATAGCATCAAAGTTATACTATAAAGGAAAGACAGCACTCAAATCAAGCAAAAAGAGGAAAGAACCAGGTAATTCATTGTTGAGTTCGTACATTTGCCCGTTACAATAGTATTGTATCTAATAAAAAAAACAAATCTCTACTACGCTATTTTATTACAAAATGTAAGTAAAAACCTACTAACGTAGATCTTTATTGGTCCTCCTTCAAAACCCTCTTCTTTTCTTTCTTTCCGCCAAAAAGGAAGAGAAAAGAAAAAGGAGATCAATCGTGTCAATTACTCATTTTTTAAAACGATATCCCTGTAATGAAAGCCGTTTGGGCTAAATGATACTTATTTAGCTCGCTCCCACTTGCTTTCTCTACTTCTGTTCAAACCGACGAAGGAACTTTGAAGCGCTCTCGCTCAAATTACGCACCGAAGAGCTCTTGTTTTTCAGCCGTGAATAGGGTTGCCCTTGACGAAGTTCCTTTGAAAGGAAACAAGAACTGACAGCAAAATTAGGTCAACCGACGTCTATCTTTGCACTCTCGGTTTTAAGATCTTTTTTTAACAAAGCTGTGTAATGCATATGTATTTGAACTTTTTTTCGTAGGTTCGGCTTTTCTGTGTTTCAGCTTTAGTTGTAGCGAATAATGTCAAGAAGTTTTCCTTCATTTTACTATCAGTGCAATACAACATTATTATTATTATTATTATATATTATTATTATTAATTCACCACAATAAATACACCAAAAATAAGTAATAAATAGTAATTTTAAGTAATAATTTTTTTTTGTAATAAAATAGTAATTTTAACATTGGACGCGCGTTTCGCTAACCATATTATTAGCATCAACAGCAGATGATTAAAACTAAATTATTATTTATAAGTTGAGATTTTATATAGGTACCCGCTTGGTTTTGGCCAAACTTTTTTTCTTTCTTTGTTCTTTTTTAACAAAGCTTTTATAATGCATATGAAGGGTCAGAGGAAAAAAGCAGATAAGTCATTTTTTTTGCTACTTTTAAATATTCGATGCATTTGGTTCAAAATGAATGAAGCATCTTTATAAGCCGCTAAACTGTAAAAAAAAAACAATCAATATAGCATCAAAGTTGTATTATAAAGGAAAGACAGCAGGCAAATCAAAGAAAAAGAGGAAAGAACCAGGCAACTCATTGTTGAGTTCGTACATTTGCCCGTTACAATAGTATTGTACCTCATAAAAAATACTTTTACCACGTCTAACAAATCACTACTACGCTATTTTATTACAAAATGTAAGTAAAAACCTACTAACGTAGATCTTTATTGGTCCTCCTTCAAAACCCTCTTCTTTTCTTTCTTTCCGCGAAGAAAGGAACAGAAAAGAAAAAGGAGAGTAATCATGTCAATTACTCATTTTTTAAAACGACATCCCTGTAATAAAAGCCGTTTGGGCTAAATGATACTTATTTAGCTCGCTCCCACTTGCTTTCTCTACTTCTGTTCAAACCGACGAAGGAACTTTGAAGCGCTCTCGCTCAAATTACGCACCGAAGGGCTCTTGTTTTTCAACTGTGAATGGGGTTGCCCTTGACGAAGTTCCTTTGAAAGGAAACAAGAACTGATAGCAAAACTAGGCCAACCGACGTCTTTCTTTGCTCTCTCGGTTTTAAGATTTTTTTTAACAAAGCTGTGTAATGCATATGTATTTGAAGTTTCTTTCGTAGGTTCGGGGTTTCTCTGTTTCAGTTTTAGTTGTAGGGAATAATGTCTATTATTATTATATATTATTATTATTAATTCACCACAATAAATACACCAAAAATAAGTAATAAATAGTAATTTTAAGTAATCATTTTTTTTAGTAATAAAATAGTAATTTTAACACTGGACGCGCGTTTCGCTAACCATATTATTAGCATCAACAGCAAATGATTAAAACTAAATTATTATTTATAAGTTGAGATGTTATATATATATGTATAGATGTACCCGCTTGGTTTTGGCCAAACTTTCTTTCTTTCTTTGTTCTTTTTTAACAAAGCTCTTGTAATGCATATGAAGGGTCAGAGGAAAAAAGCAGATAAGTCATTTTTTTGTTACTTTTAAATATTCGATGCATTTGGTTCAAAGTGAATGAAGCATCTTTATAAGCCGCAAAACTGTGAAAAAAGCAATCAATCATCAAAGTTATACTATAAAGGAAAGACAGCAGGCAAATCAAGCAAAAAGAGGAAAGAACCAGGCAACTCATTGTTGAGTTCGTACATTTGCCCGTTACAATAGTATTGTATCTAATAAAAAATACTTTTACCAAGTCTAACGAATCTCACTACCACGCTGTATGAATGGAAATAAAGACAACGTTTTTATTACAATGTTTGGGTTGTAAAATATAAGTAAAAACCTACTTAACTAGATCTTTATTGGTCCTTTACAAAACCCACTTTTATTGTTTCTTCAAATAACGAAAAAATGGAAAAGGAGACCGAAAAGTGTCAGTTACTCATTCATTCGACAACGACAACATTCCAATAATAAAATCCGATAGAGCCAAATGATACTTATTTAGCTCGCTTCTACTTGCTTTCTCTACTTCGGTTCAAACCAACGCGACGATGGAACTTTGAAGCGCTCACTCAAATTACGCACAGAAGGGCTCTTGTTTTTCAACTTTGAATGGGATCGCCCTTAACGAAGTTCCTTTGAAAAAAACGAGAAGTGACGGGAAAACTAGGTCGACGGTCGTCTTTTCTTGGCTCTCTCGGTTTCCTAGTCCTTTTTATGTCAAAAAGAACAAACTCAGGCAATGCATACCGTTTGAACTTTCTTTAGTAGGTATGCTTTGCGGTTCTCAGTTTTAGTTTTAATTAGCGGAAATGTCATGAATTTTTTGTTTACTGTTAAACTCTTGCTTTAATAAAAATGTTTGTGGATATAGCCAGGAATAGTTCACCGAATATGCTAGGGTCCGCGTTTCTGGCCTTGGGTGCAATAAATACTTCGCATTTTTGCTCTCTCCGACTTACTAGATTGCCATAGCGATTCAGTCTTACACACGTAAACGCTGACCCCAAGTTGTTTATTTAAATAAATAAATAACGCTTTATTGTGCAAAATGCCAAAATAGCTTCATCGACAAAGCATTTACAAAACAAACAAAAGCACAAAATATATACAAATAATAAAAAATATACAATACAAATCATACAATTCAAAAAAAATGAAGTCATTAAAATTACAAATAGAACATACATGGACAATTATTGCAAAACATAAAAAAGGCGTATCAATAAAATTTTATAATAGGAAAATTGTAAATGGATATAATTTTAAAAGTTATAAAATATTAAATACTCGACCTTTCACCAGTGTGTGAAATGATCAAAATTTTAAAATTCAAAATTGTTCATGATTAAACGTCAACAAAAAAGTCGTTTACCACATATAGGGCTCTCTCCAGTAAGTATGATTTCAGAACTTTGCGAAATGCGGGAAGGAATGAAAGCGACTTGATATCCAAAGGCCGATGATTGTATATTTTTTTGCCATTTTACAGTATTGAGCCTTTAACTAGTTCTGAGCAGGGGGTTGGCAGATAAAGATCGCTCCGCATTCCTAAGTGGATAGTTGTGAGATGGCCTTTCGGGAATAGCAGATATGTGCTTGCGGATTAAGCAAACGGATTCAAAAATGAATAAAGAAGGAAGAGTCAGTATTTTGAAATTTTTAAAGAAATTCTGGCAGTGAGTTGTACTGTTCAATCCCAATAAATATCGAACTGCTCTTTTTTCAAAATACGATCAAATTTTGTCCGCAGCAAGTACCCCAGAATGAAAGGACATAACGAAGATGTGACTCAAAAAGGGCATAATAGGCTATTCTAGAGGTTGATAAGTTAAGTTCCTTAGAAACTGATCTTAGCGCAAAACAGGCAGCGCTTAGTTTCTTTGAAAAAGCATTTGTTTCGCTTTCCAGGATGGTATATCTATTTTATACAATATTATATAACCCATTAACATTTTCACATAGTTTTATAAGTGTGGATCTTAAAATATGATTAGAAGTAATAGGTAATAGTCTAGTTTTGAAGGACAGAAAAAGTTAAATAAAAGTTTTCATATTTCAAATGAAAAATACTTTTAGATATACTTAGCCTAAACAAAAATATGTAGTATTGTAGATAAGATTACTATATGGTCTACCCTTAGTATCTAATCCGTTTTTCAAGATGAGGACAAAGCTAAGTAAATGCATACGCGTTTGAACTTTGTCAAGCAAGTTGGGCGCTTTTCAGTTTTACCCTAATTATCAAGAATACCTAGAAGACTTTCTCAGCTTACAAACTTTGGCTTTATAGCGAAGTTTCTAGATGTTTATAGACATAGTTCAACAAAGGCAAAATAATTTCATAAATCATTTTTTTTTATATTAAGTTACTTTTATAGAAATATTTTCTTTAAAATAAATTGGTACATTGTATTGAGTCAGATCACTAGATACGATTTATTTTCCTTGTTTTAAGTAATAAAAAAATACAAATAAAATAAATAGTATAAAAAAAACAGTGTTGGTACCAGGAAAGTGGCTTAAAAACTGTTCTACTTCCAACGTTCAAAATTGCCCTACAGAAATTTAGAAAGAACTATCTAAACCTTCATCATCTTGAAAAGGAACATTGTTTAAAGTTTCTTTTCGAAAAGTTTTCCTTGAAAATTTAGAGCATATTATAGAAAACTGCAGCCCAACTTTAAAGGTAAAAGTTTTGAAAATACACATACTTTAAATTAAATAAGCTTCAATGCTGCATGCTTAAATTGTTTTCGAGGTCGTAGAACTTTACTTAAATGACATTTGGATGTATATCTCGGCAAAAATTTTTCTTGATCTCATGGGATAACCCTTGCTTCTAGTTTTTTTTTTAATTTGATTGATTATGTTAAAGTAAACTACATGTATAAAATTATAATAAAATAGATAACTTATAATAACTATTAATTAATACAAAAATCCGATAATGAAGCAGGTAAGTCAAATTGACGTATCTAACCATAGATAAAAAAAGAAGATTGGAAGAAGTTTAGACTGGAAAGTACCCATAAGGACAATGTAAATATTATTTGGCGCTATTCTTACAACGGTCGCTCTCCAAAGCTTTTGATAATTTCGGAGCGGTTCGGCTTTTTCCGGAATTATGTCGCCAAATATTGCTTATTCAAATTTATTATTTTCTTTTAATTCTTTACATACATAGTACAAAATAATGACTGACACGAAGATAATTGTGAAATAATAAAGAACAACATTTCTGAACACGGCGCAATGTGACCAACATAGTGATAATAACATTCGGTTTAAACTAATTTTTGCAGCTTTAATCTAAAAAAAATATGTTTTACAATCATTTGTTGTATAAATTAAAATAAAGAGCTGCTCGGTATCTTAAATTATCCAAGAAATTTAAACATTTTTGCCAAAATTTCATTTAGTCAGGTTTATAGATTTTAGTGTGCATCGGAAAATGTTTTGCAATTACAATATTACAGTAGGTTCTAGACGAAACAAAATAACCCTTAGGTTATATATGTATAACCAAATTTTCTGCTTTTTTCTTCGGAACTAGACCTATATACAAATGCTCGACTCGAATATGTCTCAGGTGCGCTTGCTGTCACAATCTAATACACATTTTACGCCATTCTGAATTTATGGCATGGAAAAAGACGGTGGCGGCCGTACCTACCCTCGCTTCGAGTCTCCTAATTAGACCTAGATATCGGACCTGTCAAAAATTGATATTAATATCGGGCACCAGATGTCGCAAAAGACGACAGTGGCGTTTTCGATCCTCGTGCAATGTAAGAACGCCCCCCTTGTCTGACTGAGGCAGTTAATAAGAAGCATGATCGAGGTCCGTATATTTACTTATTTATGTTCTTGGAAATTTTGGCAAAGGAATGAGTTATTGCGTATAGCCTGTTTTTTTTCGACTAAAATATTTTTTATATACAGGGTGAGTGATATAAGTGCAAATATTTTCAGGGCTGGTAGATCTCGATAAAAGAAACATATTTTCTCTTCACCATTTTTTAAATAAGTCCAAAATAACCGAGTTATTTAAGTTTGAAAATTTAAAAAAAAAATGATTTTTTTTGGAAAAATTTTGAAAGGCACCGGATTTTTTCTGCATCTGCATCTCTTTTAGTGCTGTAACCATAGAGAAAAGCTGTAACTATGGTAATATCAGACATTAAGAAATTATACCGTGGGAAAATTTGCGGTGAACAGGCAGTTCTAAAAAATTTTCGAAAAACATACAGGGAAATTTAAAGGAAAATGCACGATTTTCAACATCTTTTTTTTGCGAAAAAAACCTCATAGACGTGTTCCTGGGGTCGAAATATATACCACTCCTGAAAATATTTGCACTTATTTAAGACTCGCCCTGTATAGGGTGCTGCAATAGGGTGGTCCAAACTGTATTCCGGAAACTTCGGCACTATATTCTGCACATAAAAATAAGTAAAAAAGTTCGTATAAATGTATGTCCCAAAATGCTTAGTTTCGGGATACAGGAGGTAGAAGTTTCATTTTTATTTCGATTTTTTCCAAATAATTTCTGAAGTAATGTCAATGTTTGGATGAAAATTGGTGTCTGGGAGTTTTTTGACATGAGAAATTTGATTTTGATATCAATATGACTCCTTCTTGTAGAGGGTGCCACCTACATATTTTTTAACAGTTTGAAAAGTAATATACAGTTTGAAAAGTAATTTTGACCGAATTCTGTGGACAGAACGAACTGAGAATAAACAACACATATTTTCCCCATAAAGAACAGCACAAATACACCTTCTATGACAATAGAAACAATAAATCAATAATCGATTATATCATCACCAATCGAAGTTTCTTACCTCAACAAATAATAGACATAAGTGTCTTATCCTCAGCCAACATTGGAACAGATCACAAACTTGTGCTAGGAAAGATACGAATAGGTGCGCCGCTATCCAAAAAAAGACCATCGATAAAAACTGAAAAATTCAATATAGAATCCCTCAACCACGAAAGCACTAAACAACTTTATTCAAACAGATGCCAAACACATGTCACTCTTAACCCCATAGCACAGTTTGATACTCCTAACACAGCTTGGAACAAACTGAAAGAAAACATCTGCAAAGGTGCTAAAGAAGCTTTAGGAACACGTACTGTATCACACAATAGAAGACCGAACATTAAACCTTGGTTTACATTAGAAGTCAAGAACATTACAATGGAAAAGAAGGAAAAATACTTACAATACAAGAAATCTCCAACACCGGAGAACCGAAATATCTATACCGAAATAAGGAACAGGACTAATAATAGAGTACGAGAAATTAAAGAAGAATATTGGCAGCGATTTAGTAGCGAAATGGAGGCGGATATGTACGGAGCACAAAAACGTATTTAGAAGATGTTGAGGGGTTTGAAACGAGAAACAAATGAAACAATACAACTAAGAACAATTGCAGAAGATACGTGGGAAAAATATTTCAGAGACTTATACGCAGAAACAGATGAACCAATGGAAGCACAAAGACAAGCCAAAGAGATAATACAGAAGATCATGCGCAAATCACTTACAAGCAAGTAGAAGAGACAATAAGGAAACTTAAAAATAGAAAATCTCCTAATCAAGATAAAATACCAAACGAGCTAATAAAAAACGCAGGCACGGCTATCATAGAGGAATACACAAAACTGTTTAACATTATATTACAACATAAGAAAATACCAGAAGAATGGAAACAAAGTATAACAATACCCATTTTTAAAAAGGGAGATAAAACAGACCCAGCAAACTATAGAGGAATAACATTACTGAGCACCTCGCTAAAACTTCTGACTAAGATCATTGCGGACAAAATCTCCTCAATAGTGCCAATAAGCGAGGAACAACAAGGATTCCGAAGAAACCGATCAACTACCGATGCACTATTCATACTCAGGCAACTAGTTGAAAAATCCTTAGAATATAACTCTCCAGCCTATCTATGTTTTATAGATTTAACAAAGGCCTTTGATAGAGTCCAACTAAAAGACATCATCACCATCTTGGAAAGCAGTAATGTCTCGAAAGAACTCACAGAACTTATAAAGGACTTAAACACAAACACAACAACCCAAATAAGAACAAGCTTTACCTTAACGCAGCATCTTCGAACCACAACTGGTATTCGCCGAGGCGACAGTCTCAGCCCTCTGTTATTCAACACAATTATGGATCAAGTAATAAAAACCGTCAAGAATACTGTATTAGGATATCGAATGGGAATGCATATAGTAAACATATTATGCTATGCCGATGACGCAGTACTTATTGCAGAGTCAGAGGACGACCTCCAAAGAATGCTACAAGCTTTTAACAGACAGGCAGAAAAACTTAACATGCAAATTTCCACAAATAAGACCAAATGCATGACCATTACAAAGGAGCCTCTACGGTGCAAATTGGTAATAAAAAAACAAAACTATTGATCAGATAATGTCATTCGAATACCTCGGATGCAAAATTACAAGCTCAGGATTCCTGGAAGAAGAAGTAAGGAAACAAGCCAATAAAGCTGCCGCAATATCAGGACATCTTAAATATCCCATATGGAAAAACAAACATTTGAGTACAGAATGTAAGTCAAGAATATACAAAACCTGCATACGACCAGTGATGATATATGGTGCGGAAACCAGAGCTGAAACATCAGTAACAAAGAGAATCCTACGAACTACTGAAATGAAGACCTTAAGAATGATAACATTGAGGGACAGACAGAGAAATGTAGACATAAGAGAAAAGTGCCAAACAAACGACGTTGTCAGATGGATAAGGCAGAGAAGAAGAGAATGGAACCAGCATGTCAATAGAATGGGCCCCGACAGAATGGCCATAATAATTTGCAACAACGTACCCCATGGCAGAAGACCTACTGGACGACCACCTAAACGTTGGCAAGACAGTTAGCAGTCAACCTGGCAAGAGAGTTGCTTAGACGAGGAGGAAACCGGAACTAAACAGGCGATACGCCTTCTAAAAGAAGAAGAAGAAGAAAAGTAATAACTTTTTTTCGTCCGTACGTGTATAGAACAACTGAGTAAAAATATACATTTCCGTGAATTTTTACGTAAAAAAAGCCTCTTGGTAAAAATCGCTAGGAGTAAATGCTTCTCCAGATATTTGGAATCGAAATTATCAATACCTATCATCATTGACATACATTAAACATGTTGACTAAATATTTATTAGACTGAGACCATAAATTTGAAACTGTTTTATCATAATTTTTTCGAAGAAAAATTTATGATTAATTTAAAAAATAAAAAGTTCCCCAGTTTTATCATTTTAGTCAAATAACTATCTACTCAACATGTTTTTGAGAACGGTTGCTCGTACCGATTTTTACCAAGAGTTATTTTTTACGTAAAAAATCACGGAAATATATATTTTTTCACTCGGTAGTTTAATACAGGTACGAACGAAAAGTTATTACTCTTCAAAACAGTTAAAACACATCTAAGTGGCGCCCCCTACAAAAACGAGTCATATTGGCATCAAAATCAAATTTCTCATGGCAAAAAACTCCCAGACACCAATTTTCATCCAAATAATGACGTTACTTCAGAAATTATTTGGAAGCAATCGAAATAAAAATGAAACTTTTACACCCTGTATCTTCGAAAATATATAACCTAAGTACTTTAGGATATAAATTTATACGAACTTTTTTACTTATTTTCATCTGCAGAATATGCACAATTCGGACCACCCTGTATAAGCTCCGCTAATGAAGAAAGGAATTTTATTTAAATGCAGATCTAAAGTCGTATGAAAATATGATTATTTGTGTCTCAAACAAGTGTGAGAGTGTGAGTGCGTGAAGGTCGATTTTTTTTTAAATTACTTTATATTAATTATTTATCTAATTTTAGTTGTCTTTAATAATGTTGTATAAGTTAGATTAGTATTTTCGTATTGTGGCATTTGTAGCATATTTACGAATTTCATAAAATAGAATTATGGTATAAAATCTACGTTTATCACAGCCAACGTTGTTTATATTTTATACGTCACGTAGAAAACAACGTAAAAGTCAGGAGTCTTTTATTTCATCTTTAATTTACAGCTTCACATGCGAAAAACTCGACCAATCCTGATATAGTAAACGCCACGAATGTTTGGGAGTGATTCATCGGTCGCTACCATGTGAACTAATCTGTTCAAGGTCGCATAAAACTTAATTCCAGTGCCGTGGTGTTTCAAGTCATATAATAATCAATATAAAATCTATTGTAATTTGTTGTTTTAACTGTCAAAGTCTTGTCAAAACATATATTTGGTTATAAATATAAAATGGAATGCCCCATTGACCGCACTGCAAGCACACCAATGGACTGACGCACAAAAACGAATCAATCAAAGAAACGCGATATAGTATCGTCTTTGTCAATCACGCTAACATTTTAGAATAAGTAGGAGGAGCGCAGGCATATGATTAGACCGGGCCTTTAAAAACTTACGTCTGCGGTAAAAATTTACGTTTTTAATGTAAAAATGATAGCGCGCGTGTCGATTCTAACTTCATCAAGCGATGAATTACTCCCAAACATTCGTGGCGTTTACTCTAGTTTAGATCTAATGATTTGGGAGAAAATCCCCGGCTAAAGTTGGGAAATCCGTAAATATGCCGTGAAGTTGACGCTGAACTGCGATTTGTTCATTTTTCATGACTTCATGTGTCTCAAACAAGTGTGAGTGTGTGAAGGTCGATTTTTTTAAATTACTTTCTAATTAATTATTTTTATATTTATTATTTATCTAATTTTAGCTGTCTTTAATAATGTTGTATAAGTTAGATTAGTTTTTTCGTATTATGGCATTTGTAGCATATTTACAAATTTCATAAAATAGAATTATGTTATAAAATCCACGTTTACCACAGCAACGTTGTTTATATTTTATACGTCACGTAGAAAACAACGTAAAAGTCCGGAGTCTTTTATTTTATCTCTAATTTACAGCTTCACATGCGAAAAACTCTACCAATCCCGATAGTTTAGATCTAATGATTTGGGAGAAAATCCCCGGCTGAAGTTGAGAAATCCGTAAATATGCCGTGAAGTTGACGCTAAACTGCGATTTGTTCATTTTTCATGACTTTTCGACGAGGCAACGGCTTCGGTTTGATAGCAAATCCGATTTATTTATCTGGAGAAATCGCATCGCGCTGTTTTGTGCGCCCTTTTTTGCTTGCTCTTCGTCGGGCGGCTTTTATTTTTATGCAAATTGCCCGCAACTGTAAATAATGTTGTCTTCAAAAAATTACGCTCAGAATAAATTTGCATTGATGTGGGGTTTATTGATTTGCCAGTCATATTGTATAAAATTCATCTTTTAGTGTTGGCAAAGTATATCTCGGAGAAATAAAATAAATAGATAAACTTGACTGCAAAACGAAGGATGTACACAGAAAACTTATAGGTTGGTACTCATTTACAATAGTTTATTAACGAAGATCACATATAATTATTATACAGGGGGGGCGCCTCTCATACGCCGCGGAAGCTTCAAGGAGAACGGTAGTTTATATCGAAATAAAATTTTGACAACATATGTAGGATAACTGACAGCATTTTATAAAAATATACAGAATTACACAGGGTGTCCCTCAAAAAAGTTTCACATCAAAGTTGTGTTTTTTCTAATGGAATACCCTATATGCACACTGCATTCACCAAATAATAGAATCATATCAATTCTCTGATGTAGGATAAGTTTGCATTTTTGGAAAATTTCTGAGAATTTTTTTTGTGTTTTAACGGACACAAAATGATAACTAGTTGTTAAAGTTGGACTAATTAGACAGCTATGTTGAAGTAACGTCAGGCATGTCAGAGCCACCTAGATTTTATCAAATGATAAATATCTGCTCAGATCAAATCATGTAAACGAAAATATCTAGGAAAATCTTTGTTTGAGGGGTAGGCAACCTTAATAGTATTTTGAAGAGACATGCATTCTTCATTGAATATGGGAATAATATACTGGGTGTTCCATTTAAAATAAAAGAGTAAGATGCTTTTATATGTAACCAATGTTCAATATTAATAATTTTGCCTCACCCTGTATAATTTTTGAGATCAAGTTTTAATTTGATGTAAAGTACGATAGTTGATTTAACTACATATTAGGTTATATCGGGTAAATTCCAATTTAGGTAGCTTTTATTGTAATTTAATTGTTCTTTATTTCTAGAAAATGTTAAATATGTCAAAAACCTTACATTTTAGTCATATATTTATGACTAAAATGTAAAATGTATATTTTACTACTCTTATAAAACTCCCCTTTATTTTTCTCTCAGAATCCAAAAATCAATTAATATATAGGGTGTTCCATTATATAAAAAACTTTGATATGTAACTTTTTTTGGGCACACCCTGTAGAACTTTCTATATTTTTAAAAAGTGCTCTGAATTAACCTATATATGCTCACAAAATTTTATTTCAAGATAAACTGTCGTTCTCCTTGGAGCCTCTGCGGCGTATGAGAGGTGCTACTGTACTATACTAGGATACCTGGTGAGTCTCAAAAGTGGCTCATCCCTATCACTTTTTTATTTTTTTAGTTAAAAAAACGAAATTTGGTATGTTAGTATATGACATAAATTAGGATTCATTGACTTATTCAACTGTTTTCGGTCAGTTCCGGTTTCACCGGAAATGACTACAACTTTTGATTTTTAAATAACACCCCCTGTATTTTTTTACTTTATTCGATACAAAATGTCACTCTGAATAGAATGACATATCATATGTCAACTTTTGACAGTTTCGCATATGGTTTATTTGAAATTATAACTTACGCTTCGTAACGAAAATTTGAATCGAAATACCTAGTGTGTAGTATCAAATTATTCGTAAAAAAATGCTTTTATACTAATGAGTGATGCAAATATGCTAATGAGCCACCCTCGTTCCATTTGAAAAAATGGAGATATGATTAAAACTACGATTTGAGCATTTTCAACAAGACACTAAAAACATTAGACGATCAAATCTATTTTTCCAAGGCTCCTTGATGAAGAATTATTGTTTTTTGCATAGCCATGGCACTCTAGATTGAATTTTAAAATACAATTTTTTATGAAGCGAGAATGTCAAAAGTTGACATATGATATGTCATTCTATTCAGAATATCATTTTCTATCGAATAAAGCAAAAAAAAATACTGAGGGTCCCCAAAAACAATTGAATACGTCAATCAATCCTAATTTATGTCATATACTAACATACCAATTCTCGTTTTTTATCTAAAAAATAAAAAAGTTATAGTGCATAATGAGCCACTTTTGAGACGCATTATCTGTTGACTATTTATTATTATAAGGAAACTTTTTTGAAATTTTCTGCAAAAAAAATTAACAATTTCCTTCTAAAATTCTCCGAAAATGAAACCTCTACGAACCGATTCCATCCATCTCCCTCCATCTTCCATTCTGCTTGCCATCACTCCTTCTTTTCTTTCAACATAAAAGATCGCGGGAGCTAATTTTTGCCGGGCCTCTGCCTCCTAATAGCTCCGTATGATTTATGCGATTTTTTCTCGCGACCTTTTCACTTTTCATAAGTGTCGCCCGTCGCCGGAAATAGTTTTTCGAGACGTGGCAAAGTTAAATATCATAAATTTCCTCTCTTTTTCCTCTTTTTTTTGCGCTTTCTCGAGGTCGAGGTCCTATCGCTTTTTCCAATTGTCTCGCCTGAATGGAGCTGGTAAATGCGAAATTAAGTGATAGGAAATATATCTTAAATGGTCAAAAAGAAGAAGTAGTTTTTATGTTCAGAGTAATGGGGACGATGTATCATAATGTAAAAATACACGGTGGTCCAAACTGTATTCCGGAAACTTCGGCAGCATATTCTGCAGATTAAAATAAGTAAAAAAGTCCGTATAAATGTATGTCCGTATAATAAAATGCTTAGTTTCGGAGATACAGGGTCTAGAAGTTTCATTTTTATTACGATTTTTTCCAAATAATTTAAAAAGTAACGTCAATATTTGGATGAAAATTGGCGTCTGGGAGTTTTTTGACATGAGAAATTTGATTTTCATGCCAATATGACTCCTACTTGTAGAGGGCGCTACCTACATATGCTACATATGCTAACTGGTTTGAAGAGTAATAACTTTTCGTCAATACCTGTATAAAACTACTGTGTAAAAAATAGTATTATTTATTATTTATATTAATAATATATTTACAACTTTTTTTTTCATCAAAAAGGTCTCTTGGTTAAAATCGCTACGAGTAACGGTTCTCGAGATATTTGAAATTGAAATTATTAATAGGACCTGTCATCATTGACAAATTAAACATGTTGACTAAATAGTTATTAGACTGAAATCTTAAATTTGAAATCTTTTTGTGCCAAAAGTTCAACAGAAACTGTTTAATCATCATTTTTTCACAAAAAAAATTAAGAAAGACTATTCGATTAGAAAATATAAAGGGTTACGGTGCAATAGATATAGTTTATATTGGCCATTGACCGCGTCATTCATAAAAGGATTTCAGTCGTTGCAAAATTTCGCCGTTTGGGTAGTTTGGGTGTTTATAAAAACTCAAATTATAAAACAACTTAGGTTTTTGTATCGTTTATCGCCTATAATGTTTGGTTTAGTCAATATAAGTTTTTGACTTTGGGGTGGGACCGCTCGAGCCGCCATCTTGGATAGAAGGTACAGTGACGAAAAGTTGAACATATTTTCCAAAAAAATCGAAAAAAATGTTGTCATTTTTCCAAAATTCTCGCTATTTTTTACATTGGTATAAACAGCAGCGGCTGGGAGGTAGTGCCACGGTGCCACGGAGCGAAAAAAATATTAATAACTATAAATATTAATAAACATAACCTTCATATTTCTCATTGAAATATAACGCACAACATAAAAAAAAGTTGAAAAATAAAGGATTGGGGCGATTTATTAGCGTTTTATTTTCTTTGACGGTCCGGGTCGGTTATTAATAACGTTTTGAGTATTGTCTTCGGTGTCATCGTAATCGGTGCTTATGGGAATATATTGCTCTTCCATTGTTAAGTCTTGGTTATCTTCGTCGTCAATGTCGATATGAACCTCCGCGACATTTTCACATCACTACTGCAGAAGCCATATACAACGGAACACTTCAACCCAGCTTTCCTGCAACCACATGCTGCGCCGCATCCTTTTCTACAAGTGCATGAAATGAATTTCAATAAGTTCTGGTGCTGTTTGTTTTGTCATGGTGAGTGGAACAAGCCCATTGCTGCCCAGTTTCAAGTTGATGTTTAAAAATGCCAATGGTGTCACTGAGTCCTGCTGTTTTCTGGAGAAGCGAACAAAACTTCATTTTTCCTTGGTTGAAGATTGACGATGTCGTGTCACAGCCACTAAAAGCATGCAGAAACAGAATGTTCTCAGCTACTTTTTCATGTTTTAAACATTAGCTGAATATATTCTTTCAGCAATTTTGCCTTTTCCTGGTTTGCGGAGGTAGATATTTCCTTGAAACGGTGCCAATGCTGTCAGCAAAACGAGAAGGTCAGCGTCTTCGCCAACTACGAAAACAGCATCAAATTTTGGGCACAAGGAAATCGCTGTTCTGACAATCAAGACATTAGCATCTTCTTCCGCCTGGTTGACAATTTGGAAACTTCGTTATCTGCAAAATATTCTTCACCCTTTTTGCCTCCGCCCAAATTATTACTCCACCCAAATTGTTCCGCCCTTTTTACGATGTCCCGTTATACTTGATACATCAAAAAAATATCGATATCTAACTTTTATTCCAACATTTTGATCGTAAGATTAACCGCTGCGGATATATTTTGAAAAATACAGTTTTTTATATATTTAATTCAAGATGGCGGCTCGAGCGGTCTCGCCTTAAGGTCGAAAACTTGGATTTTTCATCAAGACCTAAACTTTAACAACATATTAAAAAATTACTACTACACCACCTTTTGTATGCCATAGGCCTATAATGGTCCCAACTGATTGGACTAAAAGGAAAAAATGAAAAATCTCGAAATATCCTTATGGATTAAAAGTTAGCTGTTTAGCCGCTACCGGTAACTCGCTTTCCAGTCGAGAAAAAGATAGAAAACTACAATTAATCGGAACGGTTTCTTCTGATTTTATTATCAGTTTCAAGTGATAAGCTTTAAGTAAAATGTTCAAAAATTAATCGAAAAACTTCAAAAACGAAGCTTTACTGGTTATTTCTCTCCAGTTTCCATTTTTTCGTACCCTTTTTTATTATACGGACCTTTAATAAAGTAAAGTCATGGAAATGACCGCCGTTAGACTATTAAACGGCGACCTGCGGTCTTCCGGACTACTGAAAGTAATAAAAATCGGGATCAACGAAACCCGATAACGGGCCACAAAAACCATTTCGAAACGCTATAATGCTCGAAGGACCCTGCATCGAGATGACCGCTCGCCGTGTGCTTTCTAAATGGAGACAACTGAGTTCCGAGCTATAGATACGATAAACTCAATAATCGGGAGTTTTTGCAAAAGAGAAATACAGGAAAGACATTGAAATTAAAGTTTCTGTAATAAATTGAAACAATGTGGCATTATCTGTTTCCGAAAGTTATTATAATAAAAAATATTATAGAATTCATATAATATAATAGTTCCCTTATACAGGGTGTCCCAGAAATAAGTACAAGTATTTTAAGGGGTGGTAGATCTCAATAAAAGAAACATATTTTCTCTTTATCGTTTTTCAAATAAGTCCAAAATAACGAAGTTATTTTACTTTAAAAATTTCCAAAAAAAAAAGATTTTTTGCTAAAATTTTGAGAACCACTGGATCTTTTCTGGATTTTCTTTCTTGTAAATTTAATCTAATACCTATGTTGCCATATTATCAAAAAATTTTGTTTTATAACTAAAAATAAAAAAAAATTCCAAAATTATTTTCAAAAACTTTCAAATTTTTTTTTGGCGCAAAAAAACCTCATAGGCGTGTTTCTGGGGTCGAACTATACTACCAGTTAAAATACTTGCACTTATTTCTGGGACACCCTGTACAGCGTTTAACGCCTTGGGAGTAGCAAGGTACAGCTTGCCATGCTAGAGCCGTTTGGTATACAAGGAAGGTAATGTGGCTAGCACTACGCTTCAACCGCCTATTATTACCTCAGGATTGTGAATCCCAAGTACTCATTTAAGGCTGAGTCGACCTAGGTACCCAAACTATTTTTATTTTTTTATAGAATTTATAAAAGTGATAAAAAACGGAAAATTTATTTCGCGCTATGGATTTGCAAAACGGCTAATTTTGTCAGCAGCAAAAATCTCCTTACATTTTAATTAGTGGTTTTAATCAGGGTGGTGACAGTGAAAATTGGAAACAGTCATTAGTGTCATTCTTGCGAAGTATAACCGCCTAGACAAGGATAGCATTGTCTCTGTCTAACTATTGTCTAACTTCACAGTTTAGAATTGTTCTAGAACAACCAGAGCCATTTTAATTCACTACGTTTAGTTTCATACGACAGACATTTTCGGTCTTGTTTAGTTCAGAAAAAATGTTAAATTTGAAAGTTGTCTTGACAATTTGAAAGTCTTGAAACCCTCTAACGATAATACTTGGTCTTATTATCCAACGAAATATAAACCATGACAATAAGCGAAAATCCATACATACATTAGCGCCTATTTTTGATACGCTGCCAGTTGCATTCGCAGATAACCGCGTACCTCGACTACAGCATTGTAAAGGTATAGCAGTTACCCACTGACACATATCTGGATGCAGCCGCGCTTCTGCATCGCCGTTGCTGGAAGACAGCAAGAATAAACGTTAGCTCGTTTAATCTATGCCAGAATGTGGCGCGAATAGCGGTAATACTAGAACGAACATTCTAAAATCGCAAACATTCTACGTACGTATTGTGTGTAGAGTGGCGCTGCTTGCGCCCTCTCGTATCGTGAGCAAACAACGGGCGCAGATTACTGGGATTTATGTTGGTTGTTGCGATTTCGTCACCGACAAATGTTGAGGACTCGAGCGTGGTATGTTTTCTGTTTCCAGTCGAATGGAATTACTTGAATTTCTTGTCTTCAGGAAAATCATGACGCTATTTTTAGGGTTCCGTACCAAAAGGGTAAAAACGGGAACCCTATTATTAAGACTTCGCTGTCCGTCCGTCCGTCTGTCACAAAGGTCTATCTTATGAACCGTTATAGCTAGACAGTTAAAATTTTTACAGATAATGTATCTATGTTGCCGCTACAAGAACAAATACTAAAGAGAATTACTAAAACAATACTAGACTTTCACTAAACATTATCTTTTAAGTAAGAATTTTACATAAAATCTTTCAAGCTCTCGGTGGCCGCGTGGTTAAAGCGTTAGGACTTATGGACTGCTATGACGTTGGAGCCGTAGTAAAGGAGGTTCGTATCCTAGTAAGGCGACTTTTTTTTAATCGTTTTATTTTAATTTTTACATATTTTTACATATTTATTTTTACTTTTTACATATTTATTATTGATTAATACAATATTTAGTAATGTGTTTCTTAATTTTTTTTTAATTATTTATACGCGCATTCAAAATTTCAGCTAAATCGGAAAAAAAGTTTATAATAATATAGTGTCTAATGTTGTATAGATAATGAATGGTACGGAAACATCGTGCGCGAGTTCGACTCGCACTTGACTTAAATTTTTATGAAGTAGTAATAATGCTGTTAATATTTTTGTATTCAATAGACATCTTGCAGAAAGAAAATGAGAATTGGCTGAGAGAAAAAATGATCGAGAGAAATCAAAGATTTTTATTGAGTTAGGTAAAAACAAGGCTTTTACAGCATTGTTATGATTTTCCGGAGGAGGTTTTAGTTTTATCGATGTTCAGCTTAAGGTCCAAAGCCTCGTATGCCTAGATATATTATGTGTTTAGCATTTATTGTAATTGCTGTAACGTTTTTGCAACTAGAACGCAGCATATTGGAGTTTTGTGACAAATTTTATGTGTTTTTTCACCTGAGTCTTTTTATGTTGAACAGACCGCCGGCGTCGGCGTCGTCGTATCTGTATCTAATGCTCATTTCTCTTTGCTACAGTTTTCTGTCCACTTAAATAGAACCAGCTGTTTCTATGAATATGTTGAATAGGAGAGACACATTCTGGCATAACTTCTGTATTTGTTAGTGAGGGATCGGTCAATGATACATGATGGTGACACAGACTTGTTGTTATAGATTCTTTAACACACTGAAATTTGTTGAAAACTCCAAAATTTGCATTTTTAATTGCGCTCTGTTGCATCTCTGTTTACAGAGTCAAAAGGTTTTATTAGGTCGATGAATGCAACATACAGTTTACTCAACAACATAGCAACACAGTAGAATGTAGAATGAGTAAGAGGGGGGTTAATCACTGCGATCTTAAAGATCTATTGTGTGCCCTCCTTCCTTGAGTCATCACAGAGTCTATAACCCATCATACCCCTGTTGTAGAGGGGACAGGGTATTTCCCGTCCTCCTCTGACAACAGTTCTTCCTCCGAGGGTACACACCCTTCCAAGGTTGGAGTTTGGCCCTCCGTGCCGCCTTTCACAATCGAGGAGCTTTCCTTCGGCTGAGGAACCCGTGAGGTGGAGGCTGGATTTTCTGTCTCCATTTTCTCCACCTCTTTAACTTGGTCTCTCCTTAGACCTAATCTAGCAACATGGTAACATATTTCTTGTAACTGTATCTATATCCTGTAACTGTATATATGGTAACTGTTTCTTGAATCAATCATTCCTCAAGAAAGGGGGGCACAATAGATCTATAAGGTCGCGGTAATTAAGTTCCTCCTTTCATACAATCTAGAATCTTAAAATATGTATATTAAACCAAAGTTAATGTTTGTAAAACTAATTAAATAAAACAAAATATGTAAATTAGAATACTCAAGCCATAACAGTTAAAACAGCCCAACCAATGCAAGCAGAAGAAAAGATTATTATAAAGCTATTTATTCCAAAAAATACCTTATGAATATTCTATATCCGTTATCTCTCCCCTCCAAACTAATAACAATCTCAAACACAGCTTAACAGGCGATTAGGGGACTTGGAGACTTATTAGATGACATCAAGATGAGCCGGTTTCGGATTCCACCGAGGTAATAGAATATTAGATTAATTAGCGGATCCTTAATTAGTAATGTACACAAAGTAATATTTGCGTTTGCCGAGAGAGAGTCGACGACGACAGCGAGTCGCGAAAGACGGAGTACTCGGGTCTGTTCGTTTGTTTTAGACAGTGGATGGCGCTCTCTAACGACTATTTAGGTTAAATGGGGATTGCTTTAAGGCGATTTAACTTCTATCCAAGTTTACCAATGTAGTTTGGGTCTTTTATAGGAAATGTAGTTTTTTATGCATAATTGTGGTTTCTA
Organism: Sitophilus oryzae; assembly: GCF_002938485.1. NCBI lineage: Eukaryota > Metazoa > Arthropoda > Insecta > Coleoptera > Curculionidae > Sitophilus > Sitophilus oryzae. The sequence continues at coordinate 1,138,752 of NW_022147432.1, read as the reverse complement.
CGATACGCATTTTCTTTTAATTTAAGAAAAAAATATATCTTTTTGCTCTTGAATTTTATTAGATTATACTTATTTTATTTGGTGAAGAAACAATCTTTTACCGATTGTTTTTGACCGATAAGGTTCGTTACTTTCTGATTTTTTTAATTAGTTGCTCTTATTTTTTTAATTTTCAATTAAAAATTATAAGATCTTGATAATATGGCAACATAGGTAGTAAAAAACCAGTGATTATAGTAGTTATGTTCATACATATACCGCGGTTAGTCAAGCGAAACTTAGAACAGGGACCTCTGGGATGTGGTCCAAAGTTGTGAAGATAACTTAGGCAATGCAAAGAATTTACTAAGGCTGAAAATCGTTATACCGGATGCGTCTCAAAAGTGACTCACCCTTATAACTTTTTTATTTTTTAGTTAAAAAAACGAAATTTGGTATGTTAATATATAACATAAATTAGGATTGATTGACGTATTCAATTGTTTTCGATCACTTCCGGTTTCACCGGAAATAACTACAACTTTTGATTTTTAAATGGCACCCCTGTTATTTTTTACTTTATTCCGTAGAAAATGTCACTCTGAATAGAATCATATGTCAACTTTTGACATTTTCGCATATGGTTTATTTGAAATTATAACTTGCGGTTTGTAATTAATATTTGATTCGAAATACCAAGTGTGTGGTATCAAATTATTCGTAAAAAAATGCTTTTTCCAAATATGCTAATGAGCCACACTCGTTCCATAATTAAGATATGATTAAAAATACGATTTGGGCATTTTCTAACTGGCGAGGACTAATGAGTGATGCAAATATGCTAATGAGCCACCCTCGTTCCATTTGAAAAAATTGAGATATGATTAAAACTACGATTTGAGCATTTTCAACAAGACACTAAAAATATTGGACGATCAAATCTATTTTTCCAAGGCTCCTTGATTAAGAACTAGTGTTTTTAACATAGCCATGGCACTCTAGATTGAAATTTAAAATAGAATTTTTTATTAAGCGAAAATGTCAAAAGTTGACATATGATATGTCATTTTATTCAGAATGTCATTTTCTATCGAATAAAGTAAAAAAATACCGTGGGGGCCATTTAAAAATCAAAAGTTGTAGGCATTGCCGGTGAAACAGAAAATGACCAAAAACAATTGAATTGAAAAAGTTATAGGGGTGAGCCACTTTTGAGACGCACCCGGTATATTGGGGACGACTGACCAGCACTGTTCCGCTATTCAGGTGACTGACTAACATTGCCGTTATTTATGTATAATATATAATAATGTATAACAATTTTCAGCCTTAGTAAATTCGTTGCATTACCTAAGTTATCTTCACAACTTTGACAAGGTCCCCGAGGTTCCTGTTCTAATTCTCGCTTGGCTGACCGCGGTATATGTATGTACATAACTAGTGTAATCAACTGTGTAAAAATTGGTTTTGGTGAATTCAGAGACTTTTTTCTTTGCTGGCTCTCCGTTTATTACTTAATCAATTACTTATGTTATTTTACCAATTATTGACTTTTTTACTTTGATTGAATCAATCATACACGCTCCATCCCAACTCTTTTTTTTTTGAAAGTAGAAAGTCAAAAATTGAAATTTTATTGACATGCTATGTATTGAATGCCGAACGTCTAGTTCTAACCATACGATTGAGAAAATAATTTCGATTACGTCGACCAGATCTCTGACCGTTTAATGAAAACGTCAGTGAGTAAAATTCCATCTCCATCGTTCGGCCGCCGCCTGTCCAAACAATTCGAGTATGATTTACCGATGCCGTATCCAGCAAACGGCCGATTCCAACATAGACAAACTAACAACTCGGTTATAAAGGGCAAAGCGAAGGCCGACAGGGGGATTTAGTAGCCCTGAGGGTCTTACGGACCTATTAATATCGATATGAGTGGCGCTATAGTCACGGGGAGTCCGATAAATAGCTGTCAATGTTTGTATCTAGAAGTTGTATGTCTGTATGTTAGGCAAAGGAAAATTGATAGGCGTTCGTTTTGGAAGAATAAGGGTTCTCGGAAATGTATTATTAAGAACTAATACATTATTATACCTATTATACTTATATTATTTATTATTACTCTATTTTTTAATACTATAGCAGCGTTCAAAAACTACTAAACCATAAACATTATTTTCAAATGGTGTAGTTTAAAATTCGTGAAAAATAGTATATTGTTTTATTAGGAGTAAAAATGACCCTTTTTGTGGCGAGGCTGTACGTTTAACATACAGCCGAGGCCCAAAAAGTCATTTTTACTCCGAATAGAACATGTTATTTTTTTTCTAACGCCACAAATAACCTTTTAAACAATTTCAAACGTTCCAAATAAAATAAAAAAAAATTTTATAGCAACTGTTAAAATTGCCTTATATCTATCAAAAATAGTAGATAAAATAGTACTTTAACCGCAAGGGTAGAATTGAAATGATGAGAAAAAAATTATTTCTTCTGGCACGTTTATAATTACTTCCATTTTTGTATTCCTTTTCATAAGTTATTCGGGATTTAAATGGAAGTAGTTTGGATATGGTGTTTGTCGCCTCAACCTGAATATCTGTTGGTAATTTACTTATTTCGTTTTGAGCCATTTCTGGCTCCAATTCAATCAGCAATCGACACGAAAGAGAATTAAAAAATATTGACTCAAAACTGACAACTAAAGAGACAGCTTTATTTATTTGTCAAATTACATAGAAACCAACGCCAACCCAGCATAATATTTTTTCTACTCGTAATAAATTCCTTGAAATAATAATTCCTGAATATTTTTTAAAACGTAACTCGCTATGGAAAAAATATTGGTTTATACACGCCAATAAAATTGCATTATCTTCTCCCGAAATTAATTCACTGGCGATTTCATCGCTCGTGAATTAATCTTTTCGGTCGACGATAAAATACCGTTTTATCGTCTTGTATAATAAATAACTATTCGTACTTTTATGCTTAGGCGTAAAAGTGCTTTACTTTTATGCCTAGGCGTTAAAATGACTTTTTATATTGTCAATTACATCGCAAAAATTAATACTTTTGTAACGTTTGAAAAAAAATATATTTTTTTTTGGTTTCGTTGTTTTTTGCACGTGAGTGTAACGTGCAAAAAACAACGAAACGAAAAATTTTTTCGTCAAGTTGAAAGTGGTATTTTTTTATTTTACCTTGATTTCCTTAATTTTTTTTAGCAAACTGTATATAAATATATCAACTTTAATTTGTAAACTAAGTTTATTATAATATTTAGTATTTGACTTATTTTACAGGGTTAATCGAAAAGTTGTTTTTTTTACAATATCTTTAAAACACCCTCCACAATTTCGTGAGCGAATTTTCCTAAAACATAATTTTTCAGTGAGACAAATATTCAGTCTCTCAAATATTTTGTTTTTTGACTTATGTCTTGGTTAATTTTTAGAAGCAAAATGAACTTGTCCAAACATTTTGCAATTTTTTCAATTATCGTTACTTTTTAATGTTATTCTGTTATGTATAATTCTATTTAATGTTATACTAATATTATATTAATTGTTATATATACATAACTCGATCGTTTATATAGCAAAACAAAATTTCAGAGTAATTCTTCATAAACCTCTCACAGGCATTAGCGTAATTAGAAATTTATCCTGGAGTGGGCCTGGGGGGGGGGCCGGGGTAGGGCCCAGGGCTTTTGTTTTTTTAAAAATGAAAAATAACTTAAAAAAACACATTTTTTGAATAAAACGTTTACATGAATTTCTCTATCAATAAATTTCATAGACTTGGTTATCAAACCGTGTTCCCGTAGATTACTTAAATACCTACAAATTTTCTTAAAAGAAATAAAAATTAACACATTTTTTGAAGACAACAAAATAATGTTAACTAAACAAAACTAGAAAACGTCATTTTTAATGGATATCAAATAAAAATTAATACGTAGCCAAGAGTCATAATTCAGGATTTCTCTGGGGGGCGCTCAGCAGTACCTAGGGGGGGGGGGCATGCTCCCCCGGGCTCCCCTGTAGTTACGCCAATGCTCATAGGGCATTTACCTTGAATAAACCCGTAGTAAACGCTTATTTGCCATCGATTTTAATTTTGACATCAAAAATTTTAAATTTAATTTAATTTCAGTATTGAAAAGTTCCCGACGTGACGTATAAAAATTACACTTTCTAAAGTGCCATCTCGCCGCTACCGCTCTAATGTTCGGAACGTTTGAGAGGGGGCTGGCAATTAGCCGCGGGGCAAAAATGAAAATAGATCGACGGTCGTACGTTCTCATTCTCCTCGATTAACACTAATAAACAGAGATCCTCCCTATTTTCGTACAGTTAATTTCAATTAGAGCTCACCGTCGCTAGGTGGCTGCGGAATTTTAAATGTTCGCAGTCCCTTGAAAAATTGAAACGTTGCAGGTAGGGAAAGGCAGACTTTTGTCCTTTTTTAAGTGAATGCTGGAGCTGGGGTAGGAAAGACGTGGATGGAATACGGTAGGAGCGAGACAAGGGAAAGGATACAACGAAATAATGTACGGGGTGTTCCAAATTCGATAGTGACCATTGGGATCTAAGAAACCATAACGAGGAGAGAAAGGAAATTATTGCAGGGTGAGTCTTAAATAAGTGCAAATATCTTAATGGATAGTATATTTCGACCCCAGAAACATGATTATGATGTTTTTTTTTCGCGAACAAATTTTATTTCAAAATTAGAAAACTAGAAAATTTTTTAATTTTTTTTTAATTTTTTAATTAAAAACCATAATTTCTTGATAATCTGGCAACATAGATAGTAGATTCATTTTACAAGAAAGAAAACCCAGAAAGATCCATTGGTTCTCAAAATTTAGGCAAAAAATCATGTTTTTTGATAATTTTGAAACTAAAATAACCCGGTTATTTTGGACTTATTTCAAAAACGGTAAAAAGAAAAAATGTTTATTTTATCGAGATCTACCAGCTCTGAAAATATTTGCACTTATTTAAGGGTCACCCTGTATAAAAAAAACTCTCTTCTAAATAAAATACCTTTTTATTCAGAAACTTTTTATTTTATTTTACCCCATACTTCTAGTTCTAATTTTGTTAAAAAAAACACTCAGCAGTCCAAATAGCCCTTTTCTAAACAAATGAATTACATTACGTCCTTGTTTAGAGCGGTTTTTTTAAACAATTTTCTTCTATGCCTCGAAAAATAAAAAAGAAAAGCTTTTTAGTTGATTGCTTGTCTGGAGAATTCTTTAAGGTGTTAAACAAAGTTTTTACGGCGTTTATTTTTGATACCAACGTATTTGAGTTGGTCTTTTAATAAGAAAAGATAAAATAATATAATTTGATTCTTGCATTGACGGTCCTAACCAATAACCATGTACTTATTGTTAATACTTTGTCGAGCCTCGGGTCGCCTCGGCGAATGTGTACTTTCAGCATAATAATTATTATACTATTCTTTGCAAGTTATTATACTATAGTCCGTCTAGAAAGTATCCGGAATTTTCCATTTTTCCTAATTTTAATGTTTTTTTTCTGTAACACTCTAAGATAACAGTAATCCATCACGTAGGTTGTGCTGATAGTAGGCTATAACCAAAATCGCATGGCAACACCATCTCTCAAATATTGTTGATTGTAAACCGGCTTAAGGTTTGAGAAGTGGTGGAATATTTGTATAGAAAAGGTGTTCGAAACGTTAAAAAATTAGTGCAATTAACTGAACTCGGAAAAAGTGCAGTATATGAGACAATAAAGAGGATAAAAAATTCACAGTCCTTTACAAAGATGCAACCGGGGGGGCATTGAAAATGATGAATAGAAACGTAAAAATATGATTAGTGTTAATATGAGTGTATTACATACATATGTTTAAATAACGAACTTAAAAAAAACAACAGATTTAAAGATTCACTGAAAAAGTAGTAATGTTAAAATTAAATAAAACATTATCAATAATAATTATGCGATCGCACCTATCCGTAAAACAAGCAAGCAAAAACTCCTCGAAAAAACCAAATAACATACAAAACATCAGGTTAACATGATGACAGATCATGATCAATCACAGATAAAGAATTCTTACGGAAAGTTACACTTTACGATATAATTTTTTAACTGTTAAAGGCAAACCCCATTTAAACACAAAACTTTTTAATACCTACTACTGTATCTAAAAGACTTTATTTTAAATTACTAAATTCTTAGCCACGCTTCTGTTTTTCTTATCTGTTGTGCGTCACGTCACAGATTAACAGGCCCACGTTTGCACCACAAGGCGATGCTGCAGACCACTAGGTAGACCGGTCATAGAAATTTATGTTATACAACTTGTAGTCAATCTACAAAATATTATCAAAAACTTTTTTTCTTTTAAAATGTGTTCAGATTTTGTAAAAAGTATAAGTCAAAATCGCAAAACTTAAATTTGATATGAGTTTCTTAGTTTTTAACTAATATAGTGGCGAATTACAAAAATTCCTTTTCAATGAAAATTAATGAGTTAAATAAAATAATTTAATAAATTACTAGCTTTTTCTCGCGACTACGTTCGCGTTACACCTCGGATCGTTCATGCATTGATTTAAATGATTTTTTACTTCTTTATAGAGAGCTAGTGAGCATAGATATTTTTTATTTTTCATCTTTTTTTTATTTATTAAGAGCACTAATACTCTCTTTATAGGTTATTTTTTATTCTTTGAAAGATAATTGAGGAAGATATATTTCGTTATGATGTCACTAAATAAACCCTTGTATAAAATTTTATACTATCTGGTTTATAATGTTGCATATTATTAATATAGTATTGCATTTTCGTACAGCAAACTTTCATTCCCTATTCTACTCCCTAAGGGTATAAATTTCATAAATTCGTTTTACCTTTGTGCCAATTTTTATGTGTATAATCCAGAGGTCACCAAGTTTTATATAAATTTTTACTAACATTACCCATTTGGTTGATGAATTTCAAAAATTTCTTCTAATTCTTTTTGTAGGATTTCATTCTTCTAGACCAAATAGTAAGGAATTTTCATACAACAAACTGTTCCGAGATAATTTTACTCTCTAAGAGGATGAATTTCCTAAAATCGCTTTGTGTAGCTAATTCACTAATGTCGTTTAAACGAACCTTTGTGCTAATATTTATGTATCTAAAGCTGGCGGCATGAACTCAGTCTAAAATATCTAAAAACCTATATATAATCTAACTGACACACCACTGATAATGACAAATAATTTATTTCTGGAAGTATTGTGTGTAGGTGTTTTTCAGGTATGTTTTAGTATTTAGTCGTTTTACACAAAGAAATAGCCATTAAGTACTATAAAAATACTTCATAACAAATCTACGGTTGGATATCTCTCCTTTATAATTGGGTGACTAAAAATACACTAAAATAATTAGAAAAAAAATCTTGTACTTATTTAGTAATTACGTCAATATTAATTAAGTGACTTTCTAGTCTATTTTATTTTATGTACAAATATATTATTAAATTTTAAGCATTAAGTAATAAAACACTTTGTGGGCCCTCTTATATCGTAAGTAGTTACGAAATATACTCCTGGTTACACCCCTTACAGAAAACAGTGTAAGGGGTGTAAATAAATTGTATAATCACTGTTTTTTATAATAAAAACTATAAAACATTTTTTATTTGTGAGATTAAAAAAACAAAACAATGCATTGGTTAAAATAAGTACATTCAATACATATGTATGTGTTATAACATAATATAGCCATTACTATTATACTAATATTATTAAAATAATATGTGTGTAACATATTTCTTTAACGAATTAACCTGTAACAGACATTTATATGCCCAGTATATTTTTGTTTAACAAACCAATCAGGAAAAATCCAAAACCTACCGTTATAGGAGGTATAAGATGATTAAACTTATATAATGACAACTACTTATCGGATAACAAATTAATTATTACTGTCAGCTAGTTCAGCTACTGTCTAGGTAGAATATACCTAGAGTACCTACACCTACCTATGATGTAGGTAGATTAAAGCTTATTTTGACGTTACCTCTCACTTCGGTGTCACAAGCTGAATTTTTCAGGGATGGAAGTACAGTACATGATATGGGGACCCTTATTCCGAAAGTAGTACAAAATTAGACCGGGTAAAAGGGCACTATCATCAAAATCGATACATTAATACCACCGTATAGAGAAAACAAATACTTATTTTTTGATCCAGTACACAATAAAGTCTTCGTAGGGAGTAATTTTTTATAATTATTTACAAAAAAAACATTTCCATTAGCACTTATGACCAAAAAAAACTTTAAACATGAATAATCATTTCAATCGTGTGAAAATTTGGTTTAAAAATAGATTTTTTTTATATTTAACGAAAAACGAAGGCCTAAATGAAAAAAAGAAACAATTTAAAAATTTCGCTTATGTCTTAACAAGGTATCAAAGCAAACCCCATATTTTTAGCTTTTAAACTAATAAAGATATATCAATAAACAATTAGCGATGTAATGGTTTTTGCGCGCGCTGGCCGACTGCCGCCGCTGCGCCGAGATTTCCTATACCCTTGTATATATGACGTCATGGTGTGGCAAATGTAGCATTTTAATTCGATTTGGGCTCCCTTATATAGGATAACAGAAACATTTTCAATGTTAAAATGGCACAGATATGAAGCATGGAGCAGTTTCAGGAAGACGTCGCGTAAGATTCGCGAAAACAATTTAAACTCTTTAGTGGCATTAGGACGACAGAATCCGAGTCTAGGGTTTCGCAAATTGGCTAACAGATTTGGAAAATTAAAAGTGTGTCCAGAAACCTTCCGCATGTCACTGAAAGGCCAAGGCTACATATCAAGGAAGCAAAAAAAAATCCCTGCCATAACACCTCTACAAAGGCAGCGAAGTATGGATGCTTGTCAACGTTTTCAAGAAGATAACTTTAATAATGTTTTTATTTCTGAGGAAAGTTGTTTCCAGAGCTTGGTGGGAGCCACCTAAAAATCCTATCAAAAGAAAATGTTACCGTTCAAGTTTCAAAATTTCCCACTAAAATAATGGTTTGGGGAGCAATATCTCAACGTGGGGCTTCACCTCTATAGTTGATGGAACTGTTAATAGTGCAAAATATTGTGATATTTTAAATGGTTTTCTTCTTGAACCGGCTCATGTTTTATATCTAGAGGGGTGCAGTTTTCAGCACATGATATTGCAAGATGCCATACGTCTGCCTATACTCAAGCTTGGATGCAAGAACACCATTTGGCAACAATTCAAAATTAATAATTTGTTATAATTTTTTTAACTCAAGTCCTAAAAATATATATCGATAATTGCAATTTTACTTTCTTTTTTCCGGATACTTTCTAGACGGACTATAGTTCAGTCCAATATATCATAGATCACACACGCATACATCAGTGGCGGCTCGTGAGTATATAGAAAAGTGAGGCTACATGAGTTTAATAATTTTATTTAAATACAAATTAATTTTCTCACTTATGAAGTATTTTTCTGTGACGCGTTTTCCTAGTACCTTTTTTCTTTTCTTAGTTTTTTTCCTAGTTTTTTAGTTTTTTTTCCTAGTTTTTAGTACCAATAAAAGTTCTAAAATACCTACCTATTGCCTACCTTGCCTCTAATCATTTAATATTGCCGACATTTTTGACTCTTTAATATTTGTCTTTTTTCAGTTTCGTTTCGTTTTAGAAAAGGAGTTTCAAGTACAGAAGGTATAATAGTATAGATAGGATTAATTTTAAAGAAAACACTAAAATTCAACTCCTCTTCGGTACTTTAAAATAAATATTACCGGCGAAGAAAAGCCTAACCTTCAAATTTCAACAAAATTTGTTGCGTTGAATTTTAAGAACTGCTAAAATTCTACCTTACCCTGTGTGTGATCGAGTTAAAAATACTATATCTCTAATAGCCAACAAATCATTTAAATTTACAAACACAATATAAATAATTTTAGCCCTAATTGTCCAAATAAAAACGCCATTTAATTCACACGCGGTGTGAACGCACTTCATGAGCCCTGCATACAAGATCGAGACGCTGTCCACCGTTGTCGCAATAGTCAATAGTCAGATGATTTAAACTACCAATGAAAACACACCAAAGTGCCAAATATCTCGCCTCAGCCCTGCGATAGAGATGCCTACCCCGTCGTCGATTCGTCGAGTCCACAATCGAGTCATGTGATCTTATCGTCGTTGATAATAGGTAGGCAATACAAACTTTCCAAGCTAGAATTATATTGCCTCTGTCAAGTCGCGTTCTTTTTTGGATGGGTTTACGCTTATTTTGCGCCTGGACCTGGATGTATTTATAATTTTTAGCCGACCATACCAATAGGTATGGTAGGCTATTAGAATCGGCAAAAAAAAATTTTTTTAATTTCACTCAAAATGAGTTATTTGGGTCATAAATGACCTAAATTGACTCAAAAACCGCTGAACCTATTTTAACCAAATTTGGCACAAAAATACTGTGGCACCCGAGAATCTGGCCATTAGTTTTGGTGGGGGTGGAGGGTTGGTAAGAGGGTATAGGAGGGGGTTAAAAATTTAAAAAAAACTCCAAAATTACAGTAGCTAGCGAAACGCGGTTTTCAAATTCAGATTAGGAATAATATTTGCAACAAAATTTGTAATAACATCAAAATCAGTCAAAGTCGCAGTCGAGATATTAACATATTTTAGTATGGGCTGCTATACGTGCCTCTCGGCGCCAATTTTTTTTAGTTTTATTATGTTGAATGTGTTGTAGAATTGTTATAAGGTATACTGGGATTAAATAAAAAGCTAGATACAAAAAATAAATTCAACAAAGAAAATAAAAGTGGGAAAAATTTCTAAATATCAAAAAGTTTTCCTAAGTACTCTAGCATAACATTTATTTTTCTTTGATATTGATACGTTTGAAGATCGGCATAGCCCTTTTTGTCAAACAAATATTTTTCCCACGGATTCCAAAAAAAAACACCAAAAAAGACGATTCATTTACGTAAGGTTACGTGAAAAATCCGGATATGTTTTCGAAGTTGGAAAAAAGGAGGGGAGGGTAGATGAAAACGAGTCGATATGTAAAAGCTTTAAGAAATTGGTTTCCATTTTCACGCACCGATCGACATCACCTTGGATTGGAGTTATCGTCCGGCGCAGGCAATCGACTAAAAAGGTTTTTTTAAGAAGCGTTTAAAAGTTTCGGCTTAAAAATAGCAAATTCTCTGTTTTTTTACAGAAAGTATTTCCTCTTTCTTTTATCGAATGATTTTCTAAAAATTGAAATTTTAATCGTGTAATTTTTGTTGACGTTGTTACTATGAAAGCTTACGTAAATCATGTTTAAGGGATGTAGAATTGTAAAAGAAAAAAAGTAAAGGAGAGCGTAATTAAGGCGTTGTTGGGTGCAATAACATTTAATAACTCAACTTTCCCGGATATTCAACTCTCACAAAACAACATTTTATAGCTTCATAGTTTCTCACACCGATTTAATCAAAAGCAAAAATGGATTCAAGCAGTTAGACTAAACTAGTGAGTAAGCAAAGTGCTCGTTACATAATCAATAAATTAAATTAAAATTTATTGTTTAACTAAAAATACACATATGGGTATTATGAGAGGATAAAATATAATTTGCAATATTAATGGTATACTTTTTTTAATCTAATAGTTATTAAATATTTTATGAACATCTAGCACATAACGAAATTAAATCGCGAAGAACATAGCTGCAATAGAAGTATAATAAGGTAATTATTGAATCACAAAATCAATCAACTGTTTTTTTTTTCATTACCTGTAATCTCCGGTTTTATTTTCAATTACCCTATTTTCAATTAACACTGCTGCACTGTTTGCCGCTTGTCACTCCTCAGCATTTCTCATCCATCACCGAATCTCGACAAATCTTTTAATTTCCTGCACCACTTAATCACACTTTCCCTCAATTGACTCGCTGCCGACGCTCCAAATATAGATATACTGCCCCTTTCCGATAAAGAGACCAGCCCCCAACTTAAAATAATTGCAGTTTCGGCAATAGGGAGCTTCACTCCCCAAGTTCCCCGAGGTTTCTTTGCGTTAAGATGGAAAAGGATGAAGGTAACAAATTGATTTTGTTCTATTTCACACCTTTTTGGAATATTAAATGATGAAAGCTGATAAGGGCTGTTCTTGCGAAACAATATTGATGTTTTTGAGGACGGTTTGTTGACGTGATAATCGATCAAGTCTTAACTTGAAGTTTTGAAAATCGGTATAAGTTTTATGTTTTTAACGCTAAAAAGTACTTAATATCTCCTATCCTCTTCCATGTCTCCCTGTTTTGTGCTGTATTTAACCACGGTTTACCTGCCACTTCCCTAATGTCGTCCACCCAAAATTTCTGTGGACGTGCCACACTTCTTTTAGTTTGTCTAGGCCTCCACACTGTTATTCTATGCGTCCTTCTGTCTTTATCCAGTCTAGCGACATGGTCAGTCCATTGCCATTTCATTTTAGCCACTTCCTGAATTATATCGTATTAACTCTTGTTTGCCTCCTGATGTTATCATTACGAATTTTGTCTCGCAGGCACACCCCTAGCATACATCGTTCCATAGTTCTTTGAGTTGTTTAGAGTTTATTTGCAAATGATTTTGTTAAACTGGTCGTTTCCAGTCCGTATATTTGCACAGGCATATCGATTTATGTTTAAACTAAATCGCGATTTATATAAAAAAATATTTTTTTCCATAGCGAGTTACGTTTTAAAAAATATTATAAAATTATTATTTCAACGAATTTATTACGAGTAGAAAAAAATTGTTCTAGGCTGGCATTGGTTTCCATGTAATTTGACAAATAAATAAAGCTGTCTCTTTAGTTGCCAGTTCTGAGTAAATATTTTTGATTCGATTGCTGATTGAATTGGAGCCGGAAATGGCTCAAAACGAAATAAGTAAATTACCAACAGATATTCAGTCTGAGGCGACAAACGCCACATCCAAACTACTTCTATTTAAATCCCGAATAACTTATGAAAAGAAATACAAAAATTTTCAAAAACGGAAGCCATTAAAAACGCGTGAGAAGAAATAAAGTTTTTAACCTATCCTCGCTATTAAAGTATCATTTTTTAATCTTTCCTTGCGATTAAAGTACTATTTTATCTACTATTTTTGATAGACATAAGGCAATTTTAACAGTTGCTATGGAAAAAAAATATTTCCAACAAAAAAAATAATATTCAGAAAAATAAGAAACTGACTATCGAGAAAAGATGCACCTTTAGGATAAAGCAAGACAATCAACTAATAAAACTTAATTTGGACCTCTTCCGAAATAAGACATTTATTAAGCACTTCGAGTTAATCACGACAAAAAACGTCCCCCTAAATTCTCCCTTTTATTTTATAATTCAGTAAAATATCCCAATTTAAGCCCATTTTATCCAGTTAATTTAACTTGTAATTTTTTTTCTGCAGGGACAATTTCCTTCTCCCCAACCATCTCCACTACTCCCTTCTCCAAATTCCCACTTCCCCTTTCTCGCCCGACGAAAATTGGGAGAACAAAACCGGGAGAGCTTCACACACATAAAACAAATATTTTTGATTAATAGCTTCAAGCTCAGCTGGGAATAATCGGGGGCATTTTTTATGGGGCCCGGGAACCGGCAAAATGACGTACAACAAACTACTTACAGTGTAAAGGTCAAATTTCTTTCTTTATTTATAATCCGGATCCATGCTCGTTTTTCTTTTACGCTTCTGAGTGGTAAACGTCGTTTACTTAACATATTTGGGCCATTAATGATGCTTTTCCCCCCTTTTGCTTTGATATTCGTCTTCTGGATGACTTGAATGGTAATATAAGAAGTACTTGTCACATTAGTTTAAGGGTTAAGTGTGTAAACACACAGCCTTTACTGAAAGAAAAATTCGAAAATGGTATTGTCTGTATATGACTTGATTGAAAACATAAAAAAATGCATAGAAAAGAAACATATTGTCATTTTTTGATATGAAAAAAGCATTCGATACAGTCAGTAAAGAAAAACTTTTAGAGAAATTCATTTCATATGGATTTGAAAATTACATCAACCTAGTAAAAAGTTATTTGAATAACAGATCCCAGAAAACAAAAATCGGAGACATACAAAGCAATAGTAGCATAGCTCCATATGACCTACCACAAGGTGGCAACTTGCTACAACTACATTCTACTACATTCTTTATACTAACGACTTATTTGAACAAATTTTTTTTGGTAGAATGTATACGTATGCTGACGATTTATGTATGGTGTATTGTGACAAAGATTACAACAATTTACAAGTGAACCTAAATAATGATTTGAAGAAATTTGAAATGTGGTGCTTCAACAATTCACTAACTATAAATAAATCTAAAACAGAATTTATAAGATTTAACATAAAAAAGCACTATAAACGAGCAAAAAATATAAGAAATATCTGAAGTCAATTATTTCGGCATTAAAATTCATAACAATTTAAAATGGGACACACATATAAAAATAGTTAAAAAAAAATAAAAAGCCAGAACAATTGCCACATTCCTAAAACTTAAAAAAATAATACCACCAAATATGAAGAAACCAATATATATGTTCATTAAGGAATATATATTTAATTAATACGTGGAGTAATACAACAGAAACAAAATTAACTTAAACATGCTATAAAGACAACAAAATAAAATACTAAAAATAATATTTAACCTAGATAAACTAACACCAACAGAAGAAGTATACCAAAAATATAAAAGAACTAAACATAAGACAATTAATAAAATCTCATAATATATTACTTCTACACAAAATCAAAAATAAATTAATAAAAACAAATATTTCTTTAAAAACTAACAAACAAATACTCACTTACGAAACTAGAAGAAAATCAGACATCAGAACAGCCAAGAGAACTCAAAAATAACTTTCACAAAAACTAACAACAGAAATTACCACAATATATAATATGTTACCAAAAGAATTAACACAACTAAATTATACAAATTTCAAGAAAAAAAATTAAAACACGATATTTGAGAAGCCTCCGATACAAGTGAACTTCGAACAATGCCTTCGATACCACTTGCCCAAAAAGAATCTTAAAAAGTCTTCAAACTGTTGCAGATGAAGAACGCAACCAACAACTGTCACGAAGATAGAGCTCAATATTATTGAATTGTATATTTTTAAACAGTTGTATATATTTTAGTTAATAAATAATAGACTACAAAATATATGTAACACAAAATTAAAATTCTATCAATAACAATATCTATCAAAAAATGAAAACAAAATTATATTACCATAGAAATGCTTTTTAGGACTTTTTAGGAAAAAATCAACTATATTTTCATGATTTTTTTTTCAATTTTTTTCAATGAATAATATGAAGAATGCTATTTTCCTCAAAATGTCGATAATAAAAAAACTTTTCTTCTTATAAAGACAAAAAAAAATTCCGGGAAGACGCTCAGACGTATGTTTGATTTCTACTGTACAGGGTGGCTCGAATTCGACGCTCATCATTGGGATTTCGGAAACCCTAAGAGATACAGGATCGGTTAAATGGAGGCAAAGTTGCGCAATTTGATGCTCAATAAAATGCCGTAATGCATTTTTCTTTTTTTTTGCATAAAATATTCTGGTGATGGAATTTTCTGTACGAAACGTCGGCAAATATCAAAGTGACTATATATAGTGTTTTAAGAGTGATCAAAGGATTTAATTAAATTGAAAAAACAAATCAGGTCCGTATTTAAAAAAATTAAGTTGATGATGGTCGCCAGAAGCCGAAACGTCAGAGTCAATATTTAATCACACAGAGTTATAGAGCAGAAAAAGTGGATATGAAAATGTTTTTTTCATTTTAAGTTATCTTAACAAATAAAGCCAAGAAACAATAGAAAACAAAATTGAAAATTCCGTTTTTTTTTTCGAATATATTCGGAAGTATTCAAAATTTTTCAAAATGCAATACGGAATTTTATTGAGCATCAAATTGGCGCAACTTTGCCTCCATTTAACCGATCCTGTATAAACGGTTTCCGAAATCCCAATGATGAGCGTCGAATTAGAGCCACCCTGTACAGTTTTATTTTTTTACCATCCAAGTTTATAATGTAAGTTTTTTTGTCTTTTTTTAGATTTAAGGATGCATTTACTTTAGGATATTATGTTTTGATAAAGATAAAGATCGAAACGTTAACAATGAGTCCATGCTTTTTACTTAAAATATTTTTGTTATGGACCATAATCCCAAGAATCACCTTCAAAGAATTATATTGTATTTAGATTAAGAAGTTATTATCAAGGACTATTTATCATATTCATTTCCTATAAATTATTCAGAAAAACTTTAAATAAACAATTTACTCACACTTTAATAGCACTTCAACTCCAACGATAGTTAACATCCCCGATTTCAAATAACTAATCGACTTGTCGATTTATTTCCGCCACCAGCCCCCAACTCGCGAAAGGGTTAAATCCTCCTTCAACTCTCTCCCTTGCCGCCCCCTCTAATTTTATTTCTTTGAGTTAGCTGGCTGGTTGGTGCCGAAGGGCACCGAAGCCAGGTAATATATTCCCCGTCTACCCGGCTGCTGATTTGCCAAATCGCATTACCGTCATACCTCTGGGGGCAAAGGGTTAGAAGGTAACTCCTCGCGCGTTGTCCCGTGCTCCTAAATTATTATAAATGAGTCTGTCTGATGACTTCACGAGTTTTTGATGCGCGTTAGCCGCTTTTCAAAGTTATAATCAATCGAAATTATGGAGCCACAGCAGATTGTATAAAGAAAATATTATTAAACAATTTTTTTCTTTTTTATACTAGTTACTCTTATGCTTAGGCTTACATCAGAAAATATGTTGATATAAAAAAAGGGGGTTAAAGCATGTGAACGCTATATTGTTAGTAAACAATATAGCGTTCACATGCTTTAGTAGTAGTAAGATAGACCATAAGGTAAGCTTGTTATACTATAGTATACTAAAATGTATCTACAACTGAACCGCTTATTATTAAGCAGTTCATGCTTACAAGTAAAAAAACTGTCATAGTGATCAACATACCAAATTTAATTTAAATCGGACGATTTTCTCTAGCTGTAGGTTGTCTTTACCACTTTTCAGGTATGATTCCGAAGACGGCGACAGCGACAAGCGACCGCGACAGACGACAGCGACACCTGTCGTTACAGTGTTGCGACTCCACCGATCTGTTAGAATCAAATGGAGTAACGTCGGAGTCCGACGACAGGTGTCGCGCGACAGTTTTTATCCAACATGTCGTCCTAGCGACCGACGACGCTACCGGTGTTTGTCCAGTACTGTCGTGTCGTCATTCATATGCACACGCAGATTTTTGACAAAAAAATTATTTTACCGGGGAGGAAGAAGACAAATTAATTAATTTAGTATGTAAATATCCTACTCTCTATGATACTAGTGTGGAGAATTATAAAAATAATTTTATTACGAATAATATATATTTCATTCCGTAGGTCTGTTTTTAAATACAGGTTCGGTTTGGGTTAAAATGTGGGTTTTCTTCTCTTCTTTGCAACAAGTAACAATAATATTTCGTCCTCTTCATCATCTTCCATCAGTAATTCAAGTAACACATTTTTATCAATCACGTAATCAGACATATTTATTAATTATTATAACTACTTCGCGAACGTTATTTAAACATTGACAACTACATCGTAGATCTCGCTCATATTGTCGCCGACATCGACAATGATATGACGACAGCGATAAGCGACACCGTCGCTTGTCGTTGTCGTCTGTCGCGGTCGCTTGTCGCTGTCGCCGTCTTCGGAATCATACCTCCTCTCGCAAGTAGTGTCGCGGGTTTTAATTTTTACTCTCAGCGCGCGTAAAGAAGTTTCACTTGAAAAATTAAACCTTGGCTAAAGGATGAAAAGGGAAAATTTGTTAGTGTCACAATATATGCATGTATGAATCGCATTTATTAATGAATTGTAATTGATTTACCCAGTCGTTAATAGTATATTACATACCGAGGAGGGAAGTGTTTCATTACTGTCGAGAGATTACCTAAATCTCGAGACAATAATGAAAACTTTTCTCCGAGGTTTGTATACTATTTTATTTACAACCACATCATTAATTAAAAAATAGGAATAGTATTTTATTTTGAAAAAAAATAAATATGCAAAAATTTGTCGTTTTCTGTTTTGGCATTTCTATATCTATAGTTACCGGTATCAGTGGTTGTTATGGCGCAAACCTTCAACAGCAAAACAAAACAACTAAGTGACAGTTTTGAATTTCTCGTTCGCTTTTTCGAATTTATATAACATAAAAAGCCAGAATGTTGTCGGAAAGTTCTGATAATGAAGACTACTTTAATATTGGTACTCCACCAGAACTCACAGAAGCTGCAAAAAGAGCAGAAGCCAGTTTACTTCCAGAGAAAAGTAGGGGGCGATATGAAATAGCATTGAAAGTATACGAAAAATGGTGTGCCGAAAGAAATGCTAAGAATATTGCTTCGGAGACAGTCTTGATGGCATATTTTAGCGACATGGCAAGGCAGAAAAAAGCCATCTGCTCTTTGGGCTACGTACAGCATGATACGGACAATGCTAGAATTAAGGGAAAAGACTGACATCAAAATATCACAAACTCGCTTTTTTAAAATGCCAGAATGTAGGTTTTAAGCCCAAGAAGTCAAGCATTTTTATCTTCAACAAATAAAGTATCCACAAATGTATTAAAATCTTCAATTATTATTGTTAATCTTCTTGTTTATTTTTGTTGATGTTAGATAAGTATCTAATAAAGATATTACAAGAATATTTTGCTTAATTAAATGAGGCGAGAAATAAGAAAAACCGAGTGAGGGAAATGGGTGAGGGAAATGGATGAGGGAAATGCATGAGGGAAATGAAAGAGGGAAGAAATGTAGATAATTTGACACTTTCAAATTTTTTAAAAGTCAGTAATGTCAGTATTACAGCTGCCATTTGCTTATGTTTGTTAGACACAATATAACATTCTAACAAATTTACTCATTTTTTATTATTTAAAATACACGCACTTCAATCTGTTGAAATGAAATGTGACGCATCCATCAAAGGTATGTCCCGATCACCATGACAACCGTTTACTTTGTTACTCGGCGCGGCCTACTATCTACTAATAGTCAGTGGCGTTAGCCTAAAAATATTTCAGTGTCGGACACCAGCACCATATTTGGCACACGCTTTCTAGAAATAATAAGGCTTCAAAAATTGCCGGTATATATGTGGTTGTGAATAAAACATAATATAGAACTGAAAAAGGAAAATTAAACTCTTACAGTTAGTAAAAATCTTTTTACTATCTTACAGATATATCTCCAGTATACGTACGTGTTTGTATTGCATAGATACAACGAGAAATTACTCTAAAAGCCGCGGTATATTTCAACACTATTAGACGCCAGAACAAGATAATAGACGAGTCTGTCTGTAGCGTCATCTCGCGAGAACGGTCGACGATAAACAGGAAGAAGACGAGCAAGAAGCCAACCGGTTACTTTGAACCTTCGCCCCGAAGAAGATGCTCTCGCTGCTGCTGCCGCTGCAAGTTGATTTACGAAACTAAATTATCCTTCTCCCGTCTCAGACACTGTGATCTCGTATGATGAATTAACGCAATTTGAATAGTCTAATCACAATTTAGTTGCTTACGAAAGCGGCGGGGCGTTCAACAGTGAGAAAGTGAGAGAGAGAGAGAGGGGTTTTGATGCCGAGCGAGTGTAAAAATAGTAATCGCAACGAGAGAATGGAGATTAATTGTTAACTGCAGGGTTTCTCTGCAACGACGTTGTTTTACTATTAAAGCTTCGTGTTTCGAACGCCATTAATTAGTCGTTTAGCTAATCATAAACTCGTTTCGTAAGCTAATATTTGTAGACCTTTATTATCCAGGGCGCTTTTACAACTAATTTCACTTAGACGTAGATCTACTACGTATTTTTGGCATAAAAATTAGTTAATTGGGCACAATTTACCTCTATACAAAAGCGATTCGTCCGTTTATTAATACGTTTTTTATAGATATTTACGATACAAGTGAGTGAACAGCATCATTAAGATACGTGCGTGTGAAAGTTTACAAGTATCTTAATGGAGTTAACTCGCGTGTATTGTACAATATTTTATCTACGTCAAACTATAAAAACACACAATGAATTTTAAAAATTATTGTACTTAACTATATACCTATCCTAAAAATCAATTACTTTAATACCTTTGTTAGGGCAACGGCCCAGCTACGTCGAAATACCGGTTCCCATTAGAACACCGAAGTTAAGCGACGTAAGGCGATACTAGTGGATGGACGGGTGACCGGTTCGAAACTCTGTATCGTGCTGTTGTCCAATAAAGGCAAAAGTGTATAATCTATTGACACACACTGCTCATTCACGCCTGTTCGAGGCCGGATAAGATCGGAGATCTCGTGAGTATGAGTTGATTTAAACACTTGCCAAGTCGGTAGGCCATTGACCATGATATGACCGAGTACCGCGGTTTGGATTCCGAGCAAACAAAGTAGGCCCCGTCCAGTTTAGCCCTGGCAGCAAAAAGGAGACGTTAACTGAAATCTTTACTTTACTTTACTTTTAATACCTTTGTTCAAATAACACCATGCATGGCAATGACAGTAAATAATATTGATGTCACTAGTTTAAAAAATGAGCGATTCGGAAAGTATTCCCTCTGACATTGAAGAAGAGGCATTCAGAGCCATTTCTGGATTGCTTCCAGCAAGATCGAAACAGAAGTATGAATACACATACTCTAAGTATGAAAAATGGTGCACCAAAAAAAAAGTGCACAACTATGGAAATGAAAAGGTACTCATAACATATTTTTCCAATTTAGTGCAAAATAAATGTTTTACAAAATATTTTTTTCTCTTTGGTAGTCATCTAAACAAGGAGTGTGGTATGGATTTTAGACTCATTTAAAAACTTCACTTCGAATGGATTTCCAGAAAAAAGTATTTTTGAAGTAGACGTAAAAATATTTCTTGACACATCAAGTGTTAAAATCTAGTAGGCAATGATATTATTCTTCTATACAGAGCGTCGCGTCGGCTACATTTCGCATGTACTTGTGATGTGTGTCATCAGTGTTTCACAAGTACACGGGACCTACAGTTATCGTCGAGTCCAAACGGCATTATTTGAGAGGCTGTACTAGGCAAAAGTACTCAAGGTAATTTGATATTACCTTCCTTGAGGTGGCGACTCGCTGGTCGCTCTATTTACATAAATAAGATTTGACAATAACTTTCACCTTTAAAGTATTAAATTAATTAACGTTTGAGAACAGGGGAGGGTTATAATAGATCTGTATATATAGCTACCTCAAAAATCTAATGTAATCTAGCATTTATTTTCAGCTAAATAAATCATAATATAAATATAAAAAATAAAATTGATAAATAAGCTTGAAACCAAACCAAAGTTCAAAGTAACCTTTTGGCATCTCATTCTTTTTCTTCAGTTTAGTATCGACCCTTCTGTCGACGTTCACAAGCATTATCCATCTCGTCTCCTCGGTGTTTGATAGCGATGAAATATGCTGGCGCGTTCCTGAGTAATCTCTTAACGTATGTCGGCTATCAGGTAGCGCAGGGGTTTCACCGGCTTAATTTATAAACATCCATTTTTATCTGTTTCGATTTAACGAGCTTATGCAGCCCGGTTTCGTTTTTCGATAAGCTGCTGCAAGATGTTATTAAATTCGCTGCGTATCGCGAGTAATAACAGGAAGATTCATTATGTCTCGTCTTAAATCATGATGTAAAAGCAGACGAGAAAGTATTTGCAGAATATTTTGTTACATTTTGTTTGAACATAATACTATGAGAAAACTTATATTTATTTACAAATATTTATATACATGTATTATTAAAACTTTAGTTTAATAAGAATGAATAATGTATGGTATGGTAATCGCAAAACAATTTCCAATGCACGTGATCAACTTTAAGTGACAACCGATGGCGACAGTGCTGCCAGATTGTGATGGATTTATGAGATGAATCTTAATTTAAAATTGACAACATAATATTTATTATATAATTTTTTAAAAAGTTTTACGTTTTATTTTTAATTTAATAACTAATATTTTACTGAGATTAATTGATTTATTTGTTTTATAGCTTATTTCACTTATTACGTATTGACAAAAATTAGACCATTATGAAGATTATTATAATCGTTATTATGAGTTATTTATTTATTGATGTACATTTTACAACGTCATAAGTGGTAATAACAAGTAATAGGGTGCAAACTTGTGTAAAATTCTGTTTAAACTAATTTTTGCAGCTTTAATCTAAATAAAATATCTGTTACAATCATTTGCTCTATAAAGTAAAAGGAAGAGCTGCTCGGTATCTTTAATGCACAAACCAATAATCGCAGAATTTAATGAAAACTAACTTTAAAAGGGGTATAATGTGCTTATCAATCAAACTTACTTTTCTGACTGCAGTCAAGGGTAATAAAGGACCTTTACTGTCACGTTCTCGTTCAAAATTGTTTAAAAAAAAAACAGGGAAGCTACAAGCTCGACGGTTTAAATGCTTCGGAATATTTAAAAAAAAGACTACGAAATTAGGCAAAAAAACGAGAATTACTCACAAAGATTCAACAACAACACGATATTATACAAAATAATGACTGACACTAGGATAATTGTCAAAAGTAAAGAACAACATTGCTGAACACGGCGCAATGTAACCAACTTGTGATAAAATTCTGTTTAAACTAATTTTTGCAGCTTTAATCTAAATAAAATATCTGTTACAATCATTTGCTCTATAAAGTAAAAGGTAGAGCTGCTCGGTATCTTAAATTATACAACAAATTTAAACATTTTTGGCAAAATTTCAGTTAGTCAGGTTTATAGACTTTATGACAATGTCGATATGATTGATGGCGTGCATCGGAAAATGTTTTGCGATTACAATACCTATAATACAGGGTTGTTCACCACATACGACACGGAGTATTGTGGCTAAACGATTAGATTTTTACAAATTGTAAGTTTTGGGTTCGTTGAAGGACTATTAGAGCTACAATTTAAAAATATTTTTACAAGATACAGAGTGTCCCAAATAAGTAAAAAATAATATAGTTGTATTTTTTTAAATGGAACACACTGTATATTATTCTATTTTTGGATTTTACGATTGAAATAAAGCTAAATTTGATTAAGGTTTATCACACTTAAATCTTAACGTTTTTGAAATATTTTCAATTTTATGAAATTGCAGTAAAAATTTTAAGGCTTCATTTCTCCAAGGATGTCAAAGTTTTTAATACTAAATATTTACTGAAGATTATTTATTAATCAGTTATTGTGTTGCAATAATAAAAATTTTATTACCTTATACAGTGTCCAAAAATTTATATTAAATAATTACTAGAAAAATGGAACACCCTATATATTTTACGTGAATCAGATGCATAACGTAATTGTCTATCAAATTGTATTATGCCATTTTTTACCCATCTCTTCAAGTTTTCGTAGAAAATGCATTTTCTTATAATTTAGACCTCATTTATCATTTAGACCTCACCTAACCTAACCTAACCTAACTCATGGAATATTGACATTTTAGCTTATTTTTAAAGATGTAACAAATTTTCAAAGGGTACAGATACTAATATTGTCGATATAGTTCGCTTATTTAATTAAAAAATAAAAAAAAACTGTTTAAATATTTTTTGTTAAAGAGGACATCCATTAATATGATCCCAGTATTCAAACAACAATAATTGACTGTTTACGTTGATTAATAATAATTGCTCCAATTACTAAAAAAATGTGTGGTAAAAAGTAACACCTTATAAATTTTATTTAATTTTTTGACAAATGCTTATTTATAAAAACAGAGAGGTTCATTTTCATAACTTATTAATATATTGATTTCTGAGCCAAATCTATATTTATTTAGAGTAGTTTATTAATTAAAACAATTTAAAAGTATGTAATGAACTAGTTTTTGGTGTTTTTGGTCAGAAATAATGGTGTTAATTGGTATACTCTTTTACAAATACTTAAATAGTTTTTCTTTTGTATGCCAATGGGCTTGCAATATTTACCACCTGTATATTTTGTACATATATTGTGCTATAAAAAAATCTGAAATATCAATATTCCATAGGTATAGTGATAAATGAGGTCTAAATTATAAGAAAATGCATTTTCTACGAAAACTTGAAGAGATGGGTAAAAGATGGTATAATACAATTTGATAGACAATTATATTGTACATCTGATTCACGTAAAATATTTAGAGTGTTCCATTTAAATTAAACAAGTTATTGCCGTTTAAAGCTAGTAATTATTTAATATAAATTTTTGGACACTCTGAATAAGGTAGTAAAATTTTTATTATTGCAACACAATATCTGATCAATAAATAATCTTCAATAAATACTTAGTATTAAAAACTTTGATATCCTCGGAGAAATGAAGCCTTAAAATTTTTACTGCAATTTCATAAAATTGAAAATATTTCAAAAACGGTAAGATTTAAGTGTGATAAACCTTAATCAAATTTACCTTTATTTCAATCGTAAAATCCAAAAATAGATAAAAACAGGGATAAAACAGGGTGTTCCATTTAAAAAAATACAACTATATTATTTTTTACTTATTTGGGACACTCTGTATCTTCTAAAAATATTTTTAAATTGTAACTCTAATAGTCCTTCAACGAACCCAGAATTTCTAATTTGTAAAAATCTAATTGTTTAGCCACAATACTCCGTGTCGTATGTGGTGAACAACTCTGTATACTGTTGTTAATAATATACAGGGCCCGACAAGAGTGCGTCGGGCATCTGTATTTCCCATTTCTATTGTCCCCTTCGAATTAAAGCACCCTGTAGATATATCTCCATTTCGATAAAACGTTTAAATCTCCTTGAAATTCCAAAGCAAATAAATCCATTTCCGTTTAAGAATCATTCTCGCCAACGAGCCAATTTATTATTTTCCAAATCCACTTTTATTACATACTTAATATAAAAATGTATAGAAATAAAACAATATCTCATCTATAGCGAGCCAGGCACTTAAGTCCTAAGCGATCTATCAATCAATACGTAGGAAATCCGAAAGAAAACATTTCGAGAGAAAATCTTCCAATTGTTGTAACGAATGGACTGAAGATCTGACCCTAAGTCGCAGATTTCTCCGCTGTTATTTTTCCCATAAGAATATATTCGGGTCAAAAGGATACATCATAGGCGTATCTTTTTACTTTTAAGGAAAGAAAATACGTGGACATAAAATTTTATATCTATATCAGTGGCTATTTTTTGTAGATTTAGTTATTTTATCCAACATCCACTACTTATACAGACATTAGATTAGTGAGATATACATGTACTGATTTCTAACTATGAAACTATGGTCGCTTCCCCGACACAAACGGTACATTATGAGACAGAAAATTGTAGAGAGAAACAAGCCCTATAACATAAGATACAACATTTTAACGAACAGTGCTTTCCATAAAATCAATAAAATGAAAAATATACGAAATAATATACATGTACTGATTTCTTTCGAAAATCGACAACTATGAAACTATGATCCCTTCCCCGACACAAACGGTACATTGTGAGACAAAAAATTGTAGAGAGAAACAAGCCCTATAACATAGGATACAACATTTTAATAAACAGTGCTTTCCATAAAATCAATAAAATGAAAAATATACGAAATATACATGTACTGATTTCTTTCGAAAATCGACAACTATGAAACTATGAACCTTTCCCGGGCACAAACGGTACATTGTGAGACAGAAAATAGAGAAAAACAAGCTCTATAACATAGGATACAACATTTTAATGAACAGTGCTTTCCATAAAATCAATAAAATGAAAAATATACGAAATAATATACATGTACTGATTTCTTTCGAAAATCGACAACTATGAAACTATGATCCCTTCCCCGACTGAAACGGTACATTGTGGGACAGGAGATTGTAGAGAGAAACAAGCCCTATAACATAGGATACAGCATTTTAATGAACAGTGCTTTCCATAAAATCAATAGAATAAAAAATATACGAAATAATACACATGTACTGATTTCTTTCGAAAATCGACAACTATGAAACTATGATCCCTTCCGCGACACAAACGGTACATTGTGAGACAGGTAATTGTAGAGAGAAACAAGGCCCTATAACATAGGATCCAGCATTTTAATGAACAGTGCTTTCCATAAAATCAAGGATTAAGCAAACGGATTCAAAAATGAATAAAGAAGGAAGAGTTAAAGAAAATTTTAAAGAAATTCTGGCAGTGAGTTCTACTGTTCAGTCCCAATAAATATCGAACTGTTCTCTTTTGAAGTCTGAAAATACGATCAAATTTTGTTGTATTTATTGTCCAGTTAAAATTGACAAAAGTAGAACTAGCCTTTTTACTTTTAGTGATAGTATGAATATTCTGTTCAGTTTCTCAGAAAACGTGTTCACATGTTCAAATTTCGTCAACGAGACTGAATCAGTCAGATTGATTTAGTGCCTTTTTTTGTAATAACCCGCCTTTATATTATTGCTCATTTATCAAAATAAAATTAGATCTTATTCTCAATACCTAATTTCTTAAAACATGTGTTATAACCAAGAGTGAAACGCGACTTTGATCATAAAATATATCAAATTTATGAAATCACTAAATCAAAAAAGTAAATTATAAATAAGTTATTAGTGCTTAACTATTTGTTTACATATCTAAAAACAAAGTTCTAAAAACGCGCTCTAGAAGTAAAACAAACATTTTATTTTTAAACTCGCGTTGTGAGAACAAACATTTGCGCAATTAACTCTTTATAAAATATCTGGAAATTAGCTGAAAGCTTAATCGCTTTTTCAACCTCTCGAACAGTTCCAAAGACAAACATTTGAGTAATTATTCGATATATAACTTATCTGAAGGCTAATAATAACTCTAATTAATTTTTTCCCTGGTTTTAGTAATTACCCCTTGGTCGTACTACTCGTCAAACTTTTAATTAGGAGATGAAAGAATAATGCTAAAACTAATATTTGGATTTGCCAATTTTTTTTTTGAATTTGCCAATTAATACAAAAAAATTGTTTTACAAAAAATAGGAAACAATTCAAGTTTTTTTGTAAATATTTTTTTGTGGCTCAGTAGGAAACAGTTGGCATATTTCATAACATACAACTTATTTATTTTAAATAAACAAAAATACGGAGTAGCGGAAAAAGGGGCCAAAAAACCCTACATATATGCTTATTCTCTGCATTAAGTCATGGCTGAGAAACTTAAATGGAAATGACGGTTCATTAAAAATAGTTTTTCCTCCAAGATGCAGAGGCGCAAAATATTAAAACTGTCAATATTATCAATGCAAATGTCAATATCTGACAATAATAAAATTTGATTTTTAACTGTCACTCAGAGACGCTTTTGTTGTGATTTTACGGTTTGATTTCGTTTTGATTTATCGAATTATTGTAAAATTAAATTCCTTCAGAGTTTTTGCCAGTATTCTGTTTTAGACAATGTTTTTTAAAAATGGTGGGACAATTTGTGTTTTGTATAGACTCTTAATTATTTTTTATCATGGAGTTTAATTGTTGTACACCTGGTTTCCGAAGGATACAATGGTAAGTAAATTAAACATATCTACTTACAGTTATAGATTTTTTAAATTAGTACTGCTAATAAATGCTACTTGCTGAGCAGTTATTTAATTTTTACGGTGAATTAAGGACGCGCGTTGTGTTATATTAGCATGATCAGCAGATGATTACATCTAATTTAATTTGTTTTTATTATTTCAGGTCTCAAACGGAAACAAACTGGGAATCTTGCCTACACCAAAATTATATAGCCGTTTCCAATTCACTTCAAAGGGAGGAAAATTATGTAAAACTGCCTGCTATTTGCTGAAAACCGCCAAAGATTAAATTATAACTGTAACAACTTAATATATACTATTTCTAGCCTTTTTTAATATATTTTTTAATTAATATCCGACATAAGAACACTTTGTATGCTTTTAATTAAGTTGATTTATCGTTTATAATATGTTCGACCTAATTAAAAGCACACAAAGTGTTCTTACATGTATGTCTAAATTTATTTTAAATTAACTAAAACAACCCCCCTTCCCCGCACCCCTCTCTTCCATTAGTATTTCTTCCTCCGACTACCAGAGGCGCCCTTGTATAATAAAATTAAAATGTATTATAAGTTGCCTATCTATTTAATAGTATAAGTCTTTTATCTATGGCATTAAGTTCATCAGACCGAAGGGAACAGCCATTCGACGACCGGTTTCGGAGATTTTTCTCCATCGTCAGGCCGACTTTGTTGTAACCCTCGATCTGACCAACGAAAAGCAGAGAATAGCATTTGAGTACAATGTATAATAATACAATAAGTACTACTATGGCGAGAGTACTAGACGCTCTACGCCATCTAGCGGTAGCTGTGACAATCACAAATCGTACCGCCAAAATTAAAACCAGCGGCCTATTGGACAAACATGCTTGCTTCATCCACGTTACCGTAGATGGAGCTAAGAAAGCTTAGGTAGGATATGTATAATAAATAAACAAAAATACATTTGGCCCCTTTACGTCTTGGCCCCTTTTTCAGTTATATTTTTGTTTATTTATTATATATACCCTACCTAAGCCTTTTAGCTCCATCTTCGGTAACGTGGATGAAACAAGCATGTTTGTCCAGTAGGCCGCTGGTTTTAATTTTGGCGGTACGATCTGTGATTGTCACAGCTACCGATGCCTAGATGGCGTAGAGCGTCTAGCACTCTCGCCATAGTAGTACTTATTGTACTCAAATGCTATTCTCTGCTTTTCGTTGGTCAGATCGAGAGTTACAGCAAAGTCGGCCTGACGATGGAGAAAAATCTCCGAAACTGGTCGTCGAATGGCTGTTCCCTTCGGTCTGATGAACTTAATGCAGAGAATAAGCATATATGTAGGGTTTTTTGGCCCCTTTTTCCGCTCGTATTTTTGTTTATTTATTATATTATATACCCTACCCGAGACTCTACCTAAGCCTTCTTAGCTCCATCTACGATACCGTGAAGCAAGCTTATATATTTTAGTTTAAATTTACAACCATAAAGACCACAAAAAAAAATCAAACTATTACTTCTTAAAAAATTAATTTTTAATTGACGTCGTATTAGACAACCAGTCGATTTCGCTATATTTACAGTATTCGTGGTTCACATACCGCGCCTATAGACTTAGTGAATTTCAGAGTAGCAGTCTAAACGCAGAGTAGCAGTGTAAAAGAGCAGCAGTCTAAACTTTATGTTGCATTCATCGATCTAACAAAAGCCTTCGACTCTGTGAACGGAGATGCACTTTGGGCAATTATGAAAAAGTTCGGAGTACCCAGCAAATTTCTGACAGTGTGTAAAAGCCTCCAAACAAATCAAGAGTGTCATATCATGGATCACTGAGCGATCCCTTCCTAACAAACACAGGCGTTAGGCAGGGATGTGTCTTAGCACCTCTCCTATTCAATATATTCATGGCAGCGCTCTCCTTATAGTGGACAGCAAACTGCAGGAGAGAGGTTTGAGCATTAGATACAGATACAACGGCGCGGCGGTCTGTTCAACATAAAAAGTCTCAGTTCAAAAACACATACAAGATTCATCACAAAACTTAACACAATACGCTGATAACTGTGCTCTAGTTGCAAATACGTTACAGCAATTGCAAGAAATGTTGAACACATGTACATGGGCATACGAGGCTTTGGGACTTAAGCTGAACATCGATAAAACTAAAATCATGTGCACTCCCCCGGAAGATCACAACAATGCTATAAAAATCGGAGAAGAACTATTGGAATATAGATATAAATACTCCCTATTTTTCCCTTTAACAGAAGCCCTTACAGTCAAGTTTGCGAAATAAATCTGGCGAAACCTTTTTTTTTCTTCGAATCGGCCGACGCCCTTTTGCCCTTTGGCCCTTGGACCCTATTTCCATATATTTTAATAAAAGGGCGGTGGGTATTTATATAATCACCCGGATAACCTTAAACAAGCCGTTTTTTACCTCGTATTTCGAATTACAGTCAAATCCCCGCGTCCATATACACGTTTTTAGATGCGCTCGTAGTCGTAAAAAAATACGGAAGTGGAGATCCCTAATAAATTGGTATAAAACATCATAGATCCTAGATGTAAAAATAATATTTCGAGATTTATTTTTTATTGTATTTGGCAGAACATAGACTGTATGTTGTATAACTTTAAAAGATAAAAAATCTCCGTTTTACGTTGAGGTTACGTTCCATGAAAACACCCCTTAAATAGAAACGGCAGATATTGAAAGAAGCCATTTATTTTATAAAATACAGACATCCTTATACAGGGTGAGTTTTCTACGATGTTCTCTATGGGTATCTCGGAAACTACTGGAGATAGAAAGTCGGTTAAATGGGGAAAGAATTGCAGTTTTGTGGGGTCATAAATATGCGGCCTACAGATTTTTGAGGAAGTTCATGGCTTAATAGATATTTCGAAAAAAAAACAAATTTTGGCTATTTTAAAAATTGTCCCTAATTCAACAAAATTCGACAAAAAGTTTTCAGATAAAAGTTGTAGATAATCACATCCTAAATGATATTGTTCCCTCTTTTTTTTTCTAAAACCTGTCATTTTTTACATATGTATGATACAAACATATGTTTTTTTAAATGGAAACCATAGTTGGCCATGACTTCATGAAAAGCGCCATTTTTTAAGCTTTTTAGCGGTATAAACTATAATATGCTTTCTTCGAAAAATTACTGAGTTATAGCCAATTCTTATCATTTTTAAAAATTTTACTTAGTTAGCCATGGAAACAAGTTTAATCGTCTTTGCTCTCATAAATGTCAAGCTGTCACATCCAAACTTTGTAAATTAAAATAAACAACAATTGTAAATATGAATTTTTCAAATGAAGAAAAGCGTGTAGGATTATTGGTTCAATTTTTCTTGACCAAACATTTTCGAGGATACGTTGACCGGTGAATGTTGAATGACCGTTTTTTCAAGAACGGTTTTCAAGACATGTTAGAAAAGTTAAATTTAGTTATAGCCAATTCCTATCTTTCTTGACTAATTTCACTTAGATTGCATGGTATTCTTATTCTGTTATGATTTATAACTTATAAAAAGTCAAAATATATTACTAAACAGTTCTTTACAATTTACATTGCACAAACTAAAATTTAAAAAATAATATTACTACATACACTTTAAGTAATTTTAGACTATGTTCAAAAAATGCCATTGTTTTGAGATGCATCTTTTTAAAACTAAATTACTACCTATTCTCACAGAAGGACCGGTCGACTTAATTATACTTCTCTCGTACCGCCACTTCGAGTGCCTCTTTTAATTCATAAGTTCTTTTGTAAACCTTATTGTTAATCATACCGCATAAAAAATCTAAAATGGATAGGTCAGGTGATCGAGGAGGCCCATGCAATTGGTCCGCCTCTTGCTATTCCTGAGTTTGCATAATTATGATATAAATAATTTTTAACATTTCTTTCATTATGGGGGGGAGGGGGGTTTATAATGAAAGTCATGTTGGAACCTCTCTATTGATGCGCGAGTATCTACATGCTTTTCTTCATTTGAAAAATTCATATTTACAATTTTTTTTTATTTTAATCTACAAAATGCAAGCATGTATAATGTTCATATGAACATTATACATGCTTGGTGCATTTCAGTTGATTTCAAAAAATTCCGATCGCAGCGCTGTATACGTAGGAAATCAGAAATTTTCGCTATGTATTTTACGCCGTCCCGGTTACAGTTCATGTTGATCGCATTAAAATAATACTGAAATTGTGGCTTTATCATAATATTTAAGTATTTTAGTTTTCTGCTAGTGCACTTATTGAAACTATAGAACACTCAGCTATGAGGTTTGTGTGACGCTGTTTCGGGTAGTAAAAAATAAGTGAAAAAGAATCCGAACTATATATAATAGGCGCCGTGTTGTGTTGTGACAATTTCAAATGTTAATAGAATTGCCGAAAAAAATGTTAACGCATAAACATTCAGTAACTCAACTTTCCCGGATATTCAACTCTCCCGAAACAACATTTTATAGCTTCATATAGTTTCTTATACCGATTTGATCAAAAGCAAAAATGGATTCAAGCAGTTCGACGAAATAAGTGAGTAAACAAAATGCTCCTTAAAATACATACCCTGTACAACTGTCATTCCTTTATATACTTTCCTGTCGTGCATATTACAAAAGGTATTCCAATATTAATTTTATTGATTTTAGCGTGATAAAAACTGAAAAATATTGTTGGTGGAGAGTGCAGTATGTTCTCGGATTTAATGTCAACAGCAATTTGTCGTGGATAGGGTTCGTGTCCCGAAACCGTTTGGAGAATCGTCATGACCGAGCGCCGCAACTGGAAAAATAATTTATAAACAAACCGCATCGCGGACCATTTCTCGTGAGTAAACTTCATTTTTAAATCGGAATTGTGGACGGAAAATCCATATTACATTAGGATGACAAACAAAAGAAATGCTAATAGTAAAAATGTATTTATGATCGATTGACTATTGATACTAGATAGTTAAAAGAAACTAATATTAATAATAATAATAATAAAGGACTTTATTTGTACAACTGTGCCATATACAATAATATATAATATAATAATATATATAATATAATATAATATAATAAAAGAGAAAAAAAAAGTAGTGTACAAAAGGGCAAGGTTCAGTTGAGCAGATTAGACATCTGCCGTCTGTTCAATTAACCCACAGAGAAGAAAATATTTGTTAACAATAATAAAAATTAATGAAACTAAATCTTAAGTAAATTTACAAATATGTAACCTTAAAATTGCATAAACAGTATAAAAATAAATTTATTTACGGCATGAAATATAATAAAATTTATATAGAAGAGAAATATATTAACAAAAATATAAAGTAATACAAGTAAATTTAACATTGAACATGCTCATTATAATTATAATCCATTTATTTATGCTGTCCCGCCATGTGCTGAAGAACAATTCTCTTAAATGTAACAATGTAACACTAGACATCCTGTTAATATTTTCGGAGAAGTCGTTTAAATATTTTGCGATTAAATATGAAAAGGATCGTTCATACAAAGTAGTATTGTGACTAGGAATTGTTAGCTTTCCCTTAAATCTAATGTTAATATTATGGATGTCTGTGCGAAACCGAATTTTCTCGTAAAGATATGGTGGTGACTTGTTTATTAAAATTGTGTGGAACAGACAAAGCAGATGAAGGTGGCGCCGCTCGTTCATCAATAACTATCCTGAATGCTTATATGCTTCACTAATATGGTCATATTTCCGGATCCCAAAAATTAGACGTATACAAGAATTCTGCAATTTTTGAATGCTATTAGCAATTCGCTTTGTAATGCAAGGTTCGCAGAGAACATCGCAAACAATACCAGTGCCTCGCATAACATTGTTTTTATATTTCTATTTAATATATGACGATGCTGAAAGAGAAGTTTTAAATTTAAATAAGCTTTCTGACGGCATGTATTTATATGCTCTTGAAATCTGAGATTTTGATCCATGATAACTCCTAAATTTTTTGCGCTCGTTTTTACCAGTAAAGGTGAATTATTTATTTCAATTGAGTTCGAAAAGCAATCCAAAAACTTTTGTCTGTCACCACCTTTACCAAAAACTAATACTAGAGACTTCTTAGGGTTCAAAAAAGACCATGATTTTTTGCCGTGAGAGAAAATTGATTCAAATCATAATTTAATGCCGAGATAGCTTGAATACTTTCTTCAGGAGGAAATGACAAGTAAATTTGTGTATCGTCAGCGTAAAGGTGATATTTGCTAGACAGTAATGTATTCGGAAATGAGAAGTATAAATACCAAATAACAAAAGGCCCAAAATCGAGCCTTGTGGGACACCACTAGTGACTGCTTTGAAGGCAGACTGTTTACCGCCATAAGTTACTGCTTGACTTCTGTCTTTTAAAAACTCCTCGAGTAAGTGAACAGCCTGTTCTGAAAGTCCAACACTCTGCAAAATTGAAACAAGGATTTTATGGCTAAGAGTGTCAAAGGCTTTACTAAAGTCCAACAAAACCAATACTGTTAATTTGAGCAACGACGATTGAACTTATTTCCATGGCTAACTGAGTGAAATTGTTTAAAAAAGATACGAATTGGCTTCAGTAATTTAAAAAAACATATTATAGCTTATATCGCCGAAAAGCTTAAAAATGGCGCTTCTTATAAAGTCATGACCAACTCTGGTTTCTATTTAAAAATACATATGTTTGTGGCATGTCAAAAATGACAGGCTTTTGAAAAAAAAACGGCGAACACAATCTCATTATGGATGTGATTCTGAAAAGTTTTTGTCTAAAATAAATTATAATGGAATTAGAGAGCATGTTTAAAATGGCCGATTTTTATTTCGAAATATCTAATAAGCCATAAACTTTTTAAAAAATCCGAAAGGCTCATCATTTTTACCTCACGAGACTGCAATTTTTTCCCGATTTAACCGAATCTCTATCTCTAGTAGTTTCCGAGATACCTATAGAGAACATCGTAGAAAACTTACCCTGGCCTTACCATACAATATGACTGAAAAAAACGACGTCAGTGACGGTTTTGAAAAAAAGATCGCTGTCATTTTATATATCAAATTATAAAGTCGTCAATCTAATCGTCATTTCTAAGCCAACTGGAGGCCGTTTTTTCGATCAAATGTGATAAATAAAACCGTTTTAATTTTTGCGCATATAAACGGATTTATTATTAGAATATTAAACTTGTACCAATTAAACCTATGCTTGTTTTAATTAAAATATATTGCATAAATTTCATATTATTGAACTAAATCAATATTATTTTAGTGCATTTCAAAAATTATTTTAATAAAATATACGCCATA
Source organism: Sitophilus oryzae (assembly GCF_002938485.1). Classification (NCBI taxonomy): domain Eukaryota; kingdom Metazoa; phylum Arthropoda; class Insecta; order Coleoptera; family Curculionidae; genus Sitophilus; species Sitophilus oryzae. The sequence goes on along the minus strand of NW_022147432.1, from coordinate 1,103,708 downwards.
CAGGTACATATTGTATTCTTTTTCTTTAACCTTTATTTTTCAGAACATAATTTGGAAACGTAAGTAAGATATTTATAGTATGACCCAGAGAAAGCTACAATAAAAATACCAGCAAAAATGTTTTTGTCATTTTCAAATTCCATGTTACATTTTGTTTACAAGAATTTCAAAGTGCCAAATAGAGTAATTTCGTATAAAATAATTATGATTTTCGCAACTTCTGAAAAAATTCCGATGGTTAAACAGCATTTTGCTGGAAACAGTATCCTCGCTGTGTTAGATCTGTTCGCAGCTCAGTCTCCGGACAGCCCTATATTGAATTAGTCAACAGTTCAAAGAAAAAAAACAGATGTTTGAAACTAAAGGAACGGTTTTAAGCACATGAAAGTTTGAAGACAAAAATAATGAACAGGAAGAACACAAGAGTGACTTGAATATTCTTCTTCATGCTGAATAAAAGAAAAACATTCACTCCCGTCTATTGGGGATGCAGTAGGAATAGACTACAGGGATCTTTCGACGAGCGACTTCTTCCTGTGGAGCACACTCAAAAACCGTCTTTATAAGCGTATTAAGCCGCTATAAATGTGCCGAGGAAAGTACGAGACAAACCCGAAACGAGCATGAAACGAGGCTATAGCAAATTCTTTCCAAAAGGCGTACTAATATGCCGAGACGAGGACGAGACGAGTCAACCTCAAGCGGTATTCGTCATTATGTAGCCTCGAGCCGAGCGATTTAGCCTCGAGCAGAGTCCCTGCCCAGTCTAACGGCGTTGTCTCGCGGCTATCCATTTTCTGTGGAGCTTTTGGCGAACCATCAAAATTCTTCATAGGGCTATGCGATACTGAGGCAGTATCGATATTTTGGTATCGGTTGTATTGAATATAAAGTATCGATACTTTAAAATATTGATAAATATATTAAAGTATTATTCGATACCATTCAATATTTTAAAAAAATTAATTAATACATTTAAGCATACTGTCTTTTTTAATTGGATTAGGATCGAAAAAAATCAACAGAAGTCATTTTTTTAAATTTGTCGACGTTTCGCAAAATTTATTTGCATCTTCAGGACACTACAAAGGTAAGAGAGCAAAATACAATCAAAAAATTTTAAAAATTTAACAAACAACTTAAAACACATATCAGTGGAATTCCACACATATACAATTGGTAAAACTACCCTAATGATAACAATTAAATAAAATATATATAATATGTTATAAATTTAAGATCGCTTGTAAATAAAAATAATAAGGGATAAGGCTAGGATATAATCAGGATATTTTCTTATTCGCATTGAACGAAAAAAATCGAGGATGGTGGCACTGTTTTATACAAAAAACAACCAGGATCAGAACTAAATCAGTCATCAAACGATCTCAAATTACTAAAAGCACTTGGAAGAAAATTATAATAAATGGAAAAAAACTAACACTTAACCTAGGGTTGGCAACTTTAAAAATTAAAAATAGGGTCGAGAGGATAAAAAGAGGCACAGGCGAAACATTTTTGAAACGTCGCTCAAATGTCGAGAATTTACCAAAAAGTTATATAAATGGTATGCGATAAATATTTAAAACAAACAAAAATATTTATACTCAAAACTTATTAAAATAAAGCAAACCATTGTCAACAAAACATTTTTTCAAGACATAAACTAACAGTAAGTAAACATAAAATTACATAAAAGACACAGATTAACAATTGTTTAAAGCATTGTGGCGATAAACAAATATTTTTTAGATTTTGAGGTTGGTATGCAACAAAGTTTTCAATACGTGAGAGAAAAGAGGACAATCAGATCAAAAAGAGGACTGTTTCTGGAATAGAGGACGTTTGGAACCCTATTTTAACCCCCTGTAGCTACGAATCAAAGCAGAATTGGATTGGTTGATATAAAAAATAAATCTTATTTTTACGTGAGGAACTTCCCCACGAGAGATGGAACATGTTTTTTGAAACACCCTGTATATGTTTGTTTAATTTCAAAATAGGTAAAAAAACAAGCTAGATAAATTAAAGAAAGTGCCGTTTTTTTTGAATCTTTAATTATTTTATTCAATAATATATTTTGTATGTGGTTTGATCTATAAAAATTTTAAAGAGAGTATCAGCGCTTTCAGATGGAGCGGACCGTACGCGCAGAGCGTCCACACGGATGTTTTTTCAAGATAGCTCATCCGGACAGAGCATACGCGACCCATGTGAAATTGTTCATATAAGCTCATGGTACTTGCTCGAAGTCGCGGACGGTCCGTCACGGACGCTCCGTTCCATCTGAAAGCGCTATAAGATAAGACCTAATTCGACTTTATTTATTTAAAAAATTAGAAATATAAGTAATTAAGATTTAGATTATTAATTTAAATCTACATTTAAATGCCAATAACTAACCTGGAACGTATATTGTAAATAATATATCTGCATTTCTTCATTTCTAAAGTTGTATATTTTTTCAAGGTATTCAATTCGCCACATTATTATTCTATGGCTTTCCATCATTGCAGCACGCTTATTAATAATTTTTAAATTATTAATATGTATATAATTTTAAATCTAATTCCCAGTTTTTTTAAACCTTCGCCATAATGTGCTTTCTGAACGGTTTTTTTTAAGCTCGGAGAGTTTTTTTTAATTATTTCTATGGCGGGAACTTTATTATTTTCATATTTGCCATAAATTAAGTTTCTTAGTGGTCTGGATAGTTCAAATTTCTGGATTTTTCTATATGGGATCGTTCCTTTCTTTGTCGATTCCCTTTATTTATGAGAGTACCGTAAGAAACTTCTGATAGCATGGCCACCTTTTTCAACACACTCGATTTGCCTCTCTTATCTTTTATGTATCCTATATGTAAAGAAGCTTGTTTTACATCTTTAATTCCTATTTAGAGCAGAAATAGCGCATAATTTACGTTTGAGTCGTTAATAACTCGACGAAAATTTTCATGTTTTTATAAAAGAAATCATTAATAAATCTTTGTATATGAGATTTACCTACTTTGGCTAACTTACCTATACTATTTTAGAGAAGACAAAATTGCATCTTTCTACTTAGGATGCATAATTAACATTATTAAAAATAAAGGAAAGAATATTTATTTTTATATAAAAATGGGATGTGGAAACCGAGCCCCTTGAGACTCGAGGCACTTGTTCCGCGGAGCCGCGGTGTATACGCCACTGGTTAAATAGACGCCCCAATCCTTTTGATGGTTCGCCAAAGGCTCCGGAAAAAACGGAGACAACGCCGTCCGGCTGAGCATAGGCTCGGCTCGAAGCTCAGACGCCGTCCAAACATGACGAGTCAACCTCAAATCCGCTTGAGAATCCGCTTAACCAAAATTCTAGATGAAAGTACAATTTTAAGGCCCCTTCAAAAAATTTACATGGTATTTCCAATGTCCCAATGCACCACACGGTATATAAATATAATAATAATAATCAGGCTGGGGGTAAAACCGTCAGTCAGAGCAAAATTGTACGAGGCACGAAAGTTTCCATGGTCTGACTGACGGCTTTTCTCTTGACGGCTTTTCTGCCAATTGGCAATCAGTTGACGAATATTTTCACATTTCTATTTATTAAAACTTCTAGCTAGTTAAAAGTAGAACAAACTACACACAGATGCAAAAAACGCAACGGAGAAAATCTTGGTCAAATTTAAACTGTTATATTTTTGTTATTTTTAGCCCTATTTTCATGAATTTTTCTGCAAGCTCTATATAATTATATCAACTTTAATCTGTAAACTCAGTTTTTTATAAACTTTAGTATTTGGTATAGTATACAGGGTTAATCGAGGGGTTGTTTTTTTACCCCAACTTTGACACACCCTGTGCGATAATTTCGTGTGTAAATTTTCCTAAAATATAATTTTACGGTCAGAACCATGTCTCCTGAGCATTATGTTTTTTGGATCATGTCAATACATGCCTTGGTTAATTTTTAAGAGCGAAATGAATTTGCCACCAACAATTTGCAATTTTTTCAATTATAATTTCTTTTTGAAGTTTTTTTTTTCAATATGACAGCTTTGGTGATTATTGTGCACTATATACTACTATGAACTGCCCATCATGTTCGACGTTTGGGAAATGCTTGGCAGGAGAGTTAGAGGTCGCGAAGCGTTACCACCTTCATTAAATGAACTTCGCTTAGTCCTTAAAGAAGAATGGGAAAAAATAACACAATATGATATATTCAGCCTTAATGACAGTATGAACGAACATATACAGGCAGTTATAGCAGCCAGGGGAGACAATACAAAGTATTAGGGTATTTTTTACAATATTTTTTCTGTTTGTATACTTCAGTATTACAGATGTTTTCTTTAATATCGTTAGTTTTGTTATCATTAATGTTTATTAAAACCAGGACTGTAAATTTAGTCTTAACGTTTTTTTTAAATTTAGTATAGAGTATCCGATGCAGCGTAACATGACGTTACGACAAAAGTCACCAAAACCATCTCGTCTAATAAAAAAATGACATCAAAAGTAATGATAATAGAAAAAATTGCAAATTGATCGTGATCAGTTCATTTTGCTCTTAAAAATTTACTAAAGCATGTATTGACGTGATCCAAAAAACAAAATGCTCAGGAGATATGGTTCTTGCCATAAAATTATATTTAAGGAAAATTTACACACGAAATTATTGCACAGGGCGTTTTAAAATTAGGATAAAAAACAACCCTGTATAATATTACACAACCCTTACAAAAAACTGAGTTTACGAATTAAAGTTGATATAATTACATACAGTTTGTTGAAAAATTAACGAAAATAGGGCTAAAAATAACAAAAATATAACACTTTAAATTTGGCCAAAAATTTCTCTGTTGCGTTTTTTTGCATATGAGTGTATAATGCTAACACAGTACATTCAAGAAATATATCTGAAAACCAATTCTTTTTTGATTACATTTTATATTGGCGAATTTTGCATTTATATTTTTAATTTTTTTCGTAGTAGCTTGGAGTATCAAATTTGAATCAACTTGTGAAATAATCGGAAGAGAAAAAGTCCTTCCGTAAAATCTTCACCAAAACCAGAAAACAAAAGACCGTCGTTGTTAGAAAAATAATCATTTTATAGCAATGGTAGGTGGTTGTGGTGATATAGACGGGGTTTTCGGGTGAAGGGGTTTGTTAAAATTGCCATTGTTGGAACGGTTACGGAAACCGCAGAGCCCGGACTTCCGGCAGCGAAAAAACAATAGCGAATCGAAAAAATGGAAAACCGGTACGAGGAAGCGAGGGCGCACTGGCACATCGGGTCGAACACAGAGCGGGCTTTGTTTTACGAAATTAGGTTAATGTGTCCATCTAGAGGCAATCGAATGGATTTTATTTCGACATGGGTTGTGAGTGACAAAAAAAAATTACAACAATATCATGTGAGCTAAAATCGATTTTAATTTCACTGATTTAAAAGTTGTGTCTTATAGTCTAGATATAGTCTATACTAGATATACAGGGTTCGGCAATAGTGCCTTGGGCATCTATAGCTCGTATAATAAAAAGTAGGAATTTTGTTTAAGTGCAAACTTTAAGTATGTATTAGGATGTATTTCAGGAAAATAATTTAACCTCTAGAGCAGTGTTTCTTAAAGTGTGGTCTATGGACCCCTAAGGGGTTAGGTTAATAGCATATGTATCAGGTGTCCGCGGTCCGCATTACGCCATTTAATTGTAAACATATTTATTAAGAAAAGAAATAGTGTCGGGCGGCGAATTCAGTAGGTATTTAATCACTAAACACTACACGATGCGCGTAAGGATAAAAAAACAGAGTTGCAGCTGTTCCCTTATCAAACGATGTTATTCATTCTAGAATTGTTGAAATGTCGTCAAATGTTTTACAACAAGTTGTTGAAGAATTAATTGCTTCACCGTTTCCATTCAGCATTCAATTGGATGAAAGCACCGATGTGTCACAATGTAGCCAACTCTTGGTATTTGTCCGTTACGTACAACAAGACACACTAGTATTAAAGAAGAGTTTCTTTTTTGCAATTCACTTTTCGAGACTACAAAGGCTTCAGATGTTTTTGAAATGACAAAAAGGTTTTTCAACGAACAAAATATAGACTGGAAAATTATATTGGAGCTCCCGCAATGCTTGGTAATACGTCTGGTTTCGCGGCTTTGGTCAAGAACGGGATCCCTCATGCCATAATAACTCATTGTGTCTGACATCGACATGCCTTGACTTCACGGACTTTAACTACATTTCTGAAGGAAGTTATGTCTACATGTGTCAAAATAATTAACTTCATCAGAGCAAGAGCCTTAAACTTTTACACCGCCTGTTTAAAAGACTTTGTCAAGAAATGGGGTCAGAACATGAAGTACTGCTTTACTACACAGAAGTTCGTTGGCTGTCAAGGGGACAGGTTATAAGCGATTGTTTGAGTTGAGGACAGAAGTGTTACTTTTTCTTAAAGATAAAGGAAATTCACTGTCTGAATATCTTGAGAGAGAAGATTTTGTACGGAGGCTAGCGTATTTGGCAGATATATTTACTCAAATGAATGAGATTAACTTTCTTCTTTCTTTAAGGCTCTGCGAACCATCGTGGATGCATCTGAACGGTTGAAAGGTTTCATATGTAAACAGTCACTTTGGAAAAGGAGGGTAGAATCTGGTAACTTTGCAAATTTTCCGATGTTTGAAGAGTTAATAGCACAAGGTGACGGCAACACGATATCAAAAATACTACAGAAAGAGGTGTCTAAGCATTTGAATACATTGCAAACTTCTTTTAAAGGCTACTGTTACATAGAATCGCTTGAAAATGAAACGTGGGTGCGGGGTCCATTTATAATCAACACGGTGAAAAAGAATCTTGGCGAATTTTGGTGTTCTTTAAGTCAAGCTTACCCTCTTCCTGTCAAGCGAGCTATGTCCGATTTCTGATACCATTTGCTACTACGTACCTTTGCCCCGAGGAAGGGTTCTCGGTTCTGGTCTCAATAAAAACGAAAAGTCGCAACCGATTGAACGTCGCAGATGATATGCGCCTTGCCTTGTCGAAGATAATCCCACAATTTAACGTTCTCATTGAGGCTAAACAGCAGCATCCTTCTCACTAATTTACTAGTATAGGTGTAGTAGATTTATTTACTAATAAACGTTTTCTTTTTATGTAAATAAGGTTTTTTTTATATTTTCCTCTATGATTTCTGATTGGGGTCCGTGGAATCGTACAAATTGCGAAAGTGGTCCGTGACTGCAAAAAGTTTAAGAAACCCTGCTCTAGAGGATGGTTCAAAAAAGTGTCAGTGGATTTGGATGATGTTTATTAAATGGAACGCCCTATAATATTATTGCATTTTTGGCTTCCTTTTTAATCACTTTACATAATCCTGGTAAACATGTAAAAATATTAATTTCAAATTATGAAAATACGTATTTGCTAATAAAAATTATACCAACAGTGGGACACAATAATAAACAAAGAAAAAATAAATGTTCGTCTTGCAAGTTAAAATTAACAATTTCAAGAGTGACGTATCATTATAATTTTAAAACTCGCATTCGATTGCGTAACAAAGTTTAGAGGTTGTAGCAAGAAATATCCCAGTATTTTTTCTCTAGCGGAGAAAAACGTCGACAGGTGACGACGCGACAAAAAAATTCGAAAGTTTCAAATTGAAAAGTCGAGTTTGCCACCTAACTCGACGCTTAAATATTTAAAATGCCGTTAGTTTTTAAGTTTGCGTCCCCAGCGAGATGTAATATACGGACGGGAAAGGGCAAAAGAGCAAGGGAAAGCAAAGAAGGAAAAACTAAGATGAATTTTCGGTAAAATTTAAGCCAAGGCGTGATGTATTTTACTTTTGCGGTTTAGCTGCAACGGTTCCTTATATTTTCTTTTCGAATAAGTTCGACGCAAAGTTTATTTTCTCAAATTTGGTGCAAAGGGGGTGCAAGGGGTATTGAAGCGATACATATAGCCTAGCTTACCCAAAAGTCAACCTCACCTTCACGTGGTGCACCCTGTTTACACTAACGAGGCTCTGACGTCCGAGTATAGGCGGTATAACCTATATATATATATCCCTCGGACCCACCATCTTTCTGGGGAAGAGGAGTAGTGAACTGCTCCTAGCCGGCCGAGAACGTAGCACAAGGGAACTATCGTCGCGGTCCTCACTGTGCCATAGCCATCCCGTGCTACAGTTGCAGCCAAAACTGTGCGGCAGCGTAACCGTCACAGTTAAATCTTTCACGCAGCTTACACACACATCAATGATGGAACATTCGAGTGGGACAAAATCATCATCCGAGGTAAAATACCCCCTCAATCGGATCTCCGGGAGGGGGTGCCTACTCGAGCGTATCATCGGAGAAACAAAAACATCAATGTTTCACGTTTGCGGCGTGGAACGTCCGCACTCTACTGGACAGGACAAACTCCAATCGACCAGAGAGAAGAACAGCACTGGTCTCACAGGAACTCCACCGGCTAAATATAGATGTTGCCGCTCTTAGCGAAACCCGCTTTGCGGATGAGGGTAGTCTCACTGAGGAACATTACACCTTCTTTTGAAAGGTCACCCCGCAACACACAGGAGAATTCATGGCGTAGGCATTGCAATCAAGAACGAAATTGCAATCAAATTAACAGAAGTACCTATTGGTGTCTCCGAACGCCTTATGACCCTAAGGTATCCCATATCAGACAAAACTTACGTCAACATCATTAGTGCCTACGCTCCCACCCTAGACGCTAAAACTGAGGATAAGGATAAATTTTACCAAACTCTACAAAATGCTCTCCAACGAATTCCGAAGAACGAACGAATTATCTTGCTAGGTGACTTTAACGCCCGTGTCGGTAAACAACAGGAAATATGGCCTGACGTATTGGGAAAACATGGTATGGGAAACGTAAATAGCAATGGTGAACGCTTATTAACAACATGCACAGAGTATAATCTTTGCATCACCAATACGTGGTTCATGTTGAAGGACAAGTTTAAAGGTACCTGGAAACATCCCAGATCAGGCCACTGGCATCAATTGGACCACGTAATCGTTCGAAGGACGCATCTAAAAGATGTTAGACTCACAAAAGCCAGAACAGATGCCGAATGCGGCACTGACCACCGACTTTTAATTTCAAAAATGAAAATCCAGTTAAAACCCAAACATCCACACTGTAAAAAACAAAACAACATGACCAGATTGAACGTACGGGGTCTAGAGAACAACAATACCGCCGACGCCCTCCGGGAAGCCATCAATGAATCACTTCCACCGATAACTTCAATCTCAATATTGGAAGCTGAACAAGGCTGGACACAATTAAGGGATGCGATTCATAAAACCAGCGAAGCTGTTCTGGGAAAGTCCAACAAAAGAAACAACCAGACTGGTTTAACGAAAATCAACCTAATATACAGGCTTTGTTGGAACAAAAGTATAGAGCACATCAAGCAGTTACTGCAAATCCACACAACCCAAGGCTGGTAGACAACTTTAAAGTAGCCAACAACACGCTTCGGAGAAAACTACGTCAACTAAAAAGATAACTGGTGGTCACAGAAAGCTAATCAGATTCAAGAGTACGCCACGCATCACGATTACCGTAAATTCTTCGAGGCTGTAAAGAAGTGTACGGCCCAACCAAGAAGGCAAGCTGCCCAATCATGGCACAAAATGGCAAATTTCTAAAAGAGGAAGAACAAATCAGAAACCGCTGGAAAGAGCATTACAGCCATATCCTTAACCAAGAAAACAACACCAATATAGAAGCACACAATACCTCAGTATAACAGCCTCGATGTATTAGGCATCCCAATAACAGAACAGGAAATAAAGCCTCCATAAAACAGCTTAAAAACAACAAATCAGCTGGCTGTGACGCAATTCCGGCGGAAATCTGTAAGTGTGCAAGTAAAGGACTTATTGGTCATCTTAAGGCTCTCTTCGATGTCATATGGGAAAGCGGAGAGGTACCTCAGGACTTTTGCAACGCAAATATAGTGAATATATTTAAGAACAAAGGAAGTGCATCAGACTGCGGAAACTATCGGGGAATTTCACTCTTGGCTATCGGCGGAAAAATTCTTGCAAAAATTATGTCAAACCGCCTGCACCCACATATAGAAAAGATCCTTCCAGAATCGCAAACGGGTTTTCGCACTAACCGCGGCACCGTCGATTCCATATTTTCCATCCGCCAACTACAGGAAAAAGTAAAAGAACAGCAGTCTAAACTTTATGTTGCCTTCATCGACCTAACAAAAGCCTTCGACTCTGTGAACAGAGATGCACTTTGGGCAATTATGAAAAAGTTCGGAGTACCCAACAAATTTCTTACAGTGTGTAAAAGCCTCCATAACAACAACCAGTCAAGAGTGTCACATCACGGATCACTAGGCGATCCCTTCCTGACAAATACAGGAGTTAGGCAGGGATGTGTCTTAGCGCCTCTCCTATTCAACATATTCATGGCAGCGCTCTCCATTATAGTGGACAGCAAACTGCAGGAGAGAGGATTGGGCATTAGATACAGATATGATGGCGGTCTGTCAACATAAAAAGACTCAGGGCAAAAACACGTACAAAATTCATCACAGAACTTCAATACGCTGACGATTGCGCTCTAGTTGCAAAAACTGTACAGCAATTACAAGAAATGTTGAACACATATACCTGGGCATACGAGGCTTTGGGCCTTAAGCTAAACATCGACAAAACTAAAATCATGTGCACTCCTCCGGAAGATCACAACAATGCTATAAAAATCGGAGAAGAGCTACTGGAATATGTAGCGGAATTCAATTATCTCGGCAGTTTGATTTCGGAAAAGGCCAATATCGACTCTGAAATTCAGCACAGGATTAGCAGCGCTTCAAGAGCATTCTGGAAATTAAAAGACAGGGTTTTTTACAACCATGACCTGAGCACAAAAACGAAACTTGCAGTGTACCGAGCAATAATAATCCCCACCATGTTATATGGGAGCGAAACCTGGGTGCCGTACCGCCGACACATGAACGCATTAAACAAGTTGCAACAGAGACACCTTAGACAACTCTTAAGAATTAAATGGTTCCATCACGTCTCAAACGTATCGGTTCTTGAAAAAGCTAACTGCGAGAGTATTGAAGTCATGGTTACAAAATCCCGATTAAGATGGGCTGGTCACGTATGCAGAATGCAAGAAAACCGCATACCAAAATCACTGCTTTACGGTGAGCTTGTAGACGGTAAGAGGAGGCCAGGTGGACAACTCAAAAGGTACAAGGACATTTTCCACGAAAACTTAAAGGGGATTAATGTGCAGAATGAGTGGGAAGTAGCAGCTCACAATAGAACTCAATGGAGAAGAATTGTAAACTCAGTTAACAGCGAGAACCAAAAAGTTAAGAGGCAACAAAGCAATGAGATTTTTGAATGTCCGGAGTGCGGTAGACAAATAACATCACGTATTGGGCTTTTCAGTCACAGAAAGGCTCATGAAAGAAAACGCCTTGCGTGACCATCTTCTGATGCGTGTCAAATACTCGTCAGCGAGTAATGGCAGTATATGTATATATATTTCTCAAATTTGCCCAACAATAAATTAAATTAGAAATCGATGTATGGAAGTTTTCGACAAGTACGAAACTAATCAAAACGGTGCCGTGTTTATTTGCTATACACATTTCTTATATCGAGTTTTAATATTACTTGATCGCTTACAACTTTTAAATGGATATAAACAAGTTATTGACGGTGCTTATTAGAAAGACAATTACAATTATAATTAGAAAATTTGTTTTCATAACTTTTTAATGTATGAGGACCATTTTCTTGTAAATATATAACATAAACAATGGGATACAATGATAAACAAAAACTTCGGAATAATATTAATTGTTAATTATACGGTACATCATTTAAGCTTAAACAAAACTGTCATAGTATTACCACGGCATATAAATCCTACGGCAGGCTAACTCTGCTCAGATTCCATTGTTTAAAATTTCTATAAAATTTGACCATGAAAACACCATTATGGGTGCCAAGTCAGGGCCGGATTAAAACGTATTAAAAAATTTCCCAGAAAATAAACTATGCATAGACAGGGTCGTATTAAAAAAATACTGTAATTGACTGCAACTGAATTTTATTTACACAATACTTTTATCTAAACAAATGAATCGTAAACCGCGCATACTCCTCGAAAAGTAAAAATAATAAAATCAATTAAACATTTAACTGTAGAGAATAGACAATTAAAATTAAAAAACGTGCCAGGAATTACAAACAAGAATTAAAGAAATACCCAATAAAATAACTGTTGAACAATATAAAAAGGCTACGTACAAATTATGTCCATCAATGGACGTAGCAAATTTTATTAATATTCAAATTTCGCTAATTAACAAATCAGCTAAAGGAAGTAACTGATGAATTTAAATATAGATGTCTGGCGATATACTTTTCCCGGCCAAAAATATACAAGACGCTCTTGAAAAATCTATTTTGCCTTCCACGTCCAGAAATACTAAGAAAATGAATATATGACATCGATATCAAACCTGGTTTAGAAAATCTTAGTGTATTTGAGACTCTAAAATGCAAAGTTAAAGATAAACTTAATTGATATTGTGTTCTATGTATGATATGAATATCAAGTTTAACTTATTTTATAATAGTGATCGTGATAATATTGTGGGTTTTGAGGACCAGGAGAAGGGGAACAGAGAGTTTAAACCAGCTCGGGTGTCTAATGTTGCTATGGTAAGTGGTATCTTTACCAATCAGAAGCAATACCTATAGCTTATTTTTTTTATCACGCTACATGCACAGACAAACATTTGAAGGAAATTGTATTTGACGCAATTATTAAACTTAAAAATATTGGTTTGAACAATATTATATTAATAAGTGATAGAACTACAAAAACAAAATATAACACACAAGAAACGAAAATAAAACTACAAAAACCAAATATATCACACAATAAAAAAATAAAACTAAAAAAACAAAATATATCACTCAAGAAAAGAATGAAATAAATTAAGCCGCACGCTACTGACTCAAAGCTGCCGTAACTGTTTGTTGTCGATGACAAAAACTACAACTGACTACGACACTGGTTAATTTCTGTTGTTGGCACCCATAATGGCGGCGTGCGCAAGGATATGCGCGTAGCGTTCCCGCCAAAGCAAGTTGGCCTGCCGTGTGATTTATATGCCGTGGTATTACCCAAGTAGCATTTGGACGTTATCTAACGTCGGGTATACGTCGCGTTCAATAAACCCGACGTCGGGTACCAACGTCGGTTCGACCGCCTGACGACCCTTATTTGCACCTAAATGGGGAATACAGATTCGGGTCGCCCCGACGTCGGTATCTGACCTAATAGGGAATGTAATTCTACCAATTACCAACGTCATATTACGTTGGATTTTAGTCACTTAAAATTCGTCGCTAAGCACTTACGTTACGTTTGGTTTCATATTCGCTACCAAGAATACATAAAAACCTAACCAAACTAACCATGCTACTTGAGTACTTCCCTAATAATGAGAAAATTTACCAAACAAAATTGAAATGTCCGTCTTCCAAGTTAAAGTAGACAATTTTACAAGTGACTTATCATTAAAATTTTAAAACTCGCATTCGATTGAGGAGCAAAGTTCAGAAGCGGTAGGTCGCAGCAATAAATAACCCAGTTTGTGTTCTCTAGCGGAGAAAAACGTCGACAGGTCACGACGCGACAAAAAAATTCGAAAGCTTCAAATTCAAAAGTCGAGTTTGCCACCTAACTCAATGCTTAAATATTTAAAACGCCGTTAGTTTTTGAGTTTGTGTCCCCAGCACGATAGAAGATACAGATGGAAAATGGCAAAAGAGCAAGGAAAAGCGAAGAAGGAAAAACTAAGATGAATTTCCGGTAAAATTTAAGCCAAGGCGTTATGTATTTTACTTTTGCGGTTTAGCTGCAGCGTTTCCTTATATTTTCTTTTCGAATAAGTTCGACGCAAAGTTTATTTTCTCAAGTTTGCCCAACAATAAATTAAATTAGAAATCGATGTATGGAAGTTTTCGACAAGTACGAAACTAATCAAAACGGTGCCGTGTGTATTTGCTATACACCTTTCTTATATCGAGTTTTAATATTACTTGATCGTTTCCAACTTTTAAATGGATATAAACAAGTTATTGACGGTGCTTATTAGACAATTACAATTATAATTAGAAAATTGGTTTTCATAATTTTTCAATGTATTATAAGCATTTTCTTGTAAATATATAATATAAAAAATTGGATTCAATGTAACCTTACATAAAATTGTCATAGTATTACTTCCCTAATAATGAAAAAAATTATCAAAAAAAATTGAAATGTTCGTCTTTCAAGTTAAGGTTGACAATTTCACATGTTTCACTTAACATTAAAATTATAAAACTCGTATTCGATTGAGCAGCAAAGTTCAGAAGCGGTAGATAACAGGAATAAATATTCCAGTTTGTTCTCTAGCAAAGAAAAACATTGATAGGTCACGACGGGACAGAAAAATTCGAAAGTTTCAAATTGAAAAGTCGAGTTTGCCACCTAACTCGACGCTTAAATATTTAAAACGCCGTAAGTTTTTCAGTTTATGTCCCCAGCGAGATGTAATATACGGACGGGAAAGGGCAAATGTGCAAGGGAAAGCGAAGAAGGAAAAACTAAGATGAATTTCCGGTAAAATTTAAGCCAAGGCGTGATGTATTTTACTTTTGCGGTTTAGCTGCAGCGTTTCCTTATATTTTCTTTTCGAATAAGTTCAGTGCAAAGTTTACTTTCCCAAGTTTGTCCAACAATAAATTAAATTAGAAATCGATGTATGGAAGTTTTCGACAAGTACGAAACTAATCAAAACGGTGCCGTGTGTATTTGCTATACACATTTCGTATATCGAGTTTTAATATCATTTGATCGCTTAAAACTTCTAAATGGATATAAACAAGTGATTGATGGTGTTTATTAGGAAGACAATTACAATTATTATAATACTTAGCAAATTTGTTTTCATAATTTTTGAATGTATGAGGAACATTTTCTTGTAAATATATAATATAAACAATGGGATACAATGATAAACAAAAAAACTAAATGTTAATCTTGCAAGTTATAGTTAACAATAATTTCAAGAGTGACGTACCATTACAATTTTAAAATTCGTATTCGACTGCGCAACAAAGTTTGGAGGTGGTGGGTTGTAGCAATAAATATCCCGGTTTTTTCTCTAGCGAAGAAAAACGTCGACAAGTCACGACGCGACAGAGAAATTCAAAAGTTTCAAATTGAAAAGTCGAGTTTGCCACCTATCTCGACGCTTAGATATTTAAAACGCCGTTAGTTTTTGAGTTTGTGTCCCCAGTGAAATATAAGAGACGGACGGGAAAGGGCAAAAGCGTAAGGAAAGAGAAGAAGGAAAACTAAGATGAATTTCGGGTAAAATTTAAGCCAAGGCGTGATGTATTTTACTTTTGCGGTTTAGCTGCAGCGTTTCCTTATATTTTCTTTTCGAATAAGTTCAGCGCAAAGTTTATTTTCCCTAGTTTGTCCAATAATAAATTAAATTAGAAATCGATGTATGGAAGTTTTCGACAAGTACGAAACTAATCAAAACGGTGCCGTGTGTATTTGCTATAAACATTTCTTATATCGAGTTTTAATATCACTTGATCGCTTAAAACTTCTAAATGGATATAAACAAGTGATTGAAGGTGTTTATTAGGAAGACAATTACAATTATTATAATTCTTAGCAAATTTGTTTTCATAATTTTTCAATGTATGAAAGCCATTTTCTTGTAAATATATAATATAAACAATAGGATACAATAATAAACAAAAAAATAAATGTTCATCTTGCAAGTTATAGTTAACAATAATTTCAAGAGTGACGTATCATTACAATTTTAAAACTCGTATTCGATTGCGCCTCAAAGTTTGGAGGTGGGGGATGTAGCAACAAATATCCCGGTTTTTTCTCTAGCGAAGAAAAACGTCGACAGGTCACGACGCGACAGAGAAATTCAAAAGTTTCAAATTGAAAAGTCGAGTTTGCCACCTATCTCGACGCTTAAATATTTAAAACGCCGTTAGTTTTTGAGTTTGTGTCCCCAGTGAAATGTAAGAGACGGACGGGAAAGGGCAAAAAAGCAAGGGAAAGCGAAGAAGAAAAAACTAAGATGAATTTCCGCTAAAATTTAAGCCAAGGCGTGATGTATTTTACTTTTGCGGTTTAGCTGCAGCGTTTTCTTATATTTTCTTTTCGAATAAGTTCAACGCAAAGTTTATTTTCCTAAGTTTGTCCAACAATAAATTAAATTAGAAATCGATGTATGGAAGTTTTCGACAAGTACGAAACTAATCAAAACGCTGCCGTGTGTATTTGCAATACACATTTCTTATATCGAGTTTTAATATTACTTGATCGCTTACAACTTTTAAATGGATATAAACAAGTTATTGACGGTGTTTATTAGGAAGACAATTACAATTATAATTAACAAATATGTTTTCATAATTTTTTAATGTATGATGAACATTTTTTTGTAAATATATAATATAAACAATAGGATACAATGATAAACAAAAGAAAATAAATGTTCATCTTGCAAGTAAAAGTTAACAATAATTTGAAAAGTGACGTATCATTACAATTTTAAAACTTGTATTCGATTGCGTAACAAAGTTTAGAGGTGGTGGGTTGTAGCAATAAATATCCCAGTATTGTTCTCTAGCGAAGAAAAACTTCGACAGGTCACCACGCGACAGAAAAATTCGAAAGTTTCAAATTCAAAAGTCGAGTTTGCCACCTAACTCAATGCTTAAATATTTAAAACGCCGTTAGTTTTTGAGTTTGTGTCCCCAGCACGATAGAAGATACAGATGGAAAATGGCAAAAGAGCAAGGAAAAGCGAAGAAGGAAAAACTAAGATGAATTTCCGGTAAAATTTAAGCCAAGGCGTTATGTATTTTACTTTTGCGGTTTAGCTGCAGCGTTTCCTTATATTTTCTTTTCGAATAAGTTCGACGCAAAGTTTATTTTCTCAAGTTTGCCCAACAATAAATTAAATTAGAAATCGATGTATGGAAGTTTTCGACAAGTACGAAACTAATCAAAACGGTTCCGTGTGTATTTGCTATACACATTTCTTATATCGAGTTTTAATATCACTTGATCGCTTAAAACTTCTAAATGGATAAAAACAAGTGATTGATGGTGTTTATTAGGAAGACAATTACAATTATTATAATTTTTAGCAAATTTGTTTTCATAATTTTTGAATGTATGATAAACATTTTCTTGTAAATATATAATATAAACAATGGGATACAATGAAAAAAAAATCAAAAAAACTGAAATGTTTGTCTTCCAAGTTAAAGTTGACAATTTCACATGAGACTTATCATTAAAATTATAAAACTCGTATTCGATTGAGCAGCAAAGTTCAGAAGCGGTAGATCGCAGCAATAAATATCCCAGTTTGTTTGTTCTCTAGCAAAGAAAAACGTCGACTGGTCACGACGCGACAGAAAAATTCGAAAGTTTCAAATTGAAAAGTCGAGTTTGCCACCTAACTCGACGCTTAAATATTTAAAACGCCGTTAGTTTTTGAGTTTGTGTTCCCAGCGAGATGTAATATACGGACGGGAAAGGGCAAAAGAGCAAGGGAAAGCGAAGAAGGAAAAACTAAGATGAATTTCCGGTAAAATTTAAGCCAAGGAGTGATGTATTTTACTTTTGCGGTTTAGCTGCAGCGTTTCCTTATATTTTCTTTTCGAATAAGTTCAGCGCAAAGTTTATATTCCCAAGTTTGTCCAACAATAAATTAAATTAGAAATCGATGTATGGAAGTTTTCGACAAGTACGAAACTAATCAAAACGGTGCCGTGTGTATTTGCTATACACATTTCGTATATCGAGTTTTAATATCACTTGATCGCTTAAAACTTCTAAATGGATATAAACAAGTGATTGATGGTGTTTATTAGGAAGACAATTACAATTATTATAATACTTAGCAAATTTGTTTTCATAATTTTTGAATGCATGATGAACATTTTCTTGTAAATATATAATATAAACAATGGGATACAATGATAAACAAAAAAATTAAATGTTCATCTTGCAAGTTATAGTTAACAATAATTTCAAAAGTGACGTACCATTACAATTTTAAAACTCGTATTCGATTGCGCAACAAAGTTTGGAGGTGGTGGGTTGTAGCAATAAATATCCCGGTTTTTTCTCTAGCGAAGAAAAACGTCGACAAGTCACGACGCGACAGAGAAATTCAAAAGTTTCAAATTGAAAAGTCGAGTTTGCCACCTATCTCGACGCTTAGATATTTAAAACGCCGTTAGTTTTTGAGTTTGTGTCCCCAGTGAAATATAGAGACGGACGGGAAGGGCAAAAGCGTAAGGGAAAGAGAAGAAGGAAAACTAAGATGAATTTCGGGTGAAATTTAAGCCAAGGCGTGATGTATTTTACTTTTGCGGTTTAGCTGCAGCGTTTCCTTATACCTTTTCTTTTTCGAATAAGTTCAGTGCAAAGTTTACTTTCCCAAGTTTGTCCAACAATAAATTAAATTAGAAATCGATGTATGGAAGTTTTCGACAAGTACGAAACTAATCAAAACGGTGCCGTGTGTATTTGCTATAAACATTTCTTATATCGAGTTTTAATATCACTTGATCGCTTAAAACTTCTAAATGGATATAAACAAGTGATTGAAGGTGTTTATTAGGAAGACAATTACAATTATTATAATTCTTAGCAAATTTGTTTTCATAATTTTTCAATGTATGAAAGCCATTTTCTTGTAAATATATAATATAAACAATAGGATACAATAATAAACAAAAAAATAAATGTTCATCTTGCAAGTTATAGTTAACAATAATTTCAAGAGTGACGTATCATTACAATTTTAAAACTCGTATTCGATTGCGCCTCAAAGTTTGGAGGTGGGGGATGTAGCAACAAATATCCCGGTTTTTTCTCTAGCGAAGAAAAACGTCGACAGGTCACGACGCGACAGAGAAATTCAAAAGTTTCAAATTGAAAAGTCGAGTTTGCCACCTATCTCGACGCTTAAATATTTAAAACGCCGTTAGTTTTTGAGTTTGTGTCCCCAGTGAAATGTAAGAGACGGACGGGAAAGGGCAAAAAAGCAAGGGAAAGCGAAGAAGAAAAAACTAAGATGAATTTCCGCTAAAATTTAAGCCAAGGCGTGATGTATTTTACTTTTGCGGTTTAGCTGCAGCGTTTCCTTATATTTTCTTTTCGAATAAGTTCAGTGCAAAGTTTACTTTCCCAAGTTTGTCCAACAATAAATTAAATTAGAAATCGATGTATGGAAGTTTTCGACAAGTACGAAACTAATCAAAACGGTGCCGTGTGTATTTGCTATACACATTTCGTATATCGAGTTTTAATATCACTTGATCGCTTAAAACTTCTAAATGGATATAAACAAGTGATTGATGGTGTTTATTAGGAAGACAATTACAATTATTATAATACTTAGCAAATTTGTTTTCATAATTTTTGAATGCATGATGAACATTTTCTTGTAAATATATAATATAAACAATGGGATACAATGATAAACAAAAAAATTAAATGTTCATCTTGCAAGTTATAGTTAACAATAATTTCAAAAGTGACGTACCATTACAATTTTAAAACTCGTATTCGATTGCGCAACAAAGTTTGGAGGTGGTGGGTTGTAGCAATAAATATCCCGGTTTTTTCTCTAGCGAAGAAAAACGTCGACAAGTCACGACGCGACAGAGAAATTCAAAAGTTTCAAATTGAAAAGTCGAGTTTGCCACCTATCTCGACGCTTAGATATTTAAAACGCCGTTAGTTTTTGAGTTTGTGTCCCCAGTGAAATATAAGAGACGGACGGGAAAGGGCAAAAGCGTAAGGGAAAGAGAAGAAGGAAAAACTAAGATGAATTTCGGGTAAAATTTAAGCCAAGGCGTGATGTATTTTACTTTTGCGGTTTAGCTGCAGCGTTTCCTTATATTTTCTTTTCGAATAAGTTCAGTGCAAAGTTTACTTTCCCAAGTTTGTCCAACAATAAATTAAATTAGAAATCGATGTATGGAAGTTTTCGACAAGTACGAAACTAATCAAAACGGTGCCGTGTGTATTTGCTATACACATTTCGTATATCGAGTTTTAATATCACTTGATCGCTTAAAACTTCTAAATGGATATAAACAAGTGATTGATGGTGTTTATTAGGAAGACAATTACAATTATTATAATACTTAGCAAATTTGTTTTCATAATTTTTGAATGTATGAGGAACATTTTCTTGTAAATATATAATATAAACAATGGGATACAATGATAAACAAAAAAACTAAATGTTAATCTTGCAAGTTATAGTTAACAATAATTTCAAGAGTGACGTATCATTACAATTTTAAAATTCGTATTCGACTGCGCAACAAAGTTTGGAGGTGGTGGGTTGTAGCAATAAATATCCCGGTTTTTTCTCTAGCGAAGAAAAACGTCGACAAGTCACGACGCGACAGAGAAATTCAAAAGTTTCAAATTGAAAAGTCGAGTTTGCCACCTATCTCGACGCTTAGATATTTAAAACGCCGTTAGTTTTTGAGTTTGTGTCCCCAGTGAAATATAAGAGACGGACGGGAAAGGGCAAAAGCGTAAGGGAAAGAGAAGAAGGAAAAACTAAGATGAATTTCGGGTAAAATTTAAGCCAAGGCGTGATGTATTTTACTTTTGCGGTTTAGCTGCAGCGTTTCCTTATATTTTCTTTTCGAATAAGTTCAGCGCAAAGTTTATTTTCCTAGTTTGTCCAATAATAAATTAAATTAGAAATCGATGTATGGAAGTTTTCGACAAGTACGAAACTAATCAAAACGGTGCCGTGTATTTGCTATAAACATTTCTTATATCGAGTTTTAATATCACTTGATCGCTTTAAAACTTCTAAATGGATATAAACAAGTGATTGAAGGTGTTTATTAGGAAGACAATTACAATTATTATAATTCTTAGCAAATTTGTTTTCATAATTTTTCAATGTATGAAAGCCATTTTCTTGTAAATATATAATATAAACAATAGGATACAATAATAAACAAAAAAATAAATGTTCATCTTGCAAGTTATAGTTAACAATAATTTCAAGAGTGACGTATCATTACAATTTTAAAACTCGTATTCGATTGCGCCTCAAAGTTTGGAGGTGGGGGATGTAGCAACAAATATCCCGGTTTTTTCTCTAGCGAAGAAAAACGTCGACAGGTCACGACGCGACAGAGAAATTCAAAAGTTTCAAATTGAAAAGTCGAGTTTGCCACCTATCTCGACGCTTAAATATTTAAAACGCCGTTAGTTTTTGAGTTTGTGTCCCCAGTGAAATGTAAGAGACGGACGGGAAGGGCAAAAAGCAAGGGAAAGCGAAGAAGAAAAAACTAAGATGAATTTCCGCTAAAATTTAAGCCAAGGCGTGATGTATTTTACTTTTTTGCGGTTTAGCTGCAGCGTTTCCTTATATTTTCTTTTCGAATAAGTTCAGTGCAAAGTTTACTTTCCCAAGTTTGTCCAACAATAAATTAAATTAGAAATCGATGTATGGAAGTTTTCGACAAGTACGAAACTAATCAAAACGGTGCCGTGTGTATTTGCTATACACATTTCGTATATCGAGTTTTAATATCACTTGATCGCTTAAAATTTCTAAATGGATATAAACAAGTGATTGATGGTGTTTATTAGGAAGACAATTACAATTATTATAATACTTAGCAAATTTGTTTTCATAATTTTTGAATGCATGATGAACATTTTCTTGTAAATATATAATATAAACAATGGGATATAATGATAAACAAAAAAATTAAATGTTCATCTTGCAAGTTATAGTTAACAATAATTTCAAAAGTGACGTACCATTACAATTTTAAAACTCGTATTCGATTGCGCAACAAAGTTTGGAGGTGGTGGGTTGTAGCAATAAATATCCCGGTTTTTTTCTCTAGCGAAGAAAAACGTCGACAAGTCACGACGCGACAGAGAAATTCAAAAGTTTCAAATTGAAAAGTCGAGTTTGCCACCTATCTCGACGCTTAGATATTTAAAACGCCGTTAGTTTTTTGAGTTTGTGTCCCCAGTGAAATATAAGAGACGGACGGGGAAAGGGCAAAAGCGTAAGGGAAAGAGAAGAAGGAAAAACTAAGATGAATTTCGGGTAAAATTTAAGCCAAGGCGTGATGTATTTTACTTTTGCGGTTTAGCTGCAGCGTTTCCTTATATTTTCTTTTCGAATAAGTTCAGCGCAAAGTTTATTTTCCCTAGTTTGTCCAATAATAAATTAAATTAGAAATCGATGTATGAAAGTTTTCGACAAGTACGAGACTAATCAAAACGGTGCCGTGTATATTTGCTATAAACATTTCTTATATCGAGTTTTAATATCACTTGATCGCTTAAAACTTCTAAATGGATATAAACAAGTGATTGAAGGTGTTTATTAGGAAGACAATTACAATTATTATAATTCTTAGCAAATTTGTTTTCATAATTTTTCAATGTATGAAAGCAATTTTCTTGTAAATATATAATATAAACAATAGGATACAATAATAAACAAAAAAATAAATGTTCATTTTGCAAGTTATAGTTAACAATAATTTCAAGAGTGACGTATCATTACAATTTTAAAACTCGTATTCGATTGCGCCTCAAAGTTTGGAGGTGGGGGATGTAGCAACAAATATCCCGGTTTTTTCTCTAGCGAAGAAAAACGTCGACAGGTCACGACGCGACAGAGAAATTCAAAAGTTTCAAATTGAAAAGTCGAGTTTGCCACCTATCTCGACGCTTAAATATTTAAAACGCCGTTAGTTTTGAGTTTGTGTCCCCAGTGAAATGTAAGAGACGGACGGGAAAGGGCAAAAAGCAAGGGAAAGCGAAGAAGAAAAACTAAGATGAATTTCCGCTAAAATTTAAGCCAAGGCGTGATGTATTTTACTTTTGCGGTTTAGCTGCAGCGTTTTCTTATATTTTCTTTTCGAATAAGTTCAACGCAAAGTTTATTTTCCTAAGTTTGTCCAACAATAAATTAAATTAGAAATCGATGTATGGAAGTTTTCGACAAGTACGAAACTAATCAAAACGGTGCCATGTGTATTTGCAATACACATTTCTTATATCGAGTTTTAATATTACTTGATCGCTTACAACTTTTAAATGGATATAAACAAGTTATTGACGGTGTTTATTAGGAAGACAATTACAATTATAATTAACAAATATGTTTTCATAATTTTTTAATGTATGATGAACATTTTTTTGTAAATATATAATATAAACAATAGGATACAATGATAAACAAAAGAAAAATAAATGTTCATCTTGCAAGTAAAAGTTAACAATAATTTGAAAAGTGACGTATCATTACAATTTTAAAACTTGTATTCGATTGCGTAACAAAGTTTAGAGGTGGTGGGTTGTAGCAATAAATATCCCAGTATTGTTCTCTAGCGAAGAAAAACTTCGACAGGTCACCACGCGACAGAAAAATTCGAAAGTTTCAAATAAAGTTCAGTTTGCCACCTAACTCGACGCTTAAATATTTAAAACGCCGTTAGTTTTTGAATTTGTGTTCCCAGCGAGATGTAATATACGGACGGGAAGGGGCAAAAGAGCAAGGGAAAGCGAAGAAGGAAAAACTAAGATGAACTTCCAGTAAAATTTAAGCCAAGGCGTGATGTATTTTACTTTTGCGGTTTAGCTGCAGCGTTTCCTTATATTTTCTTTTCGAATAAGTTCGACGCAAAGTTTATTTTCTCAAATTTGCCCAACAATAAATTAAATTAGAAATCGATGTATGGAAGTTTTCGACAAGTACGAAACTAATCAAAACGGTTCCGTGTGTATTTGCTATACACATTTCTTATATCGAGTTTTAATATCACTTGATCGCTTAAAACTTCTAAATGGATAAAAACAAGTGATTGATGGTGTTTATTAGGAAGACAATTACAATTATTATAATTTTTAGCAAATTTGTTTTCATAATTTTTGAATGTATGATAAACATTTTCTTGTAAATATATAATATAAACAATGGGATACAATGAAAAAAAAATCAAAAAAACTGAAATGTTTCTCTTCCAAGTTAAAGTTGACAATTTCACATGAGACTTATCATTAAAATTATAAAACTCGTATTCGATTGAGCAGCAAAGTTCAGAAGCGGTAGATCGCAGCAATAAATATCCCAGTTTGTTCTCTAGCAAAGAAAAACGTCGACTGGTCACGACGCGACAGAAAAATTCGAAAGTTTCAAATTGAAAAGTCGAGTTTGCCACCTAACTCGACGCTTAAATATTTAAAACGCCGTTAGTTTTTGAGTTTGTGTTCCCAGCGAGATGTAATATACGGACGGGAAAGGGCAAAAGAGCAAGGGAAAGCGAAGAAGGAAAACTAAGATGAATTTCCGGTAAAATTTAAGCCAAGGAGTGATGTATCTTACTTTTGCGGTTTAGCTGCAGCGTTTCCTTATATTTTCTTTTCGAATAAGTTCAGCGCAAAGTTTATATTCCCAAGTTTGTCCAACAATAAATTAAATTAGAAATCGATGTATGGAAGTTTTCGACAAGTACGAAACTAATCAAAACGGTGCCGTGTGTATTTGCTATACACATTTCGTATATCGAGTTTTAATATCACTTGATCGCTTAAAACTTCTAAATGGATATAAACAAGTGATTGATGGTGTTTATTAGGAAGACAATTACAATTATAATACTTAGCAAATTTGTTTTCATAATTTTTGAATGCATGATGAACATTTTCTTGTAAATATATAATATAAACAATGGGATACAATAAACAAAAAAATTAAATGTTCATCTTGCAAGTTATAGTTAACAATAATTTCAAAAGTGACGTACCATTACAATTTTAAAACTCGTATTCGATTGCGCAACAAAGTTTGGAGGTGGTGGGTTGTAGCAATAAATATCCCGGTTTTTTCTCTAGCGAAGAAAAACGTCGACAAGTCACGACGCGACAGAGTAATTCAAAAGTTTCAAATTGAAAAGTCGAGTTTGCCACCTATCTCGACGCTTAGATATTTAAAACGCCGTTAGTTTTTGAGTTTGTGTCCCCAGTGAAATATAAGAGACGGACGGGAAAGGGCAAAAGCGTAAGGGAAAGAGAAGAAGGAAAAACTAAGATGAATTTCGGGTAAAATTTAAGCCAAGGCGTGATGTATTTTACTTTTGCGGTTTAGCTGCAGCGTTTCCTTATATTTTCTTTTCGAATAAGTTCAGCGCAAAGTTTATTTTCCCAAGTTTGTCCAATAATAAATTAAATTAGAAATCGATGTATGGAAGTTTTCGACAAGTACGAAACTAATCAAAACGGTGCCGTGTGTATTTGCAATACACATTTCTTATATCGAGTTTTAATATCACTTGATCGCTTAAAACTTCTAAATGGATATAAACAAGTTATTGACGGTGTTTATTAGGAAGACAATTACAATTATAATTAACAAATGTTTTCATAATTTTTTAATGTATGATGAACATTTTTTTGTAAATATATAATATAAACAATAGGATAAAATGATAAACAAAAAAAATAAATGTTCATCTTGCAAGTAAAAGTTAACAATAATTTTAAGAATGACGTATCATTACAATTTTAAAACTTGTATTGGATTGCGCAACAAAGTTTAGAGATGGTGGGTTGTAGCAATAAATATCCCAGTATTTTTCTCTAGCGAAGAAAAACTTCGACAGGTCACCACGCGACAGAAAAATTCGGAAGTTTCAAATTGAAAAGTCGAGTTTGCCACCTAACTCGACGCTTAAATATTTAAAACGCCGTTAGTTTTTGAGTTTGTGTCTCCAGCGAGATGTAATATACGGACGGGAAAGGGCAAAAGGGCAAGGGAAAGCGAAGAAGGAAAAACTAAGATGAATTTCCGGTAAAATTTAAGCCAAGGCGTGATGTATTTTACTTTTGCGGTTTAGCTGCAGCGTTTCCTTATATTTTCTTTTCGAATAAGTTCAGCGCAAAGTTTATTTTCCCAAGTTTGTCCAATAATAAATTAAATTAGAAATCGATGTATGGAAGTTTTCGACAAGTACGAAACTAATCAAAAGGGTGCCGTGTGTATTTTGCAATACACATTTTTATATCGAGTTTTAATATCACTTGATCGCTTAAAACTTCTAAATGGATATAAACAAGTTATTGACGGTGTTTATTAGGAAGACAATTACAATTATAATTAACAAATGTTTTCATAATTTTTTAATGTATGATGAACATTTTTTTGTAAATATATAATATAAACAATAGGATACAATGATAAACAAAAAAAATAAATGTTCATCTTGCAAGTAAAAGTTAACAATAAGTTTAAGAGTGACGTATCATTACAATTTTAAAACTTGTATTGGATTGCGCAACAAAGTTTAGAGATGGTGGGTTGTAGCAATAAATATCCCAGTATTTTTCTCTAGAGAAGAAAAACTTCGACAGGTCACCACGCGACAGAAAAATTCGGAAGTTTCAAATTGAAAAGTCGAGTTTGCCACCTAACTCGACGCTTAAATATTTAAAACGCCGTTAGTTTTTGAGTTTGTGTCTCCAGCGAGATGTAATATACGGACGGGAAAGGGCAAAAGGGCAAGGGAAAGCGAAGAAGGAAAAACTAAGATGAATTTCCGGTAAAATTTAAGCCAAGGCGTGATGTATTTTACTTTTGCGGTTTAGCTGCAGCGTTTTCTTATATTTTCTTTTCGAACAAGTTCAGCGCAAAGTTTATTTTCCCAAGTTTGCCCAACAATAAATTAAATTAGAAATCGATGTATGGAAGTTTTCGACAAGTACGAAACTAATCAAAACGGTGCCGTGTGTATTTGCAATACACATTTCTTATATCGAGTTTTAATATTACTTGATCGCTTACAACTTTTAAATGGATATAAACAAGTTATTGACGGTGCTTATTTGAAAGACAATTACAATTATAATTAGAAAATTTGTCCTATTTGTTAATTATAATAGTATTTCCTAGCATTATAAATTAACTATTTATTCTAAAAGTATAAATTTTTAGTATACATAGCAAAAAATGATTTAATAGTAGTTATTGATTGCGTTATGTACATGCCATAACTGGTTGATTAAATACTGAGTATCCAGTAAAAAACATAAAAATAATTTTACAAAATTTTATTTCATTTGCTCATCTATTAATTTAGGTTGGAATATTTGGTATTACAAAAAAATACAAAGTGATTCAACTTTTCACAGTCGAACTGAAAATAAATTTCCATTCCAAAAATCTCATGTCATAATTTATACAGAGTGGTTTTGAAATATGGCCTTATGTAAACAATTCCTTACTTAAAGAAGTAATAGGTACCTTATTTTCTGATTTATATAAATAGGTATGGTCACAAGCATGAACCTTATTTTTAATGGTATTATTAAAATTTAATAAAAATATTAATATCTTTAGGTACTTAAATGTGCTGGGCCTATAATAGTGGGTAGATACTAGTTTGATATATTGTTATGAAATTTAAATAAACCTATTAGAAAAGGTAGTCTGAGATATAGTTTTAAAATAAGAAAAAAATCATCTAATATGCGCAGTCGCGTCGCATTAATAGTTATTTATGGTACTAGTGTGTTTTCTTACATATAAGTCATGCTGGAAAATGTTTGACTTATATGTTATAACACGCGAGTGCTATACAAAATTTTATCCAACAGCGGAACTGTTTCATGTTCAATCTCTAAAGAATAATTAATTTAAAAGAATCTACCAGTTCTACTTTCATTGTTGCGAATTAATAAATTATAAGGGTGCGTTTATGTTACTATGCAATATATAAATGTGATTTTGATTTTTTAACGATAAAATAGTGAATTATTAACCAGCAAGTGAGGTTTTAAAGAAAAATGATTCAGGAAGATCTTCCGCAAGAAATTATTAACCAGGCAGAGGCGGCTACAGCACAAATACTGCCAGAAAAGTCTTGTGGCGTATATCATAGGGAATGGCATACAAGGTTTTACAATTTCTGAATCTACAAAAAAAATCATTTTCATTTAATGTTAATTTAAATAAATAATTGAATTAGTAATTTATGAATAAAGCTTAATAATTTCTTTAAAATGGTGTGGCTTTGAAGTTATAACACATTAGTGTGTTATAACTTCAGAAACTCTGTTGGATAAAAAAAATATATCTAAATAATACAAAATAATATCAATAACTGTAATATCTAACAGCGTTTACTATTTTTGAGAAAAAAGTTAACACAAATAAAGTTAAAGTCTGTTAAAATTATGTCTGTTATAGATTACAAATTTTATTTTAGCATTTTTTATCTGTAAATTGTTATGTAATTACTTCAAAATTAGAATAGAAATATGTCAATGACACAAATTAAGAACAATCGAATTTGGAAACGACTTTAACCTCAAATTCGTCTGATAAAATTCAATTCACAGGGAAAGAGGCAGTTTGCGAGCTGCGAAGTACCTTCCTCAATGCTGCCACTCTCAGATTGTCGACAGCTCTCTGCTAATTGCCTCAGGAACTAATTGTTCGGTATATGCAATTCACCTGTCTCTGTCAGTGGCACCATCTAGTGGCTCGCAGAGAGAAACACCGGAACCGAGGTTAGAACAGAACGGACAGAGGCGGATTGATAGTTTTTGAAGAGAAGAAATTGTTTTATAATTAATTTGTTTTTGATGCTTATGAGGAGTTATGTAAAAAAAACTCCCACTAAAAATAGAAATAATTTTTTAGTTTCAGTTATTCTTTGACCTTATGAAAAAAATTTAAGTAAATTTAATATTTTTAATTAAAATAAATATTTTAGAGATATAATCCATTACCTAATTATTATTTATTGATAAAAAAAAATGATTTCATGGTAAAATTAGCCAATATCTTGGTTGTTTGTTGAGTGATCTTTTTCATTTTTGGCAGGAGGCTGTATGGCTATAAGACGTACATTTTGCACAGGGTAAGAAATGCGATACCTCATAGACGTACGTTTTAATGGGGTTTGATATTTTTCGAGTCAAGAGTAAACTACCCTTAGGACAGCATTTATTTCAAATCTGATAAATTATATTGAATCCTCCTTACCTAAGATACTTAAGTTCCAATTTTTATAAATATTGATACAGGGTGTGTCATTAAAATAAGACATTTTCATTTTTATTATTATTTTTTTAAGTACTTACGACGCCACTGGATAAACAACTGGTTTATTATCAATAACCAATTATATCCAATTATCAGTTAATAATCGATTTAAGTTTGGTCGAAGATTGTCGAAGATGTTGACTTTTAGTTCGTTATAGTTTTATAAATCTTTGTTTAGAGCATATTTTTTAAAGTTAATAGTGATTGTTTTAAATAACTATTTGGATTTTTTTAAATATTCCTCAATAAAACGAATAAAAATCATATTTCAGTTTCCAATAAAAACTGGGTTTTTAAA
This sequence comes from Sitophilus oryzae, assembly GCF_002938485.1. NCBI lineage: Eukaryota > Metazoa > Arthropoda > Insecta > Coleoptera > Curculionidae > Sitophilus > Sitophilus oryzae. The sequence goes on along the minus strand of NW_022147432.1, from coordinate 1,074,148 downwards.
TTATTTTGTAACTCATTTTATTCATTTGTATTAGCAAACTTAAAAAACAATTTTTTAAAGTAAACAAAATAAATTCAAAATATTTAGATTTTTTGTATCTTATCTCAATTATTATGGAAGCTGTCTGAAAACTTAAAAAATAATAAAAATAAAGATGTCTTATTTTAATACACACACCTTGTATCAATATTTATCAAGATTAGAACGTAAGTATCTTGGGTAAGGAGGATTCAATATAATTTATCAGATTTGAAATAAATACTGTGCTAAGGGTAGTTTACTCTTGACTCAAAAAATATCAAACCCCATTAAAACGTACGTCTATGATGTATCGCATTTCTTACCCTGGGCAAAATGTACGTCTTATAGCCATACAGCCTCCTACCAAAAATGAAAAAGATCGATCAACAAACAACCAAGATATTGGTTTGTATCTATCTTAAGTGGGATACCCTGTATATTTAGAGGATGTTTAGTCTCTCCAGTTTCACTGGAGACTCACTGACATTCACAAGCTAGCTGAAACGTTGCGTTAAACAAAAATAAATAAAGACAATGGAAGTCCAAAATTATTTTAGTTCAATATTATTATTCATTATGGCAAAATTTGAAAGCCTTGGGCTAATTTAGGATCATAGCAAATCCGCCCCTGTTAGGGGAGAGAGACGAAAGAAGGGACGTTTGCAATAATGGCGATATCTACTATGCGAACGTGTGAGTATAGTTGCACCGTTGGCAAGTTGTTAAGCAAACTAACTCGAACAATGTTATAAACTAGGGATCGGAACGATGTGTGCAGTGTGTCGGACATGCCTACGTCAATTAGTTTGAGGGCTCGCGGACACCTCGGCTTGTTCGTGTCGTTAAAAGAGGGCGGTGAGGTGGCTAATGGCAAGAGTTCCGGTAGGGGAAGTGTTCGATTAGTCTTGATTGAGGCGCAAATTAAGATAAATTTACTAAGAAAGGAACACACATGGTTGTTCTTGGATAAACCTAACTATACTTGTAAATTATCTTATTTTGGAAGTAAGAAAATATTATTCAACGTAAAATACAGTGTTGCAACTGTCATAAATCGAAAGAAAAATAAAAACTGTACACCCTATATCTCTAAAAAAAGCATTTTAGGACATACATTTACACGAACTTTTTTATGGTAATCGCAAAAAAAAATTCCGAGGCACGTCATCAACTTTCAGTGACACGCGATGGCGACAGCGCTGCCAGATTATGATGGATTTATTAGATGAATCTTAGTTTAAAACTGACAAACAATATATTTATTATATCTCATTTTTAAAGAGTTTTCCATTTTATTCTTAATTTAACAACTAATATTTTAGTAACTAATTGATTTATTTGTTTTATAGCTTGTTTTTCTTATTACATATTGGTTTGGTTTGGTTTGGGACGGACAAAAACTAGTCCATTATGAAGATTATTCTAAGCGTTATTATGGGGTTATTTATTTATTTATTGATGTACATCTTACAACACCATTAGTGGTAATAACAAAATAACAAATAAGAGTGTGCTATTAATGCACAAACTAATAATCACAGAATTTAATAAAAACTAACTTTGAAAGTGGTATAATGTACTTATCAATCAAACTTACTTCTCTGACTGCAGTCAAGGGAAATAAACGACCTTTATTGTCACGTTCTCGTTCAAATTGTTTATCAGGGAAGTTACAAGCTCTTTGCTTCGACTGTATGAATGCTTCGGCATATTTTCAACACACAATTTTAGGAAATACAATACGAAAACTCAAAAATTTAGTTCTTAAAAGAACTGTTTGTGTTTAAAAGTGCAATTAAAAAAAAAAACTACGATACTAGGCAAAAAACGAGAATTGCTCACAAAGATTCAAGGTCTCCTACCAACGTATTTAAATATTTCATCTGTTATTCCATCGTTCCCTGCTGCTTTTCCATTTTTAATATCTTGAAGCGCCTGTTCTACTCCCCCCACGAAAGCTTCTGGGGCGTCGTCTTGTGGTAGTGGCAGTTTCAAGAAGAATTCTTCATGTATGTTTTCTGGGGCTTTATAGGTCGCTGTAGAACCTTGTTCCAGGCTTATTATTTCGTTTTTGTGTTGTGATTTCGATTGCAGTTTGTACAAGTTTTTCATTGTAGTTTTTGATGTCTTCCGCAATCCTCTTTCTTATTGTCTTACACAATTCTGTTTATTCTATTCTATGTATGTTGCTCTCAGTTTTCATTTCTCTTCTTTTCTTAGTAAAATAGACAGTAACATACTACCCTATACCGGGTGCGTCTTAAAAGTGGGTCGCCCCCTATAAGTTTTTTATTTTTTCAGTTAAAAAAACGAAATTTGGTATGTTAGTATATGACATAAATTAGGATTGATTGACGTATTCAATTGTTTTCGGTCACTTCCTCTTTCACCGGAAATGACTATAATTTTTGATGTTGAAATGGCACCCTTGGTATATTTCGACTTTATTTGATTGAAAATGATACTCTGAATAGAATGACATATCATATGTCGACATGGTTAATTTGAAATTATAACATGCGGTTTATAACGAAAATTTGACTTTAAATTGCAAGTGTGTAGTATCAAATTATTCGTAAAAAATGCTTTTTCCAAATATGCTAATGAGCCACACTCGTTCCATTTGAAAAAATTGAGATATGATTAAAAATACGATTTGGACATCTTTTAACCGGTCAGGATAAGACACTAAAAACATTAGACGATTAAATCTATTTTTCCCATGGTCGTTGATTGAAAATGGCATGGCACTCTAGATTGAAATTTAAAATACGATTTTTTATTAAGCGTGAATGTTAAAAGTTGACATATGGTATGTCATTCTATTCAGAATGTCATTTTCTATCGAATAAAGTAAAAAAAATACCGAGGGTGCCATTTAAAAATCAAAAGTTGTAGTCATTTCCGGTGAAACAGGAAGTGGCAAAAATAAATTGAACACGTTAATCAATCCTAATTGATGTCATATACTAACATACCAATTCTCCTTTTTATATATATAAGAAAGTTATAGGGGCGAGCCACTTTTGAGACCCGGTATACAATCTGAATTATTTCTGACAACCACATATGGTCAAGTTGTCTAATAAGATTAACGTCTATGTAGTATATAGTCTATGTATTACAAGTCATCGATAAAATATGGAAAGAAACTTTACGCGGTCAACTCTCGAGAATATTTTAATACTTTCCGGAAAGTTGGGCGTCGCGACGACGACGCCGACGGAGACGGCGACGGACGCGAGCGGCGTCGCGATTAGATGCTCAATTAGACCGAATGATAAACTAATAGATTTCGAGCGGGGCGTCTAAATTTAATTTGTATAATGCCCCGAGATAAAAGTTCTTAAACTTTAATTAAAAAAGCACTTTGTTAAATCGGTCCGGGGCGCTGTATTACGACTGGATTAATGAATCTTTGCCGATGCACAGAAGAGAAAGAAGGAAGAATATCTAATGGAAAAAAGGCGGACTTTAATTTCCTGCACTTTATTGAGTTAAGATCGTTGATTTTATCAGATCAATTGTATTAGAAGAATTTCTATACTACTGAGCAGAGTTCTGTCATAACGTTCGTAATAAATGGGAAAAAATTGTTGCTGAGGTGTTAGGTTAGGTTTGTAAAATAACGTTTATGGAGAGTTACTTAATTCACCTTTGCTCAATAAAAAAAATTGTATGTCCACTATATGAGCAGATTTGAAGTGAAACTTCTTACTAACATAAGGATTTGAAGGACATGTTTATGTAAAATTATTTACCTGGAAGATAGGCACATATGGTAATCGCAAAACAATTTCCGATGCACGTGAGTTTTCACAGTTCATCAGCTTTGCGTGACAAGCGATGGCGACAGCGCTGCCAGGTTGTGATGGATTTTTGAGATGAATCTTAATTTATAAGTGAGAAACCATATATTTATATTATATCATTTTTTAAAGATTTTTACGTTTTATTTTTATTTTAATAACTAATATTTTAGTAATTAATTGATTTATTTATTTTATAGCTTATTTTACATATTATTACATATTGGCAAAAACTACTCCATTATGTAGATTATTCTAAGCGTTATTTTGGTTTAATTTATTTATTTATTGATGTACATCTTACAACGCCATAAGTGGTAACAACAAGTAAGAGGGTGCTATTAATGCACAAACTAATAATCACAGAATTTAATAAAAACTAACGTAGAAATAACTTTAAAAGTAGTGTAATATGCTTATCAATAAAACTTACTTCTCTGACTGCAGTCAAGGATAATAAAGGACTTTTATTATCACGTTCTCGTTCAAAACAGTTTATCAGGGAAGCTACAAGCTCTTTGTATCGACTGTTTAAATGCTTCGGCATTTTTTCAACACACAATTTCAAGAAATGCAATACAAAAACTCGAAAATTTAGTTGTAAAAGGACTGTTTGTGCTTAAAAGTACAATTTAAAAAAAATAGTATAAAAATAGGCAACAAAACGCGAATTACTCACAAAGATTCAACAACAACACGATATTATACAAAATAATGACTGATATTAGGATAAATGTCAAATAATAAACGACAACCTTGCTGAAAACGGCGCAATGTGAGCCACATAGCGATAATAAAATTCGGTTTAAACTAATTGAAGACCTTGGAGCAAAAAGGATATAAGCCACACAATTTTAAAAATATATTTTATTGCAGTTCAATATGTAGAAATCTTCTTTTTAGCTGCAGATCTGACTTTAGGCTAATTCTATAAAAGATGGCGCCAGTGTCGCACGATGCCTTTCTTGCTCTAAAAATTTTTTTGACAATTTTTATGTCAAAATCGGTACAAGCCACCATACAAACAACATGGCCGACAAGAAAATGCGGACAGCGAAAAGTAAATCGGACTTTTTTTACTTTTCTAGTGACGAATCGGGTGAAGATTTTGATTCAGACGATAGTGTAGTGGATCAAAATTATGTGGAGAGTAAAAATGGAAGTAGTGAATCATCTGACGACTCTGAAACGGTAAGTCAAAATAATATGTGGCTTGTACCATTTTAACCCAAAAAAGTGGCTTAAATTTTATAACTTGTTTTTTAATATTGCTGAATATTGTCCAGCTTTTAACACTTGGAAAATAACTGTCATACTAATTATTACAAAAATAATCATTTCTCAAGACTGTATTTGATATTTGCTTTGTTTTACCTAGATATTTTGACAAGTAGTGGCTTGTACCCTTATTGTTACTATAATTTTTCCGATTTTTTTTTCAGAAAATGTGCCATGCCCAGACGCAGTGTTCTACTGAAGATGCAACTACTAACGAAAATCGTATAGAAGAGACTCCTTCAACTTCAAGAGGGGCATTGCCGACACCTGAGAAATCTACTCCTTCTAGATGGAGGCTTGTTTGCCTGGCTTGTTTGCCTCCATCTACAAAACTCAAAAAAGAGAATTCAACTCCTTTCCAAACAAATGGGTTATGGCTGTTCTGTTTCGTCTTCCGATAAAAGAGGTACCCACTGTAACAGGAAAAATAAAATTTCTCAAGAAAGGTATGACTCAATTAAAGAACACATTGAATCGATTCCGAAGTACACATCCCATTATAGCCGAAAAAGAAATCCTCAAAAAGTGTACTTGGATCACGATCTAAATATTTCTTCACTTTACAAGGATTATTATGTCTCGTGGTGTGAAGGAAAAGGAATCGAACCTGCATCTGAAGATATGTATAGACGAGTTTTTTCAACCAAATACAATATTGGATTCAAACTTCCGAAAAGCGACACTTGCAAATCATGCGACATCTACAAAATTAAACTTGAGGATGAGAACCTTCCTGACGACCAGAGAAAAGCTGTTTTATTAGAAAAGGAATTGCATTTGAGAAGAGCTGCGGCGCTTCAAGAAAACCTGAAACAGGAAACAGAAAATGCAAAACTTTCTAAAGATGTCTGCGTAGTTTCCTTTGACCTTCAACAAGCTTTGCCTGTACCTAACATTAGTGTAGGTCCTGCCTTTTACCTACGGAAAGCATGGGTGTATAATCTAGGTATCCACGACTCCGGAACGGGGAAGGGCTACATGTATATGTGGTCCGAAAATATAGCCAAAAGGGGCAGTGACGAAATTTCGAGCATCCTGTACAAACACTTTAAGGAAAATAGAAGTGAGGCAAAGCGACTTATACTTTTCTCAGACAACTGCGGGGGCCAAAACAAGAACTGGTCCATAATATGCCTTTTGGCCAAAACCTAGTTAAAAGCGGAATATTTGAATCTGTTGAGCACAGATATCTTATAGTCGGACATACCCATTTACCGAGCGATCGCGATTTTGCAATAATCGAAAAGTATAAGAGGCACTACCTGAAGTCGGTTTACGTTCCCCAGGACTAGTATAACGCAGTTTTAAGCTGTAAAAGGACCAATCCTTTTAAAGTTGTTCAGCTGGATCGGAAAGATGTTTTGTCGTTTAAGGATTTAGTCTCTCAAATCACAAAAAAGTCTTTAACAGATGATAAAGAAAAACTTAAACTTTAGCAAATTGTGTGCAAAGTTTAAACGTGAAAATGCCAATGAAATGCTGGTAAAACATTGCTTTAATGGGGAATTCAAAATTTGTAATATCGGAAAGAGAGGTCAAAGAAACTCTACATCTTTAACTTTGCAAAATTTGAAACAAAAATATAATGACCCTATTCCATTAAACTCCAAGAAATTGGCTAATCTTGTGCAGCTTTTACCGTATATTCCACCTATATACATGGACTTCTACAATGAAATTGGTGCCATACCAGGAATTTCAGAAGATGGAGGCCATTCTTTGGTTAACAATGTAGAAGAAATAGATAACTTCAGCGACCTCACTGACACCGACTGAATGTCAGCACAGTACTGTTCTTAAACCAGCATTTTACTTTGAATTTTAATATTTTCTTGTTTCATTATAATATTTTTCGGGTTGTTTGACTGGAATAAGCGTTCTTAGATTCGTTATGTATACTAATAAAAATTGAGAATCCAAAAATAATCTGTTGTGTTTTTATGGCTAAAAGGATACATGCCACTTTTTTTTTCTTTTTAATTTTTTTTTTCAGAAATTTGTGAGGTTATTGATAAGTTTTTTCTCTAAAATACATTTACTTCTAAATATACAAAATAGTTACTAAACCTTTTTTGCCAAATAAGAATAACTGGATTTCAGGATTTAAATGAAATTTTTAAATCTAATTTTCTCAGAATTTGTATTTTGTGGCTTATATCCTTTTTGCCTCAAGGTCTTCAATTTTTGCAGCTTTAATCTAAATAAAATATCTGTAACAATCATTTGCTCTATAAAATAAAATGAAAAGCTGCTCGGTATCTTAAATTACACAACAAATTTTAACATTTTTGCCAAAATTTCATTTAGTCAGGTTTATAAACTTTAGTGTCAATGTCGATATGATTGACGACGTGCATCGGAAAATGTTTTGCAATTACAATAGTTTTTGCTTTTCTTAAGTAGCAATTCTACATCACTATTTGTAAAATGCTTATTAGAAATATCCACTTTCTAGTGCTAAGATAGAAAATTTAGCATTCCCTGTGTTGCTCTCCACCAAGATAAAAATAAATCCCATTTATATTCAGGTTGGGGATACGAAATAAATGCACAATACATTTTCATAATCGCGGTGGTTTATACCACAACCAAACATTCTAAAAAAACTAAAATGAGCCATTTCCTAAGGAATAAATAATAATTAATTACAATTGCATTGTAAAATTATTTGTAATAATCTTACCGCTTACACGTATGTGGACGAATAAGTATAATATGCTAGAAATACGGCACAAATTAATATTATAGTAATCACGAAAGATAAAAATTGACGCCTTGCTTCAACTGACAGAAATGGGTCTGTTCTCAGAAGAATCCCTGACTAGTCAGCACGTTTCTCATTGGTTAAAATGCGTAGAAACCTGATTGTTAGTCTGGTTTCTACACATTTCAACCAATAAGAAACGCGCTGACTAGTCAGGGATTCTTCTGAGAACAGGGCCATTGACTCTGAAAATTACCATGAGGAAAATGGCCGACGTATGGATGTTTTATTGGTTGCATTCGGCACCTAGCCATCGAGTTGAGCAGCGGTTTGACACAGATTATCTCGCTAGCTCGTGTTTCATATTTGAAATAAATCAGATAAGAGTCAGAAGTTTTGATATACGCAGATCTAGAGATATCCTCGATATATTCTTAAAAACATGAGAAAGTGACAAAATATACGTAAGCTAAGCGATGTTGGGTCCAGTTAGTATATTATAGTCGAAGGTTCAGGCAATCGTTGCTTAAGATAATGCAGTCGAGTTTTTTGTGGCACTTTTTATGGGCCGAGGAAAAGTTTTAAATTTCGGTTTTTCATCGTTGACCTATTCAGCGAAAAAGATGGCGTTTTTATCCCAAGAACCGAAGAGTTAGAAAATTGAAAAGTTTACGGAGTTTCTCGGTTTTCTTCTGACAGTTAATTGGCCTCGGGATCGAGGAGATATTGCGGGTTTAGTGCTTTAGGTTTGTACTGAAAAAATCCAAGTATCTTTACGATTACGCCGCTTATTCAACTAGTTCTCTGAATTTGATAATGATTAATTATTCTAAATTCACCGAATATGATAAAAATTCGTAAATAAAACCTGTGTATTGACATATTTTTCGTTTTTTATTTGGATAATGTAAAGCTGATCTTCTTGGATTGACATTGCCTCTTTTTATGGGTTCAGTACCTCCAAAGGTAAAAAACGGAGTCCTTAAAATTTCATTTATTATTTGTTATTTGTGTCACTAATTGAAGTTTTCATTTTTATATTTTTCATTAAAGCGGATAACTAATGTTTTTATTTTTTTTAACTTTTTGTAATTTTCAGCTTTAAATAAAAGCAGTTTAAACTCTAAAGCTTCATTCAGAACCTCGCAATTAGTGGAATAAATTAGTGGTTTCAATTACACTTTACACTTTTTAGTTTACGATCATTCACAATGTTTAAAAATCACAATTAAAATTAATCCTAGCAACAGCTTGCGTTAGTCAAGTGTATCCACAGAGAAAGCCTAATATTTAGCTTATAAAACAATTAACTTGTGATTTCTAACCAAAATTTTTCTTGACGGAAGATAACCAAAAGCCAAACTGACATTTCTCGCAAATTTTGAAATATAATTAGTGAAAAAGTGAAAAGTTTGATAACTTTTTCTACTAATTGAAAATGTCTACCACTAATTTTGACGTTCTGAATGCTTACATTGAATTAAAGGAAGAAACTTACGCTAATTGAAACCACTAATTTATTTCCATAATTGCGAGGTTCTGAATGAAGCTTAAGTAAATTATTTCTTGTTATTTACTTGTGTTACTTTCTGAATACCCGGTATCCAGCCGATTATTGAGTTATTTTTTGGTGTCCGGCAGTTTCGTTTCGGTATTTTTTAAATTTATTTTATTTTTATTTTATTTAATTTTTTTAAACCCGGAAAAATGTCAAAAGCTAAACAGTAGGTACACTAATCTGACTGTTAATGCGGCTACTCTACCTCAATTCTATTAAAATCCTAATTAAAACAGAGCTCATCCGAAAGGGCTAATAGCTCGGCAGTAGTCGGTGCTTACTGAAAGCCTGACTGCCCATACACAGAACTGCGATAGAAATACACGTAAAATCAGGGGAAAACAAAGCTAGAGACATATAAACACACACGGACTACTCTAAAACTAAAATCGATGCAAATTACGTTTATTTCAAGGGCTAATTAGTGATCCCGTTACGTTTTAAAGCCTTAACGACCGCAGTCAACATGTCAGGCCTTGGTGAGTCCGAGGGATTATTTCCTCGTTAGAAAAAAGTCATTAGATTCAAAGTACACAGTGTAAAAGAGTGGTTTAGGGCCTTGTTTTTCTTTAGCAAATGTTTGTTTTAAAAGGTCTACTAGTTCATTGGAATACATTTAGAGTTCACAAATTTAATAGATGGCTTTGGATAAGATCGTTTTTTTTATATAATTATGATTTGATTATATTGCATGATAGCCCTAGATCATACTAAGGGCTGGCAAAGGTTAGTCTTGGGTCAAGATTTCCGTATGTAAGAAGAGTACCATGCGTTTATAATGTACTGAACAAAGAGAGAACAGTAAACACGTTGCCAAACGTATGAAATAAACCGAGAAACTGTGCACATTGCTAAGAGGATGTGGAAGGGGATATAGCAGATATGTCGCAGTTGACCGATCGACCCAATCAGTACCTCTGTCATTACTTAAAGTTCTACGGCAAGGTGTACATCATGCGTTCAGCTTCACGATTTAATTACGTCTTGTGATACTGTATTTCTTATTTATCAACGAGTCGTTGTAATTTTCCCTATAGCTTGAAAAATTTTAAGTGCAAGCTAGAAACACTCGCATTTTTGATAAAGATAAGTGGAATTGAATTGGTGTTCGCGCTATTAGAATTCTGAATTCAAAAAATCGATATCTCGAAATCTATTAGAAATAATTGATTGTAGTTTTTTCAAAAACTTGCTTAATATTTCTGCTGCCTTTTCTTCGTAGATAGTATGTGAAAATCTTTATAAATAAAAAAAATTACACGATTGCTGAAAATTGCTATGCTCTAAAAGTAAATGGATCGTTTGTTTGCAATTTTTGAATGGAAAAACAACCTTATCAAATTTTTCTTATGTAAACATATTGTAAAAGATCCGGTCTTCAAAATAAAAAAAAGTTTCAATATATAAAGTGGTTCTTGAGTTATGGCGTGTTATGTGTTAAAAAGTTAAGTTTTTAAATTATCGCGATTACTGACATTTTCTCGTTATAAAAAAGGACACCCTAACCATATCCTAATAATTCCATTTCAGATGCCCAGAAACATGTCTAATGATTTTATCTAGTTATATTTTCAAATCTAACCAGAAAGTATGCGTGTGGTTTAATATAAATAAAAGAACAACTGAAAACTTTACCTGCCTATGAAAATATAATTCGGGGACCTTTTTATATTAGAACTTCCACACAACAAACACTTTCACATTTTTACGAGTATTTATAAAGGCGAACGAAAAAAAAATAGAAATATAATTGCACAAACTTAAAATTAAATTCTCTCTGAACACACTTGCATCCTTGGTCCTTGGCTATATAAAAGCGGTCGATAAAAGATCATTTTCCAGATGATGCATAATTATTTACAATCAACTGATATATTTATGAACGTATATCCATGTGATGATAAATGAATTAGAGATTTTTCAATTGTACCTTTGAAGATTTATTGGACCGTATTGTTTCCAAATTACCCGCCATACTTTGAAATATAATTACGAAATCACGTGATTACCAATGCGAATCGAAAATTTTAGCGGTATTATTGCAATTGGGGCGGGTTTTAATTAGGATTAAAATAAATATATTCGGGGTGTATTAAAATCATCATTGTTAATTAATTAAGGAATCTCAGCAAAAATAACTCTGTTTTAATATGAATAATTTCGTGTACCATACACTTTGTAAACGGATCATGTGCTACGGCGCAATTTAAATGTTAATATTGTAGAACTTATTTTAACAAATTCCAGCCTGAATATTTAATACAACTAGATTTTAGTGAACAGTCGAGCTTACTACATGATATAGAATATTAACATGAAAGAGCGACTGATAAATAACAAAAATTAATATTATTACATTTCATAATTTATTGTTCTGTGATTAATTTAATTTTGATATTAATTAATACTATGCAAAATTCTCCGATATATAAAAAAAAAATATTAACAAAATATTATTGAATACTTCAGTTTCCTATTGTATATTGTACAAACAACCAAACTTATATGGAATCTCTCTTTATTTCTGACTAAACCTTTTGCAAGGGAACACATTGGTATACAGCTTTAAGATAAGGCCTTTTGTTGTAATAAAACATTATAATAAAGAATAAATGACTTTGCTTGTGAATTTTGTGTTCAGTAGTAAAATCACGATTGTCCGGTAATTTTCAATCGACCCAAAAAAATAAAAAATGCCTATGTTGGATTAACAGCTGTACAGAGTGGAAGAATTATTGCTCTCATTGAACAAGAAATGCCCCAAAGAGACGTAGCAGAAGGTAGTAGACGTTACTCAGAGTGTTGTATCGAAAATATATGCAAGATACTTGGAACTAGAAAATCTCTCAAAAAGCAGGCCTAGACAAAGTCGTCAAAGAGTCACAACTGAACAACAAGACCACTTTATATGTCAGATTGCTTTAGGAAATCCCAATGTTTCTCAACCAGAGATACAAGACAACTTCTGGCAGCTCCAGGAGTGAACGTTTCAGTTGAAACCATAAGAAAAAGGCTTCGTGTTCGAGGGTTGTATAGTAGGAGAGAGTTACGCGTCCCACAGTTATCTCGATAAAATAAAAGTGACTTCTGGGGTACAGATATGCAAACTACAAACGACAATCCTCGTAGTTAGTTATTATATGAATAAAAAAACTTTACCTATGTGACTCAGCATGAACTAATCATCATGTTGAACGAACGACGAAACTTACTGTTTAATAAGGAAACACGGAGGAAGTTCTGAAATAGTCTTCTTCTTTTACTTATATGCGATCTTTCGAGCTGTTAATTTTAAGGTTGCCTCTGTAGAAGTTCTTGGGAGATGGACTGCCAACTGTTTTTCCATCTTTTTGGAGGTCTTCCCGTCTCTTACCCATGGGTTTCCCTTCAAGAGCTATTCGTGGTAGCCTGTTTTCTTCCATGCGTTTTACGTGCGCGAACTATTGTATTTTTCTTTACCTACCCCATCTCACTACGCCCTGTATTCCATATTATTGTCTGATATTTGTGTTTCTAATTCTGTCTCTTCTAGTCATCCCCATTATGGTTCTTAGGTTATTCATTTCAGCGACTCTTAACATGCTTTTGGTCTTGTTTGTTTCCTCTCGGATTTCTATACCATATGTCATTATTGGTCTGATGCAGGTCTTATAAATTTTAATTTTGCTGTCAGTTCGCATGGAGGGGTTTGTCCACACTATTTGTCTCAGACATCCTGACTTGGCCGTTGCTCTGTTTATCTGGCTTCTCAGATTTTTCTCTGGATCATGGTAGTGCGACATATCTATTACTAGGTATTTAAACTGTGATACTTGCTCAAAAATGTTGTTTTCTACTACCAGTTTGCATCTTACCGACTCTTTAGAGAAAGTTAAACATTTAGTTTTTTTTCTGTGGAGATAATCATATTTAATTCTCGGCTTGCTCGATAGAACTTATGAAGCTGTCGCTGCATATCGTCCTCTGTCTCCGCGAGAATGACTGCATCATCAGCATAATTATACCATGCTAACTATGTTGTGTCCCATTTGATAACCGATCATCGAAGTCATCTTTTCTATGATGATGTCCATTAAAAGATTGAATAAGAAGGAACTAAGGCTGTTTCCCTGTCTAATGCCTCCTGGTGTTGGTATGTCTCTTGTTAGATTATTACCTGCTTTCACTTGAGTTGTGTTATCGATATTTAGCTTTCTGATTTTCACAATATATCAGGCACTTTTTTCTCTTTCAATATGTTTATAATGTCAGATAGGCGTACTTTATCGAATGTTTAGTCAAGTCGACGAAACAGATATAGGCTTGTGTATTAAACTGTATTGCGTTTTCTTTAATTTGTTTAATGATAAATACGGCGTCTGTAAGTAGTTGATCGATTTCGTCTAAAACCTTGTTGTTCGTCCCTATTCATAATTTGTTCCTCGAGTTTTCCTTTCAAAATATTAGTGAAGAGTTTCATGGTTGTATTGAGGAGAGTTATGCCTCTGTAGTTTTCGGGTGTAATTTTTTGTCCTTTTTTAAATATAGGAATTGTGACGCTTTTGTGCCATTCTTGCGGAGTTTCTGATGTTTCGATAATCTTGTTAAATAACAATCTTAGATATTTTACTAGCTCGGGACCATCATACTTCAAAAGTTCATTTGTGATATTGTCTGTTCATGGCGATTTACGGTTCTTCAGTTTCTTCATTGTTCTAAGTATCTCTTCCTCTTCGATTGTTGCGTGTTTGTTTCGTAGTTTTCGATATCTATTGTATCTTGTGTGCTGTATAACTCTGTGAAGTATTTTTCCCAGGTCTTAACTTCAACACCCTTTGTTTGTACAGGGTGGGTCAAATTCGACGCTTTTAAATGGAAACACCCTTTTCTATAATAGATAGACAAAAACTAATATCGGTGTCTGGAGCCCAATTTTTGTCAAAAACATGATGGTGAAAACCGCATATCGATATCTGTTACCGTTTCGGAGTTACGGGGTGTTTTTCAAAAATATGCATTTCTAACAAATCGCTGTAACTTTTTTGGTATGGAAAATTTTGTATTTTTATGAAAACATTTCCAAAGCACCTTTTTACGTAGAATTTAACGGTTTAAGTATAATTTTTTTAAAATTAATAATTTAAGAATTATCAACAGAAAATTTGATTTTTTATATGGGTCACCCTGTATATTTTTAATTTATTGAAAAGAATTTAAAATTACCCTTCCAAAAATATAACACACTTGATATTTTGCTCGATTCCTCTTCGAGATATAGGGTATATAAAAATTCGCCAGCTTTAAATAAGTAGGCTTTGAACGGCACCGGCTGTAATGCAAAAAAGTTCTAGCTGTGAGCATCAGTTAAAACGAAAATAATATTTTCTATGAGAGATGCAGAATTTTATAACAATTTAAACTATATTTAACCAACATCAACACATTTAAACTATATCTAATAACAATAAAAATAAATAGCAAACCAAGACTTGAGATTTTGCTACAGGTGTCCGACTTATCGACAGTCTTCTGTTATGGACAGACGGGGTAGTTTTGAACATTTCTCGCGGAATTCATTAACTCAGTGGGGGCGAAAGATACCCTCTCATAACTGCTAAGTATTTCTAATTCTTGTCTAGATTATACGAAAGAATAAGGAACCTTTATTCTCCCGCAAATATATCCATAGGATTAGATCCATGGGCACTAAGTCAGGCGGCCTCGACGGCCAACGGCTGGGATCATGGTTAGCTCTTCAATTATTCTTGAAATTGGCTGCACAAATTTGCTGATAACTTCAGCGTTCAGAGGCGGAGCGTCGTCTTGCTGGAAAAATATGTTTTCGAGTTCCATTAAAGGCATATCATCAATAAGGGGTCCAAAGCCTACTAGTTAAAAGTGGCGAACTTTAAAAAATTCTGTATTTCGAAGAGAATTATAACAAAATATCAAATGTGCTATATTTTTGGAAAGGTAATTTTAAATTCTTTTCAGTTAATTAAAAATATAGAGGGTGTCCCAAATAAAAAATCAATTTTTCTGTTGATAACTCTTAAATTATTAATTTTAAAAAAATTATACTTAAACCATTAAATTCTACGGGAAAAGGTGCTTTGGAAATGTTTTCATAAAAATACAAAATTTTCCATAGCAAAAAAGTTACAGCGATTTGTTAAAAATGCACATTTTTGAAAAACACCCCGTAACTCCGAAACGGTAACAGATATTGATGTACGGTTTTCACCATCATGTTTTTGATGAAAATTGAACTCCAGACACCGATATTAGTTTTCGCCTATCTCCTATAGAAAAGGGTGTTTCCATTTAAAAGCGTCGAATTTGACCCACCCTGTACATATTATTCGTTCACTGGTTTCTTTCTGTGAAATAATGAAATAATATCAAACTAAAAATATATATATTTCTACTCCTACAGTGACATGACATCGTTTCTATTGGATTACACGGTACGTACGTACGTATTATTTTTGATACCGTCAGATTATTCGATAAAACTGGCGATACAAAAGCGTCACCGCACCGGAAGCAATTCCAAAACCCAAACAATTCATTATGGCGTTAATAAATAGGATCGGCAAGTTTGTTATTCGACTCTCTATTTGCGCGCGGTGTTTGCCGCCGCGTCGCGTCGCGCGCTGCCGATCCTCGCTACAATTCACACGTTATTTCCTGTCGCTGGCGGGGAATAAAAGTAGGAGGACAAAGGGAATTGTCACGCCGATTTAAGCGATTATTTAAACGGAATCGACGACAGTGGCGACGATCTCGACAAACAAAATTCTTCAAACTTACAAGAATAATATTCAATCAGCTTATGTAAAATTTCATAACTTAAATTTTTTCTTCACTTTAAGTATAAAATGAAACATGTTTTCGTTTCAACATTATATTGCGATTTGTAATGAAAAAAAAAAAAGACTGATTCACGAAATGATGATCGTCAGGCGTAGATATTAAAGTGAACTGAAGTTCAAATGGGTCAAATAGGAAGAAACGCAAAAGACAGAGCAAGGATACATAGTGCAACGTTATTGACAAATAATGACAAAGATCTTTAGAAGAACGTTGAGGATTGTAGAGGTTGTGATCCGACTATACTACTACTTTGTTTTACGACTCAGGAAAGATTTCGACAGACGATGACACAAAAAAAGCAGGTGACGTCCATACCAATCCCAATAATACCAATGAATTAGTGCTAATCTCGATGCTCAGATCAGGTCAATGCTGATTGATTCTTCATAAATACGAATCATACCGATTGCATTTAAAAATATACACACATGGCCAAAATTATTGCATATAACGATATTTTTATTTTATTTTGGACCTAATATAATTCTTTTTATATTTTTGGACATATTGGCTTACTACACAACTAACTAATATAAAATTAAAAATCTAAGTGCAACTAGACTGTTATTATAATTTTATTTCATAATGAGTGAAAATCAACAAAAACAAATTTCATTTTAAACAGAAAATATTGTAAACAATTTTAATTATTTCTCACAACTAATAGTCTGTATTGCCTCCTCGAGCCTCAATGCAAGCTGTGAGACGACGTGGCATGTTCTCAATTAAGTTGTCTCGAAGATGTTGAGGAATGGCTTCCCATGTTTCGCGGGCAGCAATTTTCAATTCATTTAAGGTACGGGGGGGGGGGGGATCATTCCTTTTGGAAATTGGACATTTTAGCATGTCCCAAGCATGCTCGATCACATTCATATCTGGAGACATCGGTGGCCACCACAGTTTTCTTATACCCTATTCCTCACGAAATTCGCGAACCGCTAAAGTACGATGGGGAGGAGCATTATCGCCAATGTAAACAAATTCATCCCCCACTGCCCCTCGCAATGGACGCACAATAGGCTCTAAAACTTCTCTAAGATATGAGGCACCTGTCATTGTGCCATCAATAAAAACAAGAGGAGTTCGAGCTTCGTGCATTATACCTGCCCATACCATAATGCTTCCCCCGTAAAACGGGACACGGGGTTGAGCTGCATTCAAGCGTGCTCGTCTTCCAGATGCTCTCCAGACCAAACTTCGTCGCGAGTCTGACACTAAGCCTATTCTTGTTTCATCACTAAACATGACGAAATTCTCTCCTCAGCCCATTGTAGTCGCGTAATTTTGTGCTGTAAATTAAGCTTCCGAACACGTAGAGGCCTCCTTAAATGTAATCCTCTGTCATGGAGTCTTCTTGCTATGGTCTTTCTTGAAACATTTACTCCTTCAAGGCGAGCTAACTCATTTTTAATAGCAGTACTAGAAAGCACGGAATTGCGTCGTGCAATTAGGGATATTTGACGGTCTTGCACAGCAGTAGTAACTGTCTTTCTACCTCTTCCAGGCCGGTCTGTAACCTCGTTTGTCTCCCTGAATTTTTTTAATATTCGCGAAACGTCGTTTTGGTTAACTCAGCTATTGCAACTTGCCGGTAGCCCTGTTAAGACAGTGTTACTATTCTGACTCTATTAAACTGTGTAACTATCAAAATAATATTTCTAGGCATTTTAAGGCCAAAACAATAGTCAAATTTCTTCTGAAACCCAAGAGACCACAAATCGAAATGTGCAAGAATTTGTAATAATATTGGGTCTGAACGATAAACATTGTTTAATATATCCATTTTAACAAAAAAAATGTTTATTACAGTTTATCAAAGCTACGTATAGAAAAAGATTCTTTAAATTCCTTTCCCTATATCATTAAACGATATATGCAATAATTTTTGTCTTTAACGTTCATCAGCGGTTTCTGGTTTCCCGGATTCCTATGCTCTCTATCTATCGTTTTTAATCGTATTTAAAACTATGTAATACTCACAAGACTCTCCCAAGTGCTATCGTAATGTAAAGTATTTTTACCTGAAACAAAAATAAACCTATTAGATATAAAAACCAAAAATTTTCTCAAATATCAAGCAAAACAAAAAATTAATTCCTTTTGTATAAGTTAAAACAAAAAGTGTTATTTATTAAAAAATTCTTACTTTACTAAAATCAAGTGTACAATTTTATTATTGTATGGAAATAACAAATTATAAAAGAAAATCCCAAATCCAAAATCGTATAATATATAATAATAATAATAGCTCCCGTATATAGCGTTTGACGCCTTGGGAGTAGCAAGGTACAGCTTGCCATGCTAGAGTCGTTCGGCATACAAGGAAGGTAATGTGGCGAGCACTACGCTTCAACCGCCTATTATTACCTCAGGATTGTGAATCCCAAGTACTCATTTAAGGCTGAGTCGCCCTAGGTACCCAAACTATTTTTATTTTATTAAAAATAGTCGGTCGATGAAATGCCAGGTGTAGGATTCTAACCCATTACCTTGAGATTGGTAGACGAGAGCCTGTACCTCTACGCCACCGGGTACCTATAAAAAAAATCGTATAATATAGGGAACGAAATATCCGCGTGAAATCTAATAAGATTAATAATAAAACAAAACTTGGCGTAGAGTTAACGTAGAAGCGCAAGTATCAAGTATCAAATCAAATGTGTGTGGTACAATAATTGTACCACACCACATTGTAAACCACAGTTGTTTATTTAGACTAAGGCTTTGGAGATTTTGCTTTGTTTGCATTTTTAATTTTCATTTTACGTGTTTTCTTGTAAAAAACCTGTGCTTGTAGTTGTACGTTGGGAGACTAAATTCTGATAAAAGTATAATCGAAATTTAGTGTGATGGAACGTAGATAAAAAGTGAATGATTTGCGGAATTTGCACACAAGAATAATAACAATATTGCTGTATATTTTATTTAATTTTTTTTCAAACAGTTATTAAAACGACAGCTGACTTGTTGTGAACCTTAAGTAAAATTTCATTAGTTAATCTTTTTCTATTATGAGGGTCCACAAGAGAAAGAGGTTGAAAATCGGAAACACACATCATTAACAATTTTTTTCGATTATTAGTTAAGCTGTGCCCAAACGATACACTTTTAAAACTGGATATTATGTCGCACAAAAACTTAAAATATGCACAATAACACAATACTAGCACAATTTATTAGGTACTACAGTGTATTTTCGGTAAAAATACGCTATTAAAAAGTAAAACCAAATATATTTTTTATCTCAATGACCGACCGCCGACAAATAAACAACAAATAACGTGCCCTTTTAAAAAAGCCGTCCGTAATTCCTAGAATTACTTGGTTTCATTTGGCTTGAAACTGTGTTTGAATAGATTGGTCGCGTTCATCAGGACAAGTTGATCAGTGAGCGATGTGCCATCGATTGGTTTTCCTGCTGAACGCGCTTTTTAGATCAAAATCATAAGTAATGCATATTAAATTGTTTTCACCCATTTTTGGCACAAATCGAGGGGATTAATCAACCGAGAACAATAAAAAAAATGGTTTGTTTTCGTTTTCCAAACCACTTTGTGATATTTGGCGTATGTGACGTTTAATCCATCATGCATCGGTAGCGTAGCGTATTTTAAACCTGATGGAAAAAATGGCGACTGATCCCAGAGCGCTCACAACTAATCGGCGCGTTCAACAGAAAATTAGTGATCGCTGCCGTAGCGCTACGTCCTGATGAACGCGACCATTGCAAGATTAGTCTCAAAGTCGAAGTTAAAGAAACAAAATCAGCACAATTTAAAGCAAAACCTATGAAAGTTTTATTTCCCACATGAAATTATACACGAAAATATTAAAAATTATTAAAAAAGTGTTTTAAAATAATTATTTATTTTTATTACAATATCATTCAAGTCATTCAGTGTGTTAAAAACAGCAAGCAAAATCATTCACGCCTAGCGGCAAGTATTATTCATGTTTCGATCGAGATATTATACAAAGAAAATTTCATGATCGAGGATTCCTCGGATGATCATCCGATTATTGGAATCCTCGAGGATCAATACTCGAGGATTGAAATCATCCGATTTTTCCTAACACTACTTCATAATAACAGAGTTATTAAAACAAAACTTGGCAGAGTGAACGTAGAAGTACAAGTATCAAATAAAATGGTACAATTGTACAGAAGTAGAATTTTATAAAAGATCAAAAATCGTATGGTGTAAAGAACGAAGCATTTTGTCTTGGACGGAGCCAAAACCTAAATCAGATTTAACATCTGACCCCGTAAAGCAGCTTTAAGCTTTATATTAGGCCACGGCGACACACTGTAACTTTCTTTTCGCCTTGTTTGAAATTAAATGAAAAAGTAAAATACGAAGAGTTTCAGTTTACTCGGCCCTCCCAAGTATTTCATTAAATCCATTATCTGTTTTCTTTTTAATAACGCGATTCTTATTTCCAATTACACTTTTAAAAATCTTATCTGGAAAAATCCCTGTCATTAAGAACTATTTCGAATGAAATCTAATAACAGCGTTATTAAAACAAAACTTGGTAGAGTGAATGTAGAAGTGCAAGTATCAAATAAAATGTGGTACAATTGTACAGAAGTAGAATTTTATAAAAGATCAAAAATCGTATGGTGTAAAGAACGAAGCATTTTATCTTGGACGGAGCCAAAACCTTAATCAGATTTAAAATCTGACCCCGTAAAGTAGCTTTAAGCTTTATATTAGGCTACGGCGACACACTGTAAGTTTCTTTTCGCCTTGTTTGAAATTAAATGAAAAAGTAAAATACGAAGAGTTTCAATTTATTCGGCCTCCTCCAAATTACTTTATTAAACCGATTATCTCTTTTCTCTTTAATAGCGTGATTTTTTCTTTTCAATTACGGTTTCAAAAGTCTTATCTGTAAAAATCCTTGTCGTTATGAAAGTCGGAGTGCGCTTCGCGGCGGCCTGAGAGGAAGACGACTGCTTCCTGTCACTGCTGCCATTATACAAATTAAATTATGACATTTTAACCTATCGGACATTCGCAATAATTTTTACTTAAATATTAAAGAAACTGCGATAAGACTTTAAAATTATAATAATTATAAATATTTTAAAAGAAAATATGCTGTACATTCATGGAAAATATTATTTTAGCTGTGTACCACCGGAGATTAAACAAAGTTTCTAAATCGTATCTAAATACAGTTTTAACATATTACAATTTGTACAGGGTGGTGCCCATTAGCGTAACTAGCAATTTATCCTGGGATGGGCCTGGAGGGGCCTGGTGTTGAGCCCAGGGGGGGCCTAGGGCTTTTGTTTTTTTAAAAATGGAAAAATAATTTTAAAAACACAGTTTTTGAATAAAACGTTTACATGAATTTCTCTATCAATAAATTTCATAGACTTGGTTATCAAACCGTGTTCCCGTAGATTACTTAAATACCTACAAATTTTCTTAAAAAATAAAAATTAACACATTTTTTGAACACAACAAAATAATATTAATTAAACAAAACTAGAAAACGTCATTTTTACTGCATCACAAGCAAACAAAAATTAATACGTAGCCAAGAGTCATTCATAATTCAGGATTTCTCTGGGGGGTACCCAGCAGTACCTGGGGGGGGGCACCCCCGGGCTCCCCTGTAGTTACGTCAATGGTGGCGCCTCTAATACGCCGCAGAGGCTCCAAGAAGAATGACAGTTTGTGTTAACGTGAAATTTTGTGATCATATGTAGGTTAATTCAGAGCACTTTTTAAAAATATAGAGAGTTCTACAGGGTGTCCCCAGATCAAAGTTGTGTTTTTTTTTCAATGGAACACCCTATATATTAATTGATTTTCGGATTCTGGGAGAAAAATAAAGGTGAGTTTTATAAGAGAAGTATATGACTAAAATGTTAGGATTTTCACATATTTAACATTTTCCAGAAATAAAGAACAATTTTTAAATTACAATAACCTAAATTGGTTTTTACCCGGTATAGCCTAATATGTAGTTAAATTAACTATTGTACTTTAAATCAAATTAAAACTCGATCCAAAAAATTTTACAGGGTGAGACAAAATTAATGTTGAACATTGGTCACCTTTAAAAGCATGTTACACTTTTATTTTAAATGGAACACCCAGTATATTATTCTGATATTCAATCATTATATAGTATATTATATATATTTATATAGTATATTATTCCGATTTCAAGATTCTCTTCAAAATACTATTAAGGTTGCACACCCCTCAAATAAAGATTTTCCTAGATATTTTCATTTACATGATTTGATCTGAGTAGATCTTTATTATTTGATAAAATCTAGGTGGCTGTGATATGTCTGACGTTACTTCAACAT
This sequence comes from Sitophilus oryzae, assembly GCF_002938485.1. Lineage (NCBI taxonomy): Eukaryota > Metazoa > Arthropoda > Insecta > Coleoptera > Curculionidae > Sitophilus > Sitophilus oryzae. The sequence goes on along the minus strand of NW_022147432.1, from coordinate 1,051,589 downwards.
AGTTGTCTAATTAGTCCAACTTTAACAACTAGTTATCATTTTGTATCAGTTAAAACAAAAAAGAATCTCAGAAATTTGCCGAAAATGCAAACTTATCCTACATCAGAGAGAATTAATATGATTCTATTAGTTGGTGAATGCAGTGTGCACAATAGCAATTATTTACATATTCTTTTTAAAACTTAAAAATCTTTAATTAAAAGAATATAAAAGATTTTATTCAGTTTCGTAGAAAAATTTTACCTTCATTACTGTTATTCCCAGTTTACATTTGCATTGTTAGTCCTTGTATGCTGATGCAACTTTATACATCCAACTAGAGCATTAGAATTTAACAAAAACCACAGCACAGACAAATGTAAATTTCTAATACAACACAGCATTCCATCGAACTGTATGAAGCTCGATTCGCAAAAACAATGCAATCCTAGGCGAATCTAATTTAAACTTTGAAATTCTATCGGAACGGAAGCCATAGTAGCGATCTAACTTCGAGGGCAGATATTTAGGAAAAATAATAAAACAATGAATATTTAAAATAAAAACACTAAATCACCACAATACACTAAAACACTGTTACTTTTACACTGGACGCGCGTTTCGCTAACCATGTTAGCATCATCAGCAGATGATTATAAACTAAAGTACAATCTACAAGTTGAGCGTTTATATACTCGCTCAGTGGGCACCGAGTGGGCGTGGCAAAATCTAGCCAACCGAGTCAGAGCCCACTGAGCGTAACAGTTAGATTTCCGCCACTAGAGTAGTAGGAACAAAGAACTTGAAGGAATTAGACCGTTGTCTCTGTTCATACTATCTTTACATTTATTAATTCTGATGCTTTCATATGCATCTAATTGCCTGTAATTTGAGACTCGTTTAATTAATTTTAAATTATTAAGATCTATACAATGTTCTTTATCAACAATATGTTAGACAACGCAAGATTTATCCGGTCTACTATATCTTATCTGAGCTAAATGTTCTTTAAATCTAGTTAATATTGATCTTCTAGTTTGCCCAACATATTTCTGATTACAATCTTTACAAGAAATTTCATAAATACCCGACTTTTCCAGTGGAGATGTTTTATCCTTTGGATTACCTAATAATTGTTGTAATTTATTATTAGCACTATACACAAGTTTATAATTGACATTCTTAAAAATTCCTTTTAGACTACGGGATAACTCTCTATCAAACGGATCGAAAAATATTTAGACGTATGACTTGAAAAGTCGAATTTTCAGAAATCATTAACCTATACCTACGTTTTCTAATTAATTTATCAACTAGTGAAGGAGAATATCCATTACACTCAGCTACATTCCTAAAGTAACCTCTTTCTATTTCATATCTTTCGTTGGAAAGTGGGAAACTAAGTAATCTATGAACTAAGAAATTTAAACTAGCCATTTTATGTTCAACACTATGATGTGATTCATTAGGAATATATCTGCGTGTGGTCGTATTTTTCCTATAGATATCAAATTTCAGGCAATTATTAGTATTTCTAATAACTAATACATCTAGAAATGGTAATCTGTCGTTGTTCTCAATTTCATGCGTAAATTTAATGGAAGGAAAACGATTATTTAACTTAGAAATAAAATTATCTATGGTATCTGAATGTGTGTCAAAAACAGCAAAAATATCATCCACATACCTAAACCATACTCTTGGAAAATACTCAAACTGATTCTTAGCCTCCACTTCAAACCTGCTCATGAATAAATTAGCCAAAAGTGGAGACAATGGATTACCCATTGCTGTACCTTCCCGCTGTTCAAAAAAGTTGTTATTAAATTGAAAACAATTTTGTTTCATACATAACGATGTAAGCTCAATATATTCACTCACAGTTTTGTTTTCGAGACCATTTGCGTTCAGTAATTCCTTCAAGTAGCCTAAAGTATGTGGAATTGGAACAACGAAAATACATCAAAGGAGACCAAAATTTTACCTTCATGCAATGTTATATCTTTAATTTTGTTAATGAATTCAATACTATTTTTAACTGAGAAAGAAGGTTCATGATCAGGTAAATTTTCGAACTCCCTTGATAACCATTTTGCCAAATTATACATCGGAGAACCTACAGCCGAAACAATTGGGCGCATAGACTTGTCCGGTTTATGAATTTTTGGCAAAGCATAAAATTTTGGTAATGATGGGATTGGATACTTGCAAATGGAATGGGATTGGATACTTGCAATTTCCTCTTTAAAGAAAGATCAATAAGGGTGTTACATTCTTTTAGAGTTTTTTTAACATCTGCTACCATCTTAGACAAAGGATTATTTTTCAAATTTATGTCGGGGCCATTATCGATTAAGTTGTTAACCTTATAGTCTTTTTTATCTAATATAACAACCTTATTTCCCTTATCACCTTTTAGGTAGAAACTATCTTTGTTACGCAAACTCTTAACAATATTGTGTTCCTTGTTAGATTTTAATGATTTACTTGAAACGATATTTTTTGATAACTGATTTCTACAAGCCTCTCTTGTAAATACTTTAGAAGCCTCGTGCAAGTGCTGAATAGCAGTTTCAACACCAACGACGATTTCCTCCAAAGCTCTACCAGAGTTGGGCAATGCAAACTTTAAACCTTTGTTTAATAAACTGAGCTCTTGTTTATCAAAAGTCTGCGAAGAAAGATTCTCTATTATGTTTATGTCTCTTTGGAAAACATATTTGTTTTTAGAGCTTTTTAATTTTTTAAACTTATTATTCAAAATGGACATTTTCTTAACAAATTTTGAGTTGATAACCACAAACATATTTCTCTGAAAGAGACACCAACATTCATACTCTACATTAGTTTGCCTATAAGTAAGTTTTTTGTAGAGTCCATAGGCTTCAATTTCAAGCATACTTCGTTCAAGCCAAATATCTGCTCCTAATAACCTAATCTTAGTACTAAACTTACGATAAAGATTCAGTTCCGTTGACCGTGAAGCCATCGAAGATTACAGTTGAGGGTTGGAACCTTTGGTGTTACACAGCAAAATAAAAACACTAAATCACCACAATACACCAAAACACTTTTACTTTTACACTGGACGCGCGTTTCGCTAACCATGTTAGCATCATCAGCAGATGATTATAAACTAAAGTACAATCTACAAGTTGAGCGTTTATATACTCGCTCAGTGGGCACCGAGTGGGCGTGACAAAATCTAGCCAACCGAGTCAGAGCCCACTGAGCGTAACAGTTAGATTTCCGCCACTAGAGTAGTAGGAACAAAGAACTTGAAGGAATTGGACCGTTGTCTCTGTTCATACTATCTTTACATTTATTAATTCTGATGCTTAATAAATGTATAATAAATTGCAAGCTGTACCTTGCTACTCCCAAGGCGTTAAACGCTATATACGGGAGCTATTATTATTATTAAAATTATTATTTTTAAAATAAATATAGATATATATTTCTGTTTTAGAGAAAAGTATTCAACATTTTACAGAAAAATTTCAATGGTTATGAGTTTTCACCTTTCAAAAACTTTCTAAATCTTACAAAAAATAGCGTCAAAATTAATTTCAACTAACTTTATAATTAGCATCGGAACCGTTTCTGACATAATAAACTGTCTCTCAGTTCTAACATTTCTTGTTGTTCTCAAGAAGCAGCAGCTCGAGTCTCGTTATTAATTAGAACCCTTTTAAACAAGTTACTAGTGTTCCACCGGAAACAAATAATTTTAAACTTAATAGAAAACGCTGAAAAGGTGCCCTGGCTTATTTATGTGCCTTGGCGGCGGTCCATCTTGTCTTCCCAGTTACTGTGGCCCTTTCTGTCTTGTTTTGTTAACTCGGACCGACCCTCTTTTTCGTACGGGACATAAAAGGCGTTTGTTTGGACGGCGAATATGATATACTGTTCTCATTTTGTTCTCGAGGGCTGATTTATGAAGAAGTTGGGAAAGTTATCAGTGTTGTAAGAAGCCCCGAGATGATACGGTTGCTTTTTTATTCTTGTCATATAATGTAAACATAAAAAAATGCCTTAAAAACTTAACTTAATCGACATATTGGACTTCGTAAAAAAAACAATTGGCTTCGATATAACGATCTAAAAAAAAACCGGCCACTAAAAACTAGACCCAATTTCAAAGTTGGATTTCTCGCGAACCACTCATTAGATTTTGATGTTTTTTTTAAATTGTATATTAATTCCTTTTTAACGGATGCTAGGTCAGAAATTTTTATTCCGAATTTATTTTGAGCATATACAGGGCACAACAATAAGACGAAGTTTTTTGCCCGAACTTTGTAACACCCTGTAGGGTGCAGTAGCAGTGGTAGCTATTGCTAAATTAAATCACATTGTGGCCTCATCTTTTGTGAGCATTTTGTTTTTTTAATCACCACATTATCTCTTTTTGTATTGGAGATATGCTGTTTTAAAACGAATGTCTCGGAAAAATGCTTCATAGGCAGAAAGTTTTATGTGTAAATAATCAAGGCGACATAGGCGAAAACGGATTTATGAGTATTTGTAACAATGGTTGTCAAATTAAAAAATGCCCTAATGGATGTTGCTCGTATTGTGGCTTTAATTGAGGATGGGCGAAGTCAACGTTATGTCTCCGATACCCTGGATATATTTCGAACAAAACAACAGTCCAGGATGCCTGGAATCGGTATATGGGAACGGGAAATTTCACCAGGCGAGTGGCTACTAGATAGACACTAGGTCCCTTAAAATTTCTTTACTTTTTTTTTTCATTTTCATGTTTTAGTTAATTTTCAGATTAAACTTACCTACGTTTTGATGTCTGATTTGTTTTTAAAGCTTTCTTCGATGCGTTTGTTTCAAAGCAGCGTATCTCCAATACAAACAGAGATAATGTCGTGATTAAAAACAAAAAATGCTCACAAAAGATGAGGCTACAATGTGATTTGATTTAGCAATACCTACTGCAACTGCTGCACCCTAGAGGGTGTTACAAATTCGGACAAAAAACTTCGTCTTATTGTTGTGACCTGCATATGCTTAAAATAAATTAACAATAAAAATTGCTGACGTAGCATCCGTTAAGAAGGAATTAATTTACAATTTAAAAAAAAATCATCTAAATCTAATGAGCGATTCGCAAGAAATCCAACTTTGAAATTGGGACTAGTTTTTAGTGGCCGGTTTTTTTGCCGGTGGGTGTTTAACAGTTCCCATCAAATTTTGCATATAAAATGACAGTGATCTTCATTTCATAGCCATCACTGACGCCCTGGCGGCATATTTGTAAACGATATCCATGATCGCTATTCGGTTCTAGGCCGAACGATACCGCGTAAACAGCATACGATATCGCAAATCCGTCTGGTAAATAGCATCCGTGATTCCAAATTTTAACTGCCTTAACACCTCTTATAAATACCAGACGATATTACGAAATTTATTAATGGGTTGCTCGGAATCAGCATTCAGGATCGCAAATTTTGTTTGTCAACACAAATTAAACAAGCTAAAAATATTTTTTTTTTCAAGCGTCCACCCCTTCCAATAACAATCACGCATATTACTGTTTAACTTTGGTGATCGTACGAAAAAATACACGTTGACGTGCTGTTGATTCATAAAAATTTCAATTATCATAGAGGACTATAAAGTAAAACCTAAAAAACGGGTGAAATTTGGGTAAACCATGAAGTGACCGAAAACAATTGCATATTGTAGGTGTTAGTAATGTGTGGCAATCGTTTCGTCGATTTTAAAGAACATAACATAGGTACGTAAAAATTAAAAATAATCATACAGAAAGTTTGGGGCTTTTTGGTTTTACCTTATTAAGTAATTGTTATCAGGTAGTAATTGTTAATTTTGAAGTTTAACTTGATATAATGTCATTATAACAGAACGTCAACGGTTTTTTTGTAGACGTATCTGTTTTAAAAAACTAAAGTATCCTCGAATATTAATAAATTAATAAATAGCTTTTTTCTTTATTCTTTGTATTTTTTTTGCTTCCGACGAGGAAAAGAGATAAACTTTCCGAAACGTAAAGCATTTTTTGGTTCGTTAGGCAAATTTGTATATCTGTAAACCTAACTTCTGACAAGTAGTTTCCGTTTGGATTAACGCAGAAATGTTTACAAAAAATAACTATTTTATTTTGTAGATTTTCTTGCAGTGGCGAAATACTCACATACGATTTTTTGGAGAGATGAATCCGCCACATAGGTATAGACATTTTTTATTATAAAATGTGATTCATACACTAACTAATTATGTACGTTTTCAAAGAGTAAAATAAAAAATATAAAAATGAAATGTACCTATACTGAAATAATATAAAACTGAAATATGTAAAATTATATTTTATTTTGATAACATAGAACAAAAGAAAATAACAATCAAATTAGTATGAATTTTATATAAACGAACTGAAAGAACCGAAATTTAGTTCTGAACATTCAAAGAAAGTTTTAAATAAACCACAATTCTTATTATTTTGATTTAAAGCCTTCCAGGAGAACACCGGTAAGAATTCCTCTTTAAAATAACAAAGAAAATATTTCAAATTATACCAGTAAAATAAAGTACCTTAAACAATTTTCTAGAATATATATAGCTAGGAAAATATATTTTCTCAACTTGAGAGTAAAGCATCTTTTTTACCGCTTTGATCTATATTTTGTGCAACCTTCATTTCGCCATGGTACATTATTTAATTGAGTTCTTTAAAAATATGCTATATTTAGTATCTGGACATCGCAACGAAACATGGTTTATAAATAAAAATATAATGTACGGGGTGAGTCAACGATAGAGTAAAGTCCATTATCTCATTTGTTTCAAGGTTTACAAAAAAATTTTAAATATAAAAGTTATAGGGAAGGTTAATATACACATTTTAAAATTATTATAAAATATACAAGGTGCTTCAAAAAAGTGTGGCGGATATAACATATGTTTTTTAAAGGCAACACCCTATTTTTTATTTTATTTTTAGATTCTACGTAAAATTCCATAACTTTTTTATATATAATGTTATATACCTAAAATTAATAGTTTTTGTAATATTTTAATTTGTTTAAACAAATGTTAAATTGCAATGTGGTAAAAAATTGTCAGTGGTGCCATTGTTTCTGAAGTTGGAATACCAAAATTTGATGGGAGTGTTTTATACATATATGTAAAGATATATGTAAAGATATTTTAGTTAAATGATACAGGGCGTTCAAAATATATTTATGAATTTAAACTACTTAAAATTAAAAAATCTCAATTTTTTTAAACGGGACACCCTATATCTTAAAATTTTTTCTGATAGATTGTCATATACCTATTTTTAATAGTTTGCGATTTATTTCAATTTTTTCTATTTTTACCCATATTTTTAATACAATTACCCTATAAAATCATAGTTACCATGACAAAACAAACCCTTTATTACTTATCTTTAACAACTAGCTTAATAATTAGTTACAACTGCTGGTATTAGTTAAAGTTAATTAACCTTACTCAAATAAACTAAAATCGCAGTCGTGAATTTCTTGGTGGATTTCTATATTATGAAAGAGAACACTTGGATTTTTCGTCGGGGCGAATAGCCACAGATTAAGGTAATACTAGATTACCTCATTGTTGAAGAATACTGATATAAGAATTTTCTTCGACTTACAGTAAAGTTTTTTTCTCGTAGTAATTCTGGTTTATAATTCATTTGGTAAAGCCAATATTACTACTGCTGTGAAACCGTCCCATTACACACTGAAGATGTTTTCTAGATAATCTACATCTATTCTTATACTCCTTAGCAAAGTACCATATAGTATATAGTACTGAACCAAAAAATATGTTTTTCTTCAGTCACATTGACCAATTCGTTTCAGGAAAATCTGTATCTATTATCTCTACCATTTATACTTATTACAACAAATTAAACTAAAATTCAAATTTTGTTCTTAACCTGCTTAACAGACAAGGCATTTTGATAATTATTACTTTTTGTCATGGCAACTACTATGATGTTATAGCGTAATTGTATTAAAAATATGGGTAAAAATAGAAAAAAATTGGAATAAATCGCAAACTATTACAAATAGGTATATGACATACTTAATAAAAGTTGAAGAGTTTTGTAAAATCTATAAGAAAAAATGATAATATATAGGGTGTACCACTTAAAAATTTTAAATTTGTTAATTTTAAGTAGTTGAAATTCATAAATATATTTTGAACACCCTGTAGCATCAAAAAAAAATATCTTTACATAGGTCTTTTTCTATATCTTTATAAAATTCTCCTACCAAATTTTAGTTGTCTAACAATGTCATCACTGACAATTTTTTATCACACTGCAATCTAACATTTGTTTAAACAAATTTAAATATTACAAAAACTATTAATTTTGGGTATATAACATTATATATAAAAAAGTTATGAAATTTTATGCAGAATCTAAAAATAAAATAAAAAATAGGGTGTTGCATTTAAAAAACAAATGTTATATTGGCCACACTTTTTTGAAGCACCCTGTATGTTCTGTAACAATTTTAAAATGTGTATCTTAACCGTTCCTATAACTTTTATATTTAATATTTTTTTGTAAACCTCGAAACAAATGAGATAATGGACTTTAATCTATCGTTGACTCACCCTGTATATAATATTAAATAAATTTGAAATTATATAGTTAACATTTTGTATATTTTAGACATGTTATTTATTTTAAACATGTGCCAAATTTAAAATAGCCGCCAGTTATGCAGTGTAAAACGTATGAGTTGTTGATATATCAATATCAAAATGCCCTGAATAACAATAGTTACAAAATAACAATTTGAAAATACCAGCATCGCAATGGAATTTTAAACTTTTGAATTAAATATTTGTTAAAAGCTCATTTAAACTAGAACGTCAGTTAGAAAAAAAAACGTTTAGCGGTATTTACTTCCCAGATTATGTATGCTGATTAATATACAGGGTGGTCCTAACTGTATTCCGGAAACTTCCGGTTGCATATTTTACTGATAAAAATAAGTAAAAAAGTTGTTCATATAAATGTATGTCCTAAAATGCTTAGTTTCGGAGATACAGGGTGTAGAAGTTTCATTTTTATTTAGTAACGTCAATATTTGGATGAAAATTGGTGTCTGGAAGTTTTTTGACATGAGAAATTTGATTTTAATGTCAAAATGGCTCCTATTTGTAGGGGGCGCCAACAGTTAAAGTGTTTTAACTGTTTTGAAGAGTAATAACTTTTTATCCGTACCTGTATAAAACTACTGATTACTCTCAAGATATTTACAATGGAAATAGTCAATACATGTCATTATTGACTAAAAATAAACACGTTGAGTAGATAGTTATTTGACTGAAATGAGAAATTTAGGAACTTCTTATTTTTTTCAACTAATTATAAATTTTTCTTCGAAGAAATGATGATAAAAGAGTTTCTGTTGAACTTTTGGCACAAAAACATTGCAAAATTATGATTTTAGTCTAATAACTAATTAGTCAACATGTTTAATTTATGTCAATAATGACAGATATTGGTAATTTCGAATCGAAATATCTCGAGAAGCGTTACTCGTAGCGATTTTTACCAAGAGACCTTTTTTACGTAAGAAATATCGTAAATGTATATTTTTTAACTAGCTAGTTTTATACAGGTACGGACGAAAAGTTATTACTCTTCAAACCAGTTAAAAAATACATAGGTTGCGCCCTCTACAAGTAGGAGCCATATTGACATCAAAATCAAATTGCTCATGTCAAAAAATTCCCAGATACCAATTTTCATCCAAATATTGACGTTACTTCGGAAATTATTTGAAAAAAATCGAAATAAAAATGAATCTTCTACACCCTGTATCTCCGAAACTAAGCATTTTAGGACATACATTTATAAGAACTTTTTTATTTATCTTTATCTGCAGAATATGCTGCCGAAGTTTCCGGAATACAGTTCGGACCACCCTGTATATTAGATTAGAGAATAAAAAATTTGAGATTTATTATTTTCAAAGTTCTATTTATAATTAAAAAAATAAAATAATATAGGAAATTGACTGGAAAATAAATTGTAAAACTTCTTGAAAAGAATACTTGGAAAAGAAATCTAGAGGTAAAAGTTTATACACACCCAATATACAGGGTGGCGTCTCTCATACGCTGGCGCCGCGGAGGCTCCAAGGAGAACAAGAGTCTGTATTGAAATGAAATTTTGTGAGCATATGTAGGTTAATTCAGAGCATATGTAAGTTAATTCATTTTTTAAAAAATATAGAGTGTTCTACAGGGTGTCCTAAAAAAAATTACATATCAAAGTTGTGTTTTTTGTAATGGAACGCCCTATATATTAATTGATTTTCGGATTCTGGGAGAAAAAAAAATGTGAGTTTTATGAGAGAAGTATATAACTAAAATGTAAAGTTTTTGACATATTTAACATTGTCTAGAAATAATAAATAATTTTTAAATTACAATAAAAGCTACCTAAATTGGAATTTACCTGGTATAGTAGTCTAATATACAGGGTGTCCGGAAATTAATGCAACAAAATTTTGTCATAGATTCTTGAAAAAAAAATAGTTGACCCGTATTTTTTATTTTTGGCCAGTGGCCCCCCTTTTCGGATTTACAGCCCCCTAAATTTCGCCTGTAAATCCGAACTGGCCAAAAATAAAAAACACGGGTCACCTATTTTTTTTCAAGAATCTATGACCAAATTTTGTTGCATTAATTTCCGGACACCCTGTATAGTTAAGTATATAATTATTATATTATTTAATATAATAATTATAATTATAATCTTATATAATTTTATTATATATAGTTAAGTTAACTATTGTACTTTCAATCAAATTAAAACTTGATCCAAAAAGTTATACAGGTTGAGACAAAACTAATATTGAACATTGGTCACCTTTAGAAGCATGTTACTCTTTTATTTTAAATAGAACACCCAGTATATTATTCCGATATTTAGTGGAGAATTCATGTCTTTTCAAAATACTATTAAGATTGCCTACCCCTCAAACAAAGATTTTCCTAGATATTTTCATTAACATGATTTGATCTGAGTAGATTTTTATTATTTGATAAAATCTAGGTGGCTCTAATATATCTGACGTTACTTCAACATAGCTGTCTAATTAGTCCAAATTTCACAACTAGTAATCATTTTGTGTCAGTTAAAACAAAAAAAAAACTCAGAAATTTGCCTAAAATACAAACTTATCCTACATCAGAGAGAATTTATATGATTCTATTAGTTGGTGAATACAGTGTGCATTAATAGAAAACTTAACTGCCATGATTTTATCCTGTTTTTTTAGCCTGTTTTTTTATGGGGATATGTTAAAGACAGTGTTTACAAAACTCGACCAACTATTATTGTCGACAACATGAGGGAAATTATGGTAGCTGATTTTCGAGGTAGAACTCTACATATGCTTTTTAAAATGAAAAGATCTTTTTGAAAAGACAATCATTTTATCAAGTTAACAGGAAAGGAAGCATTTTGAGCATTTGATTTCATCTAGCTCATTTTTGTCACATAATGGTTATTGTAATTAAATATGAGGCTAAACAGGATAGATTAAGATTTTGGTAGCAGTTATTAAAATCTAAAATTTACTCTTCGTTTTCACAAAATGTGAAATATATCAAAATTCTTACAGTTTAGGCATATATGCTTCTTTAATAAAACTCGCCTTTGTTTTTTTTTACTTAAGTTTACACATGGTTACTACAAGCTTGTAATTTCAGTAATTATATTGCCAAAATTAAACCAAAATGTTTATTTTATACTTAGATATAAGTTACTGTTGTTTATTTGCATTTTATAAATTGTCCAATAGGTACCCGGCGGCGTAGAGGTACAGGCCCTTGTCTACCAATCCCACACCCGGCATTTCATCAGCCGACTATTTTTATTAAAATAAAAATAGTTTGGGTACTTAGGTCGACTCAGCCTTAAAATGAGTACTTGGGATTCACAATCCTGAGGTAATAATGGGCGGTTTAAGCGTAGTGCTAGCCACATTACTTTCCTTGTATACCGCACGGCTCTAGTATGGCAAGCTGTACCTTGCTACTCCCAAGGCGTCAAACGCTATATACGGGAGCTATTATTATTATAAATTGTTCAAACTCTTGGGACCAAAACGGAGCGATTGACAGTGCGGAAAGCATCTTCGTGCCGTTTAATCGTTTACATGATGTTCATTTGGAACCGCGTCCGCATCGAACACGACTCGCCAAAATGGCGGTTAATTAAATCTAGTTTAATTAACATTGCGGCGTCACGAGAGGATGCACATTCGATGAGACACGCGAACACGCCGCCCTCTGATGGATTATCCCTGCCATGCCGCTCGTACTATCCGAGTTAATTGTTGTTTGTTATCGTCTCTCAAAATAAAACGACCAAGTTGCCACATTTATTTGTTTATTTCCTGACATTGTCATTCGTTCTGACACTTTAGTTTTGTATTACGAGTTTTTAGTTTAAATGAATTAATTGTGTTGTCATATTTTAAGCTTAATTTTTTTTACTAGCAGATTTTGCAGTGTGTGTGTGTGTGCAATTAATAAAGAAAAACAGATGATAAAGGATCATATACTTAAATTAAAGCATCAAATGCGAAACACTACTCTTTCCATTTCCTACAACGCCTATCTTGTTTTTGCTCTGTAATTCTTTTTCTCCCGGAGAAATTTTAGGGCAATATAGAGTGACATCAAGGGCCACTTGGGGATTTGCGTATACGTAGTTTGTTCTTCTTATAGCTCCCGCCCACGCTTTCAGTGCGTGCTCTCTTATTTTTTATTTCGGAAATTGAAATGCGACCTATATCCGGAAGAGGAAATGTGTTTTTTTGCCTTTGATGTGAAATTCAATATCAGATTCGGAATCAGATACGGAATAAACTATAACATAATAATTTTAAAAAAAGTTTTAAATTATAGGTTTTTATTAACTTTTATTTGGCTTGCACTGTACTTATTTAAGTTTTCGATTTCAAAATTTACTAACCATTTTTCAACTACTTTTACTAAATTGACATCGAACACTGGGTAACGATCTGTGCCATACGTGACTAAGAAAATCACTATAATAAACTTGATACTGTACCCACCTTGATTTCATGCATATTTACATCGATAGCACAGATTAGGTATACTATATGTATACAGATAAAAATCTTATCCCTAATTCGTGGTACGAAAATTGTTTTTTATGACGATGTGCAAACGAGTAAAATTTCCTGTGCGCAAAAATACACTTGCGTAAAATAACAATAAACAGTGCAATAGAGAGATATCGCTAAACCGAATAGCGTGCATGGACGTTAATAAGGCCAGGTGTTATTTCCTTCACGTGAGGTGGTATTAACTCTCTTCATTTATAGTTATCGGATCGGAAAGAATTCTGTTCGCGTCGCGTCCGCTATTTAAACTTAACCTAACTTTGAATTTAAAACTTTGAAATTGTTTTGTTTACTAGGTATTTTAAAACTAAAGGGCTAAAGTACTTATTTCCAGTGCTTTATTGTTCAACGTCTGCCAGTGGGTTTAGGGCAACAAGCAACAAATTCTCTTAGAAGGGCTATCGTCATCTGCTGTAAACCTAAGCCTCTTTATAGGTTCTTTAATATTGGAAGAGGTGGAATCCATATTTTGGGCCATATTTATTTAATTAAAACTAATCTCAGGTAAATATCAAATTACCTAATAAAACTAAAGTAATAATTCAAAACAATTCAAACATAACCTAAAATAAAAGCTCTCGCCAGCCGGCCCCGGTTATCAAATACCCGCACATGCCCATTTAAGCAATTTTAAGCAATTTTTAAACGTTATTTAGAAATAGCGCTTGGTGTAATTGATCCGCAAATTACGTCAGGCGGTAACGTTATTAGCGGATGTTGCGTTAAAAATTGACTCGCGCATATCTTAACCATGATAAGGTACGCGTAAATACTGCATGACGCTATTGGGTTTTCCAATATATCTCTAATAACTGTGCCGGTCAGGCCCTGTGCACAATTTTAGAGGCCATAAGTGGGCGTGCTATGTGCGCAAACTAGTAACCTAACTAGTGCCCGATTACGAAAATTGGAACCACGAAAAATAATAAAGAAAAAACAAAGTTTATAATCTGTATAATCTGTGTCGACAGGTTTGTAGCTTCTTCTGAATATAACAGTCTAGGTAAAGCATCCAGCTCATTTGCCTGCTCAAAATTAGAATTTAGAGTAGTTAGTAACTCGCATTTTCATTGAAGGAACGAGAATACTCGTATAATTTAATAAAATTACTGTAAATCACTATAAATAATGAATTGTTCGTAACTGAGCTGTAATTTCTGTATTATTTATTTTCTATCTATTAATCCAGTAAATGATGGAGATAAACTATTGTGATTGATTAAAATTTTATTTTAAAATGAAACTTTTGTAAACAACATTCTGAGAATTGGAATAACGGATTGAATAATGACAAGACAAGTGACATCTGTCTAAAAAAGACAGCGATTTAGAGTGACAATTTGGTTATGTAAAATTTTGAGTGACAATTTTGATTATGCAAAAGATATACATATCTATGAGTTTACTGGTTGCCCAACAATTAACATTAATTTAAAAATAAATCCCCAACATGAACAAAACAGACCACAGACCAGACAAAACAAATTGTTGGTAGTAGAAGCTTGTAGTAGTTAGACATATAAATGTAGTAGTATTTTGGTTTAATGGCCACAGCTATCCGGCCGGGTAAAAAAATTATCGTTTTTTAATAAAATTAAAAAAGCATTATCTATGCTAATATATAAAATCCTTAAGTGACTGACATACTGATTAATCACGATCCTGCTCAAACCACTCAACGTAAGAAGCTCAATTTTGGCATACAGGTTGATTCTAGGGTGTGTTCGATAAGAAGGAATTTTTCGAAACTCGAATTCTAAGGGGGTGAAACTATCCCTCAAATATTAAAATATTTTTTATTTAAAAACCGGTGAGTTTTTCGGAAAAACTCTTAAACACGTATATTTTATTTGGTTGTTTTACATATTTTAAGATTTTTTGTAAATTTATATAGGGTGTTTCATAAAATATGACCATTGAGTAATCACGATTCTGCTTAAACTGCTTGACGTTTAAAGCTGATTTTTGGGCAAACGGATTCACTGTGGGGTGTAGAGGTTCGATAAGGAGGGGTTTCTCGAATCTCAAATTTCAAGAGGGTGAAAACGTCTCTCAAATATTACAATATTTGTTATTTAAAAAATGGTTAGTCTTTCGGGAAAACGCTTGGACAAGCATAATTTATTTGGTTTTTTCACATATTTTGAAATTTTTTAAAAAATCATACAGGGTGTTCCAAAAAGTTGGGTAATTTCTTAACTACGATTCTGCTTAAACTGCGTGATGTAAAAAGCTTATTTTTGGCAAACGGATTTTTCGGAAGTCAAATTCCAACGAGATGAAACTACCCCTCAAATATTACCAAGTTATATAATAATATCGCCATATTGTTTTTTCTCATGCTGACATAAATGTGAGAAAATTTTATCCAGTTTGTATGTTAATGGAAATTCTTGCTTTGCTTTATCATCACCATTACAAATTATTAATTCGACACGAACGAAGTCGCTGGTACACGCTAGTAAAATTATAAAGCTAGAATAGTATACGGTTTGATATTAACTCGTATACTAGTAATTTAAAAATTGCTGTTGAGTTATATTTTTACTCGGTAATTGTGCCTATTTCATCACTATTATCCTGACTTAATGCATTCTCTTCGTTCCGATGTTCTAACAGAGGCTCTCTTTATTTTGTAACACTCCTTATAAAGTCCGGCACTAGCAACAATATTTTTTTTTGCAACATTTCAATGTGTTCATGCCTCATACATTCTAAAATGGTTATAGTCTACATACTCAGAATAGGTAAGTCTTTTCCAAATAATCTAAAATCGAATTTATTGAAATAAACGAAATCTTCAATAGTAACATTATCTTAGATTATGTTAAGCAATTTTGCCAAATAAAATCAATATCTCCTCATGCCGCTCATGCGTCAAATTTTTAACCGACCAATAAAACGCTATTTGGCAGTTCATGTCCCAAATAGAGGATATCTGAGAGATAAGGTTATTTTATCTAATAGATATTGCTATCTATAGGTGAAGATACACGTTTTTCTGCTATCCATCAAATAGAATATATCTGGCTGATTATAACGCTCTGTATCTGTATCTGAAAACACCGAGGGTTAATATCATTTTTCCTGAATGTCGTTTGAATAGGATCAAAATTACTTTAATGTTAATCGTGGTCGTTTTATTTTGAGAGACGACAACAAACAACAATTAACTCGGATAGTACGAGCGGCATGGCAGGGATAATCCATCAGAGGGCGGCGTGTTCGCGTGTCTCATCGAATGTGCATCCTCTCGTGACGCCGCAATGTTAATTAAACTAGATTTAATTAACCGCCATTTTGGCTAGTCGTGTTCGATGCGGACGCGGTTCCAAATGAACATCATGTAAACGATTAAACGGCACGAAGATGCTTTCCGCACTCACTGTCAATCGCTTCGTTTTGGTCCCAAGAGTTAACAAATGCAAAATAATAATATTAACATTATTTAACAAATGCAAAAAAAACAAAAAAACAACAGTGGCTTATATCTAAGTAAAAAATAAACATATTGGTTTTATTTTGGCAATATAATTACTGAAATTAAAGGCTTGAAGTAACCATGTGTAAACTTAAGTAAAAAAAAACAAGGTGAGTTTACAGCAGGACTACCACCTGAATCCCCAGCCGAAAATTTAAATTCCAGTTAGTCAGCCCGGCGACGAATGTTTTGCCATGGTTGGCAACAATGAATTTAAACATCGGGCCTTCTATTACGTAACTAAATTTTTAATTGATATCGAAAATACATTATGAATTATCGACTTTTAAAATACTCATAGGCGAACTAGGTAAAGTTCTCTCTATATGGCGACAAGCAGAGAGGAGACATGTTAAGGAAATAGTTTTTCGAGGACGAAGTATCTAAATAGAGTTTCGAAGAGTTTTACAAGTAAAATGTTGTCTCAAAAATGTCAACTGAGTGGCTGATAATAGTCTCTTGAATAATAGAGACCTCATTACCTGTGTGATGGTGTTGGTGATGCCATCGATTCTTTGAATTTGAGACCGAATGTTTCTCTGTCGTGCTTTTCCTTTGTGAATTCCAGGAGAAATACGACATATTTTCAGTTATTTAATAAAATAAGGAGGGCTGTTTACAAATTTAGTGTTTGATTTATACAACCATAAAAACTAATATTATTCAGAAATCAGTTAATATTTCATAGACCATCCTATATAAATTTCATATCTATAAATTTACATCCAATTTTATTGTATTGTATTTTTTTGTATGGCATTATTGGTCTAGTGAACTGATATTATTTTTTTGAGAAAAATATTCAAATTCAATGTGAAATATTTAAAATTATGTACATATTTCTGTCACGAGTCAACGGTTTGTCCGGAGCAAAATATATAAATAAACAAAATGTATATATTTTTTAGAGATAATTTATCAAAACTGTATAAATTATAAAATAAATGTATTAAATTATTAGATTATTATTATTAGGTTTATTAAATATTATTTTATTTTATTTGCATTAAAAATTAATAATATAATTCTGAAATTATTATACATATATTTTGTTTTGAGCCATTCCATTTTGTTTTGAATTCTGCAAATCTCAATTTATTTTCAATTAAAAATATGAATTGCTGTAAAAAAATGTCATTCTAAAGCTGCGTCCACATTGCTCGCGAGCATGCCGAACGAACACCTGACATACAAAAAACATGGCAAAGAGTCAGAGCGAGATGTTCGCGGTGCTCCACGTGCTTGCGTTCACATAAAATGCCTGTTTCGACTGTTCAGCACTGTCGCGGTACATTAAAGAGACGCTTCGGAGCCATGCGAGCATACTTTACGGCGGTTCGAAGCGCTCGAGCTATTTGCGTTGTTTGTTAAATTTTTAGTTCATGATTAAATATCAACAAAAAAGTCGTTTATCGCATATAGGGCTCTGTCCAGTAAGTTTGATTTCAGGGCTTTGCTAAATGCGGGAAAGAATGAACGCGATTTGATATTCAAAGGCAGATGATTGTACATTTTTTTGGTATTGTACAGTATTGAGCCTTTAACTAGTTCTGATCTCGGGCAGATAAAGATCGCGCTCCGGAATTCCTAAGCGAATAGTTGTGAGATGGCCTTTCGGGAATAGCAGATACATATGTGCTCACTGATTAAGCAAACGGATTCAAAAATGAATAAAGAAGGAAGAGTCAGTATATTGAAATTTTTAAAGAAATTCTGGCAGTGAGTTCTACTGCTCAGTCCCAATAAATATCAAACTGCTCTCTTCTGAAGTTTGAAAATACGATCAAATTTTGTCGCGCAGTAAGTACTCCAGAATGGAAGGGCATAACAAAGACGCTACTCAAAAAGGACATAATAGACTATTCTACAAGTTGATATAAATAAACTGAAAAGTTCCCAACCCTAAATAGTGTGCGTCATCCCCCAGGCCATCGTTTCTACCCCCAATTTGAGTTTTTTTTAGACAATATCGGCAACGGTGCAATTCTCGACAGAAATACCTATATAGAAAATTGTTCTTCATAAAATTCTCTATCAAAAAGATAATTACACTTTTTTTCTAAAGTTAATAATAAAGTGGCAAATAGGGCGCAAATATAAGTGTTGGTTATGACTAGCACTATCTGCAGTTCAATCTAATTTAAAGTTTAATGTTTAACGCTAACAAAAAGCAGTAACCACTATATTATACTTGGAATTTTAATATACGTTCTTCTCTCATACCTCCACCACTATAAAAAGGGTGACTTGTACTTATTTCCACATCACCCTAGAGGTAAAGTACTTGATGCGTTTTTTTAAAGTGGTATCCCCTGTAGGCCTAATCCAACTTGTTGGTAAAGCCAACAACATTGTCATGTTCTCAAAACTACCACCAACTTCTGCTGCAGCTCGGCAACACTCGTATCGGGTTTTTCACCAAATTCAAACATGGAGAGGAGTTATGCTCGAACCTACCGACTGGGGGTGGAAAAAAGTTGGCGGTATATTAACCCCGACAATGACAAACAAAGAGCCAGCCCCCGCATCTGTTTTAACGCTTATTTCATGTTCGTGCAAATTAGGGTGCGAATACAGATGTAGCTGCAGAAGAACAGGCTTGCGTAGGGATCGGCAAGACAAGAAATCTTGTCTTGACAAGCAATTTCTTATCTTGTCTTGAAATATTTTCAAGAATTAAAAAAAATCTTGTCTTGACCATTTCTTGAGAGTTGATTTCTTATCTTGATTCAAGAAATCTTGAAATTTCTTGATATCTTGACAAAATGGGAACCCCCGTTTAAAATTCGTTTATTAAAGGGGAACCCCCTGTTTAAAAGTCGCGGTGAGATTGGTTAATGTGATGTTTATGCTTTATGCCTAAAATCGAGGGTCAGGCATCTAATTTTCAAAAAATTCAAAAGCTTTAAGCTCATTTTTCTACAATAGCCAAAATCATCGGATTTACATAATTTTGTTAATTATTATTATCTAACATTAAAATGAGTGATTGTGATGGTTCGTTGAGCAGCAAATCTGAGCCATTCGTAATTGAATCTGGTTTAGAATACCTACCGCCTCAGACACCTGGACGTAGAAGTTTAATTAGTGAGTTTGACAGTAGAGTGACGGTGATAATACTGCTACAGATAAAAACAGTCAAAACAACAATGATAAAAGCTACTTTACTTCAGTGGCGTACATTAAAATGCATTTTTTTTATTTTAAAAGTTTTACGTTAATTCAAAAAGTCTGTATGCCACTGAAGTAGACCCGCTTTGCAATTTTTTTTATTCTAATATCGTAGGCCATAACATATCCAAAAAATTATAAAAAAAAACATGTGCCGCTTTGTACAATTATTTTTTGTTTAATAATTTTTTTATCCATCAATTAATGGATATTCATTTAATATACAAATACCTAAGTAAATGAGTATTTCTTTTTTTTATATTTTCAAGAAATTTCAAGATTTTCTTGATTTCTTGTCAAGAAATCTTGATCTTGAGAAGTAATTTTTTGTCTTGAAACCCAAAAATCATTTCTTGTATTGATCTTGTCTTGAAATCAAGACGAGATCAAGACAAGATCAAGAAGTTGTCAAGAAAATGACGACCCCTAGGCTTGCGTTGCTCTACAATGTGTTATCATTGTCATGGACAGTCATGCTTGAATGTTGAACCTGTGGAAGATGACGAAGATTACTAGGTAACATTTGATAATTAGTGGATTAGGCCTACTAGGTATCCCCTACCACTTTAAAAAAAACGCATCAAATACTTTACCTCTAGGGTGATGTGGAAATAAGTACAAATCACCCTTTTTATAGGGGTAGAGGAATGTGAGAGAAGAACGTATATTAAAATTCTAAGTATAATTTAGTGGTTACTGCTTTTTGTTAGCGTTAAACATTAAATTTTAAATTAGATTGAACTACAGATAGTGCTAGTCACAACCAACCATTATATTTGCACCCTATTTGTCACTTTATTATTAAATTTAGAAAAAAAGTGTAATTACCTTTCTGATAGAGAATTTTATGCAGAACAATTTTCTATATAAGTATTTTTGTCGAGAATTGCACAGTTGCCGAGATTCTCTATAAAAACTCAAAATGTGGGTAGAAACGACGTCCTGGGGATGACGCACACTATTTAGGGGTGGGAACTTTTCGGTTTAGTAATCCTCATTCTATCCCCAACGTACCTACCAATTTCCAAAACTTTCTGAATTTTGTCGGGTTTAAATCGTAATATTACTGGATTATTGATAAAGCTTCGCCGTGCAAGTCCCATTTTAACGAGTGGTCTACAACAAGTCCTAAGAATTTCACAGAGTCCACGACGTCAATAGTGGTGTTATTAAGCGCAAAAGGTTGTATAGTACTTTTATATGACAAAACTTTAGTTTTTGATAGGTTGAGGCATAGTAGATTCGAATCGCACCAAAATTTAATGGTGTAAGTGTAAGTCACTGGATATAGTATTATATAGTGCCGTAACATCTGGGCCGCTCCAAGTGAAACTAGTATCGTCCGCCAAAAGGCAGATTTTACCGCTAATGTCTAGATTTGCAATGTCGTTGATAAACACGAGAAACAAAATAGGGCCAAGTACTGAACCCTGAGGGACACCACATTCTATAAGCTTACAAGGAGACATAGACGTATCAATCCTCACAAGCTGCCTTCTGTTGCCAAGATATGACTTAAGCCATTCGAGCCGTTTGAGCCCAGTTGGAAACTAACGATCCATATCATTAAAAAATTAATCATATTATTGATACTAAAACTAACTTTGGTTAGCTAGGTACAGTACGTCTGTCCGTTCTGTGTCTACGGGGTATCCGTGAGAGGGGAAACGATATTCTCTCGATGTTTTTCATAAAAAATTAGACGACGCGTCCCATCAATAAAAATTCGACAAATTTGCAAGTAGCCAATAAAATGAGTAGGCGGAGCGATTTGCGGTGATGTACTCGTCAAGTCGACGTATAAAATATATTGCTGCTTATTTAAATGTTTTTTGTCCGCATTCCTTTCATAGACACAGATCCAGCAGACGAACTGTACGTTAACTAAAAAAAAATCAGAATAGTCAACTGTTTTAATAATTTCGGATGACTCAGTTTTTTATGACCGATTTTCACTAAAATTGTATTTTAAATCAAACATTAATTCAATAATTTCCCTGAAATAATCCGTACTCAAGAAAATAGTTATTCGAAAAGAAATTAGCGTCAAAAGCTGGGGCCATAAAACGATAAGCCAAAAGTTGGACGCCGAAGAAAACGCGATTGAAATTTCAAATAGCATTTCTATTTAGTTAGGAAAATAATAATGTTGCAGATAACAGGCCTGGAACGCGTCCAAATTCGGGTTAAACCGGCATCGCATCTGATACTGGGGCGCATTTAACCTACTAAGTGGATACGTTTTGGCCTGTGCTGTTTCTGATAGATCATTTTCTGTTTTGTAAGCTTTTCAGTTTCGTTAAGTTTAAGTTCCGTCTCGTTAGTCTCTAAATAATCTCATTTATCTCTAAAATAATACATTTTGATGATAAATATAACACTTTTTAAAAACAATTTATGTACAGAGTTTAAGTATATATTTTTTTAAATTAATAATTTAAGAGTAATCAAGAGAAAAATAGATTTTTTATTTGAGACGCCCTGTAGATTTTTTATTAAATGAAAAGAACTTAAAATTACCTTTCAAAAAATAGAGCACATAATATATCTTATTATAATCCCCTTCGAAATACAGAATTTTTCAGCCAATTTCGAAAATAATTGATTAGCTAACCATGATCCCAGCCGTTAGTCGTCAAGGCCGCCGCGCCGTGCCTATGGATTTTTATCTTTGCGAAAGAATAAAAGTTCTTATTTTTAAATAGCCTGTATAATCTAGACAAGAATTAGAAGTACTTAGCGGTTATGCGAGGGTATCTTTCACCCCTACTGAGTTAATGAATTCCGCGAGAAGTGTTCAAAGATGGTCCCGTCTGTCCATAACAGAACACCGTCGACATGTCAAACATCTATCTGAAGCAAAATCTCATCTCTTGGTTTGCTATTAATTTTTATTGTTATTAAATATAGTGTAAATGTGTTGATGTTGTTAAATATGGTTTAAATTTCCTTCCCTACCAATTTTAATCTATATTTGTCGTGTAACCTGTACTTATTTAGATAACAAAGATTAAGTTTCCCTATGATTTATAATTAATTTATCATTAATATATATTATGACTAGTTTTTCTGTTCAGTCCCAATAAATATCGAACTGCTTGCTCTCTTTTGAAGTTTGAAAATAAGATCAAATTTTGTCGCGCAGCAAGTACCCCAGAATGGAAGGGCAGAACGAAGATGCGACTCAAAAAGGGTATAATAGACTATTCTAGAGGTTGATAAGTTAAGATCCTTAGAAATTGATCTTAGCGCAAAACAAGCAGCGCTTAGTTTCTTTGATAAAGCTTCGATGTGCAAGTCCCATTTTAACGAGTTGTCTACAACAAGTTCTAAGAATTTCACAGAGTCCACGACGTCAGTAGTGGTGTTATTAAGTACAAAAGATTTTATAGTACTTTTATATGACAAAACTTTAGTTTTTGATAGGTTGAGGCTTAGGAGATTAGAATCGCACCAAGATTTAATGGTGCGTAAGTCACTGGATATAGTATTATCTAGTGCCGTAACATCTGGACCGCTCCAAGTGATACTAGTATCGTCCGTAAAGATAAGATAGAAGATATTAAAGATTAAATTAAACAATGTGGAAAAATAAAACCAACATTATTTTATTTGTTGTGACACGATTCTTGCTTTTTTTTAAACTCTTACAAGCGACTCATTGCGTTAAAAGTTAAAAAACAGTTGCTTCGGGGGCATGAAGAGAAACATGCTTTATTTCCGTGACAGGCCATTTCAATCAATCCTCGTCTGTTTCCCGTACCCTTTTTAATCCCCCCCTTTGGTGGCCGCCCGGGGATACAGACGGCATGATCACCCCCATTTCATACTCGAAAATTCTTGATTTTTCCCAGTTTTGCCGTTGGCCATATATGCACTTTCATTTTCAACGATTCCGTGTATTATTAAAAGTTTGAACATTTCGGAAAGTAGGCTAGAATCAACACACAATGACTTTAATAAAACTTACTATTAAACTTCCTGTTTTCCCAGCGGAAAACCAGCTTAAAGAGGTACTGTATAACCTGGAGAACTCCATCCGTAACCTCGAATGGCAATCCTCCAACGGTCTAAGATACAGACAATGGTCTAAGAAAAAGTTCCTCAGAACTTACGACCGAGAAAAATCAAAGATTTCCCTTGATTTAAGTAAGAACAACACTGACAAGGACACTGTTTCCTCAACTAACACCTCAGTAGATTAAAGGTGAGAAACAATGGGGAATGCAGATTCTGTGGACAAAATGGTGAAACACCAGAACACCTTATCACTGAATGTGCCGAGACGACAAACCGTTCGTGCTATAAGGAGGGTCATCTGTGGAGCCGTCTCAGACTCAGATACTAGCTTTTGTCAAAGTCCTGAGACTGTTATGATAAGTTATAACCCGCTATAACTCAAGAAAGGGGAACACACAATAGATTTGTGAGGTCGTGGTGATTGTGCTTCCTCCTAAACATTCTACATTCTACTACTAAATTGAAAGGCACTCATAAAATAATGCATAATCGTTTTTAGTCTACTTTATTGCCTATTTCCCACGATAGTTGATAAATTGTAGATTTGTGGAAATTTCCTTTTTTCAAATAATCTTTCTGGGTTTTGTTTAATTCGAACATTTTAAGGATTAGGTTGTGTGTTCCACTAATATAAACAATTTTTGTACTCCCGGTATTTTTTACTTTATATGATATAAAATGACATTCTGAATAAGTGCAAAAGCTTCCATGACAACAAGTGAAGAGTGTCACCATCATGGATCACTGAGCGATCCCTTCCTAACAAATATAGTAGTTAGGTAGGGATGTGTTTCAGCGCCTCTTCTATTCAACATATTCATGGTAGCGCTCTCCATTATAGTAGACAGCAAACTGCAGGAGAGATGATAGGGCATTAGATACAGACGGCGCGGCGGTCTGTTTAACATATAAAGACTCAGGGCAAAAACACGTCAAAACAAATTCATTCCAGAACTTCAATACGCTGATGAATGCGCTCTAGTTGCAAACACGTTACAACAATTACAAGAATTGTTGAACACATATACCTGGGCATACGAGGCTTTGGCCCTTAAGCTAAACATCGACAAAACCAAAATCATGTGCACTCCCCCGGAAGTTCACAACAATGCTATAAAAATCGGAGAAGAACTATTGGAATATGTGGCGGAATTCAATTACCTCGGAAGTTTGATTTCGGAAAAGGCCAATATTGACTCTGAAATTCAGCACAGGATTAGCAGCGCCTCAAGAGCATTCTGGAAATTAAAAGACAGGGTACAATCATGACTTGAGTACAAAAACGAAACTTGCAGTGTACCGAGCAATTATAATCCCCACCATGTTACATGGGAGCGAAACCTGGGTGCCGTACCGACGACACATGAACGCATTAAACAAGTTGCAACACAGACACCTTAGACAACTCTTAAGAATCCGGTGGTTCCATCATGTCTCAAACGTATCGGTCCTTGAAAAAGCTAACTGCGAGAGTATTGAAATCATGGTTACCAAATCTCGCTTAAGATGGACTGGTCACGTATGCAGAATGCAAGAAAACCGCATACCAAAATCTCTCCTTTACGATGAACTTATAAACGGTAAGAGGAGGCCGGGTGGACAACTGAAAAGGTACAAGGACATTTTCCACGAAAACTTAAAGGGGATTAATATGCAGAATGAGTGGGAAGAAGCAGCTCACAATAGAACTCAATGGAGAAGAATTGTAAACTCAGTTAACAGCGACAACCAAAAAGTAAAGAGGAAACAAAGCAATGATATTTTTGAATGTCCGGAGTGCGGTAGGCAGATAACATCACGTATCGGGCTTTTCAGTCACAGAAAAGCTCATGAAAGGAAACGCCTTGCGTGACCATCTTCTGATGTGTATCGAATAATCGACAGCGGGTAATGGCCGTTTGTATATATTAAAGGGAAATTTAAATAACTTTGGTTGCACATCATAATACCACCACCAGCAAACTCCATAAGACGACGCATGGTGTCATTGATGACGTGCACCCAAAGTTGTTTTAATTTCCCTATATGTTCCTAACCAAACCATTATAAAAATAATAATTTATTAGGCAATAATATTTATGAACAGTTTTGGAAAATCCCAAGACTAGAGAGATTTAGAGTATGCTGAATTACTTACAACGGAAATATACTGGCTGTGCTGTCTTCACTGACTATCTACCGTTTAACTGGCTTCTGCACTGTCTGTTGAACGACAGTGAAGAACGAAAGAAACTGAACGAAACTGAAGTACGTGAATCAATCCTCATATGTCATATACTACCATATCAAATCTCGTTTTTTATCTAAAAAAAAAACTATACGGGTGAGCAACTTTTGAAAAATACCCAGTATAAAAGTAGGGTATAAATATGCAGATGTATAATAATATGTTAATACATTCTTATCAAAGATTTCCTCGCTTTTATAATTAGTAAGATAATGATCCCTAATTTTGCCGTTATGCAGTCCTTTTTAAATAAAAATTACAGTGGTAGACTGTCCTTTTACTCCCGCTTGACGTGTCTGAGTCAATATCTGCAGTTATCCTAACCGGTCATTAACCGTCGGCCAAATCATATGTTAGAGAACGGGCAACATCGTTTAAAATAATGGAACATCGTTAATAATTCAGAAAAGGCACAAAAGCATTATTATATTAAATTTTCATATTCATAAAGTGTATATATGTCAATCGGTAATAGATTAGACGACCTGTCTACATAAATCATACGTAAATTATTCCTCGATTTTCATTAGTATAACACGCTAGTTTTCCGTCTCTGTTTATTTGATTGTAGAACAATATTCACACCCACCAATTAGATAGTTTTTGCTACTAGACACAACATTATGTTTTTTTTAATATGGGTGTAGCTAGAATCCAAACTAAAACCACATTTTCATTAGCTTCTTAGTAACATAAGACAACAATTCTGTATGATAAAGTGCATGATTTGTGAAATTTATGATATAAAAAATCCATATCTATAGGTTATATTTTATGATCATAATACAGGGTGTTCCTTAATGGCATGCTAATATTTAAAGCAGGGGCTTGTCCTATGAGGCAGATGAGATAAAGCCCCACCAATAAATTTGAAAAATTACACGTACCTATTAATCGATACATCTTTTATAATCGTTTTTTTTCCATTTGCATCAATAATAATTGTAAAAAATGTCTATACCTATGTGGCGGATTCATCTCTCCAAAAAATTCTATATGGTATTTCGCCACTGCAAGAAAATCTACAAAATAAAATAGTTATTTTATGTAAACACTTCTGCGTTAATCCCAAACGGAAACTACTCTTGTCAGAAGTTAGGTTTACAGATATACAAATTTGCCTAACAAACAAAAAAATGCTTAACGTTTCGGAAAGTTTATCTCTTTCCGTCGTCGGAAGCAAAAAAATACAAGGAATAAAGAAAAAAAACCATTTAAAATATTTAAATTTAACTATTCGTGAACACTTTAGTTTTTTAAAACAGATACGTCTACAAAAACCGTTGACGTTCTGTTCAAATGACATTATATCAAATTAAACTTGAAAATTAACAATTAGATACTACCTGATAACAATTACTTAATAAGGCAAAACCAAAAAGCCGCAAACTTTCTGTATGAATATTTTTACGTATGTTATGTTTATTTATGTTATGTTCTTTAAAATCAAAAAAGCGATTGCCATACATTACTAACATCTACAGATGCATGAGCAATACATTTATTTTTAATAGATTGTATTAAAAAAGCCTCTTTTATTTTTCTTTTAGAGGCTATCGCTTCTTTCATTATAATTTTGGCCTTATTAAAATTTATCCTGTACCCGGTGTCCCATGAATGCTGACAAATCTGAGATAATTTTTTCCCTTTCTTAAATAATCTTTATGTTCTTTAATTCTAACAATAAGGGTCTAGATGTTTCACCAATGTAAAATTTATCGGATTCACATGGCATTTGGTATAATACATTTTTAGTTTGTTGTTCTGTATTCATTGGTTTAGTATGTGATAAAATGGATCTAAGTGTATTTTGTGTTTTGAAAGATGTTCGTATGTTATATTGTTTTCCTATCCTTCTTATTTTTTCCGAAACGCCTGGTATGTATGGAATTGTAAGTTGTATATATTGTGTATTCTCATCATTGTGTCTATGATTTGGGGTTTGTATTACAGTTTAATGTTTTGTCAATATTTCCGCAACTACTAGAAATTTAGAAATATTTTAAATACAAAAATGTGCGCTTTTTAAGTTTGTAGGTATCTAAAAGAAAAATAATATACAGTGTATTTCATTTAAAAAAATTGAGATAGAGCATTATAATATTGCATTGGTTTTGTTGGCGGCGCCATAAAAAATACCCTGTATAAAATAATGTGATTTTTTCTCGGCTTTCTTCTGTTATCCTACATACCTCGCACTATACATACTTAAGCATTAATATATCAATAAGTAAAATTCACTCCACAGACTATATATTTATTTATTTAATAATTTTTTTTTAGGTCCAGAAACTATCAAAATGACGTTATCAAATCATAAGAATAAGATTATAAGTATATCAATCGTCAAATATAAGTCTGTGAGATGTTGATCGAACTCTAAATAAACAGCGGTATGTTTTGCCTTTTCCATCATCATTTTGGCATTACTATTTATTTAGATATTAGATTCTGTATTATGGCCTTTGCCTCTGGAGAGAGAGAGAGGGGGGGGGGGAGAGGGAGAGAGAGTACTTTAACTAAACATTATCTTTTAAGTAAGAATTTTACATAGAATCTCTCAAGTCGACGGTGGTCGCGTGGTTAAAGTGTTAGGGCTTTATGCTGCTATGACGTTGGAGCCGTAGTAAGGCAAGTCCGAATCCTAGCCAAAGCGACTTTTTTTTAATTGTTTATTTTTAATTTTTACATATTTATTTCTACTTTTTACATATTTATTATTGATTAACACAATTTTTAGTAATGTGTTTCTTCATTTTTTTTTAAATTACTTATACGCGCATTCAAAAAATTTCAGCTAAATAGGAAAAAAAATTATAATAATATAGTGTCTAATGTTGTATAGATAATGATTGGTACGGAACCCTTCGTGCGCGAGTCCGACTCGCAATTTTTTTTAATAATATTTATGTTCTTTACTTTCTTCATTTTCTTTTTTATATTACGATGAATTTAATGAATTTTTCTCATTTATCGACAAAAATAGATTAAACATATTACAAAATTAATGAAAAGAGATGTTTCATAAACCCTAATACAATTTTATTAAATAAAACGAACTACTTACTAAGGACTCGATATTTAATATTCGTTTATGTCAAAAGCACGCCAGATTGCAAAACTGTTTATTTAAATAAATGAGATGAAAAATAAACGAGCATGTACCTGAATAAAGAAAGAATAACGTTAGGAAGTAGAAATAACTCGGGTTCAAATGCAGAACCGAGCGAGCGGAACTTAAAAATACATCGGTCGCATTTTTATTAAAATTTAATTTTCCTTTTGAGAAACGCGTTTGAACAAGTTTAATGTCGATGTGGAAATTATGTTTTCAGCTATTAAATTTATTTTTCTTTCCATTTTCCCTCGAATTAGATTTTATCAAGTTCATTTTTTTCTTTCATCGTTCGTTTTTCTTGTCCGTTTTCAAAAAATAATGGGAAAAGGATTCGATCAATATTTGCTCACATCCTGAAAGTTTAATTTAAAATTTTGAAATTCATATAAGTGGAAAATCTAATTAATGAACCATAAGTCCAGAAGCAACTCAATTTTGTGAATGTCCTTTAAAGCTAACAACCCTACAATATTTTTATATACAGTTTTAACAATATTTAGTTACATTTTCATATTTTATTTTAATTAAAATCAGCTCAAAAAAAGCTTGATTATCCGTTATCGTACGATTCGATGATATGATATTAATTTTATTGGTTGAATTTAAAGACTTAGATTGATTAGAAAATTACGCAGTTTATAAATTTATTGCATTTTCATGCCTCCGTTTATCGGATATACGATTTCCGAGATACCAATGCTCGTACCTCGAATTTGTAGCACCCTGTATAGAGGCATTAAGTTTTAAAACTGAACAATATACAAACTGCAGAAAAGAACATACTATGAAAATAGATGTTCCTATAATGTCCACCAATAACTAGAATATTCTTAACAATATATTTCTATATCAGTTGACTTGCAGAGGTTAAGTGACCATTTTCACAAGTGGAGGCTTTGCCCAAACATTGCTAAGACTGAGGTTTCGTGCTTTCATCTTCACAATTTACAAGCCAAGTATGTACCGCAAGTCAAATTTGGGGATCAATTCAAGCCATACCTCACCAAGACGGCTGCAAAAATAAATACTAGAAATAATATACTGCACAAGATCGTAGGTAGCAGCTGGGGAGCACACGCCAGGGTACTTAATTCAAGGGTTCTTAATTAAAACAACTGCAATGGCCCTCACATGTTCGGTGGCAGAATATTGCTGCCCTGTCTGGATAAATAGCAATCACACTCATCTTATTGACACTCGTCTTAAAAGCGCGATGAGAATTATAATGGGCACTATCAGAAGCACTCCGATCCAGTGGCTCTCTGTATTATCAAACATTACTCCCCCTCATTTGAAAAGACAGGCGGTCCTAGTCAGAGAGTGGAAAAAGTGCACCAGCAATGTTCATCTTCCCATCCATGATGATTGCGAAAATTTCTTGAATAGCCAGAAGTCCAGAAAACCGCCATGGGTATTAGGGCAGCAGCTACTAAATTCCAACTTTCGGGTTGAAGACTGCTGGCGAGATGAATGGTCACAAAATAATCCTGACCTTCATAATTTGGTAACTGACCCAGTACTCTGCCCTCCCGGATTCAATGTGCCAAGAAAACGTGGACAACACTCAATCGGTTCAGAACTAACCATGGCAGAACCCGCTTCTGGACACACAAATGGGGTCTAACCGACAGCCCTAACTGCGATTGCGGACATTCTGAACATACACCTTTTCATATCGCAACAGAGTACCCATTAACAAAGGAGCAGTTCTCTTTAATCGTCTTCATGAGGCTGATCTGGATGCAATAGAATGAATCGCAGAGCTAAATCTTGATGTAGTGTAAATTTATAGTTGTTCGTTTTTACTGTAACATTGTGATATGTCTCTTACACATCTGATTGTTGATTTTTGAATTGTTTGTATTTTTGTATTGATTTCTTTTTTTTTATTTTCTTGATGTCATGTGTACTCTTAATACGCCATACGAAATATATAATATATATACTTTCATAAAAAATAATATGCCCATTATTAATAAGACCCATTAACTATCAACCGGTATACCGATTTCTAATATCATTTTCCGCTCCTCGAAACCGATACGAAGACATTCGCTCCCCTTTCCGTGACATCCGATCCTAACAAAGCAAATATGCATCTAGCATTTCATTGTTCCGGACCAAACCAAACAACGAACCTACACTACATACATATATGAACGAAACACGAGATGATCGCATTCTCGCCATATCTCTGCCACGACTATTGGGAGAAGGGGGTGGAGGGTGGCCCTCGTTGAACCTGAAACCGATCCGGGGTCAAAATCCCCCCCGGCTCTTGGAAGCGGGTGGAGTGTCCCTCTTTGAGAACGATTCGTTTCTGAGTGTCCAGTAACTGAAACGGCCACTCTAGTTTAATCTCTGGTCCTATTGAATTTGACGATGGATATTATGCAGATGAGCATATATAATATAAAGGGTGCTATAAATGGTTAAATTGGGGCAAAGTTGCGTATTGATGCACCAAGATTCCATCAAAAAAGTTTTAAAAATTTCAAGGATTGCTGAGTTTTTTGGAAAAAACGGATTTTTTTGAAAATCAATTTTATTTTTTCCTGTCGTTAGTTTTTAGAAAATCAAAAAACTAATTGAACATTATCATAGCCACTTTATTAGGGCTATCTGATAGTATTTTTAGATATTCAAATTAGCTGATAATTTGTGAGATACAGAGGCCAACTTAATTTTTTTTAAATACGGACCTGCATTTTTTATTTCAGGTTTTGAAAGAACTCGGTCTCCTGAGTACAATGATATGCCACACTTTATATATATTTTTTTGTTTTGGGTCTTAACAGCAACAAAACTATGTAATTATTATTTACAATAATTTCCGACTCTGGTTTCTTAAATTATTTAATCTGATTATATTCATCGCAACAATATTGATCAGCGCTAATTAACATTGAAGGAAAATCGAATCAATTGGAATCAGCACGAGTCAAAGGAGACGAGAGCCACAGAGAAACTAAATAAAAGAGAGACACACTAGATTCTATATTTCTCTATTAGTGGAGTGTTTTAAGCCCTTATGAGATACAAACCTCGGAATTCATTTACTGTGAACGAATTTTTATAAAACTTTTTGCATTGTATTGTTAATAAGATATATTAAAGTATACCTATTTAAATTCGTTACTTTCACTTTAGTATTTAAATAAACACACACATATACAAATGCATACATACAAGATGGCTCCGTTTTCCAGAAAAGCTCTGTATCAGGATTCCTATTTGAGATTTTCACTCCAAACCTTTTACAAAATATATGTTTAATAGTAGTTCACATTTCAAAAATATTTTTATAGATATACAGAGTGATTCAAATATATATCATTTCTTTATTCGAGTTTAGTGAATTTGCTATAAAAAATTCTGGTTGCAAAAATACCTTAATAGCGAGGACGTCAATACAGACGTCCAGGAACATTCGTATGAGAACTTCTAATCGAGACGATCGACTTATTGTAAGTTTATCGCTAAGAAACCGCCGTTTGCAAGCTTTTCAAATTGATAATGAATTGCACTTAAGAACCG
The DNA here is from genome assembly GCF_002938485.1 of Sitophilus oryzae. Lineage (NCBI taxonomy): Eukaryota > Metazoa > Arthropoda > Insecta > Coleoptera > Curculionidae > Sitophilus > Sitophilus oryzae. Next base: position 1,018,863 of record NW_022147432.1, on the reverse strand, counting down.
TACATATTAACTAATGGACTACAAGAAGAAGATTAAATGAAGCAAATCTTATGTCAAGAAGGCCTGCTTCGGGACCAGAACTTACTAGATGTGTTGACTAGGCCCAAAAGCAAAGGCATGGTCTTAATGTAAAAATTGCGAAAAATGTTAGTGCCTTCTTTAAAACCGAATATTTCCAACAAAAATAAAGCTAATGAGATGAACCAAAAAACAAACCATCGAGAAAGGATGCATCTAGATGATAAAATAATTTTTAAATTTTTTGCTGTTTTAACATATTTCACAGAGTGTTTCAAACTTTCATCAAATATATCAACATTTTGTTTTCGCTCGTATAATTAACAGATGGGGAGTTTCATTTTTAATTTAGAAAAAGATACTAAGAAGTCTTTTTAAGAATACTAAGAAGATAATTTGGCAACACACTGTTTAAAAAATCATCAAAATCGGCTCATTAAAATAAAATATATTAACCTTTAAAATACATCAAAGTTTTAAGGTGCCCATTTTTCGTGCCGGTGAATGTATTTCAAAAACTATACATTTTAGTCATATACTTTTCTAATGAAACAAACCTTTATTTTTTTACTAGAATCCAAAAATCAATTAATATATAGGGTGTTCCATTACAAAAAACATAACTTTGATGTGTAACTTTTTTTGGGGACACATAATTTTAGAAAATACTTTAAATTGACTTACATAAGCTCAGAAAATTTCACTTCACTACAAACTTTTGTTCTCCTTGCAAAAACCGCGTCGTATATGACGCGCCACCCTGTATAATTCGATTTCAATTAAAATCTCAATGATTAGAATATAAGCAGAATAGCTTATGTATTAGATTTATTTATTTCAATAAATTTACTTAGAAAAAGAATTTAACAAATCAAAATATTAAGAAGGAAATAATTAAGAATTTACTAAAATAAGAAATTAAAAGCAACGAAAAAAAAATGGGTAAACATTTTAGTATTTTATCTATAAAACACAATGCAGAAGGTTTCACATTAATATATTCACAGTAATTGAATTCCGAGGTAAAAGTCTCTGGGCACTCCACTATATGGCGAAAGCGTTAAGTAGGAGGTCCAGCGAAAATATAGGTATACAGTGCTCTCGGGAGATCTCGGCATTCCTTAGTTCGTCTTCTCAACTGCCTTTGAGTTGACGCCTATTTTCGGTATTTAAATTATTAAAATATAAATAAAATATAATTAATACAGTGGATAAACGATTTTAGTCAAAGTACCGCAAAATCTGTTAAGAGAACTGTAGAAAAAAGAATCTTTAATGGTCACTTTCCGGGCCGTTTAAAAAAGAAAAACACGTCTATTAAAAGCTGTGCACGAGGTTTTCATTCAGTTTGATGAAAAGTCTTCAAACTCAAATATATGACTGCCAACTTAATATAAACATTTATTAGTTTCTATAAGTATCTACGTTTATTTGAATAAATGAGAAGCGATCAAACAAAACGGAATCCATTTTGAGATATTGGCAAAAAACATATCGTTATTGGTATAAATATGTCGTTATTGTGTCTTTTAAATAAAGAAAATTATAATGTACATGAAAGATATTATGATACAGACTTTCTAGACACTGTCTTCGCTTTTTTGTCATCATTAACATAATAATTATTACGCTAATTACAAAATTATTGATTCTTTTATCTTTAGTTAAAAATAAAGATTTATTTTTTATAATGTAAAATAGTTTGTTTAATATTATTAGGTAAAATAGCGAATATTTTATGTTTTTATGCAGCATTATGTTTTTTTAAATTTTAATGCACCTCACCTCGACAACATAAAGTCGAAAATACAGTTTGTTTCGATCATTCGCAGTTACGTCATCATTTTCGACGTTATATTGGTTTTCATGATATTTTTCATGACAAACACGGACAATAGAATGATAATCTGTGACGTAACAGCCAAGGATCAAAAAAAAAGCGTAGATGAATATGCTTCTCTAAAATACCAAAAATACAATAGGTAATTAAAACAAAAATAATCACAAGCGAATTTATCTTTTTCTGTTTGAAACTAATATATGCAATTTGATTTTGTGGATTTCACTGTTTTTTTTTATTTTCTCGACTTTCAGATCGGTTTTAAATTGGATTTAAGAAAAATTTTTGCCCAAATTTTCCCAAAAGTGTTATTAAATTTATCTTGATGAGCGCCTGATTGTTTTTATTTTTACAAAATTATTCTTCAGAATATATTTATTTATGTACTGCAAAATTTTATTGGTGTGTTTTTGCGCAATGTCTCGGGGCGCCTCGCTGGTTCTCGCATTTTTTGTGACGCTTCGGGTCCCCTCGGCGAGTGTGTACTTCCAGCAAAATAGTATTTTGAACAGATATAATTTTGTTTTGAACGAATACTGAAATAATTACTGAGTGACGAATTTAAAATTAGATAGTAATCAACAAAATGACTAATTTTCTTTTTCTCACCCTCTCTTAAATTTAAATTTTAATTATAATATTTTTTTAATAACCTCGACAATGTTTGGTAACTCCGTTTCAAATTTCATTATTTTCCTCAAACACCGAGCTTCCTGTTCCTTCCTTTCATCTATTTAATCGGCCCGCTTTCCCCTATTTTATCATCCATCAGTCGAAAACCGCACGTTGAAAGAACGGACTAATTACTACCCTGGAGCATCGTTGCTGCCGCTTCCCCTCTTCGCCACAACGAATACGTGGCGACAAACGTGTATCAGCGACAAGGGTGGATATTAGCGCCCACGGCCACGGCAAATGGCCCTGGATTAAGCTTCGATCTCTCTTAAAAGGCTGAAGCATATTTGTAGCCTGTAATAAAAAGAGAAGCAGCTAGGATATAAAAATAACGAATAGTCTACATCGATAGTCTTTGAATATCAACTAGCGAAGGTTTATAGTGCAAATCTTGTTTGGCGTAATCATTATTTCCATTTTTAGCTTTATTCTACAGTTAACACTGTAAAACTGTAACCTTGTTATGTCGCGGCCTAGCTTTGAAGGTCTTTGTTAGGTTCGCTTAATAACAACAACAACAAACAATGCTTTATAGTGTAAAAAGCCAAAACAGCTCCATCTACAAAGCACTCACAAAATAAACAAAAGCACAAAATAAAATATACAAACAACAAAAAATACACAATACAAATCATACAATTCAAAAAAAATTAAGTCATTAAAATTACAAATAGAACATACATGGACAATTGCAGAACAGTAAGCAGTAAATAGATATAATTTTAAGAGTTATAAAATATTAAATACTTGACCTTTGACCAGCGTGTGAGATGATCAAAATTTTAAAATTCAAAATTGTTCATGATTAAACATCAACAAAAAAGTCGTTTACCGCATATAGGGCTCTCTCCAGTAAGTATGATTTCAGAGCTTTGTGAAATGCGGGAAAGACTTGATATTCAAAGGCAGATGATTGTACATTTTTTGGCATTGTACGGTATTGAACCTTTAACTAGTTCTGAGCTCGGGGTTGGCAGATAAAGATCGTGCTTCGCATTCCTAAATGGATAGTTATGAGATGGCCTTTCGGGAATAGCAGATGTGTGCTTGCGGATTAAGCAAACGGATTCAAAAATGAATAAAGAAGGAAGAGTCAGTATTTTGAATTTTTTAAAGAAATTCTGGCAGTGAGTTTTACTGTTCAGTCCCAATAAATATCGAACTGCTCTCTTTTGAAGTCTGGATCAAATTTTGTTGCGCAGCAAGTACCCCAGAATGGAAGGGCATAACGAAGATGTGACTCAAAAAGGGCATAATAGGCTATTCTAGAGGTTGATAAGTTAAGTTCCTTCGAAACTGATCTTAGCGCAAAACAGGCAGCGCTTAGTTTCTTTTTTTTTCTTTGATAGAGCTTCGATGTGAAAGTGCAGGTTATAGGGTATTCTCTCTTTAGATTAAAACAAATATTACAAAAACGGCCCATTTATTAAATAAAAATGCAACTATAGTAAATATTCAAATAAACGACGATTCGACCTTGACCTCCTTCGAAGAATTCTCCGCAGAGTGTAGAGGCTGTTTTAGAGAAAATTGTCTTTAATAATAGTATATTATTCAACGAGCAATTTATGCTAGCCATTATTCACGCAGGGTCACGTTTGCGTCACGAGCCGTAGGCGAGGGGCGCAAGTCACCCGAATGAATAATGGCTACTTTGTCCACGGCCATTATAATAATTATGAGGAGTGTTTGAATTTGTATTTTTAATAATTACTATTAATTATTGTATTCATGTTTTAGGGGAAAATGTCACTACCTACTTAAAAATTTGGCAATTTCAAACGTCAAAATTAAAAGATAATAAAAACGTCAATATCATCAGTTGCTATGCATAGAGAGTCGCAGTCATGTCGAACTATTCTTCAAATATTTGGGAAGTTTATTATTAGATGTGTTTTAAGACATACCTGTATATTAGTACTTTTCTCTACCACCTTTGGTAAAATAAATTTGTTGAAAAATGATAATCGTACCACCAGCAGCTGACTTTTTGTTGTTTTGTGTAACTAAAGTTGGTAATTTGTGTTTTATCTATCGTTATATATGTATTTGAATTTTATTGATGCTGCTTCGAGTTTTTTGCAATAAAACATACTTCTACCAGCATTAGTTGAGAACAGTTGAAGAACGATAAATTGGAGTACTTTTTGTTGTTTTGTTTAACTAAAATTGGTAATTTGCGTTTTATTTAAAGTTATGTATGTATTTGCATTTCATTGATATTATTTCAAGTTCTTTGCATGAAAATATCGTACCAGCATTCTTTAGTCAATCAGGAGATTGATTTTTGTTCCGTTACAATGGCAACTAAATATACTAATAACACGGATTCGGAAAATGGATTTATGCCTTTAGCAATTCTCCAGTCTAGAAATTTTTTATAGGAAGACATGTAATGATCCTTAGGCTTTTGTGGTAGCAATCCAAGACTTGTTAATTTGACCGCCTCTGCTATCTCTGGTGGTGTACAGGGCTCATTATCACTCTCATAATTCATTTTCTGATTTTAAACGAGTTCTTGATATGCCACTTAATAATCACAACCTACTTAACATTTGAAAATTTTAAACGTCAAAATTAATAAAAAGGAAAGATAAGAAAAACGTCAAATCATCCACGCCGCGCATCGGGATGTTGTGAGTGTCACGTTGGCATAGCAACAAATGTAAAGTAAAGGCAAAGTGTGATTTATCATGATTCACTGTTATCAGCTGCTATATTTCACTCTATTACAAATATGGGAACTATTCTATATATTATCTATTACAATATTGCTTCAGCTAGGAAGTAGAATATTGATTTATTATTAAGTGGTCGTGGACAAATAAATATAAAAACAATAATTGACGCTTTTATCAGTTATTTTATTCAGTGGTTATAAATATTATTTTCATCCCACTCGAAAAATAAACTCTGGCAAAAAATAGAAATAAATTAGAGTACGCAAAATACAACGAGAGCCAAACAATGCATTCGCGCTACTGTGCCGGTTTTTGCAGTGAAGTACAAGGGATGAGACTGGCTGAATTTTATGTGCAATTAAACGCTTGTAATCCAGCTTGGATTGCAGACACTGAACGTTGATAATCGTTTATCAGGTTCACGCGTTAACGGACATTTTTTTGGAGAGTTATTTACGTACTCATTCGATGCGATTGGTCGTGTATAGGAGCTTGTTTTTTTTTCAGCTTGTTAGTTACATTTTTTTATTTAAAAATATAATATACCGGTAGAATAAATTAAGCGCATTTTTACAGCGAAGTTAATTATTGGTATAGTTTAGATAGTGCTACGTAATAGCAGTCGAGAATTATTTTTTACTGATAAAAATAATTTTATTGGAATTAAGTACATGTTTTTTTTCAGTTAAAAGATAATGTTTTTTCCTCATCCTTTATTAGAGTGGTCAAAATCAAGGGAGCTTCTGACACCGTTTTTTAAAAATTTGTTATTTCATGAGCATCTCTTTTTTCTACTTATTACTATCTTCGTACTTAACATCAAAATTAATAAAAAGGAAAGATAAGAAAAACGTCAAATCATCCACGCCGCGCATCGGGATGTTGTGAGTGTCACGTTGGCATAGCAACAAATGTAAAGTAAAGGCAAAGTGTGATTTATCATGATTCACTGTTATCAGCTACTATATTTCACTCTATTACAAATATGGGCTCTATATTCCTTCAGCTAGGAAGTAGAATATTGATTTATTATTAAGTGGTCGTAGACAAATAAATATAAAAACAATAATTGACGCTTTTATCAGTTATTTTATTCAGTGGTTATAAATATTATTTTCATCCCACTCGAAAAATAAACTCTGGCAAAAAATAGAAATAAATTAGAGTACGCAAAATACAACGAGAGCCAAACAATGCATTCGCGCTACTGTGCCGGTTTTTGCAGTGAACTACAAGGGATGAGACTGGCTGAATTTTATGTGCAATTAAACGCTTGTAATCCAGCTTGGATTGCAAACACTGAACGTTGATAATCGTTTATCAGGTTCACGCGTTGACGGACATTTTTTTGGAGAGTTGTTTACGTACTCATTCGGTGCGATTGGTCGTGTATAGGAGCTTGTTTTTTTTCAGCTTGTTAGTTACATTTTTTTATTTAAAAATATAATATACCGGTAGAATAAATTTAAGCGCATTTTTACAGCGAAGTTAATTATTGCTATAGTTTAGATAATGCTACGTAATAGCAGGCGAGAATTATTTTTTACTGATAAAAATAATTTCATTCGAATTAAGTACGTGTTTTTTTTTTCAATTAAAAGATAATGTTTTTTCCTCATCCTTTATTAGAGTGGTCAAAATCAAGGGAGCTTCTGACACCGTTTTTTAAAAATATGTTATTTCATGAGCATCTCTTTTTTCTACTTATTACTATCTTACTAATATTTTCGGTTTTAAAAAAATATCGTGATGTGGTTGTTGCTGGATGTTCGAGCTTTTATTCCTCTTTACTATCAACTACACATAATTTTGTATCTAAAACTTTTGAAACAAAAAAAGTATTTTATCGTGGACCGGGAAAAGATTAATTCACGAGCGATGAAATCGCGAGTGAATTAATTTCGGGAGACGATAATGCAAGGTTTTAAAAAATATTCAGAAATTATTTTTTCAAGGAATTTATTACGAGTAGAAAAAATATTGTGCTGGGTTGTCGTTAGTTTCTATGTTATTTGACAAATAAATAAAGCTGTCTCTTTAGTTGTCAGTTTTGAGTCAGTATTTTTTAATTCTCTTTCGTGTCGATTGCTGATTGAATTGGAGCCAGAAATGGCTCAAAACGATATAAGTAAACTACCAACAAATATTCAGGGTGAGGCGACAAACGCCATATCCAAACTACTTCCATTTAAATCCCGAATAACTTATGAAAAGGAATGGAATTTCAAAAATGGAAGCAATTAAAAAACGTGCGAGAAGAAATAAAGTGTTTAACCTATCCTCGCTGTTAAAGTATTATTTAATCTACCCTTGCGGTTAAAGAATTATATTATCTATTATGTTTGATAGATATAAGGCAATTTTAACAGTTGCTATGGAAAAATAATATAAAATCATATTTTCATTCAAGTATGAAGTGGCTGTCTGTCTATAGATTTGTCATATAATTTTTCCAAAATTCTGGTAAAACTCTGAAGTAAACTGCATAAAATTTACTATACTAACACTATTCCAACTCTAACTAATGACATAAGCTTTTAAACTGTTGGTCTTAATAACATTTATAAATAGTTTCTAACCAATTTAAATACTAAGGATTACCGTTTAACGTCAATCTTTATTAATTATTTACTTATCTATCAATCATTCGCCTTAGTTCTTCATTAATATTTACTACTTTGCCGGAGAAACTTTTATGCCCTCAAAACAATTAATATTCGATTATGCAGTTTTAATAGCTTCACAAAGTCCTGACACTTTCCGTAATTAATTTATACGAACTTGTCTACTAAGTGTTGCCTAATCAATTTTAAAAGCCCGACATTTGTCAGTGAAGTAAAATTAGTGACTATAGTTGTGTTCGGGAAAGTATTACCGTCAAAATTCTTGCTTTATTGGAAGAATTCTACAAACTAACAAGTCGAGAATTTCCTTCTGATAAAATAGATGATGTGATTAATGAATTGCTATCTAATAACAACGTTGCTAAGATAAAATTTAAGAGTCTATTACGCTGTACTTTCGGGTCGCTCTCAGGGGTCGGATATAAACCACATAAAAAATACATTATGCACCATATTTTATTGACAAAACATTTACAAACGAAATACAAACCCCAAATCATAGACACAATGATAACATTACACAATATACCGGGTGCGTCTCAAAAGTGGCTAACCCCTATAACTTTTTTTATTTTTTCAGATAAAACAACGAGATTTTGTATGTTAGTATATGACATAAATTGGGATTGATTGACGTATTCAATTGTTTTCGGTCACTTCCGGTTTCACCGGAAATATCAATAACTTTTGATTTTTAAATGGCACCCTCGGTATTTTTTTACTTTATTCGATAGAGAATGACATTCTGAATGGAATGACATGTCATATGTCAATTTTTGACATAGTCACTCAAAAACAATTCTATTTTAAATTTCAATCTAGAGTGCCATGGCTGTGTTAAAAACACTAAATTTTAATCAAATAGCCTTAGAAAAATAAATTTGATCGTCTAATGTTTTTAGTGTCTTGTCCTGGCCGGTTAAAAGATGCCCAAATCGTATCTTTAATCATATCTCAATTTTTTCAAATGGAACGAGGGTGGCTCATTAGCATATTTGGAAAAAGCATTTTTTTACGAATAATTTGATACCACACACTTGGTATTTTGAGTCAAATTGTCGTTATAAACCGGATGTTACAATTTCAAATAAACCATATACGCCAAAATGTCAAAAGTTGACATATGATATGTCATTCGATCCAGAGTGTCATTTTCTATCGAATAAAGTAAAGAAATACCGAGGGTGCCATTTAAATATCAATAGTTGTAGTCATTTCCGGTAAAACCGGAAGTGACCGAAAACAATTAAATACGTCAATCAATCCCAATTTATGTCATATATTAACATACCAAATCTCGTTGTTTTATCTGAAAAAATAAAAAAGTTATAGGGGTGAGCCACTTTTGAGACGCACCGGGTATTGTACACACTTAAGATTCCATACATACGAGGCGTTTCGGAAAAAATAAGAAGGATAGAAAAACAATATAACATACGAACATCTTTCATAACACAAAATACACTTAGATCCATTTTATCACATAATAAACCAATGAATACAGAACAAGTAACAAAAAATTTAATATACAAAATACCATGTGAATGGGATAAATTTTACATTGGTGAAACATCTAGACCCTGAAATGTTCGAATTAAAGTACATAAAGATTATTTAAGAAAGAGAGATTTTCACAAATGTAAGATTTGTCAGCATTCATGGGACACGGGGCACAAAATAAATTTTAATAACGCTGAAATTATAACGAAAAAAGCGATAACCTCTAAAAGAAAAATAAAAGAGGCTTTTTTAATACAATCTAATAAAAATCAATGTATTGCTCATGCACCTGTAGATGTTAGTAATGTATCGCAATCGCTTCTTTGATTTTAACGAACATAACATAAATAAACATAACATACTTAAAAATAATCATACAGAAAGTTTGGAGCTTTTTGGTTTTACCTTCTTAAGTAATTGTTATCAGGTAGTAATTGCTAATTTTGAAGTTTAACTTGATATAATATCATTTTAACAGAACATCAAAGGTTTTTGTAGACGTATCTGTTTTAAAAAAACTAAAGTGTTCTCGAATAGTTGAATTTAATTATTTTAAATAATTTTTTTCTTTATTCTTTCTATTTTTTTTGCTTCAGACGACGGAAAGAGATAAACTTTCCGAAACGTTAAGCATTTTTTGTTCGTTAGGCAAATTTGTATATCTGTAAACCTAACTTGTCACAAGTAGTTTCCGTTTGGGATTAACACAGAAGTGTTTACAAAAAATAACTAGTTTATTTTGTAGATTTTCTTGCAGTGGCGAAATACCCATATAGGATTTTTTGGAAAAAATATACTTAATATAAATATGAAATAATTTAACGTACGGATCCCAGATATATGTCTAATTATATTGGTGATTAGACACTATGCAACATTAGTATAAAACTTTCTTTCACATTTTCAAAAACGACCGAACATCCCAAGCCTGGAAAGCTTATCATACTGTATAAAGCAATTAATCTGTTAGAATATTTATCTAAATAATCATTTCAATTTGGTCGCATAAGAATGATAAGTCTGTCACAAGTTAACGACTATTGCCGGAACATTTTATAAATCCAAACGGAGCAAATTGAGCCCCTATTCGGAGAATATTTATTTGAGCCGACGCGACACGACGCTCGAGCGTCGACCTTATCGCTAGACATCATAATGGCGTCACTTTTCCATTTAACAAGCGTTGATTTTTCCAATTTTTCCGCCTTTTCCAGCAAACGACAACTACACTGATAAATAGAAGTTTATTTTGTGTGTATGTATGCATGAATTTTTGAATGACGCGTCTTTTTTAGACTTTTTCTGCCGGATCGTTATCAGTTATTTATATCCATAATAGTCTGGGATTTTTAGTTGACTGTACTCCAATAAGTTAGCTTGTTAATAATCTGTAATATTATAAATATTTGCTTTTTTTTTGATGTTTGTTAGTTACATTATTTATAACTCAAATATTTTAACAATCTCTGATTTATTGGATTTGTCTCCGCAGAAATTATTATTAATTAAACATAATAGTTAATATACTTGTAGAATAGGACAATAACTATTAAACATCGGAAAAATTTATAAAAAAAATTGTACAGACAATAAATTAAAAAAAAATTAAGTGTGGATCTCCACCACCTTCAGCAATTGATAGATCACATCAGGCACGCATATAGTTTATTTGTAATAACGGAAAATCAATAACATACTATATTCGATAGTAATTAAACTTTTAATCGTAATCAAAAGCGCGATTTTTAAATTAATTGTTGTCAGCCATGGACATATTCGGCACTGCGGTGACTAACTGGAATTTAAATATCCCGCTAGGGATTCAGGTGGTAGCTCTGCTGTGAAAAATGTCAAGTTGCCATATTTATTTATTTATTTCCTAACTGTATTGTGCTAACTATATTTTCATTCGTTTAAAACTAAAAAACTTTTTAGTTTACACTTGATAATGGTCAGTGATCCTGCTGACCGAAATGTTGTATTAATCAAAATAAATAAAGACAATGGACAGTGGTGACGCTAGAACCTTTTTTGGGGGGGAGAGGACAATCAATTTTCCCAACTTCCTACTTTTTTTTTAGAGAGGCCATATACCCCAGTCTAAATAGACATTTCAATTAACAATAATTCGCATAGAGCTGAAAATTGGTACAGGTCTTAAATACACTATTATAAATAATATCTGAAAAATCCCCACCCCTCCCACGTCTGCTAAAAAAATTATTCAAGGTTAAAAGTCAAAAATATGTTTTTTTGCTTTTTTCCCCTAAACGGTAAACGCTATCGCAAAAGTACCTTAAACAAATATTGTAGACCCATTAAACTTTTTAAAATTTTTTTAATCTGAGTGGTAATCTTCAAATGATACTTCAACAGTAATGTCTTCTTCGCTTTCTTCTTTCTCATCTTCTTGTGGAGTATCTGGAAATCCATCTATGACAGATGCATCAGTTGTCTCCTCATCAAGATCCTCATCTGTATTTAAGTCAATATTCGAGCAAGACTAACCTTGACAATTAGTACATTTACAAAACAATCCGACTCTTTTAGAACCACAGTTTGCGCTACAACCCTTTTTGCAATTGCAAAAAATTGTGTTAAGTAGTTTTTCTGGAGCAGGTGGAAGTAAAGTTTTGATCGGCTCCAAAGTATTATCTATAAGTTTCCAACCTCAGTCTTCTGGGTTCAGTTGACTGCGTAGCCACAATTGAACTTTATAGTATACACGATATAAGTGTTAACAGGCAGAAGCAGATGTTGTGGAGGAAGACAAGAAAGTTGTAGGTACCATTTTATTGTTCCGAGTATTTTTAACAAAACTTAAATATCTATACTTGTCTATAGAATCAAGTTTTTTAGAGCACAATAGCAAGAAGCAAGCGAATTCCCCTTGTGATGATGACTTGTGGAGAAGAGTCAATTTTTTGAATACGTCTGCGCAATCAGTTAAATAATTACGTGTTTCAATTTATATGGGCGAAACCCGTTACAATATTTTTATTAAATTGAGTCTCCTATCTATGATGTATACCGGCCGAGTATGTGTGCATATTAGTATTTTCGATGTTTGAAATCGCCATATCTCAGGAATAGTGGTTCGTAAGAGAAAAGTATAAGAACCATTATTGTAGAAAATTTAATTGTCTACAACATTTGTTTAAGGTACTTTTGCGATAGCGCTTGCCGTTTAGGGGAAAAAAGCAAAAAAACATATTTTTGACTTTTGACCTTAAATAATTTTTTTAGCAGACGTGGGAGGGGTGGGGATTTTTCAGATATCATTTATAATAGTGTATTTAAGACCTGTACCAATTTTCAGCTCTATTATTGTTATTTAACCCCCTTTTTTTGGTTATTTTGACTGGGGTAATAATACATGTAATAATGTATAGTGGTATAAAATATAACTGCAACCTGCACATTAAACGGGGAACTCCAGACTCCAGTTCAGCAGAACGCGTTGTTCCCAACCAAAATTTAATTAATAAAAAGAACACAAAAGTGTGGCGTGTGCCTGTGGTCCTACTTTGAGCGTCATATGAAAGTAATTTCTATCTCTTTTTAGGTACGTACAATAATAAGAAATAGGACTACCCTTAGCGCATAAACCGAAAACGCTATTTAGTCGGAGATATAGACATATATATATCTCTGTATTTAGTACAGTTCCGGCCGAGGACGCCACATCCGAGTGGTCTTCATCGGCTTATTAGACGAGGGGATTTTACCGAGCATTAGTGCTGGGGCATAATTTGTTTTTTTTTTGACAAATTTGGGATTTAGACGTCGCTTTGTCATAACTAATTTCCCAACTGAATTATACATTGGGGGGATGCTCCCCCCCCCCATCACCCCCCATAGCTTCACCACTGACAATGGAAGTCCGAAATTCTTTCATTTTCACGTATTTTTATTTTGCCCTTCTCTGTTTCAGTGGAAAAATAGCCAGCTGTTTCCATTACGTTCCACTATATGATTTAAAATGAGGGGTAAAATTTTTTATATAAATATTATACAAAATTTGTTATATATGTGTTAAATTTGAAAATATATATTTTCCCTTTTTATTTCAAATTTGTGAATGCGTATATAAAATAAATAAAACAAAAACCGTAATTCTTTTGTGTCGCATGTTTTATTTTCACACGCTATAGCATAGTTTATCGTACCTATAGAGAATAAATATAATATACATAAAAAATATATATATCTATATAATAGATGAATAAAATAATATAAACTATCATATAATTTTTATTTTGTTATTTTAAATATTATACAGGGTGCTATATTCAGTATTGCATTCAGTAATATAAAAAATAAATACTTTCTTTTATATGATTGCATGCATTTTTAGATATTATGTACCTTAACAAAATTTAAAAAAAAATATTGTAAAACGATTTTTAATTTTTGCTGGATTTATTTGGAGAAGTATTTTAAATTAAATGTCGCTTGTATCACTTTTTGCTCTTTATAACCTAGTGTCTTATTAAACTGAAAATCTGATGTTACGTTTCGGATATACTATCATCACCTTCATTTTGTTTCACATTTATCAAAAAAAAATGTCTCTTGTTTTTTGATACGTCGGAAACGAAACATCGGACTAGACATTTAGTAGCACCATCTTATAAAAAGAATAGTGACAATGACGAAACAATATATATTTTAAAGTATTCATTCAGACAAAACCTGAAAATAAACGATTTTACAACATCTGGGGCACGGTAGAGCCCCGGCCAAGTCAAGCACAGCCGTACCATCCTTTTCTCGAAGGTATTAGCGGCACTTTTGACTACCCTGTAATTTGTGGATAACGTTGTGGATACAGCAAGAATATTAATTTTCACTACACTTGAAGACATACTATAGCTGGCTAGGTTATCAAAATATCTAGTAATTATCTCACATAGTTTATGAATTATCGCTTGTCAAATTTCTTTAATTTCGACATTGACTCACTGACAGATCATAAAAATTCTAAGGTACTTCTAGATGTGTCACAAACTCCAAATTTAGAATTTTAGGTAGCTTTAAGCTTATAACCAAAGGAAAAAAACGAAAAATCTCGCAATATTCTTATGGATTAAAAGTTAGATGTCTAGCCGCTAACGGTAACTAGCTTTCCAGTCGAGAAAAAGCTAGAAAACTAGAATTAATCGGAGCGGTCTCCTTCAATCAAGGATTATGAGTTTTTCCTAGTCAGACTTTAACTTGTAATGAAGTACCTATTTATTTTTTTAGTTTGATATGTTAGATGCTAGGCCTGAACATATATCGAGCAAGGTTTGATAGCGCGGCGCAAAAGTATTCCGCTAGTACCCCGGGAGGCTGCCTCATTGCACGATATTATATTCTATAGTAATTAAAAAAACCTTATCCTTAAGTGCACAGTTTAGATTTACTTAGTAATCAAAATAGTAGACGATTCTTTTTTATAATTATGGTGTCGTGCATGCAATTTCCAAGTCATTATAATTATTATAGAAATAAATATGACTAATATTGATACTAACAATTTATAACAAAATTGATGAATAGGTGCTTAAAGAGAGACTAAATAAAATTAACTTGGTTTTACATGAGATCCCACAACTTTTTATATTGGCAGTTTTTTACATTCTATGTTTTTGATGGGATACTAAATTATAAAGAAATATCAACAAATGAATAAAATTATTGCATAATTTTATGGCATACGATAAGCATTTTCTTATATTTCTTTTCAAGAACAAATAGGTGATTTTTCTTAACTCCGTCTCTGAATAAACGCGTTGCTGCCCTCCTCTACTATACGTCAAGTGCACTAAAAATAATTTGACAAATATATCTGCTTAGAAGTTCGCCGGTTGCAAATGCACACCAGGAAACACCTCGAGGATACATGTCGGGGCGCTTTTGAATAAATGTTTGGAGACAGAGTGGGGGACCGAAATGTGGGAGTGGGCGGCAGATGTATAGAACGAACAAGGTTGCATTTACATACAGGGGCAATTTCAAATAATACTCTTTATTCTGACGCGGCAAAAATAGTTTTATATTTCTGTATTTTTATCGCATAGAAACGAAATTGAATAAAAATAACGAGAGATATGTTAAAATAAAGTAACTAACTATGTGTTAGTAACATGTTTGCAATAGGTTTTTTATTAAATATAAATATGCAAATTTAGGTATTGGAAACGTACGAAAAATCAGTTATTTATAAAGACATAATAAATAATTTTTACTACACTTATATTTTTATCAATTTTATAAGCCGTAGCATCTAAAAGTAAAGTGGAGTGAGAAATTTTTGAGTGGAGTGAAACTTCTGTACGCGCGATAGGAAAAAAAATTCAAGGCCGTGACACACGAGAGGCGCCAGGAAAAGTGGTAACGATCGGAGGTTAAGACGGAGTGTCGTAACTCGGGCCTTGAAGAGACCAGAATTGCACTAAGATCAGACGACCATCAAATACAGAGCTATAGGAAGACGAGCAAGACTCTAGGCTGCCAAATCTGTACCAAAATATAAAAGAGGAACTGTAATGTTCTGGAGAGGTATTATGCTGAGAGCAAAAACTCCATTGTTACCACTTAAACAAACTTTAACGGGTCAGAGGTATGTTGATTTAATGCTAGAACCAATCGTTTAGTGATTGGAGAGTTGCAATTGGCGATAATTTTAACTTCATGCACAATAGTGCCCCTACCCATACCAGCAGAGGTGTCATAGTTTTGGACTGACCTGCGTGTTCACCAGATTTAAGCCCTATCGAACACTTGTGAGACCAGCTCAAAAGAAGGGTTAGAGCTTGTCGAAACAATCCACGAAATCTCGCACAGCTTATTGATGCAGCATTAGCAGAATGGGAAAACATAACCTAAGACAACGTTGATAACTTAATAGGAAGCACGCCAGCGCGGATAGAAGATTGCATAAGGGCTAGAGATGGCAATGGATTATTAAAGTTATCAATTTTGTTTTTGCTTTTTGACCATTAAAAAGTTAAATCTCATTTCGTTTCAGAAACCAAAAAAAACCATTGTGTTTATTTTGGAAACTGATTAATTTTTCTTATTGTTATATGGATTATTTTTCATTAAACTAAGGACTGAGTTTTATTCATAAACACAAAATGTTCATACGTGTCAAAAATTATGAAAAATAATAGATAATTCCATATAAGTTTGGTTGTGTGTATATCAATTGAAATTAAAAAAAAACTGCAATAAAGGCATACTCACGCATATGAAGTTAAACTCGATTTCGTGAATTTATCTTATGATATATATATATAATCTTATATCTTTATCTACTGACCTGAAACAGAAAAGTAATTCTAAATATATTTTTTAATTATATATTTAGTACTAAAACTATAATAATAGCATAACCAAAAATTATGACAATCTTATGAAAATATCTAAAATGTATATTTCAGGACTTAAAAAGCATATCAAAATAACGTTGATTCCATATAAAACATTTCAGAATTCAAGCAGAACTGCAAATATTCTCCGACTACCGAAAACCGAGTTAGTTTAAAATCGCAGTTACATTTAATATTATCTAAGTGACAAATATCAAGAAAACAGAACAGACGGGCTGTTTCGTGGGGTGGTTTTAAGTTAAAATTCCTTGACGTAAACGGAAAACTTTAAACGGATGTTACGCTATTCAAATAAAATTTTATTAGAATATTGTCACAATAAAGAAAGGATTTTATTGTATCCTTGTTTTTATATTACTGTCTGAAAATATTAGATTACTTTCTTAAAACAGAAGGTGTAATATTGTTTAAAATGCAAAATAAAATAAAAGTAAAAAAGTATTTTTCAATTTCCGACAAAAAATCGTAACTCAATACCAGCTGATTCTCATTAGGAGTGGTATTACAGTTGGGGGTTGGAACTTTTGGTGTTACACAGCTAAATAAAACACTAAATCACCACAATACACCAAAACACTTTTACTTTTACACTGGACCCGTGTTTCGCTAACTATGTTAGCATCATCAGCAGATGATTAAACTAAACTACAATCTACAATTTGAGCGTTTATATACTCGCTCAGTGGACACCGAGTGAGCGTGGCAAGATCTAGCCAACCGAGTCAGAGCCTACCGAGCGTAACAGTTAGATTTCCGTCACTAGAGTAGTAGGAACAAAGAACTTGAAGGAATTGGACCGTTGTCTCTGTTCATACTATCTTTACATTTATTAATTCTGATGCTTTCATATTTATCTAATTGCCTGTAATTTGAGACTTGTTTAATTAATTTTAAATTATTAAGATCTATACAAAGTCCTATATCAACAATATGTTCAGCAACGCAAGCTTTATCCGGTCTACCATATCTTATCTGAGCTAAATGTTCTTTAAATCTAGTTAATATTGATCTTCTAGTTTGCCCAACATATTTCTGATTACAATCTTTACAAGAAATTTCATAAATACCCGACCTTTCCAGTGGAGGTGTTTTATCCTTTGGATTACGTAATAATTGTTGTAATTTATTATTAGCACTATACACAAGTTTATAACTAACATTCTTAAAAATTCCTTTTAGACCACGGGATAACTCTCTATCAAACGGTATTGAAAAATATTTTGACGTATCTTTCTCCACTTGAAAAGTCGAATTTTCAGAAATCATTAACCTATACCTACGTTCTCTAATTGTTTTATCAACTAGCGAAGGAGAATATCCATTACACTCCGCTACATTCCTAATGTAATCTCTTTCTATTTCATATCTTTCGTTGGTAAGTGGAAAACTAAGTAATCTATGAACTAAGAAATTTAAACTAGTCATTTTATGTTCAACCCTATGATGTGATTCATTGGGAATATATCTGCTTGTAGTGGTATTTTTCCTATAGATATCAAATTCCAGGCAATTATTAGTATTTCTAATAATTTTTCGATTATTTAACTTAGAAATAAAATTATCTATGGTGTCTGAATGTGTGTCAAAAACAGTAAAAATATCATTCACATACCTACACCATACTCTTGGAAAATACTCAAACTGATTCTTAGCCTCCACTTCAAACCTGCCCATGAATAAATTAGCCAAAAATGGAGACAACGGATTACCTACCCGCTGTTCAAAAAGGTTGTTATTAAATTGAAAACAATTTTGTTTCATACATAACGATGTAAGCTCAATATATTCAATCACAGTTTTGTTGTTGAGACCATTTGCGTTCAGTAATTCCTTCAAGTAGCCTAAAGTATGTGGAATTGGAACATTTGGGAACAACCAAGATACACGAGGAGTGGAAACTATCAAATAAATACTATCGAAACATTCGATAGTTGCAATTCATTCGAGTAATTCGATAGCTAGTAAGAAAACATTCATCGAAAACTATTCGAATAAAAATTATCGAATAGATGCGTCATCTACCTTGAAATAAACTTGAATTGTAACTTATTCGGGAAGCATTTTAGGGCATATGTTCATAAGAACTCTTTGTGAACTACTGGAAGAATTAACTCTAGCGGGAATACACTGCATAGGGTATGCAGATGACATAGTTATTATTGCACGGGGGAAACATGAAGGTACTCTGTGTGATATTATCCAAAGAGGACTCCGCATCGCTGAGAAATGGTGCATGACTGTCGGGCTGAGTATTAACTCAGATAAAACCGCGGTAATGCCATTCACCAGAAAGCGAAGTTTGAAAAACTTGAAAAGAATCTATCTAGATGGAAAGGAAATACTGCCATCACAGGATGTGAAATATCTGGGAATAACCCTGGATAGTAAATTTCTCTGGAACAGGCATATTAAGAACATTACCAGTAAAACCACAAAGGCTCTCCTGATAGCAGAAGACTGGCGGTAAATAGGTGGGGCTGCGCCTCTAACATTTTGCGCTGGATGTATACCATGATAGCAAGACCCATGATTACTTATGGACCGGTTACTTGGAATACAAAACTAGAGCAACGTACAGCAAGGCAAAACCTGTGCAAAGTACAGAAACTGGCATGTATCTGTATCACAGGTGCCGTGAGAACATGTCCAACAGCAGCAATGCAGGTCATTCTAGACCTAACACCACTGCATATTGTCGTCGTTATGCCAATGCAACGATGATTAGAATGGTCATTGACGGAAACAGTACTGGGAGAATTTTCAGGTCAGGGGCTTGGAACACCCTCAAAAAGAAAATTCCACTTCTCCCACTCCCAGTGGATGACATACCAAGAATTTACAACTTTGAGAAACACCTCACTGTAGTATTGAGTAATAAAAAGTATTGGCAGAAAGAAACTCTTACAGGGATAGGAGTATTTGGGCCGAAAACTAAATACTCCAAACCAATGGGCACCTACCTCAGTATCCTTCAGGCAGAAATTTATGCTATCGAAAGATGCGTACAATTTATCTTAGATAGGAACTATCGAAAACAGGAAATTGCCATCCTATCCGATAGTCAAGCAGTACTTAACGCGTTACAACTCAATAACCATCAATTCGAAGTTGGTTAAAGAATGCTTAGAGAAGCTCAACAAATTAGGCAAAGAAAATAAAGTCCTCCTACTTTGGGTGCCTGCTCACCAAGGGATAGAAGGCAATGAAAAAGCAAATGATCTAGTTAGGAAGCGGAACTGAAAGCGGAACTGAAGAATATGAAAGACTCCATCCGTAACTTGGAATGGGTGTCCTCCAACGGTCTAAGACACTCGAAAAAGTACCTCAGATCTTACGACCGAGAAACATTTGATTTAAGTAAAAAAATCTTCGGATTATCACGGGGTTTCTAACAGGACGCTGTCTCCTCAATGAACACCTCAGTAGACTGAAGTTGAGAAACAACGGCCAATGCAGATTCTGCGGGGAAAATGGGGAAACACCAGAACACCTTATCACTGAGTGCGCCGAGACGACGACCATTCGTGCCATGAACTTTGGTACGGCTGATGTCGAGGATGGAGAGCTGGCCTCTGTGGAGCCGTCTCAGATACTGGATTTTGTTAAAGCCCTGAGACTGTATGATGAGTTATAACTCGCTGTGATTAACTCTCCTCCTAAACATTCTACATTCTACAAGAACTCTTTGTTTTATTTTTATTCATAGAATCATCTACCAAAGTTAGATAAACTATTTTTTTGACACCCTGTATGTGTATTTTCTAATTATCTTAAATACATTTTTTTTAATTTGCTGTAGATAACATTCTAAATCAGTGTTATAAATTTTAATGTATGTAGTATGTATGTAAGTATAAATTAGATTAAATAATTCATATATCAATTTTATTTTTACTTTAATTGTGTTAATTGTGATTGTGATAAAAACACCGTTTTTGACAAACCTTTTTTATTAACACCAAGCTGATTTTTCGATTAACTTGTGCCCTGCTGACGAGAATCCAGAAATTGACCTTCGCTACCGTATTATACCCCAAATCTATTTTATCTAAAATTGGAGATTATCTCGAAATTACCTAATTAGGCAAATGGACAGTAAGTAATATACATTTGGCCGTTTGTTTCCGTACAAAGCGGCAATATATTTGCCTTATAGCTTGCCTCGTTTTCCGCAAATGTAATAATTCGCTTTGTGAAAGTATTCATTAAGAGACACAATGCGTAAGGGATGCATTAGGGATAAAAGCTATTTATTTAATGGAAATTAGATATAAATTATAGAGGAATACATAAAGTATACTAAAAGCATTGTTTTATTAAGTCTGTATTTTTTTGGGGTAAATAAATTATACACTAGAAATAGACGAGTATTTTTTTGGAGAATTACATAATTTCAGTATAAATAGGGGTTATACTGAAATTATGTACTTTTCCAAGTAAGTATATTAGGGTTGTAACGTTTTTAGTTCGTTACATGTCTTTTTTATATATAATATATGATATCTGGCCTATCATCACCGGATTCCCTCTCGTTCAGGCCGGATAGATTATTTGACGCGTAATTTTTACGTTCCCTGGTCGCCAACCCTGTGATCGTTCGACACAACCCTGTTACTCTTCTGTGAAGGCGCGCGCTGTCAACATCGCTTCTGTCAACTCTCCGTGCTTAACCTCACTTTGTTTTGACGCTCTGTTGTATCCCAGCTTTTAGAAATGGTGATTATTTAAATCTTGCTGTATAATTTGAATCAGCTGCTATTTCGAGGCTACAGGTAAAGATGAGTTATTACCTTTTATAGATTCGATATTATTATTGAATATTTTTAGGGTAGAGTTACGGATGTCCCAACTTTGTATTTGTATTTGGCTGGCACGTTGGCGTCCCTTTGCTTTTGTCCTCCAGAATGTCATTTGGAAGAAAGGACAGATTGTTTATTATTATTGATTAATTTTCTCTCTAGTGAAATACCTTATCCACGACTGCTCTCCGATAAAAAGCTGCCGTTCGCAGTGGTAGTTGTTTAAAAAAACGCTACAGGGTTTAGGTTTAGTATAGACTTATTGTAGAAAATAAATCATGGAATTGAAAAATAATGGAATTGAAAAAAAAAAATTCTGTAATTATTGTTTAATATCTACTATTTTTATTGAAATATATCAGGAGAAAATTTCCCACAATAAACATATTCAGAACAGTAACGCCCACCTCCCATTTACCACATATTGTCTGTATCAGGAGGCGGGGTAAAATTCTACTAATTCGACAAGACTGGATTAGGTGTTATTAACTTCAAATAATAAAAGCAAACAATGGTTAAAATTTGTCTTGACCTAATATAATATTAATTCACTAAATATACCGGGTGGTGCATCGTCTTTGGAAACAGGAAATCCCATGCACATTTTGAACTGTTCAAATATTGGCTCCCCTATTGATTTTACAGCAAAGTCGTAAATACATTTTTTAAAGCTTTATGTATGGTAAATACACATGTCAAATTTGAACAATTTTGGACCATGTAGTGTATTAATATTAATACACCCTATACATAATAGTTTAGATATAAGTATTTCTTAAGTTAAGTTAATTAAGGACAGTTTATATTGTATCTTTAGAAGTAGTTGTTTATATAATATTAGGAATGCAACTATGCATTATGGATGTTGTTTATATAATATTATGGAATGCAACTATGCGATATGCTAATTAAAAAAAATGTCTATACCTATGTGGCGGATTCATCTCTTCAAAAAAATCCTTTATGGGTATTTCGCCACTGCACGGCAATCGCTTCTCTGATTTAAAGAACATAACATACGTAAAATTTAAAAATAACCATACAGAAAGTTTGAGGCTTTTTGGTCTTACCTTATTAAGTAATTGTTATCAGGTAGTAATTGATAATTTTGAAGTTTAACTTGATATAATGTCATTTTAACAGAACGTCAACAGTTTCTTGTAGACGTATCTCTTTTAAAAAAGTAAAGTGTTCTCGAATAGTTGAATTTAAATATTTGAAATAGTTTTTTTTTTATTCTTTGTAATTTTTTTGCTTCCGGCGACAGAAAGATATAAACTTTCCGAAACGTTAAGCATTTTTTTCTTTGTTAGGCAAATTTGTATAGCTGTAAACATAACTTCTGACAAGCAATGTCCGTTTAGGTTTAACGCAGAAGTGTTTACAAAAAATAACTATTTTATTTTGTAGATTTTCTTGCAGTGCAGTGGCTAAATACCCATAAAGGATTTTTTTGGAGAGATGCTAATTAGAGTTAACCGAATTTAATTACTATTAAGATTTACACAAGAACAGTTTGTACAATTTAGTCAAAAATAAAGTTGGTTTTTTATATAGTCCTAGAGTTTCCGTCAGAGCATGTAATTGCGAACTCAAATAAGAACATTACATGGCAACCCTGCCATTGCATGCTTTGGGGAATTCATTTGAAGATTATGGTATAAAATTGGATACATAAGCCTCATTTTCTAAAACTACATATTAAATAAATAATAATTACCTTTTGTTTTACTAAAATTTTTGTATTATAGGTACATTCCGTAACGTTGTTGTTTTCCTTTCTTAATGAAACATAAATTTTAATTATTTAGGATCCAAAGCTAATTACTACCGATTTCTAATTATGAAACAACATCAGCTGGATGTATTTTTAAAGTAATATCCAAAAGCTCATTATCTTCACACATTAATTTTAATGATTCTCCTGCTTGCTCCTGCCAGATGCTGTTAAATGTTGCTTATTTATACTACGTAATCATATTTTTATACTGATTAAAACATATAACCATATTAAGTTAAATAATAAATACAGTTCATAATAAATAACCAAATTTTCTTTTAGTCACGTGATTAAAATTCAGCGGCACAGCGTCGCCCTCTTTCACACATGTTCTTTTAATCAAAATATTTTAGAAAACAAAAATAAATTAATTATAAATATATAAACAGTTATTATTTACATCAACAAAACTCACCTCTTTAACAAACACTTAACGGACATAAAATGTCATTTCTACCGCTTTTTCGTTCAAAATATTTTAATAAAGTTGCGATTAGTTTTTTACGGCTATTAAGTTATCTTGTTATCTTCGCACTAAAAGAGGTTCTAAAAAAGAACAATGTTCATCTGCAAGGTCAGCTATTAAACATCTTTAAGCTTACAGTATCACAACACTATTGATTTAAACCAAAAACTCGTAATACAAAACTGAAGTGTCAAAACGAATGACAATGTCAGGAAATAAATAAATAAATGTGACATTTTTTACAGCAGAGCTACCACCTGAATCCCCAGCGGGAAATTTAAATTCCAGTAAGTCAGCCCGGCGCCGAATATATCCATGGTTGGCAACAGTGAATTTAAAAATCGAGCGTCCTCGATTACGTAACTAAAAGTTTAATTGATATCAAATATACAGGGTGCTACAAATTCGAGGTATGAGCATTGGTATCTCGTTAACCGTAATATTTAAAAATTTCTAGGATTGCTGATTTTTTTTCGAAAAAAAAGCGGATTTTTTTGAAATCAATTTTATTTTCTTCTGTCGTTACTTTTTTGAAAATCAAAAAACTAAATGCACATTCTTAGCCACTTTATTAGGGTTATCTGATGATATTTTTAGATTTTCAAATTAGCTCATAATTTGTGCGATACTGAGGTAAACTTATTTTTTTTAAATACGGACCTGCATTTTTTATTTCAACTTTTAAAAAAACTCGGTCTCCTGAGTACAGTAATATGCCACACTTAATATTTTTTTTGTTTCGGACATTTAAACACAATTTATTTAAACTAATTTCGAGTCCGGCTCTGTTTTTTTTAATATTTAATATATTTATCCTTATAATATTTATAAGCCTTCAAACTTAACAATGACGTGGGGTAAAACATTGAATACGGAAAATCAAATGCAATAATAAATAAAAAATAATATAAAATAAATAATATAAATATAATATAATATAAACAATCAAATCATTTCCCCGGAAGATGGATTGGAAATGGTAGAGCAGTATAATGGCCAGGGAAGTTTCTGGACCTGTTGCCAAGGAGCGGGAGGGGGGGGGGGCATTACTTGGCGTCATTTGTAAAAGTAAAATTAATATTTTTCAACATTTACAATAAAGAGTACAAAATGTATTCGGAAATATAAGAAGATATGTTCAAAGAGCTATAAATAAAATTGAACGAATAATAAATTTGTGCAAAAGGTAGAGTGGTAACCCTTCCGAACATGTAGAGCATTAGAAACTAGTTTGTAGAAGTTGATTTATTTATAATAACTACGATTAATATTATGCATATTATGCATATTGCATATTATTAATCTTTCAATTGGCTCGATTTTCCTTATTCAATGTTAATTAGCGCTGATCAATATTGTTGTGATGAATATAATCAGATTAAATAATTTGAAAAACCGGAGTCGGACTTGGAATTATTTTAAATAGTAATTAAATAGTTTTGTTGTTGTTAAGGTTAGGTTAGGTTGTAAAAAAGTATAAAGTGTGGCACATCATTGTATTCAGGATATCGACTTCTTTCAAAACCTCAAATAAAAAATGCAGGTCCGTATTTAAAAAAACTAAGTTGGCCTTTGTATCTCACAAATTGTCAGCTAATTTGAAAATCTAAAAATACTACCAGATGACCCTGATAAAGGGGCTATAAGAATGTGCAATTAGTTTTTTGATTTTATAAAAAGTAACGACAGGAAAAAATAAAATTGATTTTAAAAAAAAATCCGTTTTTTTCCAAAAAACTCAGGAATCCTTTTTCAACTTTTTCTGATGGCATCTTGGTGAACAGTCCAAGGCGCAACTTTGACCATGTTCGTATCTATTACGGTTTCCGAGATACCAATGCTCGTACCTCGAATTTGTAGCACTCTGTATATATGTCTATTATTTAAAATAAAATATTTTCTTTAGAACTTTCAGTACAATTTTCGCCACTTAAACCCGACAAAATCTAAGACTATCCATCAAGGACCCGAACGATAGATACCGAATGGATTTTCTTTTTAGGATGACAACTAGGCCAATAAACTCCATTTGCCTAATCTGGAAGCGGGCTGCTCCAATTCTGGAACGGCTCGATTTAACCAATTTCAACGGCAAACAAATCTCCCGCCGAAGAGTGCAGAGTCGGCGAGATCAGCCGAGAATTGGCGCAATCGGAACCAAAAAGCATCCTGCTCAAGAAAACTGCTCCGGACACGCTTACATTTTCTCATTATTTGCGAAAAAGAATAAAGTACCATCATCCAAACAATGTATTTTGCGATAGGCTAGGGATTAATATAACTTTTGATTCAATCATGTATTTAAAAGACAAAGCATGTATTTTTTTACTGGACTAAAAAAACTATTTTTTCCCATAGCGACTGTTAAAATTGCCTTATATCTATCAAAAATAGTAGATAAAATAGGACTTTAACCGCAAGGGTAGATTAAATGATGCTTTAACAGCGAGGATAGGTTAAAAACTTTATTTCTTCTCGCAGGTTTTTTAATTGCTTCTATTTTTGAAAATTTTTGTATTCCTTTTCATAAGTTATTCGGGATTTAAATGGAAGTAGTTTGGATATGGCGTTTGTCGCCTCAGCCTGAATATCTGTTGGTAATTGACTTATTTCGTTTTGAGCCATTTCTGGCTCCAATTCAATCAGCAATCGACACGAAAGAGAATTAAAAATATTGACTATGAATATTGACTCAAAACTGACAACTTAAGAGACAGCTTTATTTATTTGTCAAATTACATAGAAACCAACGCCAACCCAGCACAATATTTTTTCTACTCGTAATAAATTCCTTGAAATAATGATTTCTGAATATTTTTTAAAACGTAACTCGTCATGGAAAAAAATATTGTGTTATACACGACTATAAAATTGCATTATCGTCTCCCGATCGTATCACAGTTTCGGCAAAATAGCATCGTTAAATGAAACTGAACATATCGAAATTAATTAAATCAAATTGTTTAAGTGATATTTTCAAAAATCAATAACTCGGAAATGGTTGGTATGAGGTACATTGTGTGTATTTCCATGTTTGCTTAGAATTGAAGGAAGAACCGAAATATGCAATAAAATACAGGGGGTTCCATTTAAAAAGAATGAAACCTTTGATGTGCCACAATTTTATGACCGATCACAGGATCTTAAATAAGGAGTAAAACCCCAAATCCTTAAATTTATTACCCGCTAATAGATATTTATAAAGCCTATAACTTTCATATTTAAATTTTTGCGGTACCTCCTAAGTACCGCTAATAGATATTTATAAAGCCTATAACTTTCATATTTAAATTTTTGCGGTAACTCCTATATTTTACCTAATAATCGACCGTTTCCATACCTGTATAATTACATATAAAGTATGACTTTTAAATCTTTTAACAGTATTTTCAAATCACACTGTATTTCAGAATCTAAATGGACTGTGTGCAACATCTTTAGTTTCATAAAAAAAGTTAACAGAACGCCCAGTACTGTTGTGAAAACCACATCTTCGTAAATTTACTCATAAGCGAGTAACCTTGTTAAACACACGAAACATTTAGGCAATTTTTAGGCAATTTCTAATACTTGGACATTTGATTATAGTACACAAAACAAGGATACATCAGAAAATAGATGTAATTAAAGCGGTGCACCATTAAAGATCCGATAGCCAAATTTCAACAAAAGTAAACAAGACTCCACGCCGTTTATTTGGGTGGGCCGATGATACGACGACGACGGCGACGGGGACGCCGAGCGCCGCGACACTAAATTAAAATTTCGCAGTCATTAATAACGTCTGATATCCCGGTGTCGTCGAGGCCCGGGCCCGCCGACCGGTGGCAGGGCTAATATTAACAAAACATAATGGAACCCTGTTCGTTTGCAGAAGACGTTTGCTTTACGACCGTTTTAATAAAATAAATGATGTCCGCACAGTGAGCCAAATTACGTCGGAGCGACGAGTGAAAGATCGTTTTTGGAGGGATGAGTCCGAAGCGAAATGGATAGAATATTTAGTAGATACTAGCGGTGGCAATGTAAGTAGTTTGTTTTCAATTTTTCTGTTAATCTATTAATGAAGAAAAATAGAGAATAATATGGAGCGTTTAACAATGATTGAAATAAAAAAAAATTGTATGTGCATTATGTGCACATATTTAAAGTGAAACTTCTTACTACAGCTATAGTGCAATTCTTTTAAAAGTTTGTAACGTTTTAATAAAACGATACTATTGGCAACCCAACATACACCCTACCGAATTAGTTCTGACTAATTTCGGACACTCTGTGGATCGTACTTGCCCTTGTCGGCGCAGAACTAGAGCATCTTTTTGACCATCGGAAGTCACCATTTTTGATTTAGATTTCGTGGCGTAAACATCGACATACTTATCTGAAGTCATTCGAAAAAGTTTAAACTTTTTAATTCTATTAACTTTTGGAATGTAGTCCTAGTGGTTCCTGGCATTTGGGGAAGGAATCAATTTTAAGTTTTCATTATTTTTTAAGGTATTTTTGTGATTTTCTAAACGTGGTTTTGGTTGTCCTGTCATGAATTTAATTTTTGAGTAAACCCTCAGCATTGTGAGGTAAGTTCTAAAATTTCTAAAATGCATTTTGTGCATAAGTTGTGTCGTTTCTAGGGTTTTACCGCCCAGTTACATGGCGAGTTATATGTCGTGATTGGTGGTTTGAGGTACGAGAGCCTGTATCTATGATCCATGTTTGATTTCCACATGGCTGGTGGTATTGTAAGGGGCTGTTCGAGGCTGTGGTAGATTGGGGATGAGCTCCCACACCTAGCGTCCACACACCATCCAGAAGGACGAGCCAAAGCCTGGAATTGCACCGGATAATCAGGCCAGATTTCACATTTTTTTAATAACTCATTTCAAATCTATTTACTTACTGTTGACGAATTACGTAATTAATTATGTAATTATTAGATATCAATTTTGAATTTCATTATTAAAATATAATTTTCTTAATTTTAAATATACAAATTTTTATATATTTTAATATCTTGTCAAGTATTTTGTGATGGTGTCACTTGACATATTTATTTAATTAACTTTTGATTGATTGACGGAATTATGTGCGCATACAACAAGGTTCATGAACTGCGTTAGTTTGAGGTACTTATTTAACTTTATTTTGCGTAATTTTATATTAATAATGTCAATGATTTTTGATCAACAAAGCAAGTGATACTATTTTTTTTTATCATACATTTAAATGTTGATTACTTATTTTTCTTAAATATTAATTCATTTTAAAAACCTAACTTCATCCACATCAATTACTGTCCTTGTCTAATATTTTTTTAATTATAAATAAATTTAAGTTGGGGTAAAGAGATCTATTATTTCTGAGTGAATGTCCTGGCGCCCAATAATTATTGTTTTATTGATTAATTATAACACCTATTAAAAAAAAATAAAAAAAAAGAAAAAACGAACCTACGACTGCTCCCGAAGACGAAAAGCTGCCGTTTGCATTGTGTCAAGAAAACGCTGCAAGTTCCTCAATATGGCCGATCTAGTTACGAAAATTGGTTTGGTTTGGGAACTTTTTTTAATGAAAAATAAGTTGGCGTTTTTTTTGGGAAATTGGGAACTTTTTTTAATGAAAAATAAGTTGGCGTTAGCGAATTCAGAAATTGTGATTTACTCTTTGGATAACAATAACATTTTTCAGGATTGTCAGGTTGACGTTAAAGTTAGGTTATTAGCTGGTTGTCATAAATCATAAATAAAAACATAGATTATTGAAATTATTTAATAAGAATAAAGGTAATTTACCGCAGATCCGAAGAGATATTACTTAAAGGTATTTTATAAACTTTCTCAGTGAGAATATTAACTCCCGTTTCTTATATTTTAGTTAAAGGGGCGTAAGAACTATAGAAAGTGAATTTTTGTTTTAATGTTTTGACGATATCTGAGAGTTCCTAGAATTATCAAGATTATTGAATAATTATATCTGTTTAAAAGTAAAATTAATAGAAGACTTGGAAATAGGATAATATGCGTTTCATGTTATAGTTGATAGATCACCCCATTTCTCTTAATTTGTTTTTATTTCAGTACAGTTAATCACAAATTGAATTGATGTGTGCAAAAACAGCTACCTATATATTTTCAAACATCTTATTTAAATAGTTCTTTTATATACTGTTAAACTGTATCAACTACAAAGTCTTTAGCAAAAAGTTATAAGGTAATAAATTTTGTAGATATACCTAATTCATGAAAATTTATATATAAAGATTAGAACACAATCCTCTGAGGGAAAAAGAATTACTGAAAAACTCATTAAATATACTTTATTAAAAATAACAACATACAAAAACAGTTATCCATGCAAACTGTAATAATCAGAACATTATCCACATTATACCTTTATTAAATTTGTGTCACATACTCCTGTCAGGAAAGCCAGAAATATTTGTTTAACACAACCACAACTATAGGTTTGGAATCAGTACTAAATTTTATATCTAGTACATGATGCGTCAACTAACAAATATAGGATAAAAAAGAATTATTAATATAGAGTGTACTATACGATGTCCTTCTGCTTATTTATGAAATTACTTTCCTTTCAAATATGAGGAATACCAGTAAAATAAAACATAATTTTTGGTTTGGTTTGGTTTGGTGTTTGATATTCTAACTACATCTATTACAAACCTTAAGTGCAGGGGCGGATACAGGAATTTATTTTAGGGAGGGGCCAAAATAAAAAGTAATGTAAAAAAACCATATGCTTTTTAGGGCGCCATTTTAACCCGAAAGATTTAACCCAATTTACAGATTTTAGGGGCGGGGGGCCGGGCCCCACGGGCACTCCCTCTGTATCCGCCACTGCTTAAGTGCTTTTAGTGAGTAACTGTATTTTTTTATTATTCTTTGTGTATCCTGTAAAGTAAAAAAAGATATATTTCAAGAAATATAAAAACAATGCAATAGACATATTATATATTTCAAGTGTTATTTGATCTTTGGTCCCATTACCAACATTACCTTATTTACCTTTATTACGTTACTGGTAGGTCTTCTCTACTAACTCAACTTTTAAACCTGTTTCTTTATATTTTAAAACTGATTTATAACAATCTGTAATGCCCGCGCTGTTTCCTGAAATATAAGTTTTAATCTATTTATTATCATATACATATTACAAACCTGAAAATTACTGATACGAGGAAACTTCTCCAAATATTTAGAGACCTCTTTACAAACATCTGGACTAATTTATTTATACGAATTTGTGGACGAGTCAATGCTTTCTAATACGTTTTTAAGCGTTTTACACATTTTGAATATCTTCCAGCCTATTCCTCAGTTCTTGATAGGTGAAAAGATTATTTATAACTATATAATTAGTGCAAGCTGCAGGTTAAATAAAAGAATAAAATCAAGTAGAATTTGTAAATAAAAACTCAAAAAATAATGAAAATATTTAGAAAAAGGAACCGTAAACGTCAGCCAGCCAAGTGTCAGATTTCATTTAGCTTTACCACAGATTATCAATTTGAACGGTTTGAACTACAGTCGATTCCAGTCTAGAGATTTTCGTTTTTTAAGCCTCCCATACTGAAGTCCGCCATATTGGGAAATTTTAAATGAATACAAGTATACTTATATAGGATCCTATATATCCTACGCGGAGCAAAGGGCTTCAGTGAAAACTCTCCATCGGGTTCTATTTTTGGCAGTTGTTTTTGCTTCCTTCCATGTTCACCCTACTTGTTGAAGCTCATCCAGTATGGAACGTTTCCATGTTTGAGCAGGTCGTCCTTGCTTTCTTTTTCCTTGGGGATTCCACTCCAACGCTGATCTCGCTATATTACTATCAGGTTTCCGCAAAGTGTGACCTATCCAACCCCATTTTCTTTTGCGGATTTCAATGCTTACTTCTTGGTGGTTTGTAAGATGAAGCAGGTCGGTGTTACGTACAGTGTTTGGCCAAAAGATTTTAAGTATTTTCCGCAAGCAGCGGTTGATAAACACCTGTGGACGGTTGATGGATATTTTTGTCACTCTCCATGTCTCGCAGCCATATAATAAAACTGGTATGACGTTGGAATTGAATATTTTTACTTGCAGCTGTAGTTACTTACAGCTACTAAATTGAAGGATTTGAAGGACATGTTTGAAAAAATGTAGTTTGAAATGTTGAAAAAGTAATAAATTAATAAATAATTTCTCCAAAAAATCCTGTATGGGTATATCGCCACTGCTGCAAGAAAATCTACAAAATAAAATAGTTATTTTTTGCAAACACTTCTGCGTTAATTCAAACGGAAACAACGTGTCAGAAGTTAGATTTACAGATATACAAATCTGCCTAAAGAACACAAAAATGCTTAACGTTTCGGAGAGTTTATCTCTTTCCGTCGTCGGAAACAAAAAAAAATACAAAGAATAATGAAAAAACTATTTAAAATATTTAAATTCAACTATTCGAGAACACTTTAGTTTTTTAAAACAGATACGTCTACAAAAACCGTTGACGTTCTGTTAAAATGGCATTATATCCAAGTTAAACTTCAAAATTAACAATTACTACCTGATAACAATTAATTTATAAGGCAAAACCAAAAAAACCCGAACTTTCTGTATGATTATTTTTAATTTTTACGTATGTTATGTTAATTTATGTTATGTTCTTTAAAATCAAAGACGCGATAGACAGGTATACCGGTTTCCGATTTGGGTACCGGAAGACCGATTTGAATCGATACCGGAAGACCGGTTTCAGTCGGTACAGAAAAATAGATTCATGATGATATGAAAATCAAAAAACCTGTATAAAACGAGTTCGGTACCGGTTTTTGTGCAAAGCTGATTGTGCTTTTCTCAGGGTTTTTCTACTTTAGGTACCGTATGATCGAAAAAAAAACTGCGTCAGCCATGGCTATGAAATGAAGATCGCTGTCATTTTATATGTAAAATTATATGAGGAATGTAATCGATGTTCATTTCCAAGCCAACTGGACGCCGTTTTTTTTTTCGATCATTCGGTATAATACGGTCAGGAACATGCAATAAAATTTATTTTGATGTATGTTTAAGGCATCACTCATGGTATATTATATAAATTAAAATATCCCTAAAACTCAGGCCGATATTCAACAGCGTCTACTCTATTATTTAAAATATGTAAAATAGCATCTTATTTCCGCTCCATTTATATCTCCAAGAACAGCAGCTTTCACTACTTTTCCCATTTTTCATAATGAATGATAATCTTCATAATATTGTCAATTCAAATTCAAGAATATACCGGAAATGTGAACATCTTCTTCTTTCCATGCCGTCTTCTCATAGAAGGTTGGCGACCACTTTTCTAAATTCTTCTCTGTCTTTTGCAACATGGAACAATTCTCCAACGCCAAGATTTGTCCACTCTCTAATGTTTCGGAGCCAGGATTTTTTCTTTCTGCCGATACCCTTCCTCCCCTCAATTCTGCCCTGCATAATATTTTGTAACAGAGATATTTGTCACTGCGTAATATGTGTCCCACGTAAGATGTTTTTCTTATCTTAATGATTGTGAGAAGTTTTCGTTTTCGGCCTATGCGTCTCAACACTTCGTCGTTGCTTATTCTATCAGTCCAAGGTATCTTCAGAATGCGCCTATAGAGCCACATCTCAAATGCTTCGAGCTTTTTAATCATTTGAGTCTTCAGCGTCCAAGTTTCTACTCCGTACATTAACACCGACCACACATAACACTCCACGAATCTCAACCTGATGACAAGGTTTAAATTTCTGTTTGTGAGCAATGTGGAATATTTCATAAATGCATTTCGAGCCATTTCAATTCTGATCTTAATTTCCTGATCAGGGTCCATTTCAGAATTTATGGTAGAGCCGAGATATTTGTATTTTTGGACCTGCTCTATTCGGTTCCCATTTACTGTCAGAATAGGGTTAATATTTGGGTTTTTGCTTATGACCATCATTTTAGTTTTCTGCGTGTTTATAGCAAGTCCCACTTCTTCACACTCTCGACTGACTCCTTCCAACAGGGTTTGAAGATCTTCTGCACTCTCCGCCATTATGGCAGTATCATCGGCGAATCTTAGGTTGTTAATCAATGTCCCTCCAATGTTTACTCCCTCAGGTCTCTCGTAAAGTGCTTTTTGAAATACAAACTGAGAGTATAGATTGAACAGTTGTGGTGATAGAACGCAGCCCTGGCGAACTCCTTTTTGAATCTCGACTTCATCAGTCTCGATGTCCCCAACTCGAACCACTGCCGTTTGATTGTAGTAGATATTTTTTATTAATTGTATATCACTTGGGTCCAATTTGATGCTCTTTAAGTTCTCTATAAGTTTGTCGTGTTGGACTTTATCAAAGGCCTTTTGAAAATCAATGAAACAGACATACACATCTTTATTGTATTCTCTACATTTCTGTAGCATTACTGTGATGGCAAATAAAGCCTCTCTAGTTCCCAGACCTTCTCTAAAGCCAAACTGCGTCTCATCCAGTTGTTCCTCGCATTTTCGATATATTCTCTGTTGGATTATCCTCAAGAGTACCTTCAGAGTATGACTCATCAAACTGATTAGCCGATACTCATCACAGGACTTGGGGTTGTTCTTTTTAGGCAGAGGGATGAAGACCGATTTAAGCCAGTCTTTTGGGATTTCTCCTGTTTCGTAAATTTTATTGAGCATTATTGTGAGTTGAGTTAAGTTTCTATCGTCTAAGGCCTTCAAGAATTCTATTGGTATATTATCAGGTCCGGTCGCTTTTCTGCTCTTTGATGTTTTTATAGCATACTCCACTTCTGATTTTAAAATACATAGCTGTTCCGCCTGGTTGCTCTCATCTCTGACGTCATCTCGTCTTGCTGCAAATAGATGTTCAATGTATTCCTTCCAAGTTTGTCTTTTGCCTTCTTCTGTTAACTGTATATCTCCCTGTGCGTTTCTTGTGATCATCGGTATTCTTTTTTTTTATTTCCAGTTAATTCCTTTAACTTTTTATGTAGATTAAAATAATCATGTTTATTGTTCAGTTGTTCCATTTCACGGCAATTCTCCTCCATCCATGTCTCTTTGGCTTTTCTTATGCGGTGTTCTATTTGTCTTTTTGATTGTTTATATTTTTGCGGGTCAGTGTTTTTGTATTTACGCTTTTCCTCTATAAGGTTTATGATTTCCTGTGTCATCCAGGGGTTTTTCGTATTATGTTCTCTTCTGCCTACAACTTGGTCCGCGGCAGTCAACATTGTAGATTTGATTTGGTCCCAGGCCATGTCGATATTTGTCGCTGATGCTTCCAAAAACTCACTTGCTATTGAGTCGTTAAACTCCTTCTGATACTGCTGTTGTTTGAGCTTTTCTGTGTTTATTATCTTCGGTTTTATTATCCTTTGCAGCTTCCTTAGTCTCACTTTTACGTTGGCTACAAGCAATTCGTGGTCAGTGTCCGCATCTGCACCTGGGTAGGTTTTAGCACTCTCAATGCTATTCCTAAACCGTCTGTTGACACAAATGAAATCAATTTGATTCCTTCGAATAATTCCTGACTGATTCCTTCGAACAATTTGATTCCTTCGAATGAATGTGAACATAAACAATGAGAATCTTGAAAGAGTAAGATCAATAACGTTATAACGGTACCTAATGGATAAATTATATTGTGTCATTGTCACCGCGTGTCAAAGTAAAATAAAATTACAA
Source organism: Sitophilus oryzae (assembly GCF_002938485.1). Classification (NCBI taxonomy): domain Eukaryota; kingdom Metazoa; phylum Arthropoda; class Insecta; order Coleoptera; family Curculionidae; genus Sitophilus; species Sitophilus oryzae. Next base: position 983,406 of record NW_022147432.1, on the reverse strand, counting down.
GTAAATTTAGACAAACTTACTTTGTATAAAGCTACTTTCAGATTACATTACCACATTATAAGAAATATATTTTAAATATGCCATTACCTTCAACCTCCGGCAATAAAATTTGCATATATTAAACCAGCAAACGAGGTGTAGTACTTTTTATCCAACGCCTATAATTAAATAACAGTTTTTAATTTTTTAACTAACAGTTAATTTTACTTTTATTGGCGGAATAACGAAGCAAAAAATAAAATAGTTAAGAAAAAAACTAGCTTATCGTAAATTTTCCGTTAATTGCCTTATTTAAATGCCATTAAATTTGATTTAACAGAAACGGAGCTTCGACATGCACCAAATGCATAAATTCTGAAACGATTGAGAATATCGCCAATAGAGATTAGTAATTTATCATTCTAAAATTTTAGACTTATAGACAAAATAAAATAGATATTTTTTGTAAACACTTCTGCGTTAATCCAAACGGAAACTACTTGTTAGAAGTTAGGTTTACAGATATGCAAATTTGCCTAACGAACAAAAAAATGCTTAACGTTTTTTTTTAAGTTATTTTTTTTAAGGTGTTATAAAAAGTTTATATGATAGAGCAAACATAATATGTTCAGACGACATTTCACTAAACAGAGATATAAACCACATAAAAAATACATTAATAAAAAACGGCTATCCACCATATTTTATTGACAAAACATTAAACGAAATACAAACCCCAAATCGTAGACACAATGATACCAATACACAATATATACAACTTACAATTCAATTCCAACGAGGCGTTTTGGAAAAAATAAGAAGGATAGGAAAACAATATAACATACGAACATCTTTCAAAACACAAAATATACTTAGATCCATTTTATCACATACTAAACCAATGAATACAGAACAACAAAAAAATGTAATATATAAAATACCATGTTAATACGATAAATTTTACATTGGTGAAACATCTAGACCCTTAAATGTTCGAATTAAAGAACATAAAGATTATTTAAGAAAGGGAGATTTTTTACAAATCTAAGATTTGTCAGCATTCATGGGACACAGGGCACAGAATAAATTTTAATAACGCCAAAATTATAATGAAACTTCCTTCTATCGCTTCCGATAGTCTCTAAAAGAAAAATAAAAGAGAATTTTTTAATACAATCTAATAAAAATAAAGGTATTGCTCATGCATCTGTATATGTTAGTAATGTAATATTGCTTCTTTGATTTTAAAGAACTTTTAGTAGAGATTTTAGTAATTGTTAATTTTGAAGTTTAACTTGATATAATGACATTTTAACAGAACGTCAACGGTTTTTGTAGACGTATCTGTTTTAAAAAACTAAAGTGTTCTCGAATAGTTGAATTTAAATATTTTAAATATTTTTTTTCTTTATTCTTTGTACTTTTTTTGCTTCCGACGACGGAAAGAGATAAACTTTCCGAAACGTTAAGCATTTTTTTGTTCGTTAGACAAATTTATATCTGTAACTTAACTCCTGACAAGTAGTTTCCGTTTGAATTAACGCAGAAGTGTTTACAAAAAATAACTATTTTATTTTGTAGATTTTCTTGCAGTGGCGAAATACCTATATAGGGCTTTTTAAAGTTTTATTGTCGCCCTATAATTAAACAAAAATCGCAGAAAAAAAGCCACGAGAAATGTGTATTGGTTGAAGGGGGAAGAACTGTTGGAAAAGCTCATCCTGCAGCTCTGCCACTGTCGAAAATCAGCGTGTGGCAAAATTTAATTTCGTCGCCTCGGTCGTGGCGCTAAATTTTCTGTTTTTGTTGCGCTTCGAGAAATAATTGTCATTAATTTCCACACCGGGAAACGGACACTCGCCCGCCACTTGCCCGAAACGCCTCTAACCGAAAACCTTTTAATTTATTCCGACAATGGGACAACGAGTCCGAGTGTTTTTATCTGGTCCGGTCAGTTGGGACGATGTTCGCAGACAATTTTCCACGCGTCGGTCTCGAAAACAGTTTAAAAACCAACAGAGTTTCAACAACTTCCGCGAAAACTAAATAGGAAGAGCACTTTGGCGTTTGAACTTGACTCATTTAAAATATTACTTTTTTAATATCAGTCTGCTTATCTTAAAATACAATTTTACTACTTTTGATAAATTTTAGTCTAGCGGACCCCAAGCACTATTTAAATCTCTGTAAAATGTTTACGTTTAAAAATTAGGCCTCGCCGGGCTATTTACCTATAAGTTAGGGGACCAATATGCAACTGTCAGAGGTGCACATGATTTTATCAAGTATTGTTCCTACAAGCGAAGGCTAAAGTTTCATTCGGGTCTGTGTGGCACCACCACGCCAAGAATGTTTCATTATTTGAATGGTGGGTAGTCTAAAAAGTGTGCCTCACTGGGACGCTAATTTTGAGGAAGCATTAATTGAATGGTTTGATGAACTTAAAGAGGCTTAAGTGAGATGAAGATCATCGAGACATTGATTTTTCTCCGAAGAGTAACCATATCTCCGATTCTGAATCTCTTACTTATAGAAGAGAGAAAATTGAATAAGAAATACCAGAAAAGAAAGAAATGTAGTATATGACAACCATATGTCAATGAAGAAATGACAAAGAAAATCTCATGAATCAAATGACGATCCATGTGCGGCAAATGCAGATCCTATATTAGCATGAACTGTATTTGAAAAAATTATGTACATTCAAGGTTTGCAGTTTTGTTGATAATAATTTATGTTTATTATTTTAGCTTCACATTTCTGTTGTTTTTACTTTTAATAATACGATAAAATCATAAAATATATATGTTTTTAATTTCTATGGGTTTCTTAGCCAAGTTATATTTCTGTTGTCAAAAATTCCTAAAAAATGCGTCTTACTGTATTTTTGTGTCCGTTCTTATTAATTGGTTGAAAATTAATGAAATTGTTTGTTCAGAAGTTTGAATATATTGTAAACAGTGTTAAAATAACAGGCTTTTTATAAAATCTCTTCATCATGTATTTTTAAGTGAAAAAAAAATTAAGTCATGAGCGGTACAAAAATTCACCACGCCAGTTGAGGGTTAACTAACTAGATGATCCAGCTGACGTCGTGGCGCCTAATAGTGAAATGAAGTGGCATCTTGTAGTATGAACAAATGATTTACCGAATTATCTGGAATGCAAAACCAACCGATTTCACAGTTGTTGCTATTTATTCTCTATATTTTTGTTTACATTCCTATTGAAATATTTTCTATATATTTCAATATACAGGGTGAGTCTGTTATATATAAGTGCAAGTATTTTCAGGGCTGGTAGGTTTCGATAAAAGAAACATAATTTTTGTTTACCTTTTTTCAAATAAGTCCAAAATAACAGAGTTACTTTACTTAGAAAATTTCAAAAGTTATTCTTCGCTTAAATTTCGAGAACCACTGGATCTTTTATAGGTTTTCTTTCTTGTAAATTTAATCTAATACATAATATGTTGCCATTAGAAATTATGTTTTTTAACTAAAAATTAAAAACTTTTCCAGAATTTCTTTAAAAAAATATTTTAATGCATACAATATTTTTATTGTAGTTTAAAGTGTAGAAGTTCTAATATTCTCATGCACAATCAAATATTTTACTTCAATAATAATTTTACTTTTGTAATTTGATTTTCGTAATTTTTAGTAATTAAGATTGTACTACCCTTAACATATATGTTATAAGTTATTTTTGTTTTTATTCACTCATCTCTATAAGCGAAAAGTTCATACCAATACCGAAAAAGATCCACCACCTCCTCTTAATTTATGAATTCCTGCTCTTTCTTCTTGTTTGTTTATAACCTCCTCCTCTGAATATGGGGTAACCTCCTCTCTCGGAGGAGATACCCCATAAACTCACTACTTCTAATGTTCTTGGTACATTATCAAATGCTACAATTTTATTTTTCATAATTTGTCTGTCTATGATAACCTCTTTGATTTAGTCGTCTTATATATGTACCAAAAGTTCTTTCGTAATACAGTAATAGAGATACTCGATAGTTATTTTGATATTTTAAAATTGTATTTTAAAATTAAAATTTAAAATAAAAAGCTATACACTGATAAAAGTAAATAATTATTATTGCAGTTGTAAATTATTGTAATAGTACTACTTATATTATTCTCTATTATTTCTAATTATATTCTCCAATATACAGGATGTTCTCCATTCCTACGATGTTCTCTATGGGTATATCGGAAACTACTGGAGATAGAGAGTCCGTTAAATGGGGAAAGAATTGCAGTTTTATGGGGTCATAAATATGCGCCTTTCAGATGTTTTAAAAAGTTCATGGCTTATTAGATATTTCGAAAAAATCAAATTTCGGCTATTTTAATAATTGTCCCTAATTCCATTATAATCTATTTTAGACAAAAAGATTTCAGATAAAAGTTGTTGATAATCACATCCTTAATGAGATTGTGGCCTACGTTTTTTTATAAAGCCTGTCATTTTTGATATGACACAAACATATGTTTTTTTTAAATGGAAACCATAGTTGGCCATGGCTTCATAAAAAGCGCCATTTTTTAAGCTTTTCATCGATATAAGCTATAATACGCTTCTTTAGAAAAAATACTGAGTTATAGCCAATTCTTATCATTTTTAAACAATTTCACTTAGTTAGCCATGGAAACAAGTTCAATCGTCGTTGCTCTCAGTAATGCGAAACAGTCACATCCAAATTTTGCAAATACAAATTAAACAAAAATTGTAAATATGAATGAATTTCAAATGAAGAACAGCATTTAGGATTGGTTCAACTTTTCTTGGCCATCCGTTGACCGGTGAACGTTACTTCCGTTTTTCAGAAAAGTTAAATTTAGATACTCGCGCATCAATAGAGTGGTTCCAACATAACTTTCATTATGACACTCCCCCTCATAATGAAAGAAAGGTTAAAAATTATTTATATCATAATTATGCAAAGTCAGGGACAGGAAAAGTTGGATCAATTGCATGGGCCTCCTCGATCACCTAACCTATCCATTTTAGATTTTTTTCATGCGGTATGGTTAAAAGCAATGTTTACAAAACAACTTATGAATTAAGAGAGGCATTCGAAGAGGCGGTACTGAAGAAGTTTATTAAAGTCGACCGACCGTTCTGTGGGAAAAGCTTGTAATTCAGTTTTAAAAAGATGCATTTTATGTACTCAAAACAATGGCAGTTTTTTTGAACATTTGCTAAAATAACTTAGAGTGTATGTAGTGATATTAGTTTTTTTTAAGTTTTAGTTTGTGTAACGTAAATTGTAAAGAACCGTGTAATAAAATATTCTGTATTTTTTAAGTTATAAATCATAACAGAATAAGAATCCCATACCAACTAAGTGAAATTAATCAAGAAAGATAACAATTGGCTATAACTCAGTAATTTTTTTGAAAGAAACATATTATAGCTTATATCGCTGAAAAGCTTAAAAAATGGCGCTTTTTATGAAGTCATGGCCAACTATGGTTTCCATTTAAAAAAACGTATGTTTGTGTCTTATTTCAAAAATTACTGGCTTTAGAAAAAATCGGAAAACACAAGCTCATTAGGGATGTGATTATCTATAACTTTTATCTGAAAACTTTTTATCTGAAGTCGATTATAATGGAATAAGGGACCATTTTTAAAATAACCGAATTTTTTTTTTAAATATCTAGTAAGCCATAAACTCTTTCAAAAATCTGAAAGACGCGTATTTATGACCCCACAAAACTGCAATTCTGTCGTCATTTAACCGACTCTCTATCTTTAGTAGTTTCCGAGATACCCATAGAGAACATCGTAGGAAACTTACCCTGTATACTAAATTTTCTTATTAATACCATTATAACTTATAAGATTATTAATATTTCCCTAAGATAATTAATTAAAATTATAGATTTTTATAAACTTATTCTCTGTCTTAAGATAGGTAAAATTTTATCAAAATATCGAAAAATCTAGCTGAAATTAACTTCCCTCAAAAGGAAATCCAATTTCCAATTGGGAAATTAAAATCGGAGCAATTGGAGGAAAGCGATGCAAATAACTTATTGAAAATTAATTCGAATTTATAGCACGTAAAATTTTAAAAGGAACCGTATCCCACTTAAGCCCCAAGATGGCGGCCGCCTCGATATTGGCTAGCAGTCACGTTCGGTCATGGGGAATAGTTTCGGCGGGAGAGAATTTCTAATTTTTGTATTTTAATGGAAAAAACTTCTTAAACATTACCATTTTTATCAAAACGAGGAAGAAAACAAAGTCATTCTAATAATGAAATTTTGTACAGGGTGAAAATGGTAGAATATCCCGAATATCGGCGAAACCGCTAACAAGAAAACTAATTTATATTTTAACAATAATTGTAACATTAAATTATGAGCACTATGTACAGTTTGCGATTACAATATTTTTAATAATGTAAGTACAGATCATTATACTGTGATCGGCCTTAATACTACACTGTTAAGGTAAATGTGTACAGGGTGACCCTCCTTGGTTGAAATTATACGGTATCTCCGTTATTCGTGAAGATAGAAGGGTGCGGTCTGCAGTTGTACCTGTCCCATTTTTTTTTCAAACGGAAGATGCCGTAAACAAAATTTTCATAGCCCTCTTCGTTTCTGAGCTACAGGGTCTTTTTGAAAATTTTGCAATTTGGGACACACCCTGTATCTCTGTTATTGTTAAAGATATCGAGAAGGTAAAAACTGTTTATTGTAGAACTTTTTGCGTAGAATACAGTGGCGTAGTCTGTTATTCTACAAAAAGAATATTTTTAAAGATATGAACTAAAGTTATATTTCTTTAAATGGAACACCCTGTATATTTATAAATTATATGATCTGACTTGCAATAAGCTTCTCAAAAATACATATGACTCTATGTCTATTTTCACTATTTACTGCAATACAGTATTAACTTTTTACACTTACTAATCTATCTTAAAATTTTGGATGTCTTAACATGCACGTTAAAGAACTTTCTCTACTATTACTACTACTGCCATTACTCGTTGTCGAGTATTTGACGAAAATTGACGGGAAACGAATTATGACATTTATTATAATAAGCATATGTTGCAAAATCAATCAAATAATATCAAAACTGTGAAATTCATTTTGATATATAAAAATAATCCTTCTATATAAAAATTCTTTAATTTATTACAAAAACTATAATGTGACAAAGAAAACGACGAACACTGGTACAGAACCTATTACTGGTACTTATCTTAACATAATTCAAGTCATTTTTAACGACATATATGCGACACATATATAATTTTAATTGCGAAATAAAACCAGACTAGTAAATAATGAAATATGAGAGTGTATATTTTTTACTGCCCTCTGTACTACTCGAGGTCTAATAAACTAATTTTATTAACCTATATCTGCCAAGCTAGTTAATGATACCTGCGTGAATTTGCATTTAAAACTTATAGTGCTGTCTGGTGCAAAAAATGTTATAAATGCAAATCACCAATTCAAAAAATTACTTTTATACGTGAAGGTTTTTTTATTCAAGTCGGCATTTTATTATCTATGAAGTTATTAAAAATTCAACTTTCGTATACTATAAACATACAAGTACCTAAATAGTTACTATAAACATACAAGTATTAAAATAATATTTTAAAGTATTACATTTAATTTAGTAAAAACCTAATATTAAAACAAACTATATTACATTATAAAAAACATTTTTAACTGAGGATAAAAAAGTTTAATCAATAATTTTTAATTAGATTAATAATTCTTATGTTATTGATGACAAAAAAGCGAAAACAGTGTATAGAAAGTCTGTATCATAATATAATTCACGTACATTATAAGCTTCTTTGTTTAAAGGACGCAATAACCACATGTTTATACCATTAAGGACACGTTTTTGCTAATATCTCAAAATTGATTTATTTCGTTTTGTTTGATCGCTTTTCAATTATTAAAATAAACGTAGATACTTATAGAAACTAATGAATGTTTATATTAGGCTGGCTGTCATATATTCGAATTTGAGGACTTTCCATCAAACTGAACGAAAACTTCGTGCATATCTTTTAATAGACGTGTTTTTCTTTTTTAAACCGCCCGGAAAGTGACCATTAAAGAATCTTTTTTTTACAGTTCTCTTAACAGATTGTTCGGTACTTTGATTAAAGTCGTTTATCCAGTGAAGAGAAGACGAACTATGGAATGCCGAGACCTCCCGAGAGCACCGTGTATATTTTCGCTGGACCTCCTACTGAACGCTTTCGACATAGAGGAATATAGAATTTATTGTGTCTCTCTTTTATTTAGTTTCTCTGTGGCTCTCGTTTCCTTTGACTCGTGCTGGAGACCGCCTCTAGACCGAACGCTCCCAAGACGAGGCGAGAGGCACCGAGGCAAGACGAGAGCCCCAAGTACACACTCGCCTTGTCTCGCCTCGGGTCCCCTCGGCGAGCGTGTACTTGGGACAAACGTTCAGAATGCGAGGCGAGAGGACTCGAGACGACGTGAGAGACTTGGGGATAGCACCGGTCGCCGTGTTATTTTATATTTCTCACGTCTCTAGCTATATTTGTTAAGTTGTACACACTCGCCTCGTCTCGGCCTCGGGTCACCTCGCCGAGTGTATACTTGCACCATTACAGACTACGTAAATTTTTCATTTTCGTTTTGTACTTATCTTTCATTTATAATAGGGTTTGGACATAAATGTAAATAATGTTTAATATTTTGAAAGGATTCTTCAAGTAAACATAATACTTTACAAACAAATAACTATTGTTCCGTGCACTAAAGTTGAGTATACCCCAATTTACGTACTACATATTATAGTATAATGCACGCACAACAAGATTATTATATAACGAGATTCTAATTATATTCTGTTTACTATAATGATCATATGAATTACTGCTGTACTTGTATTAATTAATACGTTGCTTGTAGTTTACCTATTGTGTTTGCTGTATATCTCTCTCTTTTAGAATAAATAAATTAAAAAAAAAACTTTCTGTTTATCTAGGTACAGAGTGTCCCACTAAGAATAGCTTTCGGCTGTATCTCGGAAATTATTGAAATAATATACCCTAATTATTAGGGTTTGCGGAAAAAATATTTATAACTAAAAAGACCATGAGAAATTGCTGGAAAATATTTTCAAGTTTGTAGAACGGTCGCTAGAGGCCGTAACTGCTAAGGAAAATAACAAAATCGAATTTTTAAGAAATTTTCCATAGATACGATGTATGATAAATAATAGCTTCATAATCTTCAGTAAATATTGGATCTTTTTTTAGAACCATTTCCCTCTATATGCTAAAATAAAGTGGTGGGGGAAGGTTTGATCTGTTTTTACTTAAATGTTAATAACTCCGGACTGGATGATCGGAATCCAACAAATGAGATCTCGTTTAAAAGAGCGATTCTTACTCTATGTTATACCACATAAACAATAAAAATAAGCTTTTGAACGTAGACGCTAGGGGGCGCTGTCTTACAATTTAACAAACATTACGCGTTTTTCCAAAAAAATTAAATGCGAGTGTATATGCAATTTTAGCTGATACTAAAGAGTAATAAAACCTTAAAAAGTCGGCGAACCGCATCTTGATATCTTTTTTTCAAACCAAAGTTATTAGCAAAATCATAATAAATACAAAAAATAAGCCCTTAATTAAGAAAGACAAACAGTCAAAAGATTCTAGTATCACTGTGTCTAGTTATTTCGATAGTCTAAGGTTAAAAGGGAGAGAAGTTAAGTCTGTGGTTGTTAAGAAGTGAAGGTGCGTTGCTTGTTGCTTGAAGGCTTCGTTTTTGTTCTTAGAGTTAATTAGTTTGTTAGAAGTTAAGAAACAATATTGTATATTGTATGTTCAGTTTATTAATAAAGAATATACACACTGCTCAACAGGTTATGGGCCCAGTCCATGCCTAGATAAAAAAGTTGGAAAATAAAGTACAACCTATTCGAAGATTAACACAGCAACCCAGTTTTCAAAATGGCGAGCCAGAAATTTGACTATTCAGTTTACAAATTTGGAATCACGCAATTTGACGGAAAGAATTTTGATCACTGGAAATTTAGGGTTGAAACTGTTCTTGATCATTATGGAGTCAAAAAGTGCATAACTGAACAAATAACTTCTCCTACAGAAGAACAAATTAAGCTAGATAAAAAATGTAAATCAGTCATTGTACAGTGTGTTGCAAATTCACATTTGGAATATATAAAGGACAAAAATACTTCGTATGACATGTGGAAGCCACTGGAAAAAGTGTTCCAAAGAGAATGAGTGGCAAGCCAACTTTATTTAAGAAGAAAATTGCTGACAATGAAATTTAATGCAAATGAAACGCTAGAAACTCATTTCACCAAGTTTGAAGAAACAATTAGAGAACTAAAGTCAGTAGGTGCTACGCTTGAAGAAGTAGATATTATCTGTCATTTACTTTTAACATTACCGAAGAGTTATGATACTATAGTTACAGCACTGGAAACGTTAGAAACAAATAAACTAACACTTGAGTTTGTAAAAGGAAAATTACTTGACCATGAAGTTAAAAGAAAGAACTTTGAGGAGAGAAATGACTCTGATCTTAAATACGGCTACCAAAGGAACATGAATACAACAAATACTGGTACAAGTAACAAGCACTATCAGAAGGAAAATAAAAGTGATAGAAATTACACAAGACAAAAGGACAGCAAAGAAATAAAATGTCATAACTGTGGCAAGGTAGGACATTTCAGAAAACAGTGCTGGTTCATATCCAAACGGCAAGGTGAGGACTTAGTCAATTTTGTGGTAGACTCTGGTGCTACGCATCATATGATCAATAGTGACAAATACTTTACGAATTCAAAAAATCTACAAAGTGAGCTTAAAATAGCAGTTGCTAAAGAAGAAGAATCGTTAAGCTGTTTTAAGGTAGGCAATGTATATGTAAAATGAAGTAATTGCATAGCTGAAATCAAAGATATTTTCTATGTTAAAAATTTGAGACAGGCAGTAGCTTAAAATTTGAGACAGGCAGCACCTTCTGATTGCTTTTCTAAAAACACCTTTCTTCAAAAGAGAAAAAACGCTGCTAAGAAAATCAAAATGTTGATCTAATAATACTTTGACGTTTATACTATTACGTCAGAAGCAAGTTTTTTTCCAAGCCTACCATGACTTCACTGAGGCGTCGTTTCTGATTCATTGTCATTGATGTCTTAATTATTAGATATTATGGTATCCTGACATATTGTCGATTTTAGAATAAACTAATCGTTTCTATCATATTTTTTGTTAAAATGGTCAAAACGTTGAAAAATTCGTATTTCTACAAAACTAACTCTCCTCCCAGCTGTCTCTTTAATCCCTTCCACAACCTCCTATTGCCACGACATCCTCCATAACTCCCACAATGAAAGAAACGACGGCGTCGCAAACGCCGCCTTGCGGCATAAATTTTTCAATATGGCCGGGACATTTCGCTAGAGATAGTTTGCATTAGAGATAGTCGTGAAAGTTTAATACATCGGCGCTTTCAGTCTTGCAAAGCTGCTGCTGCTGCCTGCCACCTCTCAGGAGACGCCGACGTTCGTCCTGACGTTCCTTTGGCGTCCTGCTGCAGCGTTTCTGCACATTTAGGCGTCGTTTCTACATGGAGAGCGATGGAAAGGGACACGAAGGATATGCAGGTCCATAAAATATGGAAACGTAAACTTATTATAAGGGTCATATCGAGAAATACCCTTGAGAGGAGTTATTCGTATGTACGTTGACAGGGTACGTAAATATAACTCCGTCCTGTTTATTATTACATCAAACACATCTAAAGTAATAGTACATAACTTACTAAGTAGTCATTTATAATTAAAAATGTTAACTCTTCCTTCTTTATTTATATTTGAATCCGTTTGCTTATTACGTAAACATGTATCAGCTTCTCAAGAAAGGCCATCTCATACTTATCCACTCAGGAAAGCGGAGCAAGATCTTTATCTACCTACCCCACGCTCAGAGTTAGTTAAAAGTTCAATATTATACAACTCGAAAAACTCATCACCTGCCATTTGAAATCAAATCCATAACAGCATTTTCTTCATTTCGCAAATCATTGAAATCTTATTTACTAGACAAAGCTTTCTACACCGTAAATGACTTATATTTTCATAATCTTGTAAACACTGTCATACTGTTTGCTATTACTATACAGGGTGGCCCATCGAAAACGTTCCGCAAGGCATAACGGCAACGGTATTCTTTTTTTTTCAAAAAATCCACAAAACACGTCAATTTTGTTTGTGAGGGGGACAACTTTTGTTCCAAAAATGATTGCAAAATCTTCAACCCTCTAAGCGGGGGTGTCATCCCCCAACTTTTTTCAAATGGTAGGGGGGTCAAGTGGCACCGCAATGAAAAGAGCTTTCTACTCTTTATATTTTCCCGCCTCGTTTTTGAAATTCCGTCGAGTCATTAAAATATGAAGAATTGAAATTTGAAAAGTTTATTGAAACATTTATCAGAGTAAAGGATAAGGATAAATTCCTTCGACCAATTTGAGGTTGTTTCTTATTATTTCTAGATGTTTACGCATTTTTTCACTTGCCACAAGGTTGAACGATCAGGTGCGGTAGTTGATAGATAGCTGTTCTGTGACTTGTGCGTTGAAGTTCTTCTCAATATCGTTAAACTGGCCCACAATAGAATTTCCAAAAATACCAGCCCAACCGTTCAATTTTTGAGGGTTTTGTGTGTGCACCTCGTAAAAAACCCTGGGGTTCTCTTCAGCCCAGTACCGACCAGTTGTGCCGATTAACTACACCGTTCAAAAAGAAAGTACACTCATCCAAAAAACACACATTAAATAGGAAATTATTATCATTCGACACTCGTTCACTCATAGTTTCACAAAATTGCAAACGACGATCAAAATCGCCTTCGTTGAGTTCTTGTACCAACTGAATTTTGTACCGGTGGAACTTCCGTTTTTTTTAATATCCTTTGGACACTTGTACGATTCACGCCGGTCTCATTGGCTAATTTTCTTGTACTCAGAGTACTATCCATGGCAACTTGGCCCAATACGAGTACCTGCATAGCTTAATTTACTACAAGATTTTCCCTCTGCCTCTTTTTATTCCTAACGGAACCAGTTTTGGCGAAATTTTGCTACTAACTCGCGAACAATTTTGCCATAAAGGTGGTTGTCAGGATGGCGTTCATTGAATATCTGCGCAACCCGATTGCCACATTCATTATTTTTAAAATAAAGTTCGATTATTTCCACTTTTTCTGCAAGTGAGTACACCATAATAATTGTTAAAAAATTTAACGATATTGAGAAGAACTTCAACGCATAAGTCACAGAACAGCTATCTAGCAACTACCGCACCTGATCGTTCAACATTTTGGCAAGTGAAAAAAATGCGTAAACATCTAGAAATAATAAGAAAAAAACACAAATTGGTCGAAAAAATTTACCCTTATCATTTACTCTAATAAATGTTTAAATAAACTTTTCAAATTTCAATCCTTCATATTTTCTCAATGACTCGACCGATTTTCAAAAACGAAGCCGGAAAGTATAGAGAATAAAAAGCCCTTTTTGCGGCACCACTTGACCTCCCTTCCCATTTGAAAAAAATTGGGGGATGACACCCCCGCTTAGAGGGTTGAAGATTTTGCAATCATTTTTGGGGCAAAAGTTGTCCCCCTCACAAACAAAATTGACGTGTTTTTGAATTTTCTGAAAAAAAAATTACCCTGGCCGTTATGCCTTGCGGAACGTTTTCGATAGGCCACCCTGTATTTATCAATGATATCGAGGTAAATTTATCTAGAGGTCATTGATATTTAGTATAAACTTACTAAATATTTTTGAATCTTATTTTTATTTTTTTTCTTTGACATTGTAAACATTTATAAATGTTTATTTTAAACAATGACAATATTTTTTGTATGTTTTGTATTTTCTTTTGTTTGTTTGTTTGTTTACTTTGTTTGTTTACTTTAGCTTTGTCTACAAATTGTAAATTTTTTTGACAATAAAGGTATTTATTTATTGCTGTCCTCTACCTAAATCCTTTTTTTCACCGTTATTAAAAACATTATCTAACATTTCCACCTGGCAACGTTGCTAGTCCACGCGCGAGTCTTCGTCTGACAAGTTGACAGCTTTTTGATGAATGACCAAAGTCCTATTTCCATTTGCATAAATGATGAAATGAAACGGTCATTATTTCTAATGGTCTTTATAAATGATGAGGGAAGGTACGGGAGTGGAAGTGGAAAGACGGCAGGATGACAAGACAAGGTAGAATTAAAATTGTTTCAGTGGCAACTCGTCGACAAAGATTTATGAATAAAATCGTGAATAATTTAAGGAAATTCGTAACTAAAAAGTTGATGTTCAGGATGGCCCAAATTTGAGCCTCATCATTGAGGTCTCGAAAACTAGAAGTGATTTTTGAAGTGAAACTTCTTTACGAGCGATGGGAGTAAAAGTTGAAGGCCGCGAGTCGGCCCTGATTGACGGCTGCGGGACGGGATGACCTTGTTATATGACGCGAAGGTCCTGCGAAACATCAGATCAAAGAAGTAATCGTTGACAGGAGATATGCCTTATTTTGATTATTTTATAGGGTTATGGCACAGGTTATGGTTGAGAATTGTTTTTAGTTTGTTGCATTTAATGGGATTACTATAACCAGCAGTTCCAAAAATATATTTAAAAATAAAAGATAAAAATCCAAAATATTTATTATCTATTAACATAGACTTGAACGATAATAGGTAAGAACACTGAATTGATTCGAATAACGCTAACATTTGCCTATAAATTAGTGTCACTATCTTAATGTCTATGAAAACGTGACATCTGGTTTTTCCCATGTAGTCTTCAAATGGTCTAAAAATCAGCAGGAATGACCTGCAGCAAAGACACTATTGTTGAATCATTGGTAGGTCTTTTGTGGGCATTTCACAAATAAAATCAATTGTCTCATCAAAAACTGAAAATGCAAAACAGATAGTAAGCTTTATAAATATCTATACAAACGTCCATTTATATCCTACAATCCAATCATATTTTAACCAATATTTTAATATCCTACCCTAAGTAAATAATCAATTTCCAAGGATTTCATTAAATCTTTAATATCCAGCATTAAAAAAACACGATTCTTGATTTGAGGTTAGATCATTCATTACCAACATGACGTTAGCCACGGGCCATTCTGTCACCGAACTAGTAAGAGGCTTTCTTTTAATATGTCGATAACATATTTTTCTAACAGAAAAATGCAATTACGTGTGGCCTACTCTCGTTTTTCCCTTGTATGGCAAAATAACTAAGCTGTAATATCTCTGGGACTAAGCGTATATTGCTCTCTTTGATGGTGCCTCGAATAACGCTAACATTGGCCTATAAAATTGTGTCGCTATCTTAATTTCTATGAAATGTTTAATACAAATTAAAAAAATTATAAAGCTAGAATATTACCGTGCTGGCAACCGTTACTTTTGGGCCGGCATTTACATGTGTCGAAGTAAATCGCATAGGGATCTTATTAAGTCGGAGTGAGAGAAATGCGACCGACCGACGCGACGCGCGACGGTGTGCTGTTGCGGCGTTGCCGATACGCCTTTCCCTATCAAGTAAAGTAAAATCACGATCACAAACCGCTTATTTTTAACTTTTTTCAAGAGATAACTAGATAAAATCATTAGACATATTTCTGAGCATCTGAAATGGAATTATAAGGATATTGTTAGGGTGCCATTTTTTTATAACGAGAAAACGTCAGTAATTGCGATAATTTAAAAACTCAACTTTTTAACACATAACAGGCCATAACTCAAGAGCCACTTTAGATATTGAAACTTTTTTTTTATTTTCAAGATCGGATATTTTACAATATGTTTACATAAGAAAAATTCGATAAGGTTGTTTTTTCCATTCAAAAATTGTAAACAATCCATCCATTTACTTTTAGAGCATAGCAATTTTCAGCAATCGTGTAATTTTTTTTATTGATAAAGATTTTCACATACTGTCTACAAAGAAAATACAGCAGAAATATTAACAAAGTTCTTGAAAAAACTACAATCTATTATTTCTAATAGATTTCGAGATATCGATTTTTGAATTCAGAGTTCTAATAGCGCGACCACTATCGAACACCCACTCAATTCCACATATTTTTGCCAAAAATGTAAGTGTTTCTAGCTTGCACTTAAAAAAAATCAAGCTATAGGAAAAATTACAACGACTCGTTAATAAATAAACAAATCAAGTATCACTATAATTAAATCGTGAAGCTGAACGCATGACGTACAGCCTTTCCCTAGAACTTTAAGTACTGAGCGATTTATTGATTGGGTCGACCGGTCAACTGCGATAAATCTGCTATATCCCCTTCCACGTCTCTTAGCGATGTGCACACTTTCTCGGTTTATTTCATACGTTTGGCAACGAGTTTACTGTCCTCTCTTTGTTCAGTACACTATAAACGCCATTGTACTCTTCTTACATACTCGACCGGAAATCTCGACCCAAGACTTGCCAGCCCTTAGTATATGGTTTTTAACTGTTATTTTTTTAAAGTTTATAAAAAGTATTCATAAAAAATATATATCTTTCAAATCCTTCTATTTAACAGCTGTTAGTAAGAAGTTTCACTTGAAATATGCGCACATAGTGCACACACTGTTTTTTTTAGTGCCATACGTTTTGGGATGACTAAAATTGTAAGTTACAGCAAAATATGTTTTCTTGTGATTAAAATTTAGCATTTTGAAGCCTTCGATTCAAATAAGGTGGAATAAAAGGAAATTTGCTTTCAAACCGACTAAACATTTACATAATCCGCAATTCTAGTTCGAAAGGACGAGCAATTATGCCACGACGCTGGCATACAAAAGACGAAAAAACTGGGATATTTTTTTTGCTTTTGGACGACTAAAATCGTCATTCCTCGCATTTTTATCTCCCCCATTCGATCAACGACGGCCATTAGACTCGAGACCCTCTTTAAATTAATAATGATAATTTCTTCGACTCTCGGGCTGATTTTTATTAACAGAACTAACAGATGTTAAGTTAACGAATAATCAATACGAAAACAAAAAAACGAGTTTTTATCATTTTAATGATTTATATTTTGAAAAAAATATATTCAAAAATTATTCCGAAATGGAAAAAAGCTACCAAAAAGGGGTGAATCCGCCATATAGGTATATGTGGTATAGTATAAGTAGACATCATACTTCTGTTTGAACATTTTGATGTTTCTGATCTTGTTCTTATTAAAGAGTGCATCCACCAGGTAACTTGTAAGTGCGCTGAGTCTTATATTTGTTATCATATCAAAACTTTTTGTTTTTGTTTGCTTTTGTTAAGATGTTGCTAAAATAGTTTTTATATACTGTTTCAGAATAAGGTGGAATTTCTCAGAGCGATCCTATACCTATATTATACTCAGATGCAAAAAAAAATCGCAACGGAGAAATTTTTGGTTAAATTTAAGGTGTTATGTTTTTGTTAACTTTAGCCCTATTTTCATGAATTTTTTAGCAAATTGTATATAATTAATTAGTAAACTCAGTTTTTTATAAACTTTAGTATTTGGCATACAGGGATAATCGTGTGTAACATTTTCTAAAATATAATTTTACGATCAGAACCATGTCCCCTGAGCATTTTGTTTTTTGAATCATGTCAATACCTACCTTGGTTAATTTTTAAGAGCCAAATGAACTGATCACGAGCAATTTGCAATTTTTTTATGTTTTGTTGACTATTGTCGTAACGTCATAATACGCTGCATTGGATACTCTATACAAAATTAAAAAAAAATGTTAAAGACTAATGACGATTTTCCTAGTTTTAATAAATATAAATAACAATAACAGAACTAACGATATTAAAGAAAACATCATCATCGTACAAACAAAAAAAATGTAAAAACTAACCTAATATTTTGTATTGCCCCACTTACCTGTTATAACTGCCTCTATAGGTCCGTTCATACTGTCATTGATGCCGCATATAGGGAATGCAATCCCGCAAATGCTGGATCCCGCAAATGCTGGATCCCTCTGAAATTCCGCGGGATAAAACTTGCGGGATTTACCGTGCGGTACCTGCGGGATTTGCGGGACCGACACATTGGATAACCGAATCCGAGCCGATGCGTCGACGCTCGGAACTCAGGGGATTCCCCTTACGGCTTGGCCATTAAAAATAAGTGAAACAAACAGGTTAGTTGTTAGATTTCTTTCAGGCGTATGTGCGTAAGTGAAGAAAAGCGTTTAACTAGTACGTGTGGACAATTTCGTCAAATAAACTGCCGGAAAAGCATAACATAATTATCCGGACAAGCAAAATTTTAGGGTAAATTTAAAGTTGAATATCTCTTGAACTAAAAAAGATTTTGGGATGCAGTTTGGACCAGGTTTTAGATGCATCTATTGTGATTAAGATGTGGTTTTCGAAAATATATTCAGCGAATTCTCGTATACATGGTATTTTATAAAAGTGTGAAAATTTGGTCAAGAATCTTTCTTACCGCAAATTTATAATTTTTAAAAAATCGAAATTTTCAGCAAGTACGACTAATCTGTATTGAAATTAGAAATAACTATTTGATCGGTTTTTTATTTTTTTTTTTTTGTTTAAGGAAATTACGACGTTTTTTCGAAAAATATGCATTTTTAGTCATACGTATGGTCCTAATTGGCACAAAAAGCTTTGTACATTCTGCATATGCCAAAAAATTATTATTATAGGGTGTATCTAAAAGCAAATAACTGACACAAGTTAAAAAAACTTCAACATCAGAATAATATTTTTATTTATAAAATAAGTACATAAATTATAATTACATTTAAGTTTATTTAATATTAAATATATTTTTAGAACACCCTGTATACATCGGTCCAAATTTCTGTACAGCTAGTTTAAGATACACGCTATATCAATATATTGTAGGCCTATGCAAAATGTACAATGCCTTTTGTACCATTTAGGACCAAATGTATGACTATAAATGCATATTTTTCGAAAAAAATCTCGTATTTTCCTTAAAACAAAAAATTTCAAAAAAAACCACCAAATTGTTTTTTCTAATTTCAATACAGATTAATTGTACATAGTTAAAATTTCGATTTTTCAAAAATTGTAAATTTTCGGTAAAAAAGATTCTTGACCAAATTTGTACACTATTATTACGTCGTATTACGTATAGTATTACATGGAATGTAAATTAGTTAATCATTAAAATGAGTGTCAGTGTAGTTTACAAAGAGAATAAAGGCTCAATTTTAGTTTGGGATTATTGTTTACAGTTCCGCAATTTTGCGGATCCGCGGGATTGATTGCTTTAATCCCGCAAGTTTGCGGGATTGAGATTTTGGTGCGGGGTTGCATTCCCTAGCCGCATATATAATATCATATTGCGTTATGTTTTCAGATTCGTCTTTAAGGACCAAACGAAGTTCATTTAAGCTGGTACCGCTTCGAAACGTCGAACATAATGGGCAGTTCATAGTAGTATATAACAATAACCACCAAAGACGCGTTTTCATATTGAAATATAACTTCAAAAAGAAATTATATAATTAAAAAAATTGCAAATTTTTGGTGGCAAGTTCATTTCACTCTTAAAAATTAGCCAGGTCATGTATTGACATGATTCAAAAAAAAATACTCAGGAGAGATGGTTCTGACCGTAAAATTATATTTTAGAAAGATCTACACACTAAATTATTGCACAGGGTGTTTCAAAATTAGGGTAAAAAACAACCCTTCTATTAACCCTGTATAATATGCCAAATACTTAAGTTTACAAAAAGCTGAGTTCACGAATTAAAGTTGATATAATTATATACAGCTTGCTAAAAAAAATCATAAAAATAGGGCTAAAAATAACAAAAATATAACACTTTAAATTTGACCAAAAATTTCTCCGTTGCGTTTTTTTGCATCTGCTATACAATATACCTTAATATTTATTCTTCTAGGCCCTTCTGTTATTTTATTTCTTGTTGTACATTTTGTTTCATTCATCATTGCATGCTAGTGGTCTATAATAGTTTGTTTTGGGTTTTTATTTGCGCCAATTTGATCAATCTTCGACAAGTTAAAGCATGCCAGTCTCTACGACTAACATTTACTTTTGTTGCCCCTATGTATATAACGTCAACATTATCTGTTTTCACAATCCACCCTCTCGTACTTACACCCTCCGCTGTCCCCCGACCAGATAAATTCAACACAAATACTCGGATAGATAGATAAACCGATGGAGAACTTCAAGGAACCTTGTAAATTTAAATGATATAAATTCGCTTTTGTGAACTCAATCTCCAAAGTAAACTTACTTATCAAGCGCGATTTCCTCGAGAATTGGCGAAGACGGCGACATAGAGAACAGCACAGTGGCGTAGACTAAAGTTGGTAGTTAGGGAAAGGAAAGAAATCATTATTACCTCTTTGTAGTATATGTATTGACAAATTAGATCTTATAAATTTAAATTGATGGACTGTATTGTATTATTGATTTTAAATATTGGATCAGCTTTTATTCCCAAATTATTAATACATACCAGTAAGTTAATATATGGAAATTACGACCAGAGCCTATAGATACAGCAGCTGAATGGCGTCAAATGTGAGACATCTTTGTCTGCCAACCCCGAGCTCAGAACTAGTTAAAGGTTCAAAACTTTACAATGCCAAAAAAATGTACAATCATCTGCCTTTGAATATCAAGTTCCTTTCATTCTTTCCGGCATTTCGCAAAGCTCTGAAATCATACCTACTGGAGACAGCCCTATGTGCGGTAAACGACTTTTTGTTGATGTTTAATCATGAACAATTTTGAATTTTAAAATTTTGATCATCTCACACACTGGTCAAAGGCCAAGTATTTAATATTTTTATGACTCATAAAATTATATCTATTTACTGCTTACTGTTCTGCAATTGTCCATGTATGTTCTGTTTGTAATTTTAGTGACTTAATTTTTTGTTTAAATTGTATGATTTGTATTGCGTATTTTTTGTTGTTTGTATATTTTTTTGTTCTTTTGTTTATTTTGTGAGTGCTTTGTCGATGAAGCTGTTTTGGCTTTTTGCACAATAAAGCGTTATTTGTTTGTTCTTGTTTGTTTGACATTCAATTTTAGAATTAAAACAACTAAAGCAATCAAATGTGTATTAAAAGTAAAAAAATCTAAAGAATCACGAGCAAAAGTTTAAACGTATTATGCCTAACCCGGATTAACAATAAAACACAAACAACCAATCACGGCGCGTCTCGATCAATTTCAGGAAACGTGGGAACTTACTTACTTACTGCCATTACTCACTGACGAGTATTTGACACGCATCAGAAGATGGTTACGCAAGGCGTTTCCTGTCATGAATGTGGGACTAATTTTTATAACATGGGCTTATATTTATCGTGCTATTTTGTAAAATAGCAAGAGGCAATCAAGGTCAAACGTTGCTTTGACTTCAGAAAAGTAAGTAAACATTGAAAAACTGATACAAAAACAGTTACCGATGGTAAATTAAATAGGCTATTTCTCGAAGTTTACACAAGAATATTTAGTTTTAATCACTTCGAATATTATTAATTACAATATAGTAAAAACATATAAAACAGTGACTAACTAGAGGTCGACCATTTATCTGCTTATAATCCACGGTATTGCGCCTCATGACCAAAATATACACAAAATTATTTAAAAAATCATCTAATTATTTATTATTTCTTGTTATGGTAAAGCAACATTTATACTGTTGTCTGTAGCAAAGATTAGTGTACGAATTTGGTTTTGTTTTTCTAGTTTTAATTGTCTAAATTCCCCGCATAATAAATATTAGTTGAATGGATTTATATCACACCATCCTGGGTGCTAATAAAAGTTTCGTTTGCAGATTTTTCTAAAGAACAATAAAAGAACATTGCTTTTAAATAATGTGCGTGGACCATACTTTTGTCGAAATCGGGTCAATTAATAATTTTCACAAGCGGATATATTGATGTTATATATATTGTTATATTAACCAATTAAGGCCGTAAACAAACATATCATATACAATTTTATATACTAATTCATAATAATAAAATTAAATCATAAATATATTGTAATTATATTCCTGCAGTTTAAGTGAAATGTTTTATTCCTAAATATCTACTATACATATAATAAACGCGTGTTCAAATATTAATTCTGTAGAATATATATATATATATATATATATATATATATATATATATATATATATATATATATATATATATATATATATATATATATATATATATATATATATATATATCAATATAACATAAAACGAGATGTAATTAACGAAATATCATCGTAACAACACCTATTTTAGAAACGTCTAGGCTTACTTATTTCACTGAGATTTATGAAAAAAAAATCCTTTGCCTCCGGTACAGATACCGCCACGTTTTGGAAATAGCTCAGAATAAAATTGAACGAGGCAATAAAAAACGTCAAAAAAATCCCCCCTCGCCCCCCTCACGAATAGTTTTCAGGCGCTTTTAAGAATCGAAAGTAGGTCGAGGCAAACCGAAGTGGGGTAAGACAACTGGAAATAAATCGAAATGCGTTAAAAGTTGGGCGGCGAAATGCGACCTTGACATGTTTCGAGTTGTTTCTAGCACAGTGTGTACGCTGTTTTATATATTTGATACCAATTAAACTTGTAGTTACGTAATCGAAGGCGCAATTTTTAACTTCATTGTTGCCAAACATGGCAACGTATTCGGCGCCGGTCTGACTAACTGGAATTTAAATTTCCTGCCGGGGATGCAGGTGCTTGCTCTACTGTAAAATATGTCAAGTTGCCACATTTATTTACTTATTTCCTGACATTTTCGTTCGTTTTGACACTATATGTTTACACTTTAGTTTTGTAATACGAGTTTTTGGTTAAAATAAATTGTGTTGTGATATTTTAAGCTTAAAAATTTTTACTAGCAGACCTTAATATCTTAATAGCCGTAAAAAACTCATCGCAACTTTATTAGAATATTTTGACCGGGAAGTATGGCATTTTGTTGATGTAAATTATGACTGTTTATAGATTTATAATTAATTTATTTTTGTTTCCTAAAATATATTGATTAAAAGAAAATATGAAAAAGTCGGCAACGCTGTGCCGGTCAAGCTTAATCACGTGACTAAAAGTTTATTTGATATGAACTATATGCTAACAGTACTAACAGAAATAAAGTTGTAATGCAATTACTTATAGAATAACTTTATACACAAAGCCTAGAAGATTCAAGCTATTTTTTGTATTTATAAAAAAGTCTAATTATAAAAAAATATATTTACAGTTTTTTCTTCAATTCTAACAGAAACAAAATTGTGGAATTTAAGAATCGTGAATTGGTACGCCACTGGAATGGAAAGGACGAAAAGAAAACAAAAGACGAAACGATTTATCCGAGGCTCGGGTTTTCAACAGCATCACCTGCGTGCGATCCAATAGAGACTTTGGGTTCGTAAAAACGTAAGGGAGAGTAGAATGAGGTTATAACAAAATGAGAGGATTTGATAAGGGTTATTCGCGCCGCTACTGTAAACAAAAGACGGTGGGCCAGCGATAGCTAATTCCGAGACTGTTAGTATACGAGCTTTTGTCTGTTAATATAATATGAAGAACTTGCAGATTCGTTAAGAGAATCTCATAAGAGCATTAATAAGGTTGAGGTCTAGCCTACGTATACAGTGTCATCGATAAAGTCGGCATTAAATGGATTTTTTATTTATTTATAGAGTTAAGTTTAAATATAACTCGGGCGATAGTTTCTGGCCTTGATTTAGATTCATAGATAAATGAAACAAGTTTAGATTGGAAAGTGCCCATAAGAACAATATTATAAACACTATTTGGCGCTATTCCTACAATGGTCGCGACCCAAAGCTTTTGAAAATTTCGGAGCGGTTCGGCTATATTATTCGCAAATATTATTTATTGAAATTTATTATTATTTTCTTTTAATTTTATAAATAAAATACAGTGTGTTACATACAAGAAACTTTATTTTATATAAGGACATGCAAGAAATACATATGAAACATTGGTAACCGTGATGTTATAATCCACGATGGTTTTTGTAGTTCACAGTTCACAGCACAGCTTTTTAAGTTTTTAATGCCACTCTTTCACAATTATCACGGTTTTGAGTAAATAAAACTTAAATTAAACTCACAAGATAGCAATAATTACTTTAATAATGACACACTAATAATTAAACACTTTTCGGATTTTTTCATTGAGAGCGGTTTAAATTTTGAAAGATTTTATAATTTTTGAAGATTCTGATTTTGACAAGAGAAAATTATTTCTTTTTTTGTTTGCGGTTGTTCTTAGCAACATAATAGCAACCGCTATAGCAGCGCCAGATCGCGTACAACGGTCGCGAACCAAAACAATTTCGCGACCCAAAATTTTGACGGGCATTCCAATCTAAATTTATTTCCTTTATTTATGTTTAGATTAAAAATGACATAAGAAAATTTACTCTGTAGCTCTCGGGTATCTGTCAAATTTGACATTTAAGGTAATTAAGAGCTAAAAAACGGGTTGTCTATAAATGAAGAGACCAAACCGTTTTTGAAAATTTTACACCCAGCGCGCGTTAAAGAAGTTTCAGTTCAAAAAGTGATTGACTCTTCATAAATAAGGGACACAGGAAATTACAAAATCTCAATGTTTCTACTATTATGTGAGCTATCCCTCAGCGTATTAGGAATTAATAGTATTATAATTATTATAAAATAACTAAAATAATAATATATTCAAATTATTATATGACTTACCCTACACTAATTGCGGTATAATAATAATGGAATGATTTCGTACCTAAAATATAAAAAAAAATATATTAGTTATTTAAAAAACAGGTAAATATTTATTTTTTTCCATAGCAATTGTTAAAATTGCCTTATATCTATCAAAAATAGTAGATAAAATAGTACTTTAACGGCAAGGGTAGATTAAATTATACTTTAACAGCGAAAACAGGTTAAAAACTTTATTTCTTCTCGCACGTTTTTTAATTGCTTCCATTTTTGAAAATGTTTCTATTCCTTTTCATAAGTTATTCAGAATTTAAATGGAAGTAGTTTGAATATGGCGTTTGTCGCCTCAGCCTGAATATCTGTTGGTAATTTACTTATTTCGTTTTGAGCCATTTCTGGCTTCAATTTAATCAGCAATCAACACGAATGAGAATTAAAAAATATTGGCTCAAAACTGACAACTAAAGAGACAGCTTTATTTATTTGTCAAATTACATAGAAACAACGCCAACCCAACACAATATTTTTTCTACACGTAATAAATTTCTTGAAATATTAATGTCTGAATATTTCTTAGAACGTAACTCGCTATGGAAAAAAATATTGTTTTATACACTACCACAAAATGCATTACCGTTTCCCGAAATTAATTCACTCGCGATTTCATCGCTCGTCGGTCGACGATAAAATACCATTTTATCGTCTTGTATAAAAAATAACTATGCAACATCATTATTTATCAAACAACACTAAAATACAAAATTTAATTTCTAGTTTCAGAACTAATAACATTAAGTTAAACAATACTAAGTGCAAATGACATATAAAACTGAAGAAATGTAGCGTTAAAGACTGCAAAAAGTTGGAAACTTTGAACTGAAATGCCAACTTTTTCAATATCTTTCCGAGTTTTCGAAATATTAAATTTTAAATTGAAAAATTACTTTTCTTTAAACATCTTTAAAAGTATCGATGATATTTGAAAAATTTAACTGCCGCAAATAAAACTGTTTTATAGTAAAAGTTCTTTATTGCATTTACGGTTCTATTATTAGTTAATAAGTTATAAAGTCCTCCTACTCTGGGTGCCTGCTCACCAAGGGATAGAAGGCAATGAAAAAGCAAATGATCTAGCTAGAAAGGGAGCGAACACTCCACCAACTGGACCAGAACCGTTCTGTTTTCCAAACGGGAACCAACTGAAAGCGGAACTGAAGAATCTGGAAGACTCCATCCGTCACTTGGAATGGGTGTCCACCAACGGTCTAAGACACTCGAAAAAGTTCCTCAGAACTTACGACCGAGAAAGATCAAGAACACCTTATCAGAGACTTTCCAAATAACCACCGTCGAGCCACTCCGGAGCACCGACACGGTTCGATTTGACACGTCCACTTCTAAATCATTTTCGTTTTCTTCGATTTGCGTCGAAAAAATACCCATCCCGGTATATTTTGTCCAATCAGAACACCTTATCGCTGAGTGCGCCGAGACGGCGACCATTCATGCCATGAACCTTGGTACGTCTGATGTCGAGGATGGAGAGCTGGCCTCTGTGGAATCGTCTCAGATACTGGCTTTTGTTAAAGCTCTGAGATAACTCGTTATTACTCGTTATAACTCAAGAAAGGGGAACACACAATAGATCTATAAGGTCGCGGTGATTAACTACCTTCCTAAACATTCTACATTCTAGTTAATAAGTTTAGGGGCAAGATGTTTGAAATATTTATTAATGTACGATGAAGAAACAACGTAAGTGATTATTAAGTTCATATAAAATAAGGTAAGTATATGTATTTTTCCAATTTCTGAGTAGGGGAATTTTTTCATTAATTATGAAATTCCCTCCAAAGTTGTTATCGTATTTTATTTACAACCAGATCCTTATAATCAAAAAGTAGCTATAGTTTGTTTTAACGCCCTAATCTTCAAAAACAATGAAACATAAATAACTTTTAATTTCTAGTTCGATTTTTTGTAAAAAAACAGAAATGTTGTCAATAAGTAGCAATGAGTGTGCAAGGGAAATTACAGAGAAGTAAATAAAGCTGGAAAATGTACCAATATCAAAATATTAATAAGTTAGTTAATGCCAAGAGTAAAAGAGTAAATTTTCGTTGTAAATAAAATTTAAATATTTTTTTTCTATTCGAGCATTAATAAATTCTACGAAGAAAATACATTTAATGAAATGATGTTCATGAAATGAGTCTCATGTTCTATAAAATTATGACTGATTATATGATTATATACAGATAAAACAATACTTTTCATATACTTAAAAGCTTAAGTATTTGAAAAATATACTTTGGTTGTAATATGGTTAAACATATTTCAGTAAGATAGATGTACTGAATATAAGTAAACTATTTCATTTTAAATAAATATCTGGTTGACACAAATATTTATTATTAAGTTAGAAAACATTTTGTTTATTTCCACTGATTCATTTATTTAGAATGATGTCACGTCAGCGTCGGTCTTTAGAATTAGGCGAGGTCATAATATGTAAGTGACTGTAAATTCTGTATTTGTTTAAAAGTATACGCGTCTACTTTCCTTTTGTCCTCTGTCATAAAACGTCTCTTCAAACAAATGCTACGATAAAACGCTCTCAAATTATCGAAAAATGAATTGGAGGCCTAATTTGACATAATCCACTCTGGCACATGCAGATCCAGTGGATTAGATATTTATAATTCGCATCTTTTCCCTATTACTTTTGCTCTAAACTTTCAAAGTCTGCGCTGAAAGAAGAAATTTCAGACTTCTAGTTAACATTAGAAAAAAGAGGTGACTGTACAGGGTGAGTCTTAACTAAGTGCAAATATTTTTAGAAATAGTATATTTCGACCCCAGAAACACGACTATAGTGCCCTTTTTGCGAAAAAAGAAATTGAAAATTTGGAATTTTTTGAAAAAAGTTTTTGGAAATAGTTTAGAATTTACAAGAAAGAAAATCCAGGAAAGATCCAGTAGTTCTCAAAATTTTAGCAAAAAATCATGTTTTTGGAAATTTTCAAAGTAAAATTACTCGGTTGTTTTGGATTTATTTGAAAAACTTTCTTTAGGCAGTTGCAAAATTTAAATAAATTAATTAAACATGGTAAGTGGATTTATTAGAATGATAAAATAAATACTAAAACTTTTTTATAAGTAGGTTATAAAAAAACTTAACCCCTAAACTGTACAAAAACGCGAACCAGCTCAACTTCCAACTTTCACAATGGCCATTTTCAAAATTTTCTCGGTGTGTCAGTTTCAGAACTTTGCTTAAACTTAAAAGACCACCAAGTTTCCGTTTTGGCGTTTCCTAGGTTTTTGGGGGAGGCCGAAGTAAAGAGCGAAGAAGAAAAAATAAGAAAAGAGAGACCTCTATTCATATTCAGAAAAAAGTTGACTCATTTTTCACTGGGGCGTAAAAACGAGGGAGAAAAATCTTATTTTTTTCTGTCGAGAGACGTTGTTTGGTCTGAAATTGGCCACGGGCGAATTACAAATTCATCGGGACGAGGGCAATCTGTAAACGCCATCTTTTATTAGTTTTATGCTTCGTAAGCGCTTGTGTGTGCTGGGTAGCTTATTGTTATAACGCGGGAGTTTTTATTTTGCGGCAAAAAACACAAATTTCGTTTTGTTTCATATCTACAGGGTGGCGCCTCTCATACGCCGCGGAGGCTCCAACGAGAACGACAGTTTGTATTGAAATGAAATTTTGTGAGCATATGTAGGTTATTTTAGAGAACTTTTTAAAAATATAGAGCGTTCTACAGGATGTCTTCAAAAAAAGTTACATATCAAAGTTCTGTTAGTAAAGAAACACTTTAATTGATTTTCGGATTCTGGGAGAAAAATAAAGGTGAGTTTTATAAGATATGACTAAAATGTAAAGTTTTTGACACATTTAACATTTTCTAGAAATAAAGAACAATTTTTAAATTACAATAAAAGCTACCTAAATTGAACTTACCCGGTATAGCCTAATATGTAGTTAAATTAACTATTGTACCTTAAATCAAATTAAAACTTGATCCAAAAAGTTAGACAAAACTCTGGATCAGGGAAAAGCAGAATGTCCACTGGAGAAACAGACAGGGGTACAGGCACAGCAAGGCTTTTATCCAAGGACCAAGCTCTAAAACCGCAAAAGAACTGCTAATGCTTAGCAGGAATAAAATGCGGATTACAACAGGCCTCTTGACAGGACATATGGCTGTCAAGTGTTACCTGAACAAGCTCAATCTGTATCAAGGAAGTCTTTGCTGCAGACTCTGCGATAAAGATCCTGAAACAGCGGAGCACATAATATGTCACTGTGAGGCTCTGGATCGCAAGCGACACTTTTTATTTGGGAAAGCTAGGCTAGAACCGGAGGAACTATGCTCCCATCCTATCAAGGACCTGTATAAGTTAGTGCAGGGCACAGGGATAGGAGAATGGGGCAGATATAGAAAGGGGACAAACACAATAGGCCTCACAGGTCGCAGTGTTTCCGGCAGAGGACGGCCCCTTATTGTGAAAAAAAAAAGTTAGACAGTGTTAACACAACAACGAAATTAATATTCAACATGGTCACATTTAAAAGCATGTTACTCTCTTATTTTAAATGGAACACCCAGTATATTACTTCGAATACGCAAGAGAATCCATGTCTTTTCAAAATACTATTAAGGTTGCCTACCCCCCAAACAAAGATTTTCCTCGATATTTTCATTTACATGATTTGGTCTGGGTAGATCTTTATTATTAGATAAAATCTAGGTGGCTGTGATATGTCTGACGTTACTTGAACATAACTGTCTAATTAGTCCAACTTTAACAACTAGTTATCATTTTTGTGTCAGTTAAAACAAAAAAATTTCTCAGAAATTCGCCGAAAATGCAAACTTATCCTACATCAGAGGGAATTGATATGATTCTATTAGTTGGTGAATGCAGTGTGTATTAACCAATTAGTAGAATACTCAAATGCTCCTGATTTTGTCTAGTCTGTTTTTTATGGGGATATATTAAAGATAGTGTTTGGTTTGGTTTGGTTTGGTTTCTCCACATATACCACATAAGATCCTTTTGAAAAGACAATCGTTTTATGAAGTGAACAGGAAAGGAAGCATTTTGATCACTTGATTTCAACTAGCTAATTTTTGTCGCATAATTATAGCAACCTTTAAAAATATTTAATGTCATTAACTAAGAATAAAATAGATCTGGATATTACATACTGTTCTACTCGTACTTATGTCGTCCGCAAATGTATTTTATAATACCATGTCATTTAACTTAACTTTAGAACTCGTTTACTTAAAGTTTTTTATCTACGTCAGTGAGTTAAGAAGCTCTTAACTCACGCATTTTCATTACCGTACTCCTTGTTTAGATGACTACCAAAGAGAAAAAAATATATTGTAAAACATTTCTTTTGTACTAAATTGGAAAAATATGTTATGAGTACCTTTTCATTTCCATAGTTGTCTACGTATTTTTCGGTGCACCATTTTTCATACTTAGAGTATGTGTAATCATACTTCTGTTTCGATCTTGCTGGAAGCAATCAAGAAATGGCTCTGAATGCCTCTTCTTCAATGTCAGAAGGAATACTTTCCGAACCGCTCATTTTTTAAACTAGTAACATCAATATTATTTACGGTCATATTGACATTGCCATATGCATGGTGTTATTTGTACAAAGGTATTAAGGTAATTGATTTTTAGGATAGGTATGTATTTAAGTACAACAATTTTTAAAATTCATTGTGTGTTTTTATAGTTAGATGTAGATAAAATATTGTACAACACACGCGAGTTAAGATAAAAATCTTTTATGGGTATTTCGCCACTGCACTGCAAGAAAATCTACAAAATAAAATAGTTATTTTTTGTAAACACTTCTGCGTTAAACCTAAACGGACACTGCTTGTCAGAAGTTATGTTTACAGTTATACAAATTTGACTAATAAAGAAAAAAATGCTTAACGTTTCGGAAAGTTTATCTCTTTCCGTCGTCGGAAGCAAAAAAAAATACAAAGAATAAAGAAAAAAACTATTTAAAATATTTAAATTCAACTAGTCGAGAACACTTTACTTTTTTAAAACAGATACGTCTACAAGACTGTAAAACAGATACGTCTACAAGACAAACAGATACGTTTACAAAACTATAATAATAATATAATAATATATTGATATAATGTCATTTTAACAGAACGTCAACGGTTTCTTGTAGACGTATCTGTTTTAAAAAAGTAAAGTGTTCTCGAATAGTTGAATTTAAATATTTTAAATAGCTTTTTTCTTTATTCTTTGTATTTTTTTTGCTTCCGACGACGGAAAGAGATAAACTTTCCGAAACGTTGAGCATTTTTTTTTTGTTAGGCAAATTTGTATCACTGTAAACATAACTTCTGACAAGCAGTGTCCGTTTAGGTTTAAAGCAAAAGTTTTTACAAAAAATAACTATTTTATTTTGTAGATTTTCTTGCACTGCAGTGGCGAAATACCCATAAAGGATTTTTTTGGAGAGATGAATCCGCCACATAGGTATAGACATTTTTTTCCATTAAGATACTTGTGTGGTTAAACAATTCGTGCTACGCACTCGTGCAACTTTCACACGCGTATCTTAATGATACTGTTACCTCACTTGTATCGTAAATATCTATTATGATACCACGTCATTTATCTTAACCTTAGAACTCGTTAATTTAAAGTTTTTAATACTATTTCCAACAGAAAAGCCTAACTAATTAATATAATGCAAATGTGTTATAAATTGAAAAGGAGAAAAAGAAAAATTTTATTGGCTAGAAACTTTATAACAAAAATTTCCTGTAGACCGATATTTTCGTCCACTTCACTTCGTGTTTCGTGCCAACAACGATTCGACCCCGTGTGACAAAACAACAATTCGTACAACACAGAAACGTGTCGGTGCTCCTGTCGAACAAAATAAGCAAAACGAATCACATTATATCCCTTTTTAATCGGATTTTTTCCAGTGCTCGTCCCCGTCGAACGTGTGCGTAGTGCAAAGCGACACATTGCCAATAAATAACAGCGGATAACTACCGGGGCAAAATATACCGGGATGGGTATTTTTTCGACGCAAATGGAAGAGAACGAAAATGATTTGGAAGTGGACGTGTCAAATCGAACCGTGTCGGTGCTCCGGAGTGGCTCGACGGTGGTTATTTGGAAAGTCTCTTGATTGGAAATTCTAAAAAACTACCAAATGTCAAATTCCAATTAGTAAAAATAGCCAGATATTTATTTTGGTGGCGCAGTATAAGCTACAAAATGTCTTTCAGGAAAAATGTGGCTATGGTTATTTTACTTCTAGTTGTGTAAATTTAGTCTAGTTGCTTTCTTAATTTGATCCGACCATCTTATAAGAAACAAGGGTCACTACTACAAAGTTTACTTTTATGTTATTTTCTATGTTTTTAGAAGACTCTTTCTCTTTCTCTTTCTCTTTCTCTTTCTCTTTCTCTTTCTCTTTCTCTTTCTCTTTCTCTTTCTCTTTCTCTTTCTCTTTCTCTTTCTCTTTCTCTTTCTCTTTCTCTTTCTCTTTCTCTTTCTCTTTCTCTTTCTCTTTCTCTTTCTCTTTCTCTTTCTCTTTCTCTTTCTCTTTCTCTTTCTCTTTCTCTTTCTCTTTCTCTTTCTCTTTCTCTTTCTCTTTCTCTTTCTCTTTCTCTTTCTCTTCCTCTTTCTCAAGTTTGTGACCTTCTAAATGTATTACATATACTCATTGCTTGTTTTTTTTATGTAACCAAAGTTATCTATACACCCATCTTTACCCAGTACATGAGAATAACTCTTATGATAATACCAGGTGCGTCTCAAAAGTAGCTCACCGTTATAATTTTTTTCTTTTTTCATATAAAAAAACGAGATTTGGTATGTTAGTCATATACCAAAGTTTTATTAATATTATTTTATTTTCTTGTTCTGTTTTAGGTAAGAATACCTCCCTTCTAACCAAACCCTCCTCCCAAATGGTTTTTACGAGTAATATAAATATAGATGTAACAATAATTGTAAGTAAACTATTTTAATATAAAGTATATAATTGTAAGGTGCCCGGTGGCGTAGAGGTACAGGCTCTCGTCTACCAATCTCAAGGTAGTGGGTTCGAATCCTACACCCGGCATTTCATCAGCCGACTATTTTTATTAAAATAAAAATAGTTTGGGTACCTAGGTCGACTCAGCCTTAAATGAGTACTTGGGATTCACAATCCTGAGGTAATAATAGGCGGTTGAAGCGTAGTGCTAGCCACATTGCCTTCTTTGTATACCGAACGGCTCTAGCATGGCAAGCTGTACCTTGCTACTCCCAAGGCGTTAAACGCTATATACGGGAGTTATTATTATTATTATTATATAATTGTAAGAAAATTTATAATATTATACTGGGTGTTTCTCAAAAATTGCTCACCTATATTTTTTTTTTAAATGAGATTTGGTTTGCTAGTATGCTTGTATACTAGTATGCTTATTAGTATGCTAGTATATGACGTAAATTAGGATTGACTGACGTATTCAATTGCTTTTGGTCACTTCCTGCTTTATCGGGAATAACTACAACTTTAAATTTTTTAAATAGCACTCTCGTTTTTTTTACTTTATGCGATAGAAAACGACACTCTGAATAGAATGACATGTCATACCTACATATATGTCATACCGACATATATGTCATTCAACTTCTGACATTTTCTCATATTGTTTATTTGAAATTGTAACATGCGGTTCATAACGACAATTTGACTCGAAATACCAAGTGTGTGGTACCAAATTATACGTAAAAAAATGCATTTTCCAAATATGCTAATGACATGAATACGATTTTCTTTAAAGCGAAAATGTCAAAAGTTGACACATGATATGTCATTCTATTCAGAGTGTCATTTTCTATCGAATAAATTAAAAAAATATCGAGAGTGCCATTTAAAAATCAAAAGTTGTAGTAATTTCCGGTGAAACAGGAAGTGATCAAAAACAATTTAAAACGTCAATCAATCCTAATTCCTGTCATATACTAACATACCAAATTTCGTTTTCTTATCTAAAAAAAAATAAAAATGTATAGGGGTGAGCAACTTTTGAGACGCACCCGGTATTCTTTATTATACATTTGTGACAAGTGTGTCACATTCTTTTAAAAAAATTGAACTAAAGCTCCAGATTTGTATTTAAAAGATTAAAGTTTATGGTAGTATCTCGAAAGCCAAACATTAAAAATCTGATATAGTAAACGCCATGAATGTTTGGGAGTGATTCATCGGTCGCTACCATGTGAACTAACCTGTTCAAGGTCACATAAAACTTAATTCCAGTGCCGTGGTGTTTCAAGTCATAAAATAATCAATATATAATCTGTTGTAATTTGTTGTTTTAACTGTCAAAGTCTTGTCAAAACATATATTTGGTTATAAATATTAAATGGAATGCCCCATTGCTAAAGCTCCAGATTTGTATTTAAAAGATTAAAGTTTATGGTAGTATCTCGAAAGCCAAACATTAAAAATCTGATATAGTAAACGCCACGAATGTTTGGGAGTGATTCATCGGTCGCTACCATGTGAACTAACTTGTTCAAGGTCACATAAAACTTAATTCCAGTGCCGTGGTGTTTCAAGTCATAAAATAATCAATATATAATCTGTTGTAATTTGTTGTTTTAACTGTCAAAGTCTTGTCAAAACATATATTTGGTTATAAATATTAAATGGAATGCCCCATTGGTCGCACTGCAAGCACACCAATGGAGTGACTGCACAAAAACGAATCAATTAAAGAAACGCGATATGGTATCGTCTTTGTCAATGACGCTAACATTTTAGAATAAGTAAGAGGAGCGCAGGCAGATGATTAGACCGGGCCTTTAAAAACCTACGTCTGCGGTAAAAATTACGTTTTTAATGTAAAAATGATAGCGCGCGTGTCGATTCTTCGTCTTCGACTTCATCAAGCGATGAATCACTCCCAAACATTCGTGGCGTTTACAATAACACTAAATTGTTGAGCAGGGTAATTTTTATTTGAACTATGAAGAAAAAAACTCTTCCTGAATCGCACCATCAGTCTTCGCCAGAAGGTGACTCTTAACCGTAATTTTTCTTAGATTCTTTTCAATTTTTTTCTATACCTTTCTTCAATGTACGAAGATTTTTCTTCTCATTGTGTCTTTGTTATCGTTGTCTAGAGTTTTTAAAAGTTAAGATACTTTAATAGCTGCGAACTATAGCGAATTTATAACCACCGCTGCAAAGATGGCGGACTAGGAAAAAAATCTTAGTGAAAACGAGGAACAAAGCGACGAGGCTTTATGTTTTCAGCCTGAAAAATTAATTTTCTGCAGGTTTTACGTGCTAGATTAAATTTTTATATAAAAATTAAATAACAGTTTTATAATAAACTAAGTAAATATAGCAGCATTAAAGATTATTGCAAATAATATATAAGAAAAACAAAACTATTCGTCGGTGAAATGTGTTAAAGTGCTAATTCCATTGTTCCTAATTTTACAGGAGAGCAAAAAACGGTACAAACGGTACGGTTTTTTATGAGCTTTTCTGTGACTGAAAAGCCCGATACGTGATTCCGTTACTCTTCCGCACTCCGGACATTCAAAAATCTCATTACTTTGTTGCCTCTTTATTTTTTGGTTGTCATTGTTGACCGAGTTTACAATTCTTCTCCATTGCGTTCTATTGTGCGCTGCTTCCTCCCATTGAATCTGCAAGTTAATCCCCTTTAAGTTTTTATGGAAAACATCCTTGTATCTTTTCAGTTGTTTTCTCTTACTCTCTACAAATTCACCGCAAAGAAGAAAATTCGGTAGGCGGTTTTCTTGCATTCTGCATACGTGGCTAGCCCATCTTAAGCGGGTTTGATCATGACTTCAGTGCTCTCGCAGCTAGCTTTTTCAAGGACTGATACGTTTGAGACACGATAGTACCATTTGATTGTTAACAGTTGTGTAAGGTGTTTCTGTTGCAACTTGTTTAATGCGTTCGTGTGCCGACGATAAGGCACACGATCCAGGTTTCGCTTCCATATAACACATAACACGGGGGGGATTATTATTGCTCGGTACACTGCATGTTTCGTTTTTGTACTCAAGTCCTTGTAAGGTTGTAGAAAACCCTGTCTTTTAATTTCCAGAATGCTCTTGAAGCGCTGCTAATTCTGTGCTGAATGTCAGAGTCGATATTGTCATTTTCCGAAATCAAACTGCCGAGGTAATTGAATTCCGCTACATATTCCAATAGTTCTTCTCCGATTTTTATAGCACTGTTATGATTTTTCGGGGGAATGCATATGATTTTAGTTTTATCGATGTTCAGCTTAAGGCCCAAAACCTCGTATGCCCAGGTATATGTGTTCAGCATTTCTTGTAATTGCTGTAACGTTTTTGCAACTAGAGCGTATTGGAGTTCTGCGTGATGAATTTTGTACGTGTTTTTGCCCGTATGATTCTTTGTATTTCTAGTATTTGCGTGTATGAGTCTTTTTATGTTGAACAGACGGCAGTCAGAGACGTATTGATAATTTTTCCAAATATACCAATATCCATAATTTTTAATGTGTTGTTTTTATATAAGTAACTAACATCTAAAATCAAAGAGATAGATGTTTTTATAATAAATTCATTGGATGTCAATTTACAGCCAATCGTTTTATTTTGTAACATAAAAATATAAACACTATATTCATTATCTATACTTAATATATAAAATCCTTAAGTGACTGACATACTGATTAATCACGATCCTGCTCAAACCACTCAACGCAAGAAGCTCAATTTTGGCATACAGGTTGATTCTAGTGTGTAGAGGTTCGATAAGAAGGGATTTTTCGAAATTCCAGTTCCAAGAGGGTGAAACCACCCCTCATATATTACAATATTTTTTATTTAAAAAACGGCCAAGTTTCCGAAAAAAACGCTTAGACACGTATATTTTATTTTGTTTTTTTTACATATTTTAAGGTTTTTTAAAAATGTATACAGGGTGTTTCGAAAAATCTAGTCATTGATTAATCACGATCCTGCTTAAAGCGCTTGACGTAAAAAGCTGATTTTTGGAAAACAGATTGACTTTAGGGTGTAGAGGTTCGATTAGAAGGGATTTTTCGAAACTCGAATTCTAAGGGGGTGAAACTAACCCTCAAATATTAAAATATTTTTTGTTTAAAAACCGGTGAGTTTTTCGGAAAAACTCTTAAACACGTATATTTTTTTTGTTATTTTACATATTTTAAGATTTTTTATAAATTTATACAGGATGCTGACATAAATGTGAGGAAATTTTATCCAGTTTGTATGTTAATGGAAATTCTTGCTTTGCTTTATCATCACCATTACAAATGATTAATTCGACGCGAACGAAGTCGCTGGTACACGCTAGTTATAATATATTTCCCGAAACCAAGAAATAAAAATTTAGATCATTTATACTAAATACTTTCAAATTTTGATTATTAATCCTCGCATATTTCGTTGCTTTGGAGATTCAAAAAGTTTAACCGTATTATTCCTGTCTGGTAATAAAAAACGACGTACTGTTTTTCTTGTTTTTTTGTCTACCTTCATCAGAACAGAAAAGTTTCAGCTTGACCCACTTAAAAATTACGTTATGCGTTGTTAAGCTCTCCCGAATAATAACTCCACTTGTTTGTTTACCGCGTCCCGACTCCATCATTAGTCTTTTCCGGCAGATGCCTCCAGAGTAACCATTTTTATGAAATGCCTTACTAGATGAGACGTCATTTTTCACACATTCTATCTTTTTATTTTTCATCTTTCGGTCTTTTTTTTCTTTTCGTCTTTGCGATGCGGAGTCAAGAGTTTTCAAAAGTTAAGGGACATTAATTGTAGAAGACTGTAGAGAATTTATACACAGATAGTTGAAAAAATCTTAAAGAAAACTGCGGACAAACTTACGAGGTTTTGCATTTTCACCGTGGAAAATTAATTTTCTCGCTTTTTAAATGAGAAAAGATTCAGCTAGATCAAGGTTGCTACTACAGCCTATTTTCTAAAATGCGTTTATTCAAATTGAACGTCAACAAATATATATGAAATATTTTAGTTCTTAAAAATATAATATATTATAAAAAAACATGCTAGGGTATAAATCCGTCAATTGCTATCTCTTGTTGTTTTTAACCAATTTTATTGGTTTATTTCAAAAATAACAAATCATATTTCAAAAAATATTTCGTATTATTGGAGTGACAAAACGATGAACGATGCACGAACGCAGATGCGTATGCTCCCGGCTTAAGATTTTTGAGGCTTGTCAAAGTCTTGCAAAATTATAGGTTATAATTTGTGTCAAATACCTATTTACGAATTGCTTTTGAATTTTGGTTCGTGTTATTAGTTGTATGTTTCATGTTTATTGAAGTTAAGTGGAGGAATAATCGAGGGAAAATTAACTGTAGACCCAGAGTACAGTTTATAGTTAATATTCGGTGCCCAGTGTGTTGCATTAGCCACAAGAAATAGTTTTTTTTTAAATATTTTATAGTATGTGATATTTTGTTTAAAATACACTCGTGTTTGTTTAGTATTAACACAGGCCGTAATTTAAAAAAAAATACTGCATTGGATTTTTTCGTTTTTATAAAGTCTTTTTCACAATATTTTGAAGAAATCACTTGTCACTCAAATTTTAAATATATTAATTTCATGCTGTGCGTTCCAATTGTAACAACTTATTTATTTCTTTGCAAATTAAAATAATTCACTTTGAAATTAAAATGACAGACACATCTATCTCTGTCAAGGATTTTGTCCTTGAACAGACTATATTTACCTATAAGGGGTAATCCGTTTGAAGTTGAACTTCATTGATGATAAATCAAACCAAAATATTATTCTTATGCATCGTTTTCGTTCAATATATTTAAATGTAAGTACCTATATTTATCAAAATCTCCTAGAGGACAGTGTTTAACTGAATAAAGCATGTTTTGCATTTGTCTGTTGTTACTAAAACACATTATCTTTTGTTTAATATTCGCACAGAAACTGTAGAAGAAAATGGCAAGCAGGTCCAACTAACAAATTGAGCACTTGGTCGCTTTGTTTTTGCCCAGACACATTTTAACTTTATTACCGGTCATATTTTAGCGGTTTTAAAAGGTGACGCAAAAAGCAGTAAGGCAAACCGAAAATATGACCATGTCATATTTTGACCTGTTCAAAAGAAAGTGGACGTATACGATTTGACCGATAGACAGAGCTAGCCGTTGGTAATTGAGATTTTCAACGTGGTTTAAGTTGTTCTAGTAAAGCAGTTCAGTTTGAATTTTATTCGTTTTAAAGGAAACTAAGATATTGTTCTAGAAGTGATTTTGAACAAAGAGACAAGAGCTTTTCTTGAAATATGTCAAACATAAAAAAAAAATATTTTATAAACATCACTGCGTTGAATCCAAATAGAAACTAGCTTATCAGTGTTTATTACTAATAGAACAAATTAGTCTAACTCACGAGATATGCCTCCTTTTAGTTTTGTTTCATTTAGGCACAAACTTACGATCAGATAGTATAATTTTTTGAAGTGAAACTTCTTTACGCGTGAGGAGTAAAAATTGAAGGCCGCAAGTCGGCCTTGATTGGTGGCTGCGGGACGGTATGACTTTGTCATGACGTGAAGGTCATGCGAAGCATCAGATCAAAGAAGTAATCGTTGACAGGAGATATGCCTTATTTTGAAAATTTTATAGGGTTATGGCACAGGTTATGGTTGAAAATTGTTTTATAGTTCTATCAAATCTAATAAGTAATTTAAAATATTTATTATCTATTAACATAGTCTTAAACGATAAGAGGTAAGAACACTAAATTGATACGAATAACGCTAACATTTGCCTATAAAATAGTGTCGCAATCTGAATTTCGATGGAAATCTGACATCTGGTTTTTCCCATGTAGTCTTCAAATGGTCTAAAAATCATTATGCATTAAAGACACTATTGTTGAATCACTGATAGGTCTTTTGTGGATATTTCACAAATAAAATCAATTGTCTCATCAAAAACTGAAAATGCAATACAGATAGTAGGCTTTATAAATATCTATACAATTAATCATACTTACGTCTATTTATGTCTTTGAATAAGAAGACTAAGGAAGGAGCATAATGCTATCCATGTATTCATGCATGGTGGGCGGAAAAAGGACTCTAGGGTGGGGATCCTTGACAGTTCTGTTTGACGATTCATTTGACACATTTGAATTTGATTTGAAATTTTGTGGATTTGTCAGTCTTTACGGAGCTTATTTTATGTTATTTATTATTTATTCTACTACTGATAGTTGTAAAAAGTGTAAGAGTCTTGTTTTCCGTTAAAAAATTGTTTATATTAAATTGTGTTATTTTAAGAAATAATATTTTATTTGAATCTCTAATTGACTTTTCTTGACCGCATGTATACAATGTCGTTTCCTAGACGATGCGGTTTGCATTGTTGATGATTATTTTGACTGACGTCGCAATTTATTAAAAAAATATTAAATTCAGATTATAATTGTGTGGAAAATATTTCTGGGACTGAATAGAAGGAATGAAGTATTATACAGGTGAGTGTATTTTGTTCACTCACGGGCATTACTGGGATTTGTATGAGAGTAGTTTAATATTATAGTTAACAGTTATTGAGCTTCAGTAGTAGATAGAGAAGGGTATTTTAGTATTACTTTTGTGTGTGTGTGTGTTTTATAGTAGACAAGTATTTATCAAAGGGAATTTTAATATAGTTTAGTTAAAAGATAGATGTTTATCAAAGAGTGTTTTAGCGTTATTTATTATAGATACGTAATGGACAGCTATTTATCAAAGTGTATTTTAGTAATATTTATTGGGTGTGATTTATAATACCTGGCAAATTATCAAATGGTGTTTAGTATTATTATTTTGGAGTGTTTTATATTTTTACGTATGACCCAAATTGTTTAACAACAATATTAAGCTATGTCGCTTTGTGGCCATCCCTTTTGAGCGTGGGAAAGACGCCTTGTCGCTTAGCTGAGGAACAACAATAATAAGCTATGTCGCTTTGTGGCCACCCCTTTGGAGCGTGGGAAAGACGCCTTGTCGCTTAGCTGCGGAACAACAATAATAAGCTATGTCGCTTTGTGGCCATCCCTTTTGAGCGTGGGAAAGACGTCTTGTCGCTTAGCTGCGGAACAACAATAATAAGCTATGTCGCTTTGTGGCCATCCCTTTTGAGCGTGGGAAAGACGCCTTGTCGCTTAGCTGCGGAACAACAATAATAAGCTATGTCGCTTTGTGGCCATCCCTTTCAGCGTGGAAAGACGCCTTGTCGCTTAGCTGCGGAACAACAATAATAAGCTATGTCGCTTTGTGGCCATCCCTTTTGAGCGTGGGAAAGACGCCTTGTCGCTTAGCTGCGGAACAACAACAATAATAATCTATGTCGCTTTGTGGCCATCCCTTTGTGCGTGGGAAAGACGCCTTGTCGCTTAGCTGCGGAACAACAATAATAAGCTATGTCGCTTTGTGGCCATCCCTTTTGAGCGTGGGAAAGACGCCTTGTCGC
Source organism: Sitophilus oryzae (assembly GCF_002938485.1). Lineage (NCBI taxonomy): Eukaryota > Metazoa > Arthropoda > Insecta > Coleoptera > Curculionidae > Sitophilus > Sitophilus oryzae. Next base: position 942,015 of record NW_022147432.1, on the reverse strand, counting down.
TTAGCTGCGGAACAACAATATTAAGCTATGTCGCTTTGTGGCCATCCCTTTTGCGCAAGTGCGGGAAAGACGCCTTGTCGCTTAGCTGCTGCGAACAACAATATTAAGCTATGTCGCTTTGTGGCCATCCCTTTGCGCGTGGGAAAGACGCCTTGTCGCTTAGTTGCGGAACAACAATAATAAGCTATGTCGCTTTGTGGCCATCCCTTTTTTGAGCGTGGGAAAAGACGCTTTGTCGCTTAGCTGCGGAACAACAATATTACTATGTCGCTTTGTGGCCATCCCTTTTGTGCGTGGAAAGACGCCTTGTCGCTTAGCTGCGGAACAACAATATTAAGCTATGTCGCTTTGTGGCCATCCCTTTGCGCGTGGGAAAGACGCCTTGTCGCTTAGCTGCGGAACAACAATAATAAGCTATGTCGCTTTGTGGCCATCCCTTTGTGCGTGGGAAAGACGCCTTGTCGCTTAGCTGCGGAACAACAATTATAAGCTATGTCGCTTTGTGGCCATCCCTTTTGTGCGCGGGAAAGACGCCTTGTCGCTTAGCTGCGGAACAATAATATTAAGCTATGTCGCTTTGTGGCCATCGTTTTTGTGCGTGGGAAAGACGCCTTGTCGCTTAGCTGCGGAACAACAATATTAAGCTATGTCGCTTTGTGGCCATCCCTTTTGTACGTGGGACAGACGCCTTGTCGCTTAGCTACGAAACAATATTAAAATATTTAACTATTTTATATACTAGATTATGGTGATGTGATCATGTGCGTTTCCAGTGATGCTCAAGTATATTTTATTTTTATAGATTGCAAATTGCGTGATCATAGAGTGAGAGCATTACACAAGTGTCCCGGCATCTAAGGTGAGTTTAGCTTCTTTTGTTTATGTTGTTTGAATATTAAATTGATATTAACACCATTCATATATTATGCTATATAAACAAAAAAAAATATTATATTTTTCTTACTCTCTCTTACAAAAGGTAGTAAATCTAGATGGAAATTGTGGCAGAACTTAAATTAACAGTGACACTATCGCGATTTATTGAAAAAGACTCTAAAATAGTTGGTTGTGTAGCGTGCGGTAGATCTCGGCAAAAATCGAGTGAAATAATGGAACAACTTTTCGCTAGTAAGTGACTATATAATATACATACGTATAGTAAACCGATCATTTATGAAATTCACTTAAATTAACTAATTATATATTTTTTCTTGCATTTTTGCTTTTATTTACTACTTGTCAAAGATTAGATGTCTAAGAATTTAGATACGTCAATTTGACTTACCTGCTTCAATAGCGTATCGGATGTTTGCATGGTACAAAAAAAACAAGGTATGATCGATAGCGGCTCCAATTTCGTTAAGTTTGCACATACCACCTGTGACGCCATACGCCATACAAAAAAATATTCATATTGTTCAAATGCCACTAATAAAAAAAGATCTAAAATAGGGAAGAATTAGGATATAACCCCAAAAGTTATGTCAAATCATCGAGCTTGACATTTGAAAAATAATTTTCACATTTTGACACAATCAAATTTCACAGATGACACAATATGTTTGATCATTTGAAATTGGCGCGCAGAGCTTGACGACCAATGGAGCCGTTTATATCCTGTGACGTAGTGACCAACCTGCGCAATACCATACCTTGTATTCTTTGTATCATGGGATGTTTGTGTTAATAAGTAATTATTAAAACTTATCTATTTTTATTATAATAATATGTTTTTATAACAATTTTAATAACTACCAACATTTATTCACAACGTAAAATAAAAAACACGTCTACCCTACATCATAGTTTTACATTGTTTGAATAAAATTAGAACGGCACTGATAAACCGGAATTTAAGTCGGCCATATTTGAGTCACATCGCGGTGGACCTAAGATTTTTGATATGCTCCTTCCTTAGTCTTCTTATTCAAAGATTCATATCCTACAATCCAACCATATTTTAACCAATATTTTAATATCTTAGCCCAAGTAAATAATCAAAAATGCACTTTTTATATCAAGAATAACAATGGGTATACTCAGTTTCCAAGGAGTTCAATAAATGTTTAATATCCAGGGTTAAAAAAGAAACACGATTCTTGATTTAAGGTTAGGTCATTCATTATCAACATGACGTTAGCCACGGGCCACGTGTCATTCTGTCACTGAACTAGCAAGGGGCTTTCTTTTAATATATCGATAACATATTTTTCTAACAGAGAAAAATTCAATTACACGTGAGCTACTCTCATTTTTCCCTTGTATGGCAAAATAATTAAGCTGTGACATCTCTGGGACTATGCGTATGTTGCTTTTTTTGATGGTCACTCGAATAACGCTAACATTTGCCTATAAAGTTGTGTCGCTATTTTAATTTCTATGAAATGTTTAATAAAAATTAACAAAACATAAAATTATAAAGCTAGAATAGTATACGGTTTTATATTAACTCTAATTTTATATATTTTATATATATATATATATATATATATATATATATATATATATATATATATATATATATATATATATATATATATATATATATATATATATATATATATATATATATATATATATATATATATATATATATATATATATATATATATATATATATATATATATAAATATATATATATAATATATATAGAATATATATATCCCTTCCCCTAAACCTTCAATTTTAAAGTTGTTAAAAGCTTCTCAATTTCAAATATGTGAAATGATTTTTTTTTTCTAACGACAACTGGCTCTCAGAGTACCATCTGGATTAGTCCTGGCAGCAAAAATTAGATGTAAATCATAAAATATTCTAATTTTTGTTAAGCAGTATTTTGTACCTTTAATGGAAAATAAATATAACCAATATAATTTGTTTTCGTTATTAAAGGAAATTTATTTTTGAAGAATCGATAGACTAAAATTAGTAACACTCCTACACTCATATCGTCTGCCATTCGACATGCATTTTCGACATCCGCTTATCGGTAATTTCTAAGATAGGTTTCCATGTCGATGAAAAGGCTGTCGTCGATTCTACACAAACCTTGGTAAAAAGAATTGCCACCGCTACACAGTGGGTAGGATAAAGTATAATATGGCCATTGCCATAACAAAAAATGGTCAATCCAAAATTATATACGTAAGATTTTTGATAATATTCAATGAGAGATATAGTACGAGCTAGCAACGTCGGAAGCCACAAGTATTTTAAATTATTTTTTTCTCTCTTTGATATATCTTTTTATTATGCTCTCTAGAACAGCATGCGGCCCGTCTGGCGGCGGTAAACGTTGCGTTCCCTACTGCGCATTGAAAGAAGATCCTATATTTGTATTAGTCCTTTAAATTCTATTGTGAATATAAATCGAACATGTCTCCATAGTGCAGTGCGTAGAGTTTCAACTACGAACCGGATTCAAGTTCGAATCCGGGTCAGAGCAAATACTTTTATTTTATTTCGTTTATATTCTGATAGTAAAGTATTAAATATTTGTTTTTTTAATCACCAGAATTATTTAATATTTTACTATCAGAATATAAAGCAGGAAACAAATCAAAAAAGTCTTTGCCATGACCCAGATTCGAACTTCTATCGGTTACATCAGCGCACTGCATAGAGACATGTTCCCCTGTGAATACCGTATAAACAAAAATATAGCATCTTCTTCTGATGCGCAGTAATTAATCCCCAACGGATATCGGCAACCAGACGAACCCTATTCAGAAAAGCATACATAATAAATAAATCAAAACCAGACGTCTTGGAATCGATCGTCGTGTCAAAAAATTGTACGAGTATCTAAAAATTTATTTCGATCCTATGATTTCGTTGTAGAAGTAGCTAAACTTTTTTTCTTTTAAAGTATAAAGATAATAAACGGGGTTCCATCATCACTTAGTAAACACTTACAAAATCTACTAAACGAAATTGATAATGCATTGTAACTTGATTATGCTTATTACAAAGAAATTTCAGATAAAAACGCTTTCATACAGATGCATTTATAAGGCAGAATATATCTAATACTAACAATAAGTACAATAATATTCACTATAGCAGAAATGCACCGTTTTTACTTCGGCACTGTGATCAATTACTGCGACAAAAGATCCGTTCGTCTAATACTAATATAAATATTGGAGAATTAAAAGCGGCAACGTCGTGGGTCTGGCGAAAACGAATAAACCTCTATTTTTTATATAAATGGGACAAATTAAACGGTCCAGCATCAGGGCCTGAAGGCGTCGCTTGAACATTTTTCGTCCGATATACCACGGGTCTGACGGCCTATCTTCAACGTACCGGGTCTGACTCCGTCGATTTAATAAATATATATATATATATATATATATATATATATATATATATATAGATATATATATATCCTTCAAATCCCTCAATTTTATAGCTGTTAGTAAAAAGTTTCACTTCAAATATGTGAAACGATTTTTTTTAACGACGCTTCTTCGAGTACCATTCGGATTAGTCCTGGCAGCAAAAATTAGATGTAATCATAAAATATTCTAATTTTTGTTACAGTATTTTTGTACCTTAATGGAAAATAAATATAACTAATATACTTGTTTTCGTTATTAAAGGAAATTTATTTTTGAAAGAATCGATAGACTAAAATTAGTAACACTCCTACACTCATATCCGTCTCTGCCATTCGACATGCATTTTCCGACATCCGCTTATCGGTAATTTCTAAGATAGGTTTTCCATGTCGATGAAAAGGCTGTCGTCGGTTCACGACATTTACAAACCTTGGTAAAAAGAATTGCCACCGCTACACAGTGGGTAGGATAAAGTACTAATATGGCCATTATACATAACAAAAATGGTCAATCCAAAATTATATACGTAAGATTTTTGATAATATTCAATGAGAGATATAGTACGAGAGCTAGCAACGTCGGAAATACAAGTATTTTAAGTATTTTTTTTCTCTCTTTGATATATCTTTTATTATGCTCTCTAGAACAGCATGCGGCCCGTCTGGCGGCCGGTAAACGTTGCGTTCCCTACTGCGCATTGAAAGAAGATCCTATATTTGTATTAGTCCTTTAAATTCTAGTATTGAATATAAATCGAACATGTCTCCATAGTGCAGTGCGTAGAGTTTCCAACTACGAACCGAGGATTCAGAGTTCGAATCCGGGTCAGAGCAAATACTTTTTTATTTTATTTTCGTTTATATTCTGATAGTAAAGTATTAAATATTTGTTTTTTTTAATCACCAGAATTATTTAATATTTTACTATCAGAATATAAACGAAACAAATCAAAAAGTCTTTGCCATGACCCGGATTCGAACTCTGAATCCTCGGTTCGTAGTCGGAAACTCTACGCACTGCGCTATGGAGACATGTTCGATTTATATTGAATACTAGAATTTATAAGACTAAATTAAAAAAAAATATAGCATCTTCTTCTGATGCGCAGTAGTGAATGCAACGGATATCGGCAGCCAGACGGGCCGCATGCTGTTCCAGAGAGCATACATAATAGAAGATAAATCAAAGAGCCAGACGTCTTAAAATACTTTCTCAAAAACGTTGCTAGCTCTTAGACTATTACAGCTTAACAGAGTTTGGGTGTACAGAGAGTAAGAGTTAAAAATGCCTGTCAAAGTTAAAACATATACTGTTAAAACTGTAACAGTTAAAAGATATTTTGTCGTATTTGCTAGTAATCGACCCACTGTACGGGTTTTCCTGGCATGAATCAATTTCCTAATTGCTAAAGAGATCATTACATTTTTAATAGATTGCGTGACAGTTTCGATATTTTAGTAAATAGGCGCTTAATGTTCTTTTAATAATATGAAAACGATTATAAAAATATTCACCCGGCCCTATGACAAAAAATATTTAAACTGCTTTCTTTGTATTATTTTTTTTTGTGTAATTATAATAGGAAGTTTCTTTAAATACCGATAGAATTAAATTCTATGAATACTAAATGATAGATATAATTAAAATGAATAATTTACAAAATCTTTTTGAAAACAAAATTTTATTTAAATGCTGAAATTAACTCTAAATTAAATAAAAGTTTAACATGTTCTAATAAGGCTGCGATGAGTTTTTTGCATTGGCTATTAAGCTTGTAACGTTTTTAGTTCGTTACATGTCTTTTTTATATATAATATATGATGTCTGGCCTATCATCACCGGATTCCCTCTCGTTCAGGCCGGATAGTTTATTTGACACGTAATTTTTACGTTCCCTGGTCGCCAACCCTGTGATCGTTCGACACAACCCTGTTACTATTCTGTGAAGGCGCGCGCTGTCAACATCGCTTCTGTCAACTCTCCGTGCTTAACCTCACTTTGTTTTGACGCTCTGTTTTATCCCAGCTTTTAGAAATGGTGATTATTTAAATCTTGCTGTATAATCTGAATCAGCTGCTATTTCAAAGCAACAGGTAAAGATGAGATATTATCCTTTTAGATTCGATATTATTATTGAATATTTTTAGGGTAGAGTTACGGATGTCCCAACTTGTATTTGGTTTTGCTGACACGTTGGCGTCCCTTTTCTTTTGTCCTCCAGAATGTCACATGGAAGAAAGGACATGTTGTTTATTATTTATTGAGCCCTCGGAAGTATTTCGAGGTAGGTTTATTTTGTTTATTAGACCTTGTTTGGTTTTAAACAAGAGTTTCATATTTTTAGGGTCCAAGATTGACTGTGTCCAAGGTACGGACTATTTCTTATGTACAGACATTATCTTATGTACAGATGTCCTGTGGACGAGCGTCCCTAGTAAGAATGATTTTTTCTTACATATAAGTGCCACAGCGTGGATGTAGCTTGAGTCCCATGCTGCTTCGTTCCCAGCTGTAAGCTAGTTAGTTACGGCTGTACCAATTTATGGTGTCTCATTCTGGCCCCTTTGGTTGTGTTGGATGGCTCAGTACAGAGATGCGAGACCACCTCACGCTGCTACTGTTTGAAGCAAGATTACATAAAGAACAGCTAAGTGTAGATTTACGTTCTAGTTTTTATGTTTTAGATTTTCTATATTTTCAGTCTTAAACAGTAACGTACATTTTAAATAATATTGTACAGACTATATTTAGTGGTTAGATTGTTGAGAACATTTATGTCGATTCAGTAGTTACAATGTGATTTAGATTTTAGGTTTCATTATATTACGCCTTGTAATAGTATTACTTTCTATAGATATTATTATTGCGCTATATTAACAGATGAATAACGAGACATAGATTCTAGAACCTACAGGTTGCAACACATCAGATTTAACACCGCATAAAATTTAACAATTTAAATAAAGTAATGCTACTTTTCTTATATTTTCTATAACGTTACACGCATTGTATTTTTTCATAGTCTTTTCATAGAACATATTTAATATTATTTACATACATAATTTTACTCAACAAATAACCACTATAATAATTATTAAAATTGTACAGTGCTATTTACAATCAGAATTCATCATGAATAAATATAGTCATTAGTTTTAAGTAATATACAACTGTGTTTTCTTTCTCTGTACATGCCTGGCGCCCAATATCTATTTTTTTGTTTATTGTTATTAATTAGTTTTCTTTCCAGTAAAATACCTTATCCACGACTGCTCTCCGATGAAAAGCTGCCGTTCGCAGTGGTAGTTGTTTAAAAAACGCTACAAGCTATCTTGTACACTTCGCACTAAAATATGTTCTAAAACGTGCAATGTTCGACTGCAAGGTCTGCGAGTAAAAATTTTTCAGCTTAAAGAATCACAAAACAATTCATTTAAACCAAAAACTCGTAATACAAAACATGTTTTTACCTACATGCTTTTATCAGAGTTTTCTAATAGTTATTTTTTTATACAAGACGATAAAATGGTATTTTATCGTCGACCGAAAAGATTAATTCACGAGCGATGAAATCGCGAGTGAATTAATTTCGGGAGACGATAATGCAATTTTATCGTCGTGTATAAAACAATATTTTTTTCCATAGCGAGTTACGTTTTAAAAATATTCAGAAATTATTATCTCAAGGAATTTATTACGAGTAGAAAAAATATTGTGCTGGGTAGGCGTTGGTTTCTATGTAATTTGACAAATAAATAAAGCTGTCTCTTTAGTGGTTAGTTTTGAGTCAATATTTTTTATAATTCTCTTTCGTGTCGATTCCTGATTGAATTGGAGCCAGAAATGGCTCAAAACGAAATAAGTAAATTACCAACAGATATTCAGGTTGAGGCGACAAACGCCATATCCAAACTACTTCCATTTAAATCCCGAATAACTTATGAAAAGGAATAGAAACATTTTCAAAAATGGAAGCAATAATTAAAAAACGTGCGAGAAGAAATAAAGTTTTTAACCTATCCTCGCTGTTAAAGTATCATTTAATCTACCCTTGCGGTTAAAGTACTATATTATCTACTATTTTTACTAGATATAAGGCAATTTTAACAGTTGCTATGGAAAAAAATAATTTATTATGACTCTTGAGAGGTCATATTTCAACTAAAAATGTTTACAAAAAACGAAGTGGTAAAAAATATAAATTTGTTAATATACAAATATTTAAAAAAATAAATAATTTAATATTTATATGAATATTCAAAAATGCTCAATTGGTGAGTAGTATTTATTTAATAATGTAATAACAATCGTGCAGAATTTTAATCTGAAAAACACGTATAAAATAAAATTATATTATTTTATTATGAAAAAATTGTTTTAAATAATATATTCAATGTTATTAAAACAGTATAGAATAATTTAAAATAATTTGTTTAATTTTGACTCAATATGTACCGGAAACTTTTTTTTCTAAACGACAATATTATTAAATTGAATTAAATAAGCCCCTGGGCCATTTTATAACAATTCCGCACCGAACACGCATTTTCAGACAGCGAAATATTACGCTACTCTCATTGTTTCGCATTAAACAAATACATTTTTCCGAGTGCAAATTTGATAATTTCATTAGCATCGGTCTAATTTTTCCCCCAAAAAATATGTTTCGAATAAAATTCTCTATCGGTAGGAACATCATCGGATAATATTTTTTATATGTTTTGGCGATTATGAATATAATTTGATTAGCGAGACTCGTCGGCGCAAATAGTATTCAATTTGGAACAATAATGGATTATTGCATTATTTAAAATTGATATGTGTCGCAACGAATAGTTTGTTGAGGTGTTCGTTTATGTGAATCAGGTATTTTTTATTGGTTATTTTTTACTTATGATTGGTTATATTATTTATGCAGAAAGTCAATATTTTAATAACTTTTAACTCTCAACTGGCGTGGTGAATTCTGGTAACGCTTATGGCGTGCTGGGGGGTCTGACGGACTCCAATTTTTTTTCAGTTAAAAATACATTATGAAGAGATTTTATAAAACGCTTGTTATTTTAACATTGTTTACAATATAATATTCAAACTTGTGAACAAACAATTTCATTAATTTTCAACAAATTAATAAGAACGGATACGAAAATAAAGTAAAACGCATTTTTAGGAATTTTTGACAACAGAAACATAACTTGGCTAAGAAACCCATAGAAATTAAAAACATATATATTTTATAATTTTACCGTATTATTAAAAGTACATACTTTTTCAAATACAGTTCATGCTAATATAGGATCTGTATTTGCCGCACATGGATCGCGCACATTTGCTTCATGAGATTATTGTTTTTTGTCATTTCTACATTGACATATGTTTGCCATATACCACATCTCTTTCTTTTCTGGTATTGATTATTCAACTTTCTCTCTTCTATAAGTAAGAGATTCAGAATCGAAGTTATAGTTACTCTTCGGAGAAAAATCAATGTTTCGATGATCTTCATCTCACTCGAGCCTAAAAAAAACCTTATTTTAAACCTCTCTACTACATAACGTTTCGCTAAACTAATACTCCGATAAATCGCTCTGAAATTATTCAAAATTGACGTGAGGATCCCCTGTTTTACATAATCCTCTCTGGCACATGCAGATCCAGTCGATTAGACGTTTGTAATTCGCGTCTGCCACTATTAAAACTGACTTTCCTCATCCTTCCCCTACTTCTCTCGTTCGAGCTTTACATAGTCTGAACTCCGAAATTCCAGTCTGCTAGTTTCCATTAGAAAAAAAGCGATTATAATGAAAACTGACTGTATGTTTTCCGCTTCAATTGCTTTAATAGGAAGCTTTAGTTTTCCTTTTATTTTAGGCACGCAAAAACAACTTTGAAGTAGTACAAAAATATACGCTGAATATATTTTATTGTTATTTAGCTGTATAAAGAGAAATTTGTTGACACACCCGATCTTCTTTTTCCGTTTATTATAGGCGCACCGTGCTATGAAATCCTTCGAAACAAACTATAGAGAAGTAAATTGTTATAATATTTTATAATAGGCCGGTACCTCGTTTTAAATAGGCCTAGGTGGAAATAATTAAGGGCAAGCTGAATTATTTTTTATTTTCTTTGTTTTGGTGTGCTGAATGATATTAAGTTTGCACGGTCTGTCGATCCCGGATTTGGCCGCCATTTTGAAAAAGTCGATATAAAAACTACATTTTTATTTTATGGATTTTTTTAAATATCTCGGTCTGGGTGCATTGTAGAAAAAAAAAGCTGGTAACCAAAAATAAAGCAAATTAAATTCTCTACAAAAAAGGTTCTATTAATTATTCTCCTAAACTTATCAGTTCTAAAGTTATAGCAATTAATATCTTATTAGCCGACCATACCAGGTATATTATTAGGTAGGGTATTAAGATCGGCAAAAAAAAAGTTTTTTTAATTTCACTCATAAATGACCTAAATACAAAATATTTTCATGGTGTCTGTCTGTCTATACGTCTGTAACACGATAACTAAAAAACCGCTAAACCTAATTTTAACAAAATTTGGCACAAAAATATTGTGGCACCCGAGAATCTTTCCATTAGTTTTTGGTGGGGGTGGGGGGTTGGTAAGGGGGTATGGGAGGGGGTTAAAATTTTTAAAAAATCGTAACCAAACCAAACTCCAAAATTACAATAGCTAGCGAAACGCGGTTTATTATATATTTATAACGCGCAATTTTAGATTAGGAATAATATTTGCAACAAAATTTGTAATATCAAAATCAGTCAAAGTCGTAGTTTTTGAGATATTCCGTGTTTCCGTAGTCCGTTTTTGAGAAAATCCGTGTGGAGACAATACCACCTAGACAAGAAGGCCTCGGAACAAGACGCGCGACCGCTCCTCAGTAGGCCATTAGATACACATTGCGTATATAGAGCGTATACTAAAATAGTATTATTTTTCACAATATTTTGCTATTTTTTTTTTGTATATTACCTTTTCTCTAATAGTAGGATTTTTCGATGTAATACTCTATGTTATATTTATAAATAATATGATTTCAGAGGAAAAATAAACTAAATTTACTCTAGTACGTTTTCCAGTATCATCATTAATCATATTATATTCATTAAATTGTAATGTGTCAATTTGAAAAATAAAACAGGAATCTATTATGTTATAAATTCTATTATATATAGATATTAATCTATATATTATTAAAAATGGAGAAAGATACTTAGAGAGTCCCAAGGCCGTTAAGAATTTTTAAGCTTTGAAAAGACGCATATCTCAGCTAAGAAGTTTCAAAATCAGGATATGTTAAAATTTGGTCAGGTTTTGAATTAAGCCAGTTATTTTTTACACATTTTAACAAATGCACCGAATGAAATAAATAAAACAAAGGTCGATTCTTATTACTAGGATGAGCAAAAACAATACTTAGTTTATTATTGGGTGAAAAATTACACATTGCTTTACTATTAATTGCATTGTTATCACTTAAAATACAAAAAAATTTGAATCCAATAGTCTCTAATCCCAAAATTATGGTTTTTATAAGATTAAAAAGCACGTTATGATCAATTTTTGAAATTGGTGAAATATGTACAACTTCTTTAAAATCTGAAAGTGCACTGCTAATCATAAAAGTAAATGCTGAATTGGCGAAAGTGGCACTATTAGCAGCTGTTCCAACAATATTTCCTCCCTTATAATCCATATATGGTTTAATATGAATTTCATCCATAAGTAAAATCATAGGTTTTTGGTGATGTTTTAAATATTTGTATAAATTTTTGGCATAGAGTAAAAAAAGATTGTCTTTCTTCCAGAGTTGGGTCAGTGAGAAACGAATTACATATAGATTTTAGTGTATCAGGATGCGGCAATGTTAAAAATCCATGATTTCTTAAATACTTATATGCATGAGGACTGATTGTATTTAATATTGCACATAATATTAGGGTGTCAGCTGAATATCGATTTCTTTTTTTAGATAAAGTTAATAGTTTTAATTGTTCACATAAAGAAGATACTGATGAACGATTATCTTCGTGTTTTAAATTATCTAAAATGCTGCAAATCTGATTAATTATATTATTGAAACTGTTTGTTTTTTTCCTCTATTGATGTTGGTTGGGTACTCGATGCAAGATTTTCTAATTTTTCAATCTCATTTATTACTTCTGATAAATCATTAATATTATTTAAGGTAAAAGGTATTTTAAATTTATTTGTGTTTAAGGAAATAGCATGTTCATATAAATATGTGTGCAGTTTTAATTTGGAATCAATATTTATAGAATAAGTAATAATAGGACCTGGAGATCTTTTTATTTTAAATAATAGAACTTCGTTTAAGTTACTGAATAGTTTATGCCATTTTTCAGGAACTATCCAACTATCAAAAATTTGTTTAAATTCATTGAAGTTTTTAAAAGTTGTTAATTTTTTATAGGTCTCATATTCCTGTATACTTTCTGTAAGCACTTTTTGCAAATTTTGTTGTTCTTGTATAATTGATTTTGCTTCTCTACTTTTTCGGTTGTTATCGGGTTTCGAAAAGTAAGAGGGACAATTTGGAAAAATTGTTGGAACAGAACCTGTTAAAAGTGTTGGACGTTGTAAAGGTATATCGACAGTTTTACGTGATTTCTCATCAAAATAAGTATTAAAAAATTTAATACTTCCTTTTGAAAAATGCTGCTCGCAAACCCTGGTGTTTTTAGTGGGCTGAAAGTTGTCTCTTGGAATCGCACATATCCATTGTTTCGAAAGTTGTTCGTCCTTTGGAAAGGCGAAAATATGGACACGTTTGTCGTCGGAATAATTACCACTGCACCCCGGACACAACACTTATACGACATGTTTACAGCACAATATAGAACACCAAACACTAAAAACTATATAAAACGCTGTAAATACTGGAATTACAAACGAGAGCGGTCAAACGAAAAAAATCATCTGGCGCTCAGAAAAACGTAAACATGTGGTCGCCATCATGTCGCCCTTAGATTTTACCACCTTACGGGTAATATGATTGGTCCAATTCACGTGGGAGTTTTGAATCGGTACAATTGGACTCTGTCTTGCGAAATTCCTAAAGCGCGGCGGCGGTGGTGCCGGTTTGCTTCGGAAATACGATCGAACGTAGTTAAAGCAAAGTAAAAGATGAATGCCTACATACCAAGAAATGCAACCTCGCCCGTATTGGACAATCGGGGCCTTCTTAATATCTAGGTGGTATTGGTGGAGAGCTCCAAACTCCCATCGGACGCGACCCCAGGTGGCGGATAGGCGAAATAACCGCGGACCAAAATTGGAAAAATTCCTTTACTTTGAAATTAAAAGAACTGCCTACCAACTTTTCATTAACATATTTTAGTATGGGCGGCTATACGTGCCTCCCGGAGTCATTTTTTTTAAATACATCTTAATGTGCGCTAGCGTTAAATTTGATACTTGATCTATTCGACAACAGCGCGAGACGGCAGCCGGGGTGCGATCAATTACGCTTTAGTGTTTCATTCTACTATTCCGAAGTAAGACACAAAGATTAGGATTAGGCCCATAGGGGAAAACACTTAAAAAAGTGCGCCGAGTGCTCTACCGCCAGGTGGTGTGGAAACAAGCACAAGAAAAAGATAAATTTGTACTGGCATATTGTTCAAATTTACATAGAATCAGTTTCTCATATTAAATGAACCACTAGAAAATATATGCTTTGTATTTAAGTGCCTGTATCTCGTTAACTTGTTCATGCACAAAATCGGTGAATAGGACCTTTTTTATAGAGAATTTAAATAGCTTTCTTTTTTGGTCTCTTTCAAATTTTCTGTACAGTGCACTCAGACCGAGTTATTAAAAAAAAACATAAAAATGTCATAATTTGACAGGATTTTCCAATATGGCGCCCAAATCCGGGATCGATAGACCGTGCAAATTTGGTAGAGTATTCAACAAAGCAAAACAAAGAAAATAAGTGGTATTGCCCCTAATTATTGCCACCTAAAACCACTTGTCGGCTGGTCTATAATAATCGACATGTCGATATAATAGTCATGTGTTTATTGTCTTGTATCTATATTGTCGTCTATATAATAGTCATGTGTTTATTGTCTTATACTTAAAAAAAATACAAATCATTTTTTTTCTATTTTTAAACAAACATTATTTTGTATTATTTTTTTTTATTTCTACTTTTTCTTTTAACTTATTTTTGTTTAAATCAAAGCGTATATTCTATAACTACTCTTTCCTGTGATATAACAAAACCCGAATAAACCATGTCAGTATTTCTTCGGCTGGAAAATATAAAAACAATGAAAGTTTAAATTCGTCAGTTATTTATTTCAAAAATGGATAAATTAGTTGGATATAAACTACAACCGATTGAAGTTCGTAGTGTCTGTACTGCTATTAATCCACTAATCCACCTCTATTTGCATATATCGTGTCAAAATTGTGCCCGTAGCTCAGGGCTTATAACTTATTATAGAGAGAGTATGTGTGCATAAAACTTATGCAGATTGAACTAACGGCTCTCTAAACGTTTGTAAATTTTAGTAGACGAGCATATCCTTCGCTAACTGATACTCGTAAATGTGTAATATCCAAAGCAAATTAGTCTTGCAATGCGCATTTGAATTATTGATTGTTTTGTTTTAAATTCCTTTTTGCTAGTGCATTAATATTTTATATTAATATAAACAACCTCCATAAAATTAAATTTGACATATCGTAAACTACGTTTTTGTATAAAATATCCATGTCTCTTTATTAGGTCGCCTCACGAAGAAGCCTACTAGCATTTTCTAAATTTTACAGGAGAGTTAGAAAATGAAAAAGGGTTAGGTTCAAGTAAGCGTACAGTCAGCTTAGTTTTAAAACTAATTATTAGCTAATGATTAAAACAGATACACCTCTTCGTGATCACTTCAGGATATTCAGGACATTTAAACAGCAAAATATGTTAATTTTGTCAACAAAATTTTCTTAGATCTCTTCGTGAAAAAGCTGACGATTTGATCAGATAATTTACTGATTAAGATATTAAATTTATATTATTTCTTATTAATTTATATTATATTATTAATAATAATTCTTTATCAATAGATCTCGTTGTAGCTAAATAAAAATAAGGTTTATCAGAGCCAGTTTACAGGCAATATGCTCCATTGAATTTAAAACGAAAATATCTATTTCGAATGTCCATTTTTAATCGCTTAGTCGCTATAAATACAAATTATAGGAATTATACACTCGATTGAAATATTATAAAGTTGAAAGCATAAAGAGGCAATTTATATAACTAGTATAATCCTAATACTTTATCCATAACCTGCCTCTCTTTATACAGGGTGGTCCGAATTGTATTCGGGAATCTTCGGCAGCATATTCTGCAGATAAAAATAAGTAAAGAAGTTCGTATAAATATATGTCCTAAAATTTTTTGTTTTATTCCAAGTAATTTCAGAACCAAGGTTGATATTTGGATGAAAATTGGTGTCGTGTTTTTGAACAAGATGATGTTGATTTCGATATCAAAATGACTCCTACTGGTGGCACCACCTACATATGTTTTAACTGATTCGAAGAGTAATAAATTTTCGTCCATACCTGTATAAAACTGAGCGAGAGTGAGAAAAAATTTCCGATTTTTTTTACATAAAATATATCTCTTGGTAAAAATCGGTACTGGCAACCGTTTTCAAAATATTTGGAATGGAAACAGTCAAAGAAAAGTCATTATCACAAATTTTGGGAATTTTATAAGCTCATGAATTTCGATTTCAAATATCTCGAAAACGGTTGCTCGTAAAAATTTGATCATGATTTTTGGCGTAGAAAATGACGGAAATATATATTTTTCTCTCTTAGTAGTGTAATACAGGTACAGACAAAAGTTATGACTCTCCAAAACAGCTAAAAATATGTAGGTGGCGCCCCTTACAAGTAGGAGTCATGCTGACATTGAAATCTAATTTCCCATGTCAAGAAACACCCTGACACAAACTGCAGAATATATACTGCCGAAGTATTCCGAGCACAGTTCGGACCACCCCATATAACTAAATAAAAGTAAAATTTATGATAGTATATTTTTAAACCATTTCAAAGTTGTTTTGTGTGCGTAAATTAAAAGAATATATAAAGCCGTCTATTAAACCAACTGAAGCGGTAAACATACAGTCAGTTTTCATTATAATCGCCTCTTTTTTCTGATAGAAACTAGCAGACTGGAATTTCCGGAGCTCGAACTACAAAAAGCTCCAGCGAGAGCAGTAGGGGAAGGAAGGGTAAAGTCAGTTTTAATAGTGACAGACGCGAATTACAAACATCTAATTGACTAGATCTGAATGTATAGAAATGGATTATGCAATGGGATATTATCACGTAAATTCTGATTATTTTTAGAGCGATTTATTGGAGAGTTTTCTTTTCTGGGACATTTAGATAAATTCGCAAATAAAAACATTTTGATAAAAAATGTCAATGGTTCTAATATAAAGCTAGAAATAATTTAAAATATATTTTTAGACACTCTGTATGAGGTTGTATTATTTTTATTATTGCAACACAGTAACTGACCAATAAATAGACTTCAGTAAATATTTAGTATTAAAAACTTTGATACCCTGGGAGAAATGAAGCCTTAAAATTTTTACTGCAATTTCACAAATTTGAAAATATTTCAAAAACGGTAAGGTTTAAGTGTAATAAACCTTAATCAAATTTACCTTTATTTTAATCGTAGAAACTAAAAATGTAATAATATACAGGGTGTTTAATTTTAAAAAAATATAACTTTGATATTTTTTATTTATTTGGGACACTCTGTATCTTGTAAAAATATTTTAAAATTGTAGCTCTAACTGTCCTTCAATGAACCCAAAACTTACAATTTGTAAAAATCTAATCATTTAGCTACAATACACCGTGTGGTATGTGGTGAACAATCCTGTATATAAATATCAATGTCACACAAATTTGTAATATAAAAATTAAGTGATAGAAATAATCTACATATATAAAATGCTAATGTTTATCTGTGTCGTCTCTACTGAAGTAACGACTTGCTCTAGAAAGTTGCTTTTTGACTAAAGGATAGCTAATTGGCTCTTCTAAAAACTGTCGTCGCCGGATTTTTTGTTTTTCATTTAATTAAAAAAAATAAAAAGTATTTTTTTCCTTATGTCGTGGCGGATGCGCCAGGCTTCGATTAGTAACGTATAATTAAAAATAAGATTAAATAAATAATTTAAAATCAATTTCTTAAATTTACTCGTATAAAAATATTTATAATTTACTGATATTCAAATAAAGAGATTTAACAAATTTTAATTCTTTAGCATTAGCAATACAGATTCCAGTAAAAACTTACTCAAATAATATGATGTCAGTAATATTAATTCCCCATAAAATTTTTATTTTTTTATTTTTTTTATGTGTATTATTTTTAATGTCCTTATTACACGCGATCTTATTATACAAAAGCTACTTTTACCATTTTTTATTTATATATAGACTTTACAAAAAAAAGTATAGAGCCAATAACGAACCCAAAATGTTGGGATATAGTATTTCGACATCAATTTAAAAAACATATTTTCTCTTCTCATTTTTTTCTGTTTATTTTCCAACAAACAAAAAACCAAATCAAATACGATTCTATATCGGATAGGAAAATTGTTTTTGCATGTAAAACTTTTTCATTTTTTATACAAAACTTTTTTGAGGGATTTTATATTTCTGGAACTTGAACTTATGGTATTGCACAAAAATAAAATTTTATTTTACTTCTCCATGTTAACAAAAAAAATATTTTTAAATAATTGTTTTAAAACTCTATAACAAGGGATTTTTTGTTGCTGATGTTGTGTTTAATGTTTAATCATTTTATTGGGGAGACAACAATAGATAACAATGGACCCAACTACAAAGAGAGCATGTAAGGGAGGCTACACTATAATTGGAAATGGTTGAATAAGCTGAAAATGATGATGATGATGACCAATTAAGTATTTTTTAATTAGAATTAAGATTAATGTAGAACAGTAGATCATATAATATAGAATATTTTGTTTAGAATATATTTTTATTAATTTATTTTTGGAGCTACATATAAACACAACTTTATCGCACCTTTTATACGGGATGTTTCAAAAAACATGTGCCATCTCTCGTGGGGAGATTACTCACTTAAAAATAAGATTTATGTTTCATATCAACATAGGTCCGATTTTGCTTTGCTTCGTAGCTACAGGCTGTTAAAGTTTTATTATTTTTTCGATTTATTACAATTTTCTAAAAGTACTTTTAGCCTTTCTAATGAAATTTTCAGGGTAAAAGTTACTATAAATGCGACATATTTTAAAACTAAAAAAGTGTCGACATATTAACCAAGGACGTGCATATGGGTTATCAATGGAATATTTTTCTAAAAAAAACATGTACGCCACTGACTTTTTTTACTCTTGTTAGCGAAATAGCGAAAGCAATTTAATGCCGACTGAAAGTTGTCTCTTGATATTTTGTCGATTTTGGCCTCCTTCATGAGATAAATGCAATTTGATTAATTTGCCTTGATCCAAGTCTAATAGCAACCTTTAAAAAATAATATCATTAACTTTCGAAAGTTTTAAATAAGTATTCATTGATTCCTCATCAAAAAATATGAAAAACAGTCCCTATAAACATGGGTTTGGAAATGCATAGTTTTAGAGTTACAGGATGTTAAAACATTTTAAAATTAGGTTTTTTGTAATTATCTTAAATACCATTATTTTGTTATTTGAAATTACTGCGGGTTAGACCAATAGCATTAATAACTAATGGCAATAATATTTAATAATAAATTATGTAAAATATATAATTTATTGATTTTATTTTTATTTTAATTTGTTTAATTGTGATTAATAAAATTGCATTTATCTCATTAAGGAGGCTGAATTAGACAAAATATCTTAATTTGCATTAAACGGCCTACACAAATTTGATATCAAAAGAAAAAAATCAGTGGCGCACATGTTTTTTTTTTAATATTCCAGTGATTGCACGTTCCTGATAAAATTATAGACACTTTTTTAGTATTAAAATATGCAGCACTAAAATAACTTTTACCCACAAAATTTAATTTAAATTACTAAAAGTACTTGGAAGAAAATTATAATAAATCTAAAGATTATTAAGATTTTAACACCCTGTAGCTACGACACAAAATAAATAAATACAATACAAAGAAAAATATTTAAAGTTTTAAAATATATTTATCAGTCCCCATATATTGTAAATTCGGTAAGGCTTTAAGAGTCCATTTCACTAGTCCGAAAAAGAAGCAAAATAAGCGTTCGGCATTTAACGTTTTATGTAAAATTGGCTAGGTATTTTTACACAAATGAAGAAGGAAATTAAAGATAAAGGATATACTATATCGGTATTGTAGCACACTTTAAGACAACTTCTTTATTTTTAAGATTTTGATGGTCAAACATCAACAAAATATTTCTTATGTTTGGACTAAATTTCCTCGAAAATAAAGACAACTTAAAATTCCGTTACAATACGGAAATAGATTGAAGTTTTATAATTACAGGGATATATAATTTATATGGTTTTGTAACAAATTGCCCGCTATTTTATGGTAAATGCTGAAGCTCTGCAAACCTTAATCAAAGCTAGTGTGTTTGGAATTTTGGATGTGGCTTAACACGACAGGATCGAGCTAAGCCTTAGGCAGATTTCTGAAATATAATATATTTCCTTCGGCCACACACCAGCTTTACCCGACCCCTGAGATCGACCCGAACAGTAAAGCGTAATAGACTCTTAAGAATAAGTAGTGTATCAGATATCACAAAATTATGAACTTCAAAAATTATATTTTTTCTTAATATAGCAATTTCCAAAATATATACAGAACATAAAGCATTAATAAACATTACACATGAACTAAATTGCAAATATCTGTTTAATAAAAGCCAAAGATATTTGGCAGCATCTGCGCAACAATATGATGAATATATAATTGGGCAACGCCACTGTTTTGTCGAACAAAAGCCAGTCGAACCGAGACGAAAAAGCCGAAGAAAGAAGCTCTAAACAAAGAGGGACGAACGAGCCAAACAGAGAAAGAACAATAATTAAAGTAAAGATTTGTAGATGACTGCGTGAATTATTAACAATCAGAATATTTGATGAATAGGTGGAAAGTAAGGACGGGTTGAAAACTCTCCATAGAAAATCCGCGCGAATTTTCAGTTGTTAATTATTAAAATACGGGAAACTTCTTTATAGAACTAAATGTGCAAGTTTCCTTGCCTTCCTTTAAATATTACATTAATCTTTGCTCTCGAAGTTTTGGCCGCCTTTGTTTGCGTTACAGCCTCTTTTATTTATATAGATTCTCCTGGAATTATATACTTATAAGCATAATATAAATATATATACTTCACTTGATTCATATAACAGATTTAGAACAGAAAATGTTCAACAAAAAAAGGTTGTTTTGAAAATGTTTTATCGTTGCACTTCAAGAACTGAAAAGTCTTATTAAGAATACTTCAATGCAACATTTAAAGAAAATTTGTTTTGTTATGAATATTATATTTGCTTTGTAAGAGCTTCTGTATATTTACGAACATATTTCCATTCTCTTGTAGATTTAATATTTATAAAGTAAAATTTCTCATGTTCTTTAGAGAATAATAATTTAATGATGTAATGAGGTTGGGATTATTATTGCTCGGTACACTGTAAGTTGATAAAGATGCAAGATAATAAACAACTGCATACCACATGGCCAAAATTATTGCATATAACGATATTTTTATTTTATTTTGGACCTTATATGATTCTTTTTATATTTTTGGACATATTGACTTACTACACGACTAACTAAT
The DNA here is from genome assembly GCF_002938485.1 of Sitophilus oryzae. Classification (NCBI taxonomy): domain Eukaryota; kingdom Metazoa; phylum Arthropoda; class Insecta; order Coleoptera; family Curculionidae; genus Sitophilus; species Sitophilus oryzae. Next base: position 920,776 of record NW_022147432.1, on the reverse strand, counting down.
ATAAAATTGAAAATCTAAGTGCAACTAGGCTGTATTTATTATAATTTTATTTCATAATGAGCGAAAATCAACAAAAACAAATTTCATTTTAAACAGATTTTAATTATTTCTCAATTTTAATTATTTCTCAATTTTAATTATTTCTCACAACTAATAGTCTGTATTGCCTCCTCGAGCCTCAATGCAAGCTGTGAGACGAATGCCACGTCGAATGGCTTCCCATGTTTCGCGCGCAGCAATTTTCAATTCATTTAAGGCACGGGGGGATCATTCCTTTTGGCAATATGGCGTTTTAGCATATCCCAAGCATGCTCGATCATATTCATATCTGGAGACATCGGTGGCGACCACAGTTTTCCTAATACCCTCTTCCTCAAAAAATTCGCGAACCGCTAAAGTGCGATGGAGAAGAGTATTATCGTCCATGTAAACAAATTCATCGGCCACTGCCCCTCGAAATGGACGCACAAGGCTCTAAATCGTCTCTAATATATGAGGCACCTGTCATTGTGCCATCAATAAAAACAAGAGGGGTTCGAGCTCCGTGCATTATACCTGCCCATAGCTACATTCAAGCATGCTCGTCTTCCAGATGCTCTCCAGACCAAAGTTCGTCGCGAGTCTGACACTAGGCCTATTCTTGTTTAACCACTAAACATGACAAAATTCCAATTAGGTCCATTTCTCCTCAGCCCATTGTAGTCGCGTAATTTTGTGCTGTAAATTAAGCTTCGGAACACGTAGAGGCCTCCTTTAATGTAATCCTCTGTCATAGAGTCTTCTTGCTATGGTCTTTCTTTTTTTATTTTGTTTTCCTTCAAGGCGAGCTAACTCATTTTTAATAGCAGTACTAGAAAACCGAGGATTGCGTCGTGCAATTTGGGATATTTGACGGTCTTGCACAGCAGTAGTAACTCTCTTTCTACCTCTTCCAGGCCGGTCTGTAACCTCGTTTGTCTCCCCGAATTTTTTTAATATTCGCGAAACATCGCTTTGGTTAACGCCTACAATTTCAGCTATTGCAACTTGCCGCTAGCTCTGTTGAGACAGTGTTACTATTCTGATTCTATTAAACTGTGAAATAATGTTTCTAGGCATTTTAAGGCCAAAACAATGGTCAAACTTCTTCTGAAACCCAAGAGACCACAAATCGAAATGTGCAAGAATTTGTAATAATATTGGGTCTGAACGATAAACATTGTTTACCATATCCATTTTAACAAAAAAAAATGTTTATTACGGATTATCAAAGCTATGTATAAAAAGATTCTTTAAGTTCCTTTCCGTATAGTTTTAAACGATATATGCAATAATTTTGGCAGTAGTTGTCAAATTAAATTTTGATAACTGAAAACTTACGTATGTTACTTTTTCAGAATTATGTTTTTTAGTGATTTATTTTATTTATTCAAGTAAATATTACAATTATTATAGAATAAACAAACATTTTTAATAAAGAAGTTGCAACATAGTAATTTTATGCTTACATCTGGTTTATTAATCTCTGGTACCTCCGTTGTGTACAGTAAGATTACTTTTTTATGAGCTTTATTATTAAAATTAATTCAACTGAATATTTTTTTCAGTTTTAACTAATTCACTAAAACTTATTTTGTATACATAATACATTTTTATATTGACTCTGAAATTCAGCACAGGACTAGCAGCGCCTCAAGAGCATTCTGAAAATTAAAAGATAGGGTTTTCTACAATCATGACTTGAGTACAAAAACGAAACTCGCAGTGTACCGAGCAATTATAATCTCCACCATGTTATATGGGAGCGAAACCTGGGTGCCGTACCGCCGACACATGAACGCATTAAATAAGTTGCAATAGAGACATCTTAGACAACTCTTAAGAATCCGGTGGTTCCATCATGTCTCAAACGTATCGGTCCTTGAAAAAACTAACTGCGAGAGTATTGAAGTCATGGTTACAAAATCTCCCTTAAGATGGGCTGGACATGTATGCAGAATGCAAGAAAACCGCATACCAAAATCTCTGCTCTACGGTGAGCTTGTAGACGGTAAGAGGAGACAACTGAAAAGGTACAAGGACATTTTCCACGAAAACTTAAAGGGGATTAACATACACAATGAGTGGGAAGAAGCAGCTCACAATAGAACTCAATGGAGAAGAATTGTAAACTCAGTTAACAGCGACAACCAAAAACTAAAGAGGCAACAAAGCAATGAGATTTTTGAATGTCCGGAGTGCGGTAGGCAGATAACATTACGTATGGGGCTTTTCAGTCACAGAAAAGCTCATGAAAGAAAACGCCTCGCGTGATCATCTTCTGATGCGTGTCGAATACTCGTTAACTAGTAATGGAAGTATGTATGTGCATTTTCATATGCCTATATAAATATCATAGTAAAGTAATTGTTCATACTTTATTTTAAAACATTATGTATGAATTAAAACTTTCAGTAATGTTACTCTGTACAAATTTTATAAACGTATGATTTACACGAAAAACATAAATTTTAATAAACATAGATGCAAACATTTCCAAGTCATGTAATATCAAATTTTGAAACTACTACTAACTCTTCCACAAAAGCCTAACTTTCATCACCCAACAAGTTAATTTTCAAAACCACTTCTTATCAAGAAAATCACCAACTTTTGAACAAACTAGGAAGCTTTTGCATAACTAAATAATAAATAAACAATTAGGAACGCCACTATTAGATGAACAAAAGCTTAGTTCAAAGCAAGAGAAACAGACACAAGAAAGAAGCTCTAAAGTAAGGCATAACAGCGAGTTAAACTGAGAAAGAACAATAATTAAAAGACAGATTTGTAGATGAGTGTGTGTAAATAATTAACCAGCAGAATGTTTGAAGAATAGATGGATAGAAATACCGGGTTGAAAACTTCCGATAGAAAATCTTGGCAAATTTTCAAGTGATTAATTATTAAAATAAGAAGAACTCTTTTATTGAGCTAAATTTTCGTTTCCCCAAGTATTACGTTAATCTTTGCTCTCAAAAGCCTCAAATCTCTTTGTTAGTTAGTGTTATATACCTTCTTATTATCTCGACAATTTCACAGAGTTATTTACTAATATTGTACTTAAAATATAATATAGAAACTGACGTTATTTTAAATAGAGGTATATAATTAAAAAAAAACTCAAATTTTAGCAAAGATCGAACAGGCCAGACGTACTTTTGCTTCCATGAAAACCCTCTTCTCTAGCCGAGATCTAAGCATCGAACTGCGCATACATATGCTGCGTTGCTACATCTTTCCAGTATTTCTCTACGGCTCTGAGAATTGGATACTCAATCAGACATTGGAAAACCGCATTAACGCTTTTGAGATGTACTTGTATCGTCGTATGCTGCGTATATCCTGGATGGATAGAGTGACAAATGAGGAGGTACTCAGGCGGATGGGCAAAGATAAAGAGCTCCTATCAACAGTGAAGGAAAGGAAGTTACAGTACGTCGGTCACATCATGAGGGGTGATCGATACGAGGTGCTCAGACTGGTCTTTGAAAGCAAAATTGAGGGCAGGAGATTAGTGGGAAGAAGGCAAAACTCCTGGCTTAAGGATCTGCGTCGTTGGTTCGGAAGAACATCAATCGAAATTTTCAGAGGTGCGGTTTTACGCACCATCATAGCCAGTTGGATCGCCAACCTCTGAAGGGAGACGGCGGCCTAAGAAGAAGAAGAATTAAAAACACTCCAGTCACTTTATTGTAGAAACTAAATAAGCCTCTTTAAGTGTGAAAAGTTTTATGTTAATAAAATTACCAGTATTATTTTGTAATACGACTGCAGCAAAGCTCTTCATTTAAATCCATAAATATTATATTTGCTTTAATAATTAACATTTATTATGTAAAATTCTATATTACTTTACCTTTTAAATTGTTGGAGAGTAAATATTTGCGTTTTTAAAAATGTTAAAATGAAACAAAAAGTAATAATGTTAAATAAACAAAAAATGGACTGACACAGTCTCTTCGGGATTGATTGAAATTTTTAATTATAGTTACACTTAGAGAAGTCAGTACATAATAATACAAAGAAAAATAAGTTTTGAAATATATTTATCAGTCACAATATATTGTAAATTCGGTAAGGCGTTAAGAGTCCATTTCACTAGTCCGAAAAAGAAGCAAAATAAGCGTTTAGAATTTAACGTTTTGTTTTATGTAAAATTGGCTAGGTATTTTTACACAAATGAAGAAGGAAATTAAAGATAAAGGATTATACTATATCGGTATTGTAGCACATTTTTAGACAACTTCTATATTTTTAAGATTTTGATGGTCAAACATCAACAAAAAATTCCTTATGCTTGGACTAAATTATCTCGAAAATAAAGAGATAATTTAAAATTCCGATACAATACGGAAATAGCTTGTAGTTTTGTGATTAGAATGATATATAGTAGTAGTACTAATAGTTTAGTAACAAATTGCTCGCTATTTTATGGCAAATGCTGAAGCACTGCAAACCTTAATCAAGCCTTAATCAAAGCACGTGTGTTTGGAATTTTGGATGTGGCTTAACACGACAGGATCGGGCACAGCCTTAGGCAGATTTCTGAAATATAATATATATTTCTTTTGGCCACAGACCCGATTTTTTCGAAAATCGGGTGTGTGGTTATTATATTTATTAATTACAACCTAACCAACTATGAAACTATGATCTCTTCCCCGACACAAACGGTCCATTGTGAGACAAGAAATTGTAGAGAGAAACAAGCCCTATAACATAGGATAAAACATATTAATAATAAACAGTGCTTTCCATAAAATCAATAAAATGAAAAATATACGAAATAATATACATGTACTGATTTCTTTCAAAAATCAACAACTATGAAACTGTGATCCTTTCCCCGACACAAACGGTACATTGTGAGGAAACTGTAGACAGAAACAAGCCCTATAACATAGGATAAAACATTTTAATGAACAGTGCTTTCCATAAAACCAATAAAATGACGGGTCGACCCCTGAGAGCGACCCAAACAGTACAGCGTAATAAACTCTTAATGGAAGAACAGAATAATATTTTAATACATATTTAAATAAATAACAAAATTTGCATTGCACAGAGTCGTAATAGTCAATGCAAACATAACATATAGGTATACGACAAGCCTTTTTTTAATCAATTAATGGAGAGAATAATAGAGAAAAAATAGTCTATGCGTACCCGGCATGCGTGCCTGGCAAGCACACTGATCAGGATTTACTGCCTTTTTTAAAAGCTTATGACCTCCCAAATGCAATAATGTATCACACTTACCTACAAAATGCCCTTTATGGGAATATAAAAAACAGTGTGTGCACTATGTGCGCATATTTGAAATGAAACTTCTTACTAACAGCTAGTAAATTGAATGATTTAAGGCGTCATCCTGTAGGGCGTCCCCAATTATGACATCAACTTTTGACGTTTCTTACGTCAAAATTAACTGTCACAGTGACACGTGTCGTACACGGTCAAGTTGGCCTTGGTCCAATCTATCGACATACCAAATTTAATTTAAACCGGACGATTTTTTCGAAGTCGCAGTCCTTACCACTTTTCCTCTCGCCTGTTGTGTCCTGTGTCGCGTCGCGCCTCGTGTCACGGCCTTGAATTTTTACTCACGCGTAAAGAAGTTTCGCTTCAAAATTACATTTTTTGGGCATATGTGTTGCATTATTAAGATTACAAAACCTTTAAAAAATAAAATAAGAAATACAGGTTTGTATTTAAAAAAATTGTTGAAGGTAATATCTCGGAAAACAAATTTGCAGATTGAAAATTTAATACCATAAATTTGTATTCCAGGAAAAGTAGGAATGGAAACGTAAAATTTGTATTGTTCTATTTTCTCAAATAGAGCCAGAAAAAATAAATAAAAACAAAATCGGAAATATTATTTGGTTTTTCTCAACTATCTTTGAAAGTGATTGGTGGATTTTTTTAAATTTCAAAACACGACGTTGCGCGTTGTAGTGCTCAGCAAAGCGCAAATTTTCTCTAATTTAGTGATGTTTGTATCCTGTATGTGAACCTGCTGACGAGATCTCTTTAAAGGTTAATTCTCACTATACCTTCCCTTTCCATTCCATATTCGTTCCGTATTTTTATTGTATTGACGCTATACGTAAGCTTCCGTTCCGTATCAGTTCCATACTTTTTATTGTACAATTTATATTATTACGAAAGTTTTACTTTAAAAATGTGTATCTTTTGAAAAAGGTATAGATTTAATAAAGATGTGAAAGAATAAATAAATATCAGCAAAATGTTAACAGAGCTGGTACAAATGTAAGAACTTGACAACGCTGTTTCCGATACGCTTCAGTCCGTCCGCCAAAAAAATGTATGGAAGGAAAGGATATAGAACGGAAGGGAAACGGAACGGATAGTGTGCATTGTCCTATTCATTTACATGATATAATATTTTATGGAAACGGAAGGGAGCTGATATGGAAGGTACCTATAGTGAGAATCAACCTTAATGTGGTATCTTATATGCGATACAGTATACCTGTTGCGTCTCAAAAGTAACTCACCTCTATAACTTTCTTATTTTTTTTCAGATAAAAAAACGAGAGTTGCTATATTATGACATCAATTAGAATTGATTGACGTATTCAATTGTTTCTGGTCACCAAGATTAGGTGGTCACCGGAAATGACTACAACTTTTGATTTTGAAATGGCGCCCCCAGTATATTTCTACTTTATTCGATAGAAAATGACACTCTGAATACAATGTTATATGTCAACTTTTGACATTTTCGCATATGGTTTATTTGAAAGTGTAACAAAATGTATAAATACCTATAGTGTGTGGTACCAAATTATTCGTAAAAAATGTTATTTCCAAATATGCTAATGAGCCACCCTTGTTCAATTTGAAAAAATTGAGATATTATTAAATATTAGATTTGGGCATCTTTTAACCGGCCAGGACAAGACACGAAAAACATTAGACGATCAAAATTATTTTTCCAAAGCTCCTTGATTAAAAATTAGTGCTTTTAACACAGCCATGGTTAGCTAGATTGAAATTTAAAATACGATTTGTTTTTAAGCAAAAATGTAAAAAATTGACTAACGTATGTCATTATATTCAGAGGTGTCATTTTCTATCGAAGAAGGTAAAAATATACCGAGGGTACCATTTAAAAATCAAAAGTTGTAGTCATTTTCGGTGAAATAGGAAGTAACCAAAAGCAATTGAACACCTCAATCAATCTTAATTTATATCATGTACTAACATATCAAATCTCGTTTTTTTTTATCTGAAAATATAAAAAAGTTATAGGGGGTGAGCCATTTTTGAGACGTACACGGTATATTTTGCTAAAAAATATAGGTAAGTAAACCACAAAAAAAGAGTAGAACAAAGAAAACTTGTTTGACAGTAGGGAACTTGTAATAAGGTTTATCTTTATAATTTATAGTATTGTGTAAGTTATAAATTATGGCCCCAATGACTGAAAATGAGGCTTAAAAGTTTGTGAAACTAACTAGAAGCAATCTTACCATTACAGGGGTCATAACGGTACATTGGAGGATTACTCTTCAACTACACAAAACTGGCTTCGCTGAGATGGTAGAGTAGAGCTTTTGGATTGAAGATGACCCAAAACACCTTATCACTGAGGGCGCCGAGACGACGACCGTTCGTACCATGAACTTTGGTACGGCTGATGTCGAGGATGGAGAGCTGGCCTCTGTGGAGCCGTCTCGGATACTGGCTTTTGTTAAAGCCCTAAGACTGTATGATTAGCTAAAACTCGTTATAACTCAAGAAAGGGTGACTCAAAATAGATCTGTAAGGGGTGAGTCACTTTTGAGACGCACACGGTATAATTTTTTATAAAGTATAGGTAAGTAAACCATAAATAAAGAGTAGAACAAAGGAAACTTAAATAATGATAATTTACTAATTCAATATCACATTTTCTTTTGCAAGAAGCGTATTATAAAATAAAATCCACATTTTCTTCTATTTTTTCCTCTTATTTTCCTGTTGTCTACGGTAGGCAGCTGGCAACACACACGCGCCCGCCCCGGCTAGGCACAAACAAATTAGACAGAGCCGGACTAAGAAGAATTCGATTACGGCCGTATGAAAATATTTGCGCGATGAGCAACCTAGCGGCTGTGCGAAGTCCCCCAGGAATATCCGGAAATAATGCGGAAACCCGTCTCTGCGGAAGAGTAATGTCGGATAAAAAGCTTAGCTTGAATAATGCGGTTTTATTAAACGTAAAGGATAAAAAGTGGATTAGTTTAGTGCATTTATACCGTTTTATTTCCGTGCAGTTTATTCAAAGTGGTTGGCTAAAATATTTATTCGTTAGAGTTTGAAGTGTTTTTTTTTATCTCTGAAGAATATTTTTGTCTTTTTTTCTAATACATAATTGTTTTTGAAACATACAGGGTAAGTTTTCTACGATTCCCTCTATACGTATCTTCGAAACAACTGGACTTAGAAAGTCACAACAATTTCGGCTATTTTAAATATGCTTCCAAAATCTATTACACTCTATTTTAGAAAAAAAGTTTTTAGATAAAGTTGTAGATAATCACAAATATAATTTTACGGTCAGAACCATGTCTCATAAGCATTTTATTTTTTGGATCATGTCAATACATGCTTTGGTTAATTTTTAAGAGCGAAATGAACTTGTCACCAACAATTTGCAATTTTTTCAATTACCATTTTTTTTTTTTTTTTCAATGTGACAAGGCAGCTTTGGTGATTATTGTGATACCTATACTACTATGAACTGCCCATCAGGTTCGATGTATGGGAAATGCTTGGCAGGAGGGTTAGAGGTCGCGAAGCGGCACCAGCTTCATTAAATGAACTTCGCTTGGTTCTTAAAGAAGAATGGGAAAGCATAATGCAGTATGATATATACAGCCTCATTGACAGTATGAACGGACCTATACAGGCAATTATAGCAGCTAAGGGAGGCAATACAAAGGTATTTTTACAATTTTTTTTAGTTTGTATACTTGAGTATTACAGATGTTTTCTTTAATATCGTTAGTTCTATTATCCTTAATAATGTTTGTTAAAATCAGATGTGTATCGTTAGTCTTTAACTTATTTTTTTTTGATTTAGTATAGGGTACCCAATACAGCGTAATATGACGTTACGACAATAGTCACCAAAACATCTCGTCATATTAAAAAATTATATCAAAAAGTAATGATAATTTAAAAAATTGCAAATTGATCGTGATCAGTTCATTTCGCTCTTAAAAATTAACCAAGGCATGTATTGACATGAATCAAAAAACAAAATGCTCAGGACTCATGGTTCTGACAGTAAGATTATATTTTAGAAAAAATTACAAACAAAATTATTGCACACGTTGTTTGCACAACTCCTCGATTAATCCTGTATAATATGCCAAATAGTAAAGTTTATAAAAAAACTTTTAGTTTACGGAAGTTGATATAATTACGTACAGTTTGCTAAAAAAATGAAAATATGGTAAAAAATAACAAAAATATAACACTTTAAGTGAGACCAAAAATTTCTCCGTTGCGTTTTTTTTGCATCTGAGTGTACTGGTTCAATAACTTGGATACCCGTTTATGGAAAATTAACCCTCAACTGGAGAGGTGGGGCTAGCAGCCCCCAAGCACTATTTAAACCTCTGTAAAGTGTTTACGTTTCAGAATTAGGCCTTGCCGCGCCATTTACCTTTAAGTTAGGGTACCAATATGCAACTGTTAAAGGCGCACTTGATTTTATCAAGTATTGTTCCTACCAGCGGGGGCTAAAATTTCATTGGGGTCTGTGTGGCACCACCTCGCCAAAAATGTTTCATTATTAGGATGGTGGGTTGTTAAAAAAGTGTGCCTCACTGGGACGCTAATTTTGGGGAAGCATTAATTGAGTAGTTTAATGAACTTAAAGAGGCTTAAGTGAGATGAAGATCATCGAGACGTTGATTTTTTCCGAAGAGTAACCATAACTCCGATTCTGAATCTCTTACTTATAGAAGAGAGAAAATTGAATAATCAATACCAGAAAAGAAAGAGCTGTCATATATGTCAACGAAGAAATGACAAAAAACAAAAATCTGATGAATCGAATGTGAACGATCCATGTGCGGCAAATGCAGATTCTATATTAGCATGAACTGTATTTGAAAAAGTTATGTACATTCAAGGTTTGCAGTTTTGTTGAAAATAATTAATATTTATTACTTTAGCCCCACATTTCAGTTGTTTGTACTTTTAATAATACGGTTGTAACGAAGTTACCATTTTTTCTTAGTAATATTTAATTTTATTTTTCCCTTTTTTCCGCCGATTACGAATTTTCTTTATTTAATTTATCTTTCTACTCTTCCATACATTAGAAAAATTTGGTTCTTTTTCGAGAACATAGTACTTTTTAAATAAAATTTTATTTGTTGGATTAACGTACGAACCGAACTCATTAATTAGCTTAAAAAGCGCTAATTAATAATTGAACGCATTCCACGCGCTCGATGCTAGAGATGGGAAGTACGTGTGCGTGTCGTACAAAATGTACGATACATTTCAATGTACGGTGTACGTGTCGTACAATTTTATTGTACGAAACGTACAATCCACCATTATCATTGTACTATGTACTTTGCATCTTTGCAAGCACTGGACCCGGGACCGGGGACCGGCAGCACAACATACTACGGGAACTGTTGCTTGGTTAAATTAGCTTTAAACCAAAATACGTACACTACGTACGCAGTAATACGCACGTACGTAGTGAATTGATGTACTGTGTATATATGGTGTATATTATAGGGTGTGCTATCTTATTAGTACAGTTACAGTAATCGCAATCATACGGACCTTGTACTTAGAAGAAAAAGAATTTATTAACTCTCAATGGCTTAATATTTATTTTATATTTTACATTCTATGAAAAATATTAATTATTGGAAACAACATAAACTTATACATATAATATAAAAAAAAACATAGGTACCAAAGAACAAATAAAAAATATTCTTATAATAAAATAACATATAATATAACATAATATTAATATAATAACAAAAAATAATTAGTTTTTCAAACAGGAAATGTAAACAAACTAAACCAATAAAGTAAATAATTAAATTAATTTATAAATTTACGTTCAAAAAAACAATTTGATTAACTTTTTCACCTTTTAGTCTGTTTCGCCGTTCTGTAATGATTTGTCCAGTTTTAGAGAACACCCTTTCACTTGGAACGGAAGTCCCAACAACACAAAGTCTTTTCATGGCTAGGTCATAGAGTCGTGGATAAACAGATTGGCGTTCTTTCCACCATTTAAGTGGATTTGCGGTTCTTAATAAAAGTGGCTCTTGCATATATTTTTCAACTTCAATGATACTCGAAACTTTTGGGTTACTACTGCCAACCAATTTTGATACGTTTTGATCAAAATCGTCCCATATTTTAGATGGCTGTTTGGGCTCCTCGGAGTCATTTTCGTTAAGTCGTTCTACATTTATTTCGTCTTCCGTTTCTTTCGGTAAGGTTGTAATATAACGAGTTATATTGTCTTTTGTAGCCTCAAAACAAGTTTTGCTAGTGAATCCATGATTTTTGAATCTAGGATCCAAAAATGTAGATTCGGAAAAGACTTTGTGTTGTTCTATATTATTAAATTTTTTATTAAGGGATGCCAACAGTGACTGTCCCAAACCACGAACTAACTTTGGTAAATCTGGATTATTATTTAAATAGTTTGCACAATATTTTTTTAGGCCGGAACTAAGCAAAATTATTTTGGATGCCGTAACTTTTTTTTCACTACTAATCTCTTCTGTTACATCTTTAAAAACACCTAAAAGTTCACAACACTTCTCCAGGATATTAAACTCTTCATTGTTCAAATTTTCCAAGTTTGGATAGTTAATTGCAATAGTAGAAATTAAAGATTCCTTAGTTTCTAATATTCTCTTGAACATGTCATATGTTGAATTCCATCTGGTAATTACATCCTGTTTGAGGTTTAATACAGAATGCCCCATTTGTTGTTGCATCGTCTTCAGGAGAGCGGTTGCCTTCGGACTTCTTTTGAAAAATTCAACTATTTTCTTCACCTTGGTCTGAATTTGCTTAATTTCTTCCATTGCAGTTTGAACAACTAAATTTAGTGTGTGTGCGAAACAGGGCACGTGCCTCCATTGTGTTTGTCTTATTGCAGCAGTAATATTGGCCGCATTGTCAGTAGCAACTGCTTCAATTTTTTCCGAAATTTCCCACTTTTCGGTTATTCTTTTAAGTTCGTTAGCCAAATTGTCTGCGGTGTGACTATCAGAATAATTGTAGCATTCTAGCAAAAATGTTACATTTTCGTTTTCTTTGTTTATCCCATGAGCTGTTACCGATACATAATTTTCATTAGCCACCGATGTCCAACTATCTGTCGTCAAACAAATGGCTTTGCATGACTTAAGGCTGTGAAGAACTTCTTCTTTTTTCATATTGTACATTTGCGGTATTAGGACAATGGATAAAGTTGTTCTGGAAGGCATTTGATAACCAGGATTCAAAGCTGCTATGAATTTCTTGAAGCTTTGACTTTCTACGATTTGAAAAGGTAAGTAATCTTTCACGATACTTTGCACTAATAACTCATTAAACTGATATGTTTTTTTATTACTAATTGGCTTGTGAAAATATTCTGTTATTGTTGAAGTGCCTTTTTTTTTATAGGATCTCGATTGGTTTGGTATGTTGGTAGCTGCAGTTGACGTTGATGCACCTTCATTTATTTCAAATGGAACTGTTGTAGTGGTTTCGGTCTCTATGGTTTCAGTTGGGTTTGGAGTTGGGTTTGGGTTTGGATCATTTCTTTCAGATACACTGCTTGAAGAAGTTTCTGCATTATACGCATGTATATGCTTACTTTTGAGATGTCTTGTGAGAGTATGAGTAGAACCTCCCTTGATTGATAGAATTTGAGAGCAAAAATTACATTTTGCCGATTTTCTTGCAACAATCTCCTTGAAATAAGACCATACTGAACTTTTTCGTCTTGCGTTATGTTGTAAATCACTCATGTTGGGCACTGGTGTCAATCAAATTGTTACGCGGTTACGCCAAGAAAGTTTATCACGGTTCCACGGTTGACGGTACGGTTTCTACGGGATAACTAAATAAGATAACTGGGAATATAAACCCCTAGCCGATACGAATGTAATAAACGAAGAGTTGAGTAGGACTAAAAAATAATAATACATAAGACATCCATCCGCATCAGGTCAAAAAGACCCACCAGTGTTTACGTTAACACCATTAATTTTTATGTTGTTAATATAAACATAGACACCAAGAACGCGTGGTTCAAAGTAGTTCAAGTTTTGTCTTTTTATCGGTATAGAAATATTATATAATATTGATATATATCCAACACCTTAAACCCTAAATAAGGTGAATACAGCCACGTGTTATCTCTTTTCCTAGGAAGCTATAAACAAAAAAATATATAATATACATTCTGTTGTCGCCACATCGATCAGTCCGCCCGAAATCATAAAATAATAAAATACATATCAGATAGAATTTCAAAGAACTCCGGCCTACCATAAACCATAAATCATATTTTTTAAGCGTCTGAAATGCACTTTTACCATTGATAAGCGGGCGCTGAAACTTTAGTTTAACTTGAAAATTAGTAGCGATTTATTTTTGTAGTTTATAGGTACTTCTACGTATGCCTAATATGCCTGGTTTCTAATATCCTAATTCAAATAGGTAATTTTTTTTTAGGATTTTCAATTTAAATTCAAAATATACGTAGATATTCTAGAACTTGATTTATCGATATAAAAATATAATAATTATAGTTAAACAATTCTGAAGGTATTGCTATTTTGTAGATTTTATTACTAGGTACATTAGTAAAGTACCGTATGATCGAAAAAAAAACGACATCCAGTTGGCTTGGAAATGACGATCGATGACATTTCCCATATAATTTTACATATAAAATGACAGCGATCTTCATTTCATAGCCATCGTTGGCGCCGTTTTTATTCGATCATACGGTATAAAGTATAGTAGCATAGTAAATATCGTCCTATTGCTGCCAAAAGTCACTAACTAACATTTTTCCGAACAACCAAATTCAATCACTAACTATGTTTTGAAGCGGAGAATCAATTGCAAAAGTCATTAACTACGATTTCTGGATATTTATGTTTTATTTTAATACCGAATAGTTACTAACTATAACATCTTTATGCAATGTAATTCATTTTTAGACGCATTTTTCTCGGAAGTAATAAAAAGTAAGTTAGTGACTTTTGGCAGCAATGGGACGATAGGTACGTATCGTACAACTTAACAAGTATAGCTAGAGACGTGAGAAATATAAAATAACCGGTGCGACCTATATAGCGACCGGTGCTATCCCCAAGTCTCTTCCTATATTTGTACAACTGTACTCGTACGCTTCTGTTACGGGTGACTCATACTCATTCTACTCCGTTGCCGTCCGCCCTTGATCTCGTGAATCTCGTCGTACAATTGTACGACACGCACTGTACGATACAATTAAGTGTACTGTACGAAGTGTGCTAGTACAACCAATTGTACTGGTTTTGCCCATCACTACTCGATGCAACCCGCTTGGTACCGCTGGTACTCGACCAAAGTGTATCGAGACGCGCACACCGCTCGGCGCTCGCCGCCACCACGACGGTTCTCAACTGGAGGGAAGGACTGGGGAAAATAAGAAGCGACGCGCCAGCCATAGGAAGGCAGTTCCTGACCCAGCCACCAACCGAGAAGAAGCCACCGCAGTTCCTACACCACCACCACCGACAGCACCAGCACCAGCAGGAACAGTCGCCGCAGTCCGCCAAGCAGAAGCCAGCCCCGAAACACAGCCGCCGCCTAGCAGTTGGAAAGCCTGCTGCCCTCCGTCGTTTCTAATCCGCCGTCGCGTCGCTCCGAAACCGCCCGCAAGGTAACCTTCAGGATAAGTATGGTATAGTATTGAGTATCGAGAATTTGTTGTTTATTTGGTTTTTATTTTTTTTTCAGAAAGGAATCCTGTACCGTGACAAGGTCTAAATAGTTTAGAATAAATTCCAAAAGTAAAAAAAAAATATTTTAAATATCAATAGCAAATCCTTAAAATCAAATACGCTTGAGTTATCAATGGGGACTTGGAAAAGCAAGTAAACTGTGAGTGTGATAAATCCCGGCAGTTTGCTTCAAACTCTAAATTCCTTATTGGTAATTTAATTTAAAAAAAATCATTAGGTCAGGTCTTAGATTTTGTTTTAATCACTTAAAACATATCTGGGTCGTTAATGCGGACTTGGTAAAATAAGTAAGTTGTGAGTGTGATAAATCCCGGCAGGTTGCTTCGAATTCCAGGTTCTTCATTGACTGCTTAGATAAACTATCTTTAGCTTAATTCTTTTTCCGAAAACAATCCGCAGTAAATCGTTCTGTCAGTTCTCTTAATAATTAAGCGGTATATCTCTAGTGAAGATTAGGAAACGTGGGAAAGTTGTGAGTGTGATACATCCCGGCAGGTTTCTTACACACCGATCTCTTCAATATAGATACACTTGCTGAACTCTTATAGTTTTCCGCATTTCCTTTCAGTCGTAATTTTTTTATTTCTTTTCGTTGTCATATTTAGACCTTAGCCCAGCCGTACTTTTTAATTTTAAATAAATAATTTTTGGAGTATTTTCTTATTCTCCCCGACATATCTTATGTTATGTTATATATATTCAGTAACAGTTTAGCAGTCGTACGAGAAGGTTGTGTTACCGATCGTGCGTTTTGTCTGCCGGTTATTGAACGTTTTGTTTTGTTTTGATTTGACTTGTTTTTGTTCCTGACCCGAAATCAACTCAAAGTTCACTGTTCGTTTAAACTTGACTTTGTTTACGTGTGTTAGTTTTTTGCAACCTTAATTGAAAATTTTTCGGCGTACTTGTTTCCGCTGTGCGTGAGTTTTAGCTTGTTTATATTTCCGAATTTTATTCAGTTGTCATCGACTTTTATTAATATTATTAATCATTTAAATTATTATGGCTGAATTTAAGTGCGATTCTTGTCAAAAAATCCAAAAGGACAGTTATAAGGTTCGCTGTAGTGGAGAGTGTCGAAGAAGTTTTTGTATGACCTGTACAGGCCTGGATAAGGCAACAACAAAGGTGCTATGTCAACAAAAGTACCACAATGTTAGATTTTTCTGCACTGTCTGCGATTCCCCTACATTAAAATATGTTCATGATAGAATTACACAGCTTCAAGAATGCCAGGTCCAACCAGAAATCATCGAAGCACTAGGATTCTGTTTAAAAAAAAATATTGACATTTTTCCAGTCATAACTGAAATGTATGACATGCTGAGTGACCACGATTCCAAGTGGAAAATTTTACTCAAGAAAATTGATGACATATCCAGGATATCAGATACCACACAAGAATCCTTATTTAAGTCTATAAATGGGATAAAGCAAGACACCTTCAATTTATCATCAATTTTAATGGACAACCATGATGGGTCTGTTAAAGTCCAAGTTCATGACCCATCTAAGGAAGAAATGGCGAAGGAAATGGCTGACCTTAGGAAGAGCGTTAAACAAATGTCGCTCACATTGGAAAAGCTTGTTACAAGGGATAAGACCTGTACAGATCATAATATGCAGCGGAAAAAATCCATTTCAACGCAGACGGGCCCTATAGATCACCAAAATAGTACTTTAGATAGTACTTTAGCTTTTATAGATTCGCCAAAAAAAATAGTTTCACCCAAAATAGTGTCATCGCAACCTCCTAAGGCCGCCATAAGAGAAGACTGGAATTATGTGGTGGTGTCCAGAATTCCACCTCCTTACACAGCGAATCAACTTGCGCACTATGTTAAAGAAAAACTAGGAACCACCGACTTCATCAGATGCTTTCCAATGCTGAAAAATAAGGACAGTTCCCATTCCGATTTCAAAATTGGAGTGCAAAAGAGGTGTCACTTGGTGCAGCTTAAGGACATAAATATGTGGCCGCCGGGAACCATAATAGATTCAACCTCAACATCCTTAAGCCAAGCTTCGTTTACTTCTTCGGTTGAACCTGCTCAAAATCTCAAAATAAACATCATTGAGAACCGCAAGCTACCTCACCTACTTGACCCACCACTGGCAACTATGCCAAGGGAGGTAAGAACTATTAAGATTGGGTCTGACAGGGAGGCTATAGCTGCTTGCAAGTCCCTGGCGATGGAAAATCCAGAAATTATTGTGCAGGGAAGTGCGAAGAGAGATGGTTTGGCAGTTATGGACCCGATGACCCCACCTATAGTACGGCTGTCTCAGGACTCAGATGCGGTAAATGGACGTTACGTGTTGGCCAGGTTGAGGGACCCCTCCATTTTGAAATCTCTTAGGCTATTCCTTGCCTATCTTCACGACCAACCATCCAGTGTGTGTTTTGAAGGACACACTAGTACCAGCATCAAATTGATGCTTGCATCAGAAGGGCTACCTAGTGACCTGGAGTCCTTGCGTAAGTTGTACTACCGCTTCCACAACGCCTATGGTATTGGTTCAACTGAAGTTGATGCAGATCTTTCAGCTTTCAGGTATTCTTTTCTGCGGAGAGCCTTCTACGACTTCAAAAGATTAGGGAAACTCATGGCAAATATTATTCCAGTGGCTCCCCAAATAAGAGTAAAAATTTTTAGTTGAATTGACGCGAACAGAGGATCAAACACCCTCTGAAAAGTTAAGCGATAGCAAGCTTGGTCTACTCCTTATTAATATTCAGTCCTTAAGACATAAAACAGATGAATTATATCTTTTACTAGAAGAACTTGAATTAGATATCATTGCCATAACTGAGCACTGGTTAAATTTTGATGAGCCTGCGTTTGTTAAAAATTATACCACATTGGCTAGATTTAATAGAACAAATTTTTCTCATGGAGGTACTATGATAATGTCTTTAAACAACGACTTTTAACGAGGTAACTATAGTTATATAGTAGGTACAATGATTTGCTATCTGAAAAAGTATTCGAATTTTCTATTGTCCACCATAATGCTTATGACCTTTACATTATTTGTATTTATAGAACACCTGACTCTGACGTGTAATTATTCTGTCATAATCTACTAAGCTTGCTTGAGTCCCTGTCCTTAAAAAGCAAATTAATTTTGTGTGGTGATCCTAATATTAACTTTCTTAGTGTATGTGCTGCTCAGGAGTTTCTTCAGTCCATTTTTGATTCTTTTGGAATAGCCATGCATGTAGGCTCGCCTACCAAAATATCCAATACCAGTTCTAGTACTATAGACTATGTTGTGTCCTCTTTTGATCCTAACTCCATCGCCTGCAACGTCTTTAGCTCGGGTCTCTCTGATCATGAAGCAGTTTTAACTGAATTTTCGATAAAGTCCAAAATCAAAAATGCCCCTCGTAAATTATGCCGTATTTTTTCAGAAAAGAATGCTTCAGACACATGTAAAACAACCAACTGGGATACTAGCTCTTATGATGTCGACACCGAATTTTCTATTTTCGTAAAAACATTAACCAGTCTAGCGTTCAAATCCTTTCCTCTTAGGCCTATAAAAAATAAGCATAATAAACCTTGGATCACTAAAGGTCTACGCATATCTTCTAAAAACATACGTTCATTATATCACTTAAAAATATTCTCAGACAGTCTCTTCCACAATTACGTAAAACTATACAGAAAAATTTATCATAAGACTATAAGAGCCGCTAAGGACCTTTATTATAATAGGAGAATAGTCAATTCTGGTAATGTTGCTAAGAAAACATGGTCTATTGTGAATGAATTGAGAAACAAAGCTTCTTCGTCTAGCAATATCTCTACCTCACCTGAGAACCTTAACGATTACTTTGTAAATGTAGCGAAAAACTTAACTAATACCATATGTCCTCCTCATGATCCACTTTCTTATCTCTCTAATGATAATGTAAACTTACACAGTTTCTTTTTTTCGCCCGTAGTTCTTGAAGAGCTTCGGAGTACAATTAATACCATCAAAAATAAATCCTCTTCTGGGACCGACGGGCTAACTTTAAAAATGTTTTCGAATCTGCCAGAAAGCACTCTGAATCACCTAACAACTTTAATAAACATGTCGTTCCAAAATGGTGTTTTTCCAAAATGTCTTAAGACGGCAATAATCATTCCTCTGCACAAAGGAGGAGACAAAGATGAAGCTTCTAACTATCGCCCAATTGCACTCCTTCCAACGCTATCTAAGATCATAGAAAGGTTGGTTAAAAGAAGGCTGGTATCTTTTCTGTTTAAGTACGAAATACTTACTGAATATCAATTTGGATTTCTAAGCAACAAGTCCACAAATGACGCTATGTTTTCCCTCCTTAATAAAGTTTACTCCAGCCTAAACAACCATCATTCTACAGCAACAATTTTCTGTGATTTTTCTAAGGCGTTCGATTGTTAATCATAAGATCTTAATTAATAAACTGCAGCACTATGGGTTCAGGGGATCATCTCTCGGATAGTTTAAGTCGTATCTGAGCAACAGAAGTCAACTTGTGAGGGTGGATACCACGTTGTCTTCTAGAAAGCCAATAGAATGTGGAGTACCACAAGGCTCAGTACTAGGCCCTGTTTTGTTTCTTCTTTTTATTAACGACATTGCTAACATAAACATCAGTGGCAAAATATGTCTTTTTGCGGACGACACTAGCTTCACTTGGAGCAACAAGGACATCACGGCACTTCATAGGATTATATCAAATGACTTAATCACCATTAAATCTTGGTGCGATTCGAACCTCCTGACTCTCAACATTTCTAAAACTAAAGCTTTGTCGTATAAAAACTCGTTGCAGCCTTTTGTACTTAACAACACCACCATTGACGTCGTCAAATCTGTAAAGTTCTTGGGGCTTGTTGTGGACAATTCTCTGAAATGGGACATACATATCGAAGCTTTGTCAAAAAATTGAGCTCTGCCTGTTTTGCATTAAGGTACTGTTTCTAAGGAGCTTAACTTGTCAGTGGCTAGAACTGTTTATTATGCACTTTTTGAGTCGCACCTCAGGTATGCCCTTCCATTCTGGGGTACGTGTTGTGCGACTCAATTTGACCGCATTTTCAGGCTCCAGAAGAGAGCTGTTCTATATTCACTGGGACTAAACAGCAGAACTTTTTTAAAAAATTAAAAATATTGACTCTTCCTTCCTTATTTATATTTGAATCCATTTTCCTAATAGGTAAACATGTATCAGCTTCTCAAGGAAGGTCATCTCACACTTATCCACTCAGGAACGCGGAGCAAGATCTTTATCTACCTACCCCACGCTAGAGTTAGTTAAAAGTTCAATATTATACAACTCGAAAAAAATGCACAATCACCTGCCATTTGAAATCAAATCCATAACATCATTTTTTTCATTTCGCAAAGCATTGAACTTTTATTTACTAGACAAGGCTTTCTACGCCGTAAATGAATTATATTTGAATTGAAAATCGGAATTTGATCTTGAAAACACTGGTCTAATGTTTGCTATTGCTATATTTACTAATGACATCGAAATTAATTTATTTAGAGGTCATTGATATTTTGCTATAAACTGGCTGAATATTTTTGAATATTATTTTAAATTTTTTGTTCTTTGACATTGTAAACATTTATATATGTTTATTTTAACAATAAGACTGACAATATTATTTGTATAATGTTTTGTATTATCTTTTGTTTGTTTGTTTGTGTACCTTGTTATTTTTTACTTTGTTTGTTAGTTTACCTTTGTCCACAAATTGAAAAATTTTTTGACAATAAAGGCATTTATTTATTTATTTATTTATCTTCAATTTAAATAAATAATTATTAGAACAATTTCTTATTAACTCCGAAACACTTTTAATTTAATTAAATAATTATTACAACATTTTCTTATTGGCACACCCGTATTTGTTTTAATATTTTGATTAAAACCTTTAATAGAATATTTTAAATTCTTTTCCTAACACTCTCAAGTAAATTTTGTTTTCTTTTCTCTTTCTGAATTTATTGACAAGTTCTAACATAATCTATAATTATTTTTTTATTTAAGAATAAATTATTTTTTTTATTAACTTGGGAGCGCCGTCTTTCCCCTAACAGTCTGTAGTTTTTATTAATATTCTTTTCTGTGTAGATTTGCTCCAACCCGGTGACGAGACTCTACGTATTGGAACCAATTTAGGCGCTGGGTGTCGCAACCAGCCACCTACACATCGCCGTGCCTTCTGACTTTCCGAAGAAGACAGACATTTTTTTGCATTTAAAATAAAGCTTTGACTTGTAAATAGTTTTGGAAAACACGACCTGCTCTTTATTTTATAACTGTTGATTATCGTTTAATTTATTTTCCCCACCTCTGAGCTAAAAGAACTCTAACACTGCCATACTTCTCCACTGTTTAAAAGTTACCCGAACCAGCACTAGTGGGCCTCTAACCACTTATTAACTAGAGGTGGCGCCCGAGATCTTCTAAGCGACACTACAAGAAACTTAAGCGTCAGTAACACAGCACAGGAAGAAGCAAACGTTACAAATTTGGTGTCCGAGAGCAGGGACGCTGCAAATTTGGCATTCAAGAGGTACGTTACAAATTTGGCGCCCGAGTAGGGACGTTGCAAATTTGGCATTCAAGAGCTACGTTACAAATTTGAAAAACATGTTCGGGACATCCAAATTTCATCAATATGTCTTCATAAACAATCTGATTTATACTACGGGCGGTGGCTTTTCTAATAGCGCGGCAGTGAATCCATTTTGTAAAGCGGTCTTGAATAACTACAATAAAATTACATCCTTTTGCTGATCTTGGAAGCGGTCCTACCAGATCGATACTAATACTTTTCCAAGGAGCGTTGATTTTCGGCGGTTGCATTTTTCCTGGTGTTTGTCGTTGAGAAGTTTTAAATTGTTGCAAATTTCTTTTTTTCAATTGCGCTGTTTTCAATTGGCTGGTTTTCGCCGCAGACCGCCAAGCAGAAGCCAGCCCCGAGACACAGCAGCCGCCTAGCAGTTGGAAAGCCTGCCATCCTCCGTCGTTTCTAATCCGCCGTCGCTCCGAAACCGCCCGCAAGGTAACCTTCAGGATTAGTATGGTATAGTATTGAGTATCGAAAATTTGTTGTTTATTTGGTTTTTAATTTTTTTTTCAGAAAGGAATCCTGTACCGTGGCAAGGTCTAAATAGTTTAGAATAAATTCCAAAAGTAAAAAAAATATATTTTAAATATCAATAGCAAATCTGTAAAATCAAATACGCTTGAGTTATCAATAGGGACTTGGAAAAGCAAGTAAACTGTGAGTGTGATAAATCCCGGCAGTTTGCTTCAAACTCTAAATTCCTTATTGGTAATTTAATTTAAAAAAAATCATTAGGTCAAGTCTTAGATTTTGTTTTAATCACTTAAAACATATCTGGGTCGTTAATGTGGACTTGGTAAAATAAGTAAGTTGTGAGTGTGATAAATCCCGGCAGGTTGCTTCGAATTCCAGGTTCTTCATTGACTGCTTAGATAAACTATCTTTAGTTTAATTCTTTTTCCGAAAACAATCCGCAGTAAATCGTTCTGTCAGTTCTCTTAATAATTAAGCGGTATATCTCTAGTGAAGATTAGGAAACGTGGGAGATTTGTGAGTGGGATACATCCCGGCAGGTTTCTTACACACCGATCCCTTCATTATAGATACACTTGCTGAACTCTTATAGTTTTCCTCATTTCCTTTCAGACTTAATTTAATTTTTATTTTACTTCTTTCCGTTGTCATGTTTAGACCTTAGCCCCGCCGTACTTTTTAATTTAAATAAATAACTTTTTCCGAGACTCTACGTATCGGAGCCAATTTAGGCGCTGGGTGTCGCAACCAGCCACCGGAAACACATCTTCGGAAATTCAGAAGGCACGGCGATGTGTAGTGCCTTCTGAATTTCCGAAGAAGACAGACATTTTTTTTGGATTTAAAATAAAGCTTTGACTTGTAAATAGTTTTGGAAAACACGACCTGCTCTTTATTTTATAACTGTTGATTGTCGTTTAATTTATTTTCCCCACCTCTGAGCTAAAAGAACTGTAACACTGCCATACTTCTCCACTGTTTAAAAGCTACCCGAACCGGCACTAGTGGGCCTCTAACCACTTATTAACTAGAGGTAGCGCCCGAGATCTTCTAAGCGACACTACAAGAAACTTAATCGTCAGTAACACAGCTCAGGAAGAAGCAAACGTTACAAATTTGGTGTCCGAGAGCAGGGACGTTGCAAATTTGGCATTCAAGAGCTCCGTTACAAATTTGGCGTGTGTTAAAATCATAAAATATATATGTTTTTAATTTCTATGCGTTTCTTACCAAATACTTTATATTTCTGTTGTCAAAAAGTCCTAAAAAAAATGCGTTTTACTTTATTTTTGTGTTCGTTCTTATTAATTTGTTGAAATTTAATGAAATTGTTTGTTTACAAGTTTGAATATATTGAAAACACTGTTAAAATTACAAGCTTTTTATAAAATCTCTTCGTCATGTGTTTTTAACTAAAAAAAATTGGGGTCCGTCGGATCCCAGCACGCCATAAGCGGTACAAAAATTCACCACGCCAGTTGAGGGTTAAACTGCCATTGAACTCTCTACGCGTAAAAACTAACGCCACAAACACAAAAATACGGGGCGCAGTTATTTGTTTGACCCCGTTTACGTTTCCGCCATTACTTAATACATATATCGATACGTCGGTATCGAAACTCGAAAATCCGAAGATATTTATGGGCGACACAATCGAACTTGTATACAATAACATAATCTGGCCGCGATAAATTACATTTAAAGTTAAAACATTATTCCGGGCTACGGTTCTGATTTATATTTTCTCTCTGCTGCCGTGCTGCCCCGGCCCTGATAACCTCTCCACCGCCCGTCGTGTGTTACGCCCTCTGGCGGACGTGCCTGGGGTCGCAAGAAGTGTCGCCGACCGAGCCGTTTTCGATATATTGCGTTTTTGTTGCCGAATAAACTTTACTTTGCTCGTGTAATTTAAAATATTACTATTTTTGTTTCTTTTAGTTTAAAACTCTTAGCTTTCCGGTCACCTATATAGACGAAAAAGAAGAAGACAAACTATATACCGGGTGCGTCGCAAAAGTGACTCAATCCTATAATTTTTTTATTTTTTCAGTTAAAAAAAACGAGATTTGGTATGTAAGTATATGACATAAATTAGGATTGATTGACGTATTCAATTGTTTTTGGTCACTCATATTTTACACTGACTTCCTTGGCTGCTATAACTTTCTGTAGGCGTCCGTTCATACTGCCAATGAGGCTGTGTATATCATATTACGTTATGTTTTTCCATTCTTCTTAGGAAAAAGTTTCAATATTTCTCAGGTGTAGACAGAACAACCACAAAACAGATTGAACTGGCAATATTGTTATAGTATAACACTGCACAAAGAAAAAAAGACACAATCACAACGGAATAATCAAGAGAGCTGTAAAGAGTTTCATCTACAAGGTGAGTCTTAAATAAGTGCAAATATTCTTAGAGGTAGTATATTTCGACCCCAGAAACACGATTACGAGTTTTTTTGGCAAAAAAATTGAATTTAATTTTTTTTTAGTTTTTAGTTAAACATAATTTCTTGATAATATGGCAACATAGGTAGTGGATTAAATTTACAAGAAAGAAAACCCAGAAAAGATCCAGTGGTTCTCAAAATTTAAGTAAAATATCATTTTTTTTCAGAAATTTTCAAAGTAAAATAATTCGGTTAATTTGGGCTTATTTAAAAACATGTTTCTTTTATCGAGATCTCCCAGCCCTGAAAATATTTGGACTTATTTAAGACTCACCCTGTATATACCTATTTGTTTGCATAATGAATTATCTATTTTAATAATATAAAAAGAAATATTCCACATGTTTATTTGCTTCTAAAAATATGAAATATTTTGTTGAAAATACAGCCCTCAATGAAATCAGGATTATAAATTCTCTACTGTTTTTGATTCTAATAATTATACCTTTCGGATAGAATTAATTTAAGCGGTGTTATACCACAAAGGAATATTTAATAACCACTATCGACCATCGAGACGAATTTGATTTATTGCCTGCATCGATTTTGCTTTTTCTAGAAACTGGGTCACTACAATGGCTCCACTGGGACATATATCCAGAGAGGTACAATTATCCCAATAATCTTCAACTTTTTTCATTATTATAATAGTTTGAAAATAAAAATAATTTATCTCTATTGAAACATTGGCGTGTGAGTGCCTAAACACATGGTAAAATGTAAAAATAAAAATAGAAAAATATAATCGAAAAAAAATGGCGTCAAGCTTGAAAATGGCAATCCACGATTTTTGTCTAAATATTTTGCATATAAAATGATAACACTTTTTGTAAGCAACTGTGATGTCGGTTATTTTTGATCAGATCCTTGTATATTTAAATTATTTTTGGCTGTCAAAAATAGTTCGGCCTCTCTGGAAAATAAATACATTTATGTATATTATTAAGTATTAATTTTATGCTAATGACGCTAACCATAAACATGCATACAAGATAGATTAACCATATACCGGGTGTGTCTCAAAAGTGGCTCACTCCTATAACTTTTTTATTTTTTCAGATAAAAAAACGAGATTTGGTATGTTAGTATATGACATAAGTTAGGTTTGACTGACGTATTAAATTGTTTTCGGTCACTTCCTGTTTCACCGGAAATGACTACAACTTTTGATTTTTAAATGAAACCCTCGGTATTTTTTCCACTTTATTTGATAGAAAATGACATTCTGAATAGAATGCCATATCATATGTCCTGTTCTGACATTCTCGCTTAATAAAAAAAATATTTTAAATTTCAATCTAGAGTGCCATGGCTATGTTAAAAATTCTAATTTTTAATCAAGAAGTCTTGGTTTGGTTTATCCTGGCCGGTTAAAAGATGCCCAAATCGTATATTTAATCATATCTCATTTTTTTCAAATGGAACGAGGGTGGCTCATTATCATATTTGGAAAAGGCATTTTTTACGAATAATTTGATGCCATACACTTGGTATTTCGACTCAAATTGTCGTTATGAACCACATTTTACAATTTCAAATAAACCATATTCGAAAATGTTAAAAGTTGGCATATGATATGTCATTTTGTTCAGAGTGTCATTTTCTATCGAATAAAGTAGAAAAATACCGAGGGTGTCATTTAAAAATCAAAAGTTGTAGTAATTTCCAGTGAAACAGGAAGTGACCGAAAACAATTGAATACATCAATCAATCCTAATTTATGTCTTATACCAAATCCCGTTTTTTTTAACTGAAAAAATAAAAAAGTTATAGGGGTGAGCAATTTTTGAGACGCACTCGGTATACAGGGTGGTCCGAACTGTATTCCGGAAACTTCGGCAACAAATTCTGCAGATAAAAATAAGTTCGTATTAAACGAGTTCATATAAACAAGTTCATTTTTATTTCATTTTTATTTCGATTGTTAGTTCGATTATTGGTTAGTTCATTCCTATAAACAAGTTCATTTTTATTTCGATTGTTTCCAAATAATTTCTAAAGTAACGTCAATATTTGGATGAAAATTGGCGTCTGGGAGTTTTTTGACACGAGAAATTTGATTTTGATGTCAATATGACTCATATTTATAGAGGGCGCCACCTACATGTGTTTTAACTGTGTTGAAGAGTAATAACTTTACGTCCGTACCTGTATAAAACTTCACAGGCCCCAGCACAGATATGTCACACAAAAAAACACACAAACTGAACATTTATAAATCCCCGAACACAGTGAGCAAAAAAACTAAATCCTCTGAGACGTCATTGCTCGAGCTTCATTAATTAACTATTCACTGTCATTACTTTTAATTACTGTTTTTGAGCGGAATCAATAGTCTCGCTTGTACCTTAAAGGAATATTTAATATTTAGTATCGAATCTCGAAACTAACTTGATTTACGGCCTTTAATATTGATTTTGTCTGTTCAGGGAACTGGGCCAGTATAATGAGTCCCTCCCTAGGGACGGAATGAAGTGTAGTTCGTTTTTAATTAATGATCTAGCTTGCGACCGAGAACGAGCCGGGCCGAATTTCCAAAACGGAGAAAACATACGTTCAATTTGAGAAAATTTGAATTTTAATAAGATTTAACGGATTGAAAATCATCGCAATAATTAAATTAGGGCGGGGTAAATGGTAGAATTTTTCTGTTTAACGAGTTATGACTAACGACTTTTCAATTAGAAAAAAAAATTGTGTGTGCACATATTTGGAGTGAAACTTCTTACAGACACACACACACACACAACCTTTACTCGCTGACGAGTATTCGACACACATCAGAAGATGGTCACGCAAGGCGTTTTCTTTCATGAGCTTTTCTGTGACTGAAAAGCCCGATACGTGATGGTATCTGCCTACCGCACTCCGGACATTCAAAAATCTCATTGCTTTGTTGCCTGTTTACTTTTTGGTTGTCGCTGTTAACTGAGTTTACAACTCTTCTCCATTGAGTTCTATTGTGAGCTGCTTCTTCCCACTCATTCTGCATGTTAAACCTCTTTAAGTTTTCATGGAAAATGTCCTTTTCAGTTGTCCACCCGGCCTCCTCTTACCGTATACAAGCTCACCGTAAAGCAGAGATTTTGGTATGCGGTTTTCTTGCATTCTGCATACGTGACCAGACCATCTTAAGCGGGATTTTGTAACCATGACTCCAATACTCTCGCAGTTAGCTTTTTCAAGGACCGATACATTTAAGACCTGATGGAACCACCGGATTCTTAAGAGTTGTCTAAGGTGTCTCTGTTGCAACTGGTTTAATGCGTTCATGTGTCGGCGGTAGGGCACCCAGGTTTCACTCCCATATAACTACTAGTTCTAGTTCAGCTACAGTTCTTACTAACAGCTATTAAATTAAAGGATTTGAAGGATATATATTTTTTATGAATAATTTTATAAACTTAGAGTTAATATAAAACCGTATACTATTCTAGCTCTATAATTTTATGTTTTTTTAATACTTATTAAAAACGATAATTCTATCTACCGGCCGGATAGCCCTGATGGCTGTGGCCATTAAATCAAAATACTACTGCATCTATATCTCTAACTATTAGTACTGCTACTAACCAACAATTTGTTTTGTGTGCTCTGTAGTCTGTTTTTGTTTAAATGTTTTGTTCATTATTCATGTTGGGGATTTATTTTTAAATTAATGTTAATCGTTAAGGCAACCAGTAGACTCATAGAATATGTATTTCTTTTACATAATCAAAATTGTCACTCTAAATTTTACATAACCAATCGCTGTCTTTTTTAGACAGAGATGTTACTTTTCTTGTCATTATTCAATTCAAAATTCGAATTCTCAGAATATTGTTAATAAAAGTTTCATCTTAAAATAAGATTTTAATCAATCACAATTGTGTATCTCCATCATTTACTAGATTAATAATACAGAAGTTACAGCTCAATTACAAATAATTCATTATTTATAGTGATTTAAAAATAAGATTTATTTTTCATGTCAACATAGGTCCGATTCTGCTTTGTTTCGTAGCTACAGGGTGTTAAAGTCTTAATAATTTTTCGATTTATTATAATTTTCTTCCAAGTACTTTTAGTGATTCGAACGAAATATTGAGGCTAAAAGTTACTATAAGTGTTACATATTTTAATGCTAAAAATGTGTCGATAAATTCATCAATGAATCAAATGAATCTTTTTCACAAAAAACATGTGCGCCACTGACTTTTTTCTTTTGATATCAAAATTGTATAGGCCGTTTAATGTCAATTAAAAGTTATCTCTTGATATTTTGTTGAATTCGGCCTCCTTGATGAGATAAAGGCAATTTTATTAACCACAAT
This sequence comes from Sitophilus oryzae, assembly GCF_002938485.1. Lineage (NCBI taxonomy): Eukaryota > Metazoa > Arthropoda > Insecta > Coleoptera > Curculionidae > Sitophilus > Sitophilus oryzae. The sequence continues at coordinate 891,869 of NW_022147432.1, read as the reverse complement.
AATTCTTCTTCTTCTGCTGCTATCCATTAATGGATGTTTGCGATCAGTTCTGACCATCTTTCTCTCTCTCCGGTGGCGTGAATTAATTCTCCTGTAGTTCTTATTCCCGTCCAATGTTTAACATTTCGGAGCCACGACATCCTCTTCCTGCCCAATCCCCTTCTTCCTTCTATCTTTCCTTCTAAAAATATCTGTCGATAAATTCATCAATGAATCAAATGGAATCTTTTTAAATAAACATGTGCGCCACTGACTTTTTCTTTTTTAAAATTGTGTAGGCCGTTTAATGTCAATTAAAAGTTATCTCGTTGATATTTTGTTGAATTCGGCCTCCTTGATGTAGACCCAAAGGCAATTTTATTAACCACAATTAATAAAATTAAAATAAAAATAAAAAATTAAATTGTATATTTTACCTAATTTATTATTAAATATTATTACTATTAGTCCAACATACAGCAATTTCGAAGCCAACATCAGCGACATCGGGAACTTTGCAAAGAGCTGGAAGTGCTTTAACGCAAAGAAAGAATGAGAGGAAGGTTTGGTAAAACAATACAGGGGTATCGCAATGGGCCCAAGGCCTCCGAGTGAGGGATCAAATATGATCCCAAACCCCAGCAACCTAACCTAACCTAACCTAACCTATTTAAAACTTTCGCAAGTTAATGATATTAAAATTTTGCTATTAGACTTGGATCAAAGGCAAATTAGTAAAATTCCGTTTCTCATCCAGGAGGCCGAAATCGACAAAATGTCAAGAAACAACTTTTAATCGCCATTTAACTGCTTATACTATTTTCCTAGCTAGAGAAAAAAAAAGTCAGTGGCGCACATGCTTTTTTTAGAAAAATATCCCAGTGATAACCCATATGCACGTCCCTAGTGAATATGTCGACACTCTTTTAGCTTTAAAATATGTCGCGTTTATAGCAACTTTTACCCTCAAAATTTCATTCGAAACAATAAAAGTACTTGGAAGAAAATTATAATAAATAGAAAAAAATATTAAGACTTTAACACCCTGTAGCTATGAAAAAAAAGCAGAATCGGACCTATGTTGATATGAAAAATAAATCTTATTTTTAGATGAGAAATCTCCCCACGAGAGATGGCACATATTTCTTGAAACACTCTGTATACAGGGCAGTCCGAACTGTATTTCGGGAACTTCGGCAGCATATTCTGCAGAAAAAAATAAGTAAAAAAGTTCGTATAAGTGTATGTTCTAAAGTGCTTAGTTTCAGAGATACAGGGTGTAAAAGTTTCATTTTTATTTCGATATTTTCCAAATAATTTCTGAAGTAATGTCAATATTTGGATGAAAATTGGTGTCTAGGATTTTTTTGACATGAGAAATGATGTTAATACACTCCTACTGGTAGAAGGCGCCACCTACATATGTTTTAACTGTTTTGAACTCTACGACCTTTTACGCAAAAAATATCTCTTTGTAAAAATCGCTAGAAGCAACCGTTCTCGAGATATTTAGGATGGAAATAGTCAATACATGTCATTATTGACGAAAAATAAATAGGTTGAGTAGATAGATATTTCACTGAAATAATAAATTTGGGAAATTTTTATTTTATTAAATTAATCATAATTTTTTCTGCAAAAAATTGATGATAAAACAGTTTCTGTTGAACTTTTGGCACAAAAACTTTCAAATTTATGATCTCAGTCTAATAACTATTTAGTCAATGTGTTTAATTTATGTCAATGATGACTGTATTGATACTTTCGATTCCAAATATCTCGAAAACCAATACTCGTAGCGATTTATACCATGAGACATTTTTTACGTAAAAAACATCGCAAATGTATATTTTTTTTACTCAGTTTTGTTCTATAGAGGTACGGACGAAAAGTTATTACTCTTCAAACCAGTTAAAAATATGTAGGTGGCGCCCTCTACTAGTAGGAGTCATATTGACATCAAAATCAAATTTCTCATGTCAAAAAACTCCCAGACACCAATTTTCATCAAAATATTGACTTTACTGCAGAAATTATTTCAAAAAAATCGAAATAAAAATGAAACTTCTACACCCTGTATATCCGATACTACGCATTTTAGGACATACATTTATACGAACTTTTTTACTTATTTTGATCTGCAGAATATGCTGCCGAAGTTTCCGGAATACTGTTCGGACCACCCTGTATATCATATATTAATAATTACTATCAATCCTAACAACATATACCTTTCCATATCCACTTCGTTAATTTAAACTAATCCCTTTTATTGGCAAATACTTCACGTCACGGCAGATAATCTTGACAAGTTAATATTCAGTTTAATTGATACATAAAGTACGCTCCATCAGAGTGAAAATAATAATCTCTATAAATTTCAGCGGGATAGGCAAAACTAACAAACTACTCACTCACTCACTCTAACCATTTACGACTACTGCTACCTCTAATTGAATATTTAAATTAATTTGAGAACTGATTCTGGTAGCATCTGAACAGCAGCAAGTCGAGGCAAAACAAAGGCAGCAGACGGTTATTTGAGACATCCATTGTCTCGATCCAAACGATAACTTTGTCTCTTTGTTAAAGATTGTTAATAAGAACAGCATTGAGAACGTTTTCTTTTAATATTCGGTTTGGGTCTGTTATAAGTTGAGACTTTCTCGGTTTGTATTCGAAAACAAAAGTTCGAGATTTTGAAGGAAATAAATTTAAACGAAATTCGTGAATTAAAGCAGTACAAATATTTACGGATATGTAAAAGTTTATAAAAAAATGGATGCTTAAGTGTAGAGGAATGGCAATCCCCCTAATAAATGAGGACACCCTATACACCTTTTTTTTGCTGACGAAAAGATAGTCCTAGACCAAGATCAAAACGACGACCTTGAATATATGACAAGGAAGCTAATAGAGGAGTATAAGAAATGGGGGTTGGAAGTAAATATCACCAAAACTGAATGTATGACTGTAGGGGGGCCACAAGAGAACATAGTCTTAGAGGATGGAAGCGTGATAAAAACTGTGACAAATATAAATACCTACCTTGGATTAAAAATAACTAACGATGGAAAACTCGATAAAGGTATAAAAAATCGAATAATGCAAGGGGCAATATCTATGTTGAATACTGTGGGATCAAGGAATTTCTAAAGCTAATAAGGAGAACATATACCGAGTGCGTCTCAAAAGTGGCTCACCCCTATAAGTTTTTTTATTTTATCCGATAAAAAAACGAGATTTGGTATGTTAGTATATGATTAGGATTGATCGATGTATTCAATTATTGTTCTCTGTCACTTCCTGTTTCACCGGAAATGACTACAACTTTTGATTTTTAAATGGCACCCTCGGCATTTTTTTACTTTATTCGATAGAAAATGACATTCTAAATAGAATGACATATCATATGTCAACTTTTGACATTTTTGCTTAAAACGAAATTGAATTTTAACTTTCAATCTAGAGTGCCATGGCTATGTTAAAAACACTCCTTTTTAATCAAGGAGCCTTGGAAAAATAGATTTGATCGTCTAATGTTATTCGTGTCTTATCCAGATCGGTTAAAAGATGCCTAAATCGTATTTTTAATCATATCTCAATTTTTTCAAATGGAACGAGGGTGGCTCATTAGCATATTTGGAAAACGCATTTTTTGCGAATAATTTGGTACCACACACTTGGTATTTCGAGTCAAATTATCGTTATGAATTGCATGTTGCAATTTCTAATAAACCATATTCGAAAATGTCAAAAGTTGACATATAATGTGTCATTCTATTCAGGGTGTCATTTTCTATCGAATAAAGTAGAAATATACCGATGTTGCCATTTAAAAACCAAAAGTTTCATTAGTAGTAGTCATTTCCGGTGAAACAGGAAGTGACAGAAAACAATTGAATAAGTCAATCAATCCTAATTTATGTCATATACTAACATACCAAATTTCGTTTTTTTTTTATCTGAAAAAATAAAAAAAGTTATAGGGGTGAGCCACTTTTGTGACGCACCCGGTATAATACGGTAGTGAAAAGCATAATAACTTAGGGAAGCGAAGTATGGCAGTTGAAAAGCAGAACAGAGAATGCTATTAGCGACCGAAATGGATTACTGGAAAATCGAAAAGAGAAAAAATAACCAACGACATAGTAAGAGAGATTATGGGAGCAGAACACACAATTGTGGACGACATAAGAACAAAACAACTCATATGGTTTGGTCATGTGCAACGAATGCCCGATCACAGAATACCAAAACAAATTTTACTGTGGACACCTCGAGGCAGAAATAAAAGTGGAAGGCCGCGACGAAGCTGGAGGGGGGTGTGGATAAAGAACTAGAAAATAGAGAAATACCTGATGATCTCCGGCTAAATAGAGAAGAATGGAGGTTAGGTGTCGGAAAACGTCGTAGAACGTTATGAACCGACTGATATATATACAGGGTGTTCTAGAAATAAGTGCAAGTATTTTAAGGAATTGTAGATCTCGATAAAAGAAACATATTTTCTCTTTATCGTTTTTCAAATAAGTCCAAAATAACGGAGTTATTTTACTTTGAAAATTTAAAAAAATATATTTTTTGCTAAAATTTTGAGAACCACTGGATCTTTTCTGGATTTTCTTTCTTGTAAATTTAATCTAATACCTATGTTGCAATATTATTGTACTTTCAAGAGACGAAATTCTGTAGTTTTTTTTTTAAACTTCTAAAAGCGTGTTTTATTAAAATACTAATATCTAAAAATACTATCAGATAACTCTGATAAAATGACTACGAGAATATACAATTAGTTTTTCCATCTATCTATAATAAATCACCTACAATAAAATTTGAAGTAATATTTTAAGAAATTACAAGGGCGAACTTTCAAAAAACAATTCCGGTATTGTTTTCGGAATAGCCAAGAGAAATAACGATGTGTCGGAGCTGATTAGGGCAAAAAGGGGCTTATTTCCACCGTATTACGACACGTAAAGTTGATAAATTTTCTGTTTCCGGGAGCGCGCTTTAAATTATTTAAATCGAAGCGGTTTGTTTTCTCTCGTCGGGAACGACACGCCGCTGTACCAAGGACCGACGTTATTAATGATGTCTGGTGATGGAAAATGAATAAAATATTGAAAAACGCTATTCTAAGATCTTGTCTAGGAAAGCGCATAATGAAATATGATCCAGCAACGGCGGGATTGTGTGATCTACTATATTTTGATAGGTTGTATTAGAGGTGTGGGCAAAGACGAGTCGTTCATTTGAACGAGTATTAAAAATGAATCGTGAGATTCGATTAACTGCTTAGAATACTGTTCGTTCAATTGAATCGTGGCCAGCATGGATCTATAAGGTTTGAACGATGAGCCGTAAAAAAGAATCGCGAGAATTGAATCTGATCACAATGCGATCGTTTGTTTCTACGGATCGTTCATGCAAAGAGTCGTGAAAAGTAAAGATTTCAGTTAACGTCTCCTTTTCGCTGCCAGGGCTAATCTGGACAGGGCCTACTTTGTTTACGCGGAATCCGAACCGCGGTCCTCGGCTATATCATGGTCAATGGCCTACCGACTTGGCAAGTGTCTCAATCGACTCTTACTCACGAAATATCCGATCTCATCCGGCCTCGAACCGGCGTGAATGAGCAGTGTGTGTCAATAGATTTTACATTTTTGTCTTTTTTTAACAGCACGATACACCGGTCACCCGTTCATCCACTAGTATCGCCTTACGTCGCTTAACTTCGGTGTTCTAATGGGAACCGATGTTCGACGTAGCTAGGCCGTTGCCCCAAAGAGTCGTGAGAGTGGAATCATTGCTTACAATACGGTTCGTTCAATTGAATCGTGGCCAGTACGGCTCCATAAAAATTGAACGATGAGCCGCAAAAAAGAATCGTGAGAATTGAATCGGATCACAATGCGATCGTGCGTTCAAAGAGTCGTGAGAATTGATTCATTGCTTACAATACGGTTCGTTCAATTGAATCGTGGCCAGCACGGATCCATAAAAATTGAACGATCAGCCGTAAAAAAGAATCGTGAGAATTGAATCGGATCACAATGCGATCGTGCGTTCAAAGGGTCGTGAGAATTGATTCATTGCTTACAATACGGTTCGTTCAATTGAATCGTGGCCAGCACGGATCCATAAAAATTGAACGATGAGCCGCAAAAAAGAATCGTGAGAATTGAATCGAATCACAATGCGATCGTGCGTTCAAAGAGTCGTGAGAATTGATTCATTGCTTACAATACGGTTCGTTCAATTGAACAGTGGCCAGCACGGATCCATAAAAATTGAACGATGAGCCGCAAAAAAGAATCGTGAGAATTGAATCGGATCACAATGCGATCGTGCGTTCAAAGGGTCGTGAGAATTGATTCATTGCTTACAATACGGTTCGTTCAATTGAATCGTGGCCAGCACGAATTCATAAAAATTGAACGATGAGCCGTAAAAAAGAATCGTGAGAATTGAATCGGATCACAATGCGATCGTTTGTTTCTACGGATCGTTCATTCAAAGAGTCGTGAGAGTCGAATCATTGCTTACAATACGGTTCGTTCAATTGAATCGTGGCCAGCATGGATCCATAAGATTTGAACGATGAGCCGTGAAAAATAATCGTGAGAATTGAATCGCATCACAATGCGATCGTTCGTTTCTATGGCGGCGGCGCCGGCGCGGCGGTGATATAGGTATAGAGTCAAGCACCAATATTTAGACTTGCCCTAAACAAACATCATGGGCATAAAATGCAAACGATAAGAAAGTTATTTACAAGAAAAAAATTATTTATACTGTGCTTGGTACGTTAGTATCTGTAAGGTATTTAATTTTCAGGTTAATATTTTTGTTAAAATAATATTACCGACTATAAACCATTAAATGTCGGACTAAAAGACAAAATCGTGTTTTCATGCAACTCCGAATAAATATTGTTGGCCTCTGCTCAATATGATAAAAAAACGGCGTCAGCGATGGTTATAAAATGAAGATCGCCGTCATTTTATATGTAAAATCTAAACCTTAATCAAAAATCTAAACCGCCTAAAAACGGCTAACCGCTAAATTATTTTTTTTCCGCTAAACCAAAAAAAAAACGCTAGATCTAGCGGAAAAACTGCTAAGTTGGCAACAGCGCCTTGCGCCCTCGCCGAACTCCGCCACTGTTCGAATCAACAAACCGCGCCTTATTATCCTTTGGCAAACGCCGAACCGTTTCCGATGTTTGCCCCGGAAATTGCCCACTCTCCGTTCGCTTTTACCCAAACAAATTAATCAATTTTTAACCGGCTACTTTACTATGCGTACGCGTAAAAGGAAGACAAATATTGTGCCGGAGCGCCGGCCTACATAAATGACAAAAATCAAATATCGAGGCCAGTATTGACCATTAGGTTCTTTTTAAACTTTTTTACTCCGTGTTTTATCCCGAATGCCGTCTACAAAAAGGATTTTGAAACATTTATTTTGTAGGTATTCTAAAGTAAATTTGTCCTGCAAAGAATAAATCGTTTTCTGTACCAAAGAATTACTTCGGAATTCTGTTGCATTTATTTTTAATACTATACCGAGAAAAGATTTGCTATCCTTAAGAGTCTATTACGCTGTACTGTTCGGATCGCTCTCAGGGGTCGGGTAAAACGGGTGTGCGGCCGGAGGAAATATATATTATTTTTCAGAAATCTGCCTAAGGCTTAGCCCGATCCTGTCGTGTTAAGCCACACCCAAAATTCCAAACACACGTGCTTTGATTAAGGCTTGATTAGGGTTTGCAGAGCTTTAACATTTTTTTTGTAACAATTTGTTATAAAACCATATAAATTATATATAACTGTAATCATAAAACTTCAATCTATTTCCGTATTGTAACGGAATTTTAAATTATGTCTTTATTTTCGAGAAAATTTAATCCAAACATAAGGCATATTCTGTTGATGTTTGACCATGAAAATCTTAAAAATAAAGAAGTTGTCTAAAAATGTGCTACAATACGGATATATTATAATCCTTTATCTTTAATTTCCTTCTTCATCTTTGTGTAAAAATACCTAGCCAGTTTTACATAAAAAGTTAAATGCCGAACGCTTATTTTGCTACTTTTTCGGACTAGTGAAACGGACTCTTGAGAGTCTATCACGTTGCCACAGATTGTTATTTCAGATTTTTCAGTAAGACGGAGAAACTAAATTAAACAAGTGTGGCAACCGGCTGATGCCCGAAAATAAAAAAATTGTTTATTTTGTTTATATGTCTTTGCTGCGATATGAATTATCGATCGGCCGGGTAGCGGGCGATAAGTATTTGTGTAGATAAGTTAGTTAGTATGTATTTGACGTTGTTTTTAATATTATTGTTTGTTAATAAATATATTGTTATTGCTTATTTCGTGAGTGTATAATTTATTGTTGTGAACCTGGACTAGCACAAATTGGCGACGAGGTAAATACTTAACAATAAATAATCACGTAGTAAATACATAGGTAAATAGTGCCTATTTAAAATAAAATGCACAAGTAAAAGTATAAAGTATTAAGAGTGCTGTAATTTTAGATATAAACAGACCTAATACTACCAAATAACGGAGTGGATTAAATTCTACTAAAATAGGAGTGGATTAAATTCTACTAAACAGGAGTGGATTCAATTCTACTACAAGAGTGGATTAAATTCTACTAAAGGAGTAAATTAGATCTACTAGAGGAGTGGATTAGATTCTACTAGAGGAGTGGATTAGATTCTACTAAAGGAGTGGATTAAATTCTACTGAAGGAAAGCTGATTATTGAGACTAATATAAGCATTGTAAGTGAAACAAAGTAATTTACAATAGTTAGTTGGTTCATAACGCTTTAATGTCATAAAAAAATGGAAATTTCAAAAGCTATTATTTCTAAAAAAATTAGCTAGGGGTTAAAGCAATTTATTACATTATAAAAATATGATATATTTGGTGCATAAAGTTTTCAATATTTTTCAAAAAAAAAATATATGTATTTATACACATTTTGTTTTAATTTTACATTATGAAGATTTAGTAATCTGGCAAATTTCAAAGCCTTGTGACATTAAAGTGGTATGTTTCCGGAGAAAATCTAATGCATGGTCATGGTCGCACTTTCATATTATGATGATCAATGTTTCTTGGGTTGTTGGGGGGAACTGTTGTCGCGTTTTGAAAATACCCGTGCGTCATCAATGACACCATAAAAAAAATGAATACGATGATTATATGTTATTGAAAATACTACAATAGAATAAATTTTATTCCTAGATATCCTCGACAAAAAGTGCAATGGATCAGTCGTCTATTAAACATTTCGCTTGTGAGTCTATAGACAAAGCTCTAATAGCTCTTGAATGGAGAAAATGGATTCGTTCAGTAAAGTTATATTTAGATGCAGAAGAAATTACAGATGTTGTGAAAATGAAAAATAAATTATTACATCTTGGAGGTCCGCAATTGCAGGAAATTGCCTTTGGCTTACCAGGCGCGGTTACAGAATATGACCCCACTATTAAAAACGATATATTTAAAGCATTGGTGGATAGACTTAATGACCGTTTTTCGCCTCAACAAACCCCTTGCTTTGAGAGACACGTATTTCGTAACATGAAACCCGTAGATGGAGAAAATTTAAATAGATACCTTATAAGATGTAGACCACAGGCCGATAAATGTTATTTTGGTAACAGTGAACAAGAACTCCACTAGCGAGGCTCAAGTTAATCGAATTGAAGATTCACGGAAGCGCAAACACTGGGAAATTACAAAAAGTCATGAGCGCACACGCTGTGGTGGAATCCACAGCTTAGACAAGAAAAATTGCCCTGCCATTAATACTACATGTCATCAATGTGGTCGTTTAGGACATTTTGCTAGAAGATGTAGGACAGGAAAACTTAAACGTACATTCGTTCAAAACACTACCTGCCACCCCAATCCGCCGAAGACAAGAAGAATTAATTGCATCGACGAATCCAATAACGAAAGTCTCCCTTCTACTAGTGGTATCGGCAACTATGAATGTTTCGAAGTTACGAGTTCAACCCTACTTGGATTGGACAGCAGCAATGGAATAATCTCGGTGATAATTGGAGGTGTCAGTATTGATATCTTAATTGATTCCGGAGCCTCGTGCAACATTACAAATGGACGTGATTGGGAAAAACTACTCGGAAATGGAGCTGCAATACTTGACATCCAAGAAGATATAACTAATACGATAAAAGCGTATGCTGCAAATACTCCGCTTATTGTAAAATGCCAATTCAAAGCTCCAAAACGCGTGGGCAATAGTCATGAGCGTATTGAAACATTTATGGTGGTAGAACCTCACTGGTACAACCTCACTGCTGGGAAGACGCACATCGATAACCTTAGGGGTTTTAAAGTTGGGACTAGACTCCAATATTAATCATATTGGAAAAATCGAGCCTTTTCCAAAAGTTGCTAATATTAAAATAAAACTCACCATCAATCCAAATATAAAACCAATACAACAACCAGTGCGTAGAATTCCAATTGCCGTTGAAGAAAAAGTGGAACAGAAGCTGAATGAAGCACTTGCCAGAGATATCATAGAGCCCGTACAAGGACCAAGCCCTTGGATTTCTCCCATGGTCATATTCTTTAAACCAGATGATGATATTCGTATTTGCATCGACATGAGGAGAGCCAATGAAGCTATACTTAGAGAGAATTTTCCACTTCCCACTTTTGAGAGCTTCATGACTAAACTGAGTGGGGCCACTTACTTTTCACGCTTGGATCTAGCGAGTGCATATCCTCAACTAGAATTGGAAGAAAACAGTCGACCAATTACTACTTTTATAAAACATAAAGGATTATTTAGGTACAAGCGGCTAATGTTTAGCATAAATTCCGCTCCAGAAATATTTCAGCGTATATTTCAAGGTATTTTGGCTCCTTGTCAGAGTTGTCTCAACTACCTCGATGACATAGTTGTTTATGGAGAAACTGAAGCTGATCATGACCGATATTTGAATAACTTACTGACGGTACTACGAAATCATAACATCTTGTTAAACGAAAAAAAGTGCCAGTATAAGATTAAACAATTGGAATTTTTAGGACATATTCTAACATCTATCAGAATATTACAGGACCCAAAGAAGATTAAAGTTATTCGTAACTTTAGTGCACCGTTAAATAAAGGAGAAGTAAGGAGTTTTCTTGGCATGGTTACAAAAATTTATACCTAATCTGGGAACCCTGACCGAACCACTAAGACTATTAATAAGAAATGAAACAAAATTCAATTGGGGACAAATAGAACAAGAAACTTTTCAAAAATTAAAAAATGAACTGGTGAATTTGCCGACTCTGTCCTTCTTTGATATGAAATTACGCACGCAATTGATTGCCGACGCCAGCCCAGTGGCCCTGGGCGCTGTGCTGCTACAGATTGATTGTGACGATCAACCGCATGTAATCTCATTTGCAAGTAAAAGCCTCACCGCTCTTGAACGGAGATACTCTCAAACTGAAAAGAAGAGTCTGGCATTGGTTTGGTCTGTCGAAAGATTTTATTACTACCTCGCTGGAATACAATTTGAGTTGATCACAGATCACAAACCACTTGAAGCGATTTTTAAACCAACTTCAAGACCACCCGCAAGGATTGAGAGATGGTTACTTAGACTCCAAGCTTTTAAATTTACTGTAAAATATAAATGTGGAAAATAAAACATCGCGGACCCCTTGTCGAGGTTATGCAAATTAGAATCGGATCCAACTTTTAATGCGCCGAACGAATGTCAGATTCAATCTATTATAACAGAAAGTATACCCTAAGCATTATCAATATCTCAGGTAATTATAAACAGCAAAGTTGACCCAGAGATCCCAGAAGTTATCGAGAAATTGGCAGGCAATTCATGGAACCTAAATGACAAAAGCGCGTACTACTCCTTTCGAATGGAGCTCACTTCCATGGGACCACTACTACTAAGAGGAAATAAAATAGTAATCCCGAGAAATCTGCGAATTCAAGTGTTGAGGCTAGCACATGAGGGCCACCCCAGAGCATCGGTGATGAATCGAAGATTACGTTCAAAAGTCTGGTGGCCACAGATAGACAAGGAGGCGGAAAAATACGTTAAAAGCTGTCGCGAGTGCCTACTTGTATCAAAACCGAGCAGACCTTCACCAATGGTAAGACAAATGCTTCCTTCAGGACCATGGCAATACTTGGCAATTGATTATATGTCGGGAGACCCAAATCAAGATAACCTACTGGTAATAATCGATTATTATTCCCGTTATGTAGAACCAATTTTTACAAAATCAACCACATCGTCAACGGTCATTAGAGCACTTGAAACGACCTTCTGTCGATTTGGTCTACCAAAAACTATTAAAGTAGACAACGCTACTAATTTCAATAGTGAAGAATTCAAAAAATTCTGCGAAATAAATGGCATTGAGATAGTGAATTCTCCTCCTTATTGGCCGCAGGCAAATGGGGAAGTGGAAACTATAAATAAATCACTAAAGAAACGGCTACAAATCAGTTACCTGAACAATGAGCGCGATTATCAAAGGCAGATTATGGACTATATTACGATGTATAATGTTACACCTCATGGAACAACAGGAAAGTCCCCGTCAGAACTTTTATTTAACAGAAGAATAAAGGACAACATTCCATGCCTAGAAGATATAAATATAGAAACGTTGGACGAAGAAGTTTATGACCAAGACCTAGTTCAAAAAGATAAAGGAAAAAGAAGAGAAGATAGCAGAAGAAGAGCAAATGAAAAGAAAATTAAACCAGGAGACAAAGTCGTGGTATAGTATATTTTCTTTCCACATAAACTGACAGCGAACTTTAGTAACATAGAATATAATGTTCTACATCGAAATGGGAATGAGCTAACCCTATTCGGGGATAGAAAGACGATCAAGCGAAATGTTGCCCACGTAAAAAGGATACCGGACACCTCACCTACCGTAGATCTACCCGAAGCTCCTCCGGTCCCCTCAACATCGAGTTCAACACTTCCACCAACCCAACCGACTTCAGAAGATACGACCACATCAGAGCCGCCCCCGGATGGAGGCCAACCCGAAAAGAGGACTCGAACGCACCCCGTGTGACTCCACTTGTTCTGGTGAGAAAAGGAGGGATGTGGCAACCGGCTGATGCCCGAAAATAAAAAATTGTTTATTTTGTTTATATGTTTTTGCTGCGATATGAATTATCGATCGGCCGGGCAGCGGGCGATGAATATTTGTGTAGATAAGTTAGTTAGTATGTATTTGACATTGTTTTGAATATTATTGTTTGTTAATAAATATATTGTTATTGCTTATTTCGTGAGTGTATCATTTATTATTGTGAACCTGGACTAGCACAACAAGGATGCTTTCGGTCCCTTTAAATCACCGGTTTAAAGGGACCGAATTCAAAGAGCATATATCATATCTCTTGTTTATAAATATTATTTTCTATTGTAATCTTTGACAATCTGTGAAATAAAGGCATTATTATTATTATTAAAAGCAGCGACAATAATTTCTCTCATGTTGTCGACAATAGTTGGTCGCGTTTTGTAAACACTGTCTTTCACATATCCCCATAAAAAAACCCAGACTAAATAAAATCAGGGGCATTTAAGTATTCTATTAATTGGTGAATGTACACCTCATTCGCCAACTAATAGAATCGTATCAATTCTCTCTGATGTAGGATAAGTTTGCATTTTCTGCAAATTTCTGAGAATTTTTTTTTTGTTTTAACTGACACAAAATTATAACTAGTTGTTAAAGTTGCTACCTAAAATATCTTTTTCTTCGTCTCTATAAAACTCTCCTACCAAATTTTAGTAGTCTAACTTCATAGACAATGGCATCACTGACAATTTTTTACAACACTGAAATGTAACATTTTTTTAAACAAATTCAAATACTACAAAAACAATTAACTTTAGGTATATAACATAATATATAAAAAAAGTTATAGAATTTTATGCAGACTCTAAAAATAGCATAAAAAAATATGGTGTTGCATTTAAAAGAAACATATGTTATATCTGCCACACATTTTTGAAGCACTCTGTAAACTCGGTAATAATTTTCAGATATGTATCCTACCTTTCCCTATAACTTTTATATTTATCAATATTTTTTAAACCCCGAAACAAATGAGACAATGGACTTTACTCTATCGTTGACTCACCCGGTACTTTTACATGGCTTTTTCATATTGTTCATCTTCGTTTGTTACTTCCTGTTTAACAGTATTTTGAAATCGTCCCCATCAATTTTCTGACACACTACAAAAAAAATATGACCAAAGACAGAAAAAAAAAAGATTCATCTTCATAAAACTACAAGATATTTTTATGGCAACTTTTATACTTTTAGCTGTGTAACAAACAAGCATTCTTTCCTAGGCTTACTTTGTTCCTGAAAACTTTTTCCTCCTTTTCTTTGCAGCGTCGACCGATCTAACTTTCGCTTGGGCTTTGCCTTTTTCAAAGTTGCTTTTGAATAATAGCTGGCTGTATTTTCCGTTCCGGGCATAATCAGAATAGTTGTTTACACTGAATATTTGTAGCACAGAACTGCCGGAAATTTTATTTGAAATTAAAGTTTGTTTTCTTTATTAAAGTAACTCCGGCAAGTTTTTCTCTTTTTTTTGTGTTTTGGAATAACATTAATGATTATGTTGTTGGGCGTCTTTGTGACACTTTGAAAATATGTAACAAACATCTATTCAAAAGAGTTTCTTACTGTTTACTTCTATGTATATAAAAATAATACAAATCAATAAAAAAAGTATAAAAAAATAAACACGCTCATTCCTACTAACAATCTCAGAAACCTCAAGGGGAAGTTCACCATACGGCCCTTGACAACTGACCCCTGACCAATAACCCTTGACAAATAATAAAAAAATATAAGTAATTTCTTAAACACTAGATTTTATATTAACACAAAAAAATCGGTTACATTGGGGGCCAGCCAAAGCATCAGAGACATACATATTATACCATTTTTATTTTAAATAAGTAAAAAGAACTATTTTCAAGACAATAAGAATTCGTAAAGACAAAGAGATTCAGAAATTCCTTTGTAATAGCTTTCTTAAAAGAACTACTATTTAACTGTTTGAAACGAGGTGATAGAGGATTATATAATTTATAAATAGTAAACTTAAAGCTGCGCTCATACATAGCCGTTCTGTGCCCTGAGGGGGACTAATTAGTCCTTTGTATCTAATATCAATATTATGCACATCGGTACGAAATGATATTTTTCTGAACAAATATTTTTTTTTCACATAATTATAGGTCTTCCAAGAGTAATAATTTTGTGGAAAAAACAAAGTAAAATAATTTTCTGTTTGTCTCTCATAGATGTTCATTTTCGAGGTAGAACTCCACATATGCCTTTTAAAATGAAATGATCCTTTTGAAAAGACAATCATTTTATGCAGTTAACAGGAAAGGAACAATTTTGAGCATTTGATTTCATCTAACTAATTTTTTTCACATAATTATAGGTTTATATCTAGTTTTAATTGTGTAATAATTAAAATATGTTTTAAACGTGTATCTTTTTTATCACCGTTGATTGATTTTACTCTACGATATTTAATTTTTGTTAAATTAACAAAAGGTGTATCACACAGCCACGTAGATTTTTTCAAATAATAAAGACCTACTGACGCAAAATCATAAAAAATAAAATATCTAAGAAAATCTTTGTCTGAGGGGTAGGTAACCTTAATAATATTTTGAAGATATATAAATTCCCCATTAAACACTGGAAAATATACTGGGTGTTCCATTTAAAATAAAGGAGTGACTTGTTATTAAAAGTGACTAACGTTCCATATTAATTTTGTCTCACCCTGTGTAACTTTCCGGGTCAAATTTTAATTTGGTTTAACATACAATGGTTACATTTAACATACAATGGTTTGGTTTAATATACTGGTTATACAAAGTCAACTAAAATTGAGGTAGTTGTTATCGAAATTTAAAATTTACTCTTCATTTGCACAAAATGTGAGATATGTCAAAATCCTTAGATTTTATGTATATGCTCCTTTAATAAAACTCGCCTTTATTTTTTTCGTAGAATCCGAAAATCAATTAATATATATAGGGTATTCCATTAGAAAAAACACAATCTTTTTTGGAGACACCCTGTATAATTCTATATATTTTTATAAAATGCTTCAGTTAACCTACATATGCTGCCAAAATTTCATTTCGATATAAACTACCGTTCTCCTTGGAGCTTCCGCGGCGTATGAGAGGCGCCACACTGTATAAAATATTTTGATTCTCGACTAAGATTTATGTGAATGTAATGTTTCAAATATCAAAAAAGCGATAGACCTAATTTGAAAAACACTTGTATGTTAAAAACTATGAATTTATTAAAAACAAATATGAATAATTTATTAATCAAAATTATTTTGAATGTTAATTTTAAAAGAAGTAAAAAATGAAAGCAAAAAAAAGACAAAATATATTGTCAGAAAATATAAACTAAGAAAGACCTGAAGCCCGTGTTTGTTCCTTTGGACCTGTAATTAATTTCCGCTTATAATTTAATATTACGTAGCAGCCAAATTAGTCGTTATTTATTAGTCCGATGTCGTAATGCCCAAACGGTTGGGCGGTTCATTAAATAATCATTGTTAGGATTACGAGTCGGTAATCTGTAGCTCGCGAACTTCAGGGGATAGATCTTAAATATTAAATTTGGCAGCGCGTTCGAATTACGAAATTTCCGTAAAGTCTTTTTGGAAAAGCGACGCCCAAACTTTTAATAAGAATATTAATCTTGGATTACGTTTCTACAGCTCGGTATAAGCGCGGATTAGTTTGCCGCTTGTTGCTGTAAACTCGTACGTTTTTCTAGATAAACACGTGTCTTTTATCTAATACCTGAACCAGAATCATAATTCCAATGTATCTGATAGACACTTTTTTATATAAAAAAATGTGGAAAATAAAATTATATTCTTAGTGCTGGTTTGCAAAGACAGTACTAGAAATACGAAGCAAAGTGCTACATTACATTATATAAATTTGTATATTAACTTTTAAGATATATAAATAAATAAATGCCTTTATTGTCAAAAAAATTTACAATTTCTTGACAAAGATAAAGTAAACAAAAAAAAAAGAATACAAAACAAATATACAAATCAGTCTTATTGTTTAAAATAAACATTTATAAATATTTACAATGTCAAAAAATAAAAATAAGATTCAAAAATATTTACTATATTTATAGTAAATATAGTAATAGCAAATATTAGACCAGTGTTTACAAGATCAAATTCGATCATCAAAATATAAGTCATTTACGGCGTAGAAAGCCTTCTCTAATAAATAAGATTACAATGCTTTGCGAAATGAAAAAAATAATGTTATGGATTTGATTTCAAATGGCAGGTGCCTTTTTTTCGAGTTGTATAATATTGAACTTTTAACTAACTCTGAGCGTGGGGTAGGTAGATAAAGATCTTGCTCCGTGTTCCTGGGTGAATAAGTGTGAGATGGCCTTTCTTGAGAAGTTGATACATGCTTACGTATTAGGTAAACGGATTCAAATATAAATAAAGAAGGAAGAGTTAATATTTTTATTTAAAAAAAAGTCCTGGCAATGAGTTCTGCTGTTTAGTCCCAGTGAATACCGAACAGCTCTCTTCTGGAGCCTGAAAATGCGGTCAAATTGAGTCGCACAACACGTACCCCAGAGTGGAAAGGCATATCTGAGGTGCGACTCAAAAAGTGCATAATAAACAGTTCTAGCCACTGACAAGTTAAGCTCCTATAGAAACAGATCTTAATGCAAAACAGGCAGAGCTTAATTTTTTCGACAAAGCGTCGATATGCATGTACCATTTCAGAGAATTGTCTACAACAAGCCCTAAGAATTTTACAGATTTTACGACGTCAGTGGTGTTGTTGTTAAGTACAAAAGGCTCCAGCGTATATTTTATACGACAAAGCTTTAGTTTTAGAAATGTTGAGACTCAGGAGGTTCGAATCGCATCAAGATATAATAATAAATTAATTATGAGGTGCCACAGGGGCCCGTTCTGGGTCCTTTACTGTTGATATATGTCACTAAACTGCCCTGTATCATTGATAACTCGGAGATTCACTCACTTGCGGGTGATATTTATTTTCGACTACGAAAATCTACTTTTAGTTTGAACTAAAGATATTCATTTTCTCTCTTTCTAACTAAAAATATTAGTAACAAAATATTCCACAATTTATTTCACAAAAAAAATCACTCATTTTTAGAAAACATTTGATTTGTGAAGATATGTTATCGACATGGGGGACAGATGTGTCTGCAACATTTAATTGGTTAGGAGATTTTTAGCTGTATTTTTTCCTATTAATATTTATTACATACAGTAAATAAAAGCATTAATGAATTAAACGTTGGTGGGAGGAAAAAAAACTAAAGACAACATAAAAGAAAACTTGTTAGTGTAATACGGGGAACGCTTTTAAAATTTTCATCGAACGGCTGCGAAGTTTGACGACGATTAATTAAAAGCCCGATTCGAATTGTGAATTTTTAATGCAGTTTGCGGGCCGTTGGTCCACCTCGTCTCGGGCTGAGGTAATGGAAAATTTAAAGCCTTAACTCCGAACCAAAATCATTTATGCTGCTCTTTTTCTTTTACCCTTGAGCCAAACAACAAAACTAATTCATACTTTAATATTCAGGTTGAATATAAACTATATCCTATCAGAAACATTGAATGTAAAAAATGCCGTTTTTTTTCCATAGCAATTATTAAAATTGCCTTATATCTATCAAAAATAGTAGAAAAATAGTACTTTAACCGCAAGGGTAGATTAAATGATACTTTAACAGCGAGGATAGGTTAAAAACTTTATTTCTTCTCGCACGTTTTTTAAATGCTTCCATTTTTGAAAAATTTTCTATTTCTTTTCATAAGTTATTCGGGATTTAAATGGAAGTAGTTTGGATATGGTGTTTGTCGCCTCAGCCTGAATATCTGTTGGTAATTTACTTATTTCGTTTTGAGCCATTTCTGGCTCCAATTCATCAGCAATCGACACGAAAGAAAATTAAAAAACATTGACTCAAAACTGACAACTAAAGAGACAATGTCAAATTACATAGAAACCAACGCCAACCCAGCACAATATTTTTTCTACGTAATAAATTCCTTGAAATAATGATTTCTGAATATTTTTTAAAACGTAACTCGCTATGGAAAACAATATTGTTTTATATACGACGATAAAATTGCATTATCGTCTCCCGAAACTAATTCACTCGCAATTTCATCGCTCGTGAATTAATCTTTTCGGTCGACGATAAAATACCATTTTATCATCTTGTATAAAAAAATAACTATTTTATTATGGGTATGGGGATGGGTTTATATATAAATCCGTTATGCGTCATCTCTTGTTATTTTTAATCAGTTTTATTGGTTTATTTCAAAAATGACAGATCAAATTTCAATATTATTTGTTTCACGGAATGATGAACAAACGTACGCCGATGCGTATGAACTCCACATCAAACTCGACTACAAACTTTTGCCAAATTATAGGTTATAATTTTGTGTCAAATTATGCCAAATAGGAATGATAAATATTGTGCATTTTGCATTTTGGACTGTGTTATTGCGTGTATTTCGTGTTTTTTTAAAATTAAGTGGAGAAAAAACTAAACGAGCCTAAACCTGTCTCAAACCTCGCGGTTGAAACACATGAAAGCAAATTGAGGCAAAAACTTTTTGACTAAAACTGTTATGCTCTTTTTGTGTGCTTGCAGCCTAAGTATAGGTTAATAATTATTAAATTATTTTAAATAAGGATATATTTAGTTACCTGTTCAAAGCTAATACTAATTACTTATATACCTGGTTGCACTCAAATAGAACAATTCGTAAACGCTGCCTCCTTTATAAGAAAATAGCTACAATTCATCTTCCAAAAGGCAACTTATTAACCATTACCATACAGACAGACCAAATGAGAAATGGAGAGAAACAAGATAGAATGGGAACTTGGTAAATTATTTGCCGTATTGCAGGCTATATTATTATGACCGATAGGGTCTATTAGCTTCCCTTTAGACATAACATGCATTCCCTACAGACAAAATAATGCTACGGTATTGTTACATCTCGGGGCAAAACGATTTTGATTACTGCATAGTACGGCGAATTGGATGTTGGATTGTAGGTTCCTTTTATTCCATTATGAAACAACAAAAGGTCATATTCAGCTTCCTCTTTGAAACATAATGTTGTTAGGGTAAATTAAAAGGTGTGTATTCTAATTTAAGTTACCGGTGAAGGGCACACTGCACTATTATCATGGTATGTCCCATGTATATAAATTCTATTTTTACATTTTTTAGATGTATGAAAATTTTGTCATCTCTATGATCGGCGATTTTTTTAAAAATGGAAACAATTTACTGCTAGGTAAGATCATCTTTAACTATAGCCAACATTAATTACCTGCAGTATGTGTGATTTAATTATCAATAAAAAATGTCTATACCTATGTGGCGGATTCATCTCTCCAAAAAATCCTATATGGGTTTTTCGCCACTGCAAGAAAATCTACAAAATAAAATAGTTATTTTATGTAAACACACTGCGTTAAGCGGTCCATACATTATCAAACAAATTGTGCAACAAAGCGATGCGCAACGTGCTGTTGCACAACTCATTCAGCGGTCCATTTCCGTTGCACAACTGCACACCCATGCACTTAGTAAACTTTTGATTAAACTTTTTATTAAAAATTCTGCATTGTTTGAGAAACAATCATGTCTTCAATTGTCATTGCGTCAATTATTATCGTATATATACCCTAGATGATGTCAATGATACCAAAGAAACGAAAAAGAAAACAAAGAATTTGGATGAAAGAACTAAAAGAACTAAAATATTGCACAACGAAGCGCAGCACACACATACATTACACAAGGCGCAGCGCAAACGTCTGTTGCTCAAAAGAATTCAAATATTCTTGAAACTTATCAAACAATTGCGCAACGCATCAAACGTTACCATACATTGGCAACTCGTTGCGCAACAGCCTGCGTTGCGCAATTTGTTTGATAATGTATGGGCCGCTTTAATTCCAAACGGAAACTAGCTAACTTCTGACAAAGTTAGGTTTAAAAAAATACAAATTTGCCTAACGAACAAAAAAATGCTTAACGTTTCGGAAAGTTTCTCTCTTTGCGTCGCGTCATCTGAAGCAAAAAAATACAAAGATTAAAGAAAAAAACTATTTAAATTCAACTATTCGAGAACACTTTATTGTTTTTTTTTAACAGAAAGTCAACGGTTTTTGTAGACGTATCTGTTTTAAAAAACTAAAGCGTTCTCGAGTAGTTGAATTTAAATATTTTAAAGAGTTTTTTTCTTTATTTGTTGTATTATTTTTGCTTCCGACGACGGAAAGAGGTAAACTTTCCGAAACGTTAAGCATTTTTTTGTTCGTTAGGCAAATTTGTATATTTTTAAACCTAACTTCTGACAAGTAGTTTCCGTTTGGGATTAACGCAGAAGTGTTTACATAAAATAAATATTTTATTTTGTAGATTAATTATTAATAATACAATAAATCTATAAGACACATATTATGCGATAAATTTGTTCTTTATACCTATTTACCTATTCGGTTTATTTCATATTCATTTTACTTTCAAGTTTTGTTAAATTTAATTCTTGCATCTTAGTGTATACCTAGTCTATTTATATTGATATTTTTACAATGTTAGTTTTAGTTTCAAAAATATGTTTTACTTTTTTCAGGTTTTTGTTTAAGGCTCCCGTTTTCATGTTCCTGTCCCACCACTCATTCTACGTTCTATGCTTGCGCCTGATAAAAAAATATATGAAAATATATGGTAGCGTTCTTTACAAGACACGAAAAATGAACTATACAGGGTGGTCCGAACTGTATTCCGGAAACTTCGGCAGCATGTTCTGCACATAAAAATAAATAAAAAAGGTCGCAGTGATTGAAAGGAAGAGTTTCATTTTTATTTAGATTTTTTCCAAATAATTTCTGAAGTCACGTCAATATTTGGATGAAAATTGGTATCGGGGAGTTTTTTGACATGAGACTTTCGATTTTGATGTCAATATTATTATTTATTCTTACACTACTTTTAGAGGGCACTAACTACATTTTTTTAACAGGTTTAAAGGCTAATAACTTTTCGTCTGTACCTGTATAAAACTACTGAGTAAAAAAAATACATTTACGACGTTTTTTATGTAAAAAAGGTCTCTTGGTAAAAATCGCTACGAGTAATGGTTCTCGAGATATTTGGAATCTAAATTATCAATACCCTATCATCATTGACATAAATTAAACATGTTGACTAAATAGTTATTAGACTGAAATCATAAATTTGAAATGTTTTTGTTCCAAAAGTTCAACAGAAACGTAAGTTTTATCATCATTTTTTCGAAGAAAAATTTATGATATATATATTTTATATATATCTCAAATTTACTATATCAATCAAATAACTAGCCACATCCATTCAACATGTTTATTTTTTGTCAATAATGACATGTATTGGCCATTTTCTTTCTAAATATCTTGAAAACGGTTGCTCGTAGACCTTTTTTACGTAAGACGTCGTAAATGTGTATTTTTTTTCTGAGAAATTTTATACAAGTACGGACGAAAAGATATTGGTTTTCAAACCACTAATATTTAAGTGGCGCTTCCTACAAGTAGGAGTCATATTGACATCAAAATCATATTTATCAAGTCAAAAAACTCCCAGATACCAATTTTCATTCAAATCTTGACGTTACTTCATAAATTATTTGGAATAAATTGAAATAAAAATGAAATTTTTGCAGTATATTTCCGAAACTAAGCATTTTAGGTCATACATTTATAAGAACTTTTTTACTTATTTTTATCTGCAAAATAAGCTGCCAGAGTTTCCGGAATACAGTTCGGACCACCCTGTATACTAGGTATGGTATATAGTATATGGTATTTAATAGATTTTAATGGAAAATATAAAACTATCTAATTTTAACTTAGATGAAATCAATATGGCCGCATATCCCCCCCGATCAACCGATAAATATTTCACTTAGGCGGCAATGAACAAAACCTCCGCAGCGCCGCCGGTTGTGTTGTTTGCTTAGCAGCTGATTAGGGTTGGGCGAAAGCCATTTGCGGCTTTCGGCTTATTTGGAAATTGCGGAATTACCTGTGAATACAATCGACAGGTTTCAATTAAAATTGTTTATTGTTCGGGGTTGGCGGTGGAAGAGGGAAATTTCCGGGTTAAGAATTGAATACGTCGTCTTCGATTTTATTCTTGATGATGAAATAAAATGTAAGTTAAAAGAAGGCTACACTGATCCGTTTTACTTACCTATATCTTTACTTATATTAACTAAGATTATTTATTATACCTAGTGAGTCGTAATAAGTGCATATATTTTAGGGGTGGTATATCTCAATCCCAGATACACGTCTATGAGGTTCTTTAGCCGAATTTTTTTTTTGAAAATTTGGTAGTTGTCGAAAAAAAATTGAGTTTATTTTTATTTTTTTCGTTAAAAACACAATATATCTTCATTTCCGTAAATCTTTCACAAGTCCTTCTCGTTATAGTCTGTCCAACGACAAAATCCTTGACAGTGATTGATGGTCTGTTATTTTAATTTCAAAGTAGTTTCTTTTATTTTACAAAGAAATAAGTTTACGTACAATTGGAACGCATAGCAGAAAATTAATATATTTAAAATTTGACTGACAAGTGACTACTTCAAAATATTGTAAAAAAACTGTATAAAACTGAAAAAATCTAATCGAGTTATTTTATTTAAAAAAAATACCGTATGTACAAAACAAACCAAAATACAAAAAAAATATGAAAAAGATTTCTTACTTTCAAGCTCAAGCAATTTCCTGCATATATTATTTATCATTTTTTATTTTATTTATTATATTTATTTTTTTTATTTATCATTTATCATTTATCACATTTATCAATATAATTTATGTATAAATACAAAAAATAATATTTCAGGAATAAATAAAACACCACATACATAAAACAATATATTTTATTAATAATAACACTTATTGAATTTAATACCTTAAAAGTTGGTCAATTAGTTTTAATCTCTTTTTAAACCAATTACTTTGAAATTTTTTTTTCACGAAAAAATCCGTTTCTGGGGTCGAAATATACTACCTCTAAAAATATTTGCACTTATTTAAGACTCGCCCTATATAACGATAAAATATGTTATTAATAAAACAACCATAAGACTACGACTAAGCTGCCTTCCGAGCAATTTGTCCCAACAGCAGCAGCAGGAGATGGTTAGGTTAGGCTAGGTTAGGTTAGGCCAGCAACTAGGTATGTCTCAGAAAGCCACGGGAGGCCCTAAATCCCCACGCAAAAAATATGAAAAGTACTATTTCCTAACGAGGAAAAATGTCCATGTACTTTCTCAGTACATATACCCTAAAAACACGTGAAATTTAATACCCTTGTTGGAAAAACCACTATAGACTAACCCAAAATATTATTCGAGGGTATCTCAAATTTAATTTGGACTGACAAAACTCCTTCCTAAAAATATATAGTGAAAATACTGTATCTACAAAAGACAATATCACATCATTACATTTTGTTGAAAAAACCAAGTAACGAATATTAAAATCTTCTGTCATCTTCTGGTTTCTCTTTCTTTTTCCAATCATACATCACTCAGATAGACTTTTGATGGAATAATACTGTCGAAATTGAATATAATTTTTCGATTTTCTTAGTGTATTCGCCGTCTTCCATAAGACAGAAAAAAGAGCGAAAACAAAAGGAGTGCGGCGGCGGCATCTCCGCAAGAACATCTCCGATATTAGGAGAAAATTAAATTCACCACACGTCTGTCACCGGTGTCACGGATCGCTCATTCTTTTTCCCGCTCCTCCGACCGATCGATCCTCCACCGGCTCTAATATAATAAAATGCGACACGGGCGTCGTTTGTAAAGTATTCCCGATGTAATGGTCGTTCATTGTTTCACACTGGCGGTGCCGGTGGTGCTCGGGCGTCGAGATACCGCGTGATTAATGACCGAAGACGGGAACCGGCCGCGTTAGCCTCCTACCTCCGCGTTCCGCTCTATCGTAGCTCGTTCCCTCGCGTCGAAAGGAATTTATTAAAGGTCCTGCTTCTTATAGTTTTGCGGCTAGTGACGTTTTCGTCGACGTTTTCCATTAACTGATATTTTAAGAGTGGTCACATTCACTCACTCTTATTAACAGTTTAAGGTAATCATTTAAGACGGCGATTATTCTATATTCTTCAATTGTCCAACATTCGTCCTTATAAAAAAAATTAAATTTATTTTCAAACGAAACAAATTATGCTTCCTTAAAATTATCTTCAACAACGATATAGATAATTTCTTTGCTATACCCTTAATTTCTTGGTAATATCCTAAAAAAACGTGGAATTTAATACCCTTGTTTGAAAAACCACTAAAGGCTAACCCCAAAATATTATTCGAGGGTATATCAGCTACGATTATTTAAATCCTCTATCAGACATCTTGAAAAACTTGTCGATGCCATCGTGCCAAATATGGGTATCTTAAATTTAAAAAATTAAATTCACCACACGTCTGTCACCGGTGTCACGGATCGCTCATTCTTTTTCCCGCTCCTCCGACCGATCGATCCTCCACCGGCTCTAATATAATAAAATGCGACACGGGCGTCGTTTGTAAAGTATTCCCGATAAAATGGCCGTTCATTGTTTCACACTGGCGGTGCCGGTGGTGCTCGGTCGTCGAGATACCGCCTGATTAATGACCGAAGACGGGAACCGGCCGCGTTAGCCTCCTACCTCCGCGTTCCGCTCTATCGTAGCTCATTCCCTCGCGTCGAAAGGAATTTATTAAAGGTCCTGCTTCTTATATTTTTGCGGGTAGTGACGTTTTCGTCGACGTTTTCCATTAACTGATATTTTAAGAGTGGTCACATTCACTCACTCTTATTAACAGTTTAAGGTAATCATTTAAGACGGCGATTATTCTATATTCTTCAATTGTCCAACATTCATCCTTTTAAATAGTTAGATTTATTTTCAAACGAAACAAAAGATGTTTCCCTAAAATTCTCTTCAACAACGATAGTAGTGATTGTCATTGATCGTCTTAAAGTGTTATACAACTCTCCTATATTACTGTGCATATATACTAGAACAAGACCATCCGTGAGAGTTGGGTGCCATTAGGCATGAAGTTATCTACTGAGGACGCCATCAATGATACGATTTATACTTGATTGACATAATTTAGGACACCCATAAACTATTAAGGATGTTATTGTTGTTTGATATAAAAATGGCTACTTTAAATTTACGCTTTTTGTCAATGAAGTTCCTCTTAGAAAACCTGGACTTAGAAACCGACTACTTTATGTGATGCTTACTTCAGTTAACCAGGCAAAAATAACGGCAGTCAATTTTTGTGTTAAAGGAGTATTAAAGCAGGAAAGACCTCGTGGTCTGTTTGTTTGCTTTCTTAACAGATAGATGCTTCTTCAACCAGTGTTCAAGGCACCTGATTCCGTAGAAGTCGAAGATTATATATTAGTATGGGATTATGTGCGAACTCTAAGGCCACTATTATTCTAGAAAATTTCTTTGCTATACCTTTAATTTCTTGGTAATATCCTAAAAAAACCTGGAATTTAATACCCTGGTTTGAAAAACCACTAAAGGCTAACCCCAAAATATTATTCGAGGGTATATCAGCTATGATTATTTAAATCCTCTATCAGACATCTTGAAAAACTTGTCGATGCCATCGTGCCAAATATGGGTATCTTAAATTTAATTTGGACTGACAAAACTCCTTCTTAAAAATATACAGTGAAAATACTGTATCTACAAAAGACAATATCACATCACTACCTTTTCGTTGAAATCCTAACGGAAATGTAGATTAAATAACTTAGATCATATTAAAAACCAAGTAACAAATATTAAAATCTTCTGTCTTGCCAACTGCCATCTTGTGGTTCCTCTTTGTTCTTTCAATCATATATTACTCCGATAGACTTTTGCTGGAATAATACTATTGAAATTGAATATAATTTTTCGATTTTCTTAGTGTATTCTCCGTCTTCCATAAGCCAAAAAAAAGAGCAAAAACAAAAGGAGTGCGGCGGTGGCGGCATCTCCGCAAGAACATCTCCGATATTAGAAGAAAATTAAATTCACCACACGTCTGTCACCGGTGTCACGGATCGCTCATTCTTTTTCCCGCTCCTCCGACCGATCGATCCTCCACCGGCTCTAATATAATAAAATGCGACACGGGCGTCGTTTGTAAAGTATTCCCGATAAAATGGCCGTTCATTGTTTCACACTGGCGGTGCCGGTGGTGTTCGGGCGTCGAGATACCGCCTGATTAATGACCGAAGACGGGAACCAGCCGCATTTGCCTCCTTCCTTCGCGTTCCGCTCTATCGTAGCTCGTTCCCTCGCGTCGAAAGGAATTTATTAAAGGTCCTGCTTCTTATATTTTTGCGGGTAGTCCCGTTTTCGTCGACGTTTTCCATTAACCGATATTTTAAGAGTGGTCACATTCACTCACTCTTATTAACAGTTTAAGGTAATCATTTAAGACGGTGATTATTTTATATCCCCCAATTGTCCAACATTCGTCCTTATAAAAAAAATTAAATTTATTTTCAAACGAAACAAATTATGCTTCCTTAAAATTATCTTCAACAACGATAGTAGTGATTGTCATTGATCGTTTTAAAGTGTTATACAACTTTTCTAAAAATATTACTGTGCTTATATACTAGAACAAGACCATCCGTGAGAGTTGGGTGCCATTACATTTATACTTGATTGACATAATTTAGGACACTGTTAATTTATTAAGTATGTTATAGTAATTTGGTATAAAAACGGCTACTTTAAATTTACCCTTTTTGTCAATGAAGTTCCTCGTTGAAAACCGACTACTTTATGTTATGCTCTCTTCAGTTTACTAGATAAAAATAACGACAGTTCATTTTTGTGTAAAAGAAGTATTAAAGCAGGAAAGACGTGTTCTGTTCGTTTGCCTTCTCCACAGATAGATGCTTCTTCAAGCAGTGCTCAAGGCACCTGATTCCGTAGAAGTCGAAGATTATATATTAGTATGGGATTATGGCCGAACTCTAGGGCCACTATTACACTAGAAAATGTCTTTGGCATACCCTTAGTTTCTTCGTAATACCCTGAAAAACGTGGAATTTAATACCCTTGTTTGAAAAACCACTATAGGCTAACCCCAAAATATTATTCGAGGGTATCTCAAATTTTAATTTGGACTGAAAAAACTCCTTCCTAAAAATATACAGTGAAAATACTGTATCTACGAAAGACAATATCACATAATTACCATTTCGTTCAAATCCTAATGAAAATGTAGATTAAATAACTGAGATCATATTAAAAAACCAAGTAACAAATATTAATAATAATAATAATAATAATAATAGCCTTTATTTCCAACAGGCAATTAGAGCCCACTTACAGGAAATACAATCTAAACAATAGGTTGTTACTAAACATTAAATATCAAATTTACAAAAACCAAGAAAAAAAATACAAAAAGAGAAAACTAAACCTAAATCTAAACCTAAATGAATCAATCATAATAATAACAACAATAACAAATTATTAATTATAAATTACTATTATAAACAATAGTTAACCCTTAATGCCCCCACCCACCAGTGAGACCAAATGACCCACAGAGCAGTCAAACACATCACAGTCAACGGAGACAGAGTTAAGGTTGCTACACATGGTGAAAATCGGATCCCGAAACCTAACGTTAGTTCTGGCTCGAGGAAGCACAAAAAGTGGTATTCGCTCTGGAGGTAGGTCGCGGTACCCGGAATGGTATCGTTTCCAAAAGAGTTGGGGAATCTATAAGACCATTCAGCAGTTTCCCACAGGAAAGTTACTGAGTGAATGATCCTTCTCAAGGAAAGTGGTTGCACATCGAACCGAGACTACATCTCAATGTGATCCACACCTCTAACAGGGTAAACCCCCTCCTCCCTGAACACCAGTTGCTTTAAGAAACGCCTCTGTACTGATTCAAGGGATGCAACATGACACTCATAGATTGGACACCATACCAAAGATCCATACTCCAGCCTTGACCTGATCAACGAAAAATAGAGCTGCTTGAGAGGTTCAGAACCTACGAAGAGTTTACAGTTACGAATAATAAAGCCAAGAAGTCTTGACGAACTCGCAACAATTTGATCAATATGAGTTATAAAGGTTATTCGGTCGTCAAATACGACACCCAGATCCCTAAACGTTGTCCTTCTAGACAATATAAAATTAAAATCTTCTGTCTTGCCAACTGTCATCTTGTGGTTCCTCTTTGTTTGATCATACATTATTCCGATAGAAATCATACATTATTCCGATAGACTTTTTGGTGGAATAATACTATTGAAATTGAATATAATTTTGCGATTTTCTTAGTGTATTCTCCGTGTTCGATAAGACAGAAAAAAGAGTAAAAACAAAAAGAGTGCGGCGGCGGCATCTCCGTAAGAACATCTCCGATATTAGAAGAAAATTAAATTCACTACGCGTCTGTCACCGGTGTCACGGATCGCTCATTCTTTTTCCCGCTCCTCCGACCGATCGATCCTCCTTCGGCTCTAATATAATAAAATGCGACACGGGCGTCGTTTGTAAAGTATTCCCGATAAAATGGCCGTTCATTGTTTCACACTGGCAGCGCTGGTGGTGCTCGGGCGGCGCTCCAGATACCGCCTGATTAATGACCGAAGACGGGAACCGGCCGCGTTTGCCTCCTTCCTCCGCGTTCCGTTCTATCGTAGCTCGTTCCCTCGCGTCGAAAGGAATTTATTAAAAGTCCTGCTTCTTATATTTTTGCGGCTAGTGACGTTTTCGTCGACGTTTTCCATTAACCGATATTTTAAGAGTGGTCACATTCAGTGGGTGCCATTAGGCATGAAGTTATCCACGGAGGACGCCAACAATGATATGATTTATAATCGATTGACATAATTTAGGACACTCTTAAATTAATTATTAAGGATGTTATTGTTGTTTGATGTAAAAACGGCTACTTTAATAATACTATTGGGATCATCTAATAGTTATTTTTTATACAAGATGATAAAATGGTATTTTATCGTAGACCGAAAAGATTAATTCACGAGCGATGAAATCGCGAGTGAATTAATTTCGGGAGACGATAATGCAATTTTATCGTCGTGTATAAAACAATATTTATTTCCATAGCGAGTTACGTTTTAAAAACTATTCAGAAATTATTATTTCAAGGAATTTATCACGAGTAGAAAAAATATTGTGCTGGGTTGGCGTTGGTTTCTATGTAATTTGACAAATAAATAAAGCTGTCTCTTTAAGTAAATTACCAACAGATATTCAACGTGAGGCGACAAACGCCATATCCAAACTACTTCCATTTAAATCCCGAATAACTTATTAAAAGGAATACAAAATTTTTGAAAAATGAAAGCAATTAAAAAAAGTGCGAGAAGAAATAAAGTTTTTAACCGATCCTCGCTGTTAAAGTATCATTTAATCTACCCTTGCGGTTAAAGTATTATTTTATATGCTATTTTTGATAGGTATAAGGCAATTTTAACAGTTGCTATGGAAAAAAAATAAATTTGCTGTAGTTTAAATGATATGTTTCAAATGGAAATCAGCCCTTATAAAGAAAATATTTAAAGTTAATCGGTGGCTGTTGAAAGCAGCCGTTGAACCGATCGGGTCAAATAGAAGAGCAAATCGTTCATAGTGGCGGTCGTGCATTCAAAAGAACCGAGCGGCTGTGTTTACCGGTGATTTTTCGATTAAATGAACGTATGCGGTTGCCGAAAAAGCACACACACACACCGACAATTTTTTCTGACCCGTCATTAACGGAATTGCTTCGCATTAAAACATGAACGACACGGCCAGCTCAACGAATTCAAATTGGTCACGCACAAAATTTGTGATTACATTTTGTTTTCAATGTTTATCGAGTAATTATTGCGAAAGCTTTATTAGCTTTTACGAATTTTGTATGTTGTTTTTTTTTCTCCTGTCGTGTGAATCAGAAAATATATAGTAATCGCAAAACATTTTCTGATGCACGTCGTCAATCATATCGACATTGACACTAAACTCTATAAACCTGACTAAATAAAATTTTGGCAAAAATGTTTAAATTTGTTGTATAATTTAAGATACAGCTCTTTATTTTACTTTATAGAGCAAATAATTGTAACAGATATTTGATTTAGATTAAAGCTCCAAAATTAGTTTAAACCGAATTTTATTATCGCTATGTTGTCCTTTATTATTTGACAATTATCCTAGTGTCAGTCATTATTTTGTGTAATATCGTGTTGTTGTTGAACCTTTGTGTGTAATTCTCGTTTTTTTGCCTATTTTCATAGTCTTTTTTTAAAAACTGCACTTTTAAGCACAAACAGTTTTTTTAAGAACTTAAGTTTTTGTATTGAATTTCTTGAATTATTTGGTTAAAAAAATCCGAAGCATTTAAACAATCGAAAGTAGGATCATTTATTACCCTTGACTGCAGTCAGAAAAGTATGTTTGATTGATAAGCACATTATACTACTCTCAAAGTTAGATTTTATTAAATTCTGTGATTATTAGTTTGTGCATTAATAGCGCCCTCTTAGAGAGACCTTTTTTACGTAAAAAAACGCAAATGTATATATTTTTACTCAGTAGTTTTATACAGGTACGGACGAAAAGTTATTACTCTTCAAACAAGTAAAAATATGTAGGTGGCGCCCTCTACTAGTAGGAGTCATATTGACATCAAAATCAAATTTCTCATGTCAAAAAACTCCCAAACACCAATTTTCATCCAAATATTGATGTTACTGCAGAAATTATCTGGAAAAAATTGAAATAAAAATGAAATGTCTACACCCTGTTGTAACGTTTTTAGTTCGTTACATGTCTTTTTTATATATAATATATGATGTCTGGCCTATCATCACCGGATTCCGTATCGTTCAGGCCTGATAATTTATTTGGCACGCTTGGCGTAATTTTTACGTTCCCTAGTCGCCAACCCTGCTATCGTTTCACTGTTCTGTGGAGGCGCGCGCTGTCAAGATCCTTGTTATATGTCAAGGCGCTTCTCTGCGTTTTAACCTCACTTTGTTTTTGGCCGGTTGCGGCACGGTTGCAAATCTTGCTTTTAGAAATGGCAATTTAAATCTTGCTGCAAAATCTGAATCAGCTGCCATTTCGAAGCTACAGGTAAAGATGAGTTATTATCTTTTATAGATTCGATATTATTATTGAATATTTTTAGGGTAGAGTTTTGGATTGACCCACTTTAACTCGTATTTGTATTTTGCTGACACGTTGGTGTACTTTTGCTGTTGTCCTCCAGAATGTTAAATGGAAGAAAGGACAGTTCTTTTGTTTATTATTGAGCCCTCGGAAGTGTTCCGAGGTAGGTTTATTTTGTTTATTAGACCCTGTTTGGTTTTTTAAACAAGAGTTTCGTATTTTTCGGGTCTTATGGACGGACTGTGTCCAAGGTACGGGTAGTGTTCCCCTGTACCGTTATCTTATGGACGGACTGTGTCCAAGGTATGGGCATGTGTCCCATATCTATGTATTGATTCCAAGGTTCGGGCATTATCCAAGGTCCTAGTAGTGTTCCAAGGTACGGGTAGTGTCCCCATATTGCCACAGTATGGATGTAGCGTAGGCCCCATGCTGCTTCGTTCCCATTTCTCAGTCTAGTCAGTAGTTACGGCTGTATCAATTCATGGTGTCCTCATTCTGGCCCCCTTTTGTTGTATTGGATGGCCGAGTACAGAGATGCGGGACCACCTCACGCTGTTACTGTTTGAAGCAAGATTACATATAGAACAGCTAAGTGTAGATTTAAGTTCTAGTTTTACATTTAACCTCTAAAATATTTTCAGTCTTAAACAGTAACGTAGATCTCTTAAGTAATATCGTACAGGCTATGGTTAGTGGTTAGATTGTTAAGATCATTCATGTCGATTTAATATTTAAAATATGATTTAGATCTTAGGTTTCATTACATTACGTCTTGTATTGGTATTACTTTCATAGATATTTAGTACAACTCTTAACACCATTTTTTTGACATATAACCACTATATATTTATTAGAATTCTACAATGTCATGTACCAGCAAAGAACATCATGAAATATAGTCATTAGTTTTAAGTAATATACAACTGTGTTTTCTTTCTATGTACATGCCTGGCGCCCAATATCTATATTTTTTTGTTTATTGTTATTGATTAGTTTTCTCTCTAGTGAAATACCTTACCCACGACTGCTCTCCGATGAAAAGCTGTCGTTCGCAGTGGTAATGTTTATAAAAAACGCTATACTGTATCTCCAAAATTAAGCATTTTAGGACATACTTTTATACAAACTTTTTTATTATTTTTATCTGCAGAATATGCTGCCAAAGTTTCCGGAATACAGTTTGAACCACCCTGTATATTAAAACAAAGTAATATATGTTCATCTTTTAGGTAAAAGTGTAAACGGCCGCTTGTTTGAGAATGCACCGGACTTGCAATAACAGCAATGTACATATTTCAAAGACGAGAGGCGGAACTATTTGGAAAAGGCGTTAAATATTAAAGGACGTCTGTCGGGATAACCGTAGTAAGTATTAAGACAGAGCCGGACTCTAATGTTTGTTTGCTGGCGCTTTTACACGCTACTTTTCTAAATACTAACTTATTTAACAACTAGTGATGAATTTTAATAATCGAGTACTCGAATTTCAAGCGATTTCAATAATCGAGCGATCGCTCGAGCGAAATTTCGCTCGTATTTACAGATACGGTTTTTCGCCGTCGCGCTTGTAGTAGTAAGGCTAAGAACATAGTGGAGCGACGAGGATAGTGGCGAGCAAGCAGCGTGATACCGCGTCCAGCAAGGTATCACGCTGGACGAGGTGTAAAAACATAGTAGAGCGGCGAGGAATAGCGAGGTACTTGGAAATTTATTATTTTCATTTGCTTATTGATAATTTAGAATGTTAACAGTGGCTAAAATTATGGGCAGTAGTGTAGCAAACATTTGGTTACATGAAATTTTCAAAAACCGGAGAAAGTGTGGCAAGTTTTATAACCTTTATGAAAATTTGTTACCACTTCATCTCATAACTTATCTAAAATGTACCGGTTATAGTGATTACTATCTTTCTGATCCCATAAAATCTCTCTTACAAATACTAAATCTATTAATTTTTGGGAATCTATCATTTTCTACAACGCGACAGAGCGACGAAAACAAAATTATTTGAACCGATCTAACCGCTCGAGCAGATCGCTTTACTATGTTCGCACGTTGTCTTCACAGGTTTGTTTTGGACGCGATGTCGCGCTGCTTGCTCGCCGCTGTTCTCGTCGCTCCACTATGTTCTTAGCCTAACGCCAAGCAGTAAGCTGCGTGTGCAGAGCGTTTTATATCTCGTTAATAGTAGCAAGCGACAAGCGACAAGCGACGACCGACGAGTAGTTCAGAGTTGAGAGTAGTTTCGCTTGATCATGCATTGAAGAATTGTCGATTTAAATGGTAAAATTTTGTCACACAGTTACGTAACAAATACCGTCGTATAGTCCTATAATTAATAATGCGATCCCAGCCAAAAGAACAATCTGTTGTTTGAGAATATTTAACCAAAAATACTGTTAAAATATTGCCAAACTGCAATGTATGTAGCAAATTCGCTCGATAGGATCGCTTGCGTTCGTCGCTCGTAACTCGTAACTTGCACCGTTGCTTGCGTATGTCGCTCGAGTTATCCCATCACTACTAACAACGTCCAAGAACAAATTTATCATATAAAAAATTTTACAAAGTAAATACTCCAAAGTCAGCTAAATAAACAATCGAGGTGTTGTCAAATAAGTAAATAATTATATGTTTTTTCAATTTTGAGTTATATTATCATGAATTAGTGATACACAAACAAATAAATATTATGTATCAATAGACAAAAACCTATGTAAATCTTTAGTTAAAAAAATGTGGTGGATATGGATATATAATTTAATGAAATATTATAATAATTTTATAATAATCATCTTTAGTAAACTTTTCAGGGACAGCAACCTTAGGACCTGTACCTTTTTGTACAGTAAAATTCGTTTATTGATTTTATTTATTATTACATTATTTGGCTGGGGTTTAATCTTTACATAAACAAAAATTATATTCTATTGTGTTACTTACAAAACAAGGACCAAAATGTCTGGCAAGTTGTTTGACATACCTGAAATAAAAATAAATATTTTAGACATTAAATATATGATTACTACTTAAAAATTACGTTCAAATACTCCTAAGTTTATATAATTATGGAAGAAATAGTCCCTATGGAAGAAATTTTCTGTGAAAAATTAAGGCAAATTAGGCAGTCGCAAGAATGTAATAGTACTTGTTTTTAATTTTTTGCAATACTATAATGAAATCATAGCAAAAGCACTTATTAGCACTTATTAAACATTTTGATATGCTTAAAGTAGCGGGTTTGAAAAAACCGATGTTGTACCAATAAGTAATCTTATGTTTATGAATGTTTTTTTAATTGTTTTGTACACTTCAAAATGTTTACTATGTTTTCTCTTTTAATATTTTTAAAAGGTTATGTCGTTATTTTCTATAATTTTTAATAAATATACTAAAGAAGTAAATTGTAATTTTGAGATATGTGGATCAGCTTGAATATTGAGGTGATCCAATATTCTAAGTTTTATTTGTTCGCAACCAAACCAAACCAAACTTCCAACATTCTTCCTCGTCACACTCGCCACAACAATGGAATAACTTTTGCTGGCAACCTTTAGTAAATGTTACTTTCAATAGTGAATGTTAGAAATTACTAGGAAAAGTCGACACATCTCTTTAAAATGCCACATTCACTGGTCCAATGCGTAATTGTTAGCATTTCCTAGTGAAATGTTAACAATGTTGAATGTTAACAATCACTGAATTTCCGACTTTCACTGTAACATGGATATGTACCTTTTTAAACCATGCACAAGTGGTATAACACTTTTTTGATATTTTCGACAACAACGACGATGAGCCACCTTTTGTATATGTGTTTATATTAATTTTAAATAATAAAAAAATTATATAATAATATATAAATTTAAAGTCGATCACGAAAAACATATACCAGAAAATATATAACTTTAGATTGCAGTTATAACTTAAGTAAAATGCACTTTACCATTTTCCACGTAGACTGTAAAAATACAATGCAGTAAAAAGCGATAAAGTACATAATGAGTAGTTTCATTCCTGCTAGAATTGAAAAATTTCAGTCTCTAGTAGGCGTTTCATACAGTATTCTTTGTAAGGTGCACTAATAACATGTTATTTGGATAAAAAAAAGTAAGCCAACCTAATTTATTGTTCAATACGTACTTTATTTCTTCAAATATTAATAGAAACTACCTTCTTAAACAACTTTTCTCATAGTATAATAAAATATTTATAAATATGTTCATATAAAATAAGATTTTATATCCATTTGTGAGGGTGGATATCACGTTGTCATCTAGCAAGCCAATAGAATGTGGAGTACCACAAGGCTCAGTACTAGGCCCTATTGTTTCTTCTTTTTATTAACGACATTGATAACATAAACATCACTGGTAAAATATGTCTTTTTGCGCACGATACTAGCTTCACTTGGAGCAACAAGGACGTCACGGCACTTCATAGGATTATATCAAATGACTTAATCACCATTAAATCTTGGTGCGATTCGAACCTCCTGAGCCTCAACATTTCTAAAACTAAAGCTTTGTCGTATCAAAACTAGCTGCAGCCTTTTGTACTTAACAACACCACCATTGACGTCGTAAAATCTGTAAAATTCTTAGGGCTTGTTGTAGACAATTCTCTGAAATGGGACATGCATATCGACGCTTTGTCGAAAAAATTAACATCTGCCTGTTTTGCATTAAGATCTGTTACTAAGGAGCTTAACTTGTCAGTGGCTAGAACTGTTTATTACGCACTTTTTGAGTCGCACCTGAGATATGCCCTTCCACTCTGGGGTACGTGTTGTGCGACTCAATTTGACCGCATTTTCAAGCTCCAGAAGAGAGCTGTTCGATATTCACTGGGACTAAACAGCAGAACTCATTGTCAGGACTTTTTTAAAAAATTAAAAATAATAAGTCTTCCTTCCTTATTTATATTTGAATCCGTTTGCCTAATACGTAATCATGCATCAGCTTCTCAAGAAATCATCTCACAATTATCCACTCAGGAACGCGGAGCAAGATCTTTATCTACCTACCCCACGCTCAGAGTTAGTTAAAAGTTCAATATTATACAACTCGAAAAAAATGCACAATCACCTGCTATTTGAAATCAAATCCACAATATAATTTTCTTCATTTCGCAAAGCACTGAAATCTTATTTACTAGACAAGGCTTTCTACGCCGTAAATGACTTATATTTTGATAATCGAATTTGATCTTGTAAACACTGGTCTAATGTTTGCTATTGCTATATTTACCAATGACATCGAAATAAATTTATTTAGAGGTCATTGCTATTTATTATAAACTAACTAAATATTTTTGAATATTATTTTTATTTTTTTATTCTTTAATATTGTAAACATTTATAAACAATAAGACTGACAATGTTATTTATGTAATGTTTGGTATTCTCTTTTGTTTGTTTGTTTAGTTTACCTTTGTCTACAACTTGTAAACATTTTTGACAATAAAGGCATTTATTTATTTATTTAAAATTATTACAACCCAAAAATAAAACAAAGCCATGTAACTGTTGCAATGCTTGGAATACAGCCCTGGTACTGCGGTGAATGATATATGGAACGTCTTAAGCAATAATTTTTACATTGGATGTCAAGGCCAATATATTACGTCTGAGCCTTGCCAAAAATGGCGTTGCATTTACATAATGTTAGGGGATACGAGACACGCTCTATTTCAGACGGCACGGCCGCGTAGATACTTATATTTTTGTTTTGCGGAAAGCATATAGGGGCGCTTTTTATGCGACATTCCTAAACGATTGAATAAAAAATACATATGCAGAAATACTTAGAAGAGGCACGTTACACAAGAACATATTTAAATTTTAAATAGTTTAAAAAATAAGATGGCATGTAAACTTTATTATAGCTTACATTATATTTCATAAATATAGAAAAGTAAAGTAAAGTAAAGATTTCAGTTAACGTCTCCTTTTTGGTGCCAGGGCTAATCTCGACGGGGCCTACTTTGTTTACGCGGAATCCGAACCGCGGTCATTGGCCATATCATGGTCAATGGCCTACCGACTTGGCAACTCTTACTCACGAGATATCCGATCTCATCCGGCCTCGAACCGGCGTGAATGGGCAGTGTGTGTCAATAGATTTTACACTTTTGCCTTTTTTTGGACAACCGCACGATACAGAGTTTCGAACCGGTCACCCGGCCATCCACTACTATCGCCTTACGTCACTTAATTTCGATGTTCTAATGGGAACTGGTGTTTCGACGTAGCCGGGCCGTTGCCCCTTCATAAATATAGAGCGCTCAAAAAAATGTATGGCTCAATTACAATGTGGTAGGACAGATATACGAAAACGAAAAGATGTAGAAACAAAGTATTTTCTGGGTATATGTGAGAAGGCAATGTGCATAATTTAAAATTATTTTGAAATGTACAGGGTGTGTTAGAACTAAGATCCATATCAAAGTTATATTTTTTCTTATGGAACACACACCCGGTATTTTATTTCATTTTTGAATTCTTGGACATAAAATAAGGCATTTATTATAGTCTAATATGTAAAAAATCTTTGGTTTTTGAGATATTAAAAAATATTTAAATATGCATGCTATAATAAAAAAGTCTGTCAACACCTTGTACATTACTTTTCAGAATTAATTCTTGTGCTGACTTTCAAGCAAGAGAAATAAACTTTATTAAAAAATTTGATTGCTTCCTTAAATCTAAAATAAAAAATAATAATAAAAAATCTTCCTTAATCTTTTTATCTTCTTTTATCTTCTTTTGGGTATCAAAAATTGTTGGTTTAAATATTTAATTTACATAAAAAAACTTCGTTATTTTAAATGAAAAACTATGTATTTTTTTAATAATTCGAAGCAGATTTAAATTCTCTTTAAAACTATATTAGGGTTTCCTATACCTATCTGGATCAGATTTTGAATAAAAAGCGATTTTTCAATAAAATTGTAATCAAGATGGCTGGTGTCGCAATGGCAATTTTCTAGTGACCCTTAGTAGCTATTTTCGAAATCGTCATTAGTTTACGGACTTTATTTAAATTTATAACAGGTTATTTTTATTTTATTTACCTACAATAAGGTTAATAAGTAAGTATTTATTACTTTATCAAGAAAAATGAAGCAATATCTGCTGGCGGAAGGAATGGATATGTTACTAATGATTTTATGTTGTGACGACAATTGCTTGTTGGCTTGAGGGGTTTATGCCCAAAGATATCCAAATAGGAATTTTCTTGACAATCGTTCCTTTGAAAAACTACTTTTCTTATTTCGCAGAGCTGATAGTGTGGTATATGAAAAACCTGTCGTTGGAAGTGAAGAAAATGAATTTGCCTTAATTGGTTCTTTTATAGAAAATCGAATACGTCTACAAGTCATCGTAATATAAATCAAAGAACTACTTCTTTATTTTTCTTGATAAAATAATAAATACTTACTTACTAAACTACTGTAGGAAAATTAAATAAAAGTAAACTGTTATAAATTTAAATAAACCATACTACTAACTGTCAAGCTAGTGTATATATGTATATTTATAAGAGTTACTATTAATAACTTCGGTATTTGCTAAAATTGCCATGGCGACACCAGCCATCTTGATTGGCATTTTAATGAAAAATACGCTTTTTATTCAAAATATGAGCCAGGTAGGTATAGGAAACCCTAATATAGTTTAAAAAGGCATTTAAATCTGCTTCGAATTATTTTAAAAAATACATAATGTTGTATTTGAAATTACAAAGTTTTTTATGTAAAATAAATATTTAAAATAGACCAGCAATTTTTGATACCCCTGTATACATTTAAGGAAGCAATACATTTTTAGTAATGTTTATTTCTCTGGCTTCAAAGGCAGCACAAGAATTAACTCTGAAAAGTAATGTACAAGGTGTTGAGAGACTTTTTTATTATAGCATGCATATTTAAATATCTTTTAATATATCAAAAACCAAAGCATTTAAACATATTAAACACTTATAATTAATGCCTTATTTTATGCCCTAGAATCCAAAAATGAAATAAAGTACCGGGTCTTCCATAAGAAAAAATATAACTTTGGTATTGATCTTAGTTCTGACACACCTTGTACATTTGAAAATAATTTTAAATTATGCACATTGCCTTTCTACATATACCTATAAAAAATTTTGTTTCTACATCTTTTCGTTTTCGTATAATCAACCGAGGCGAATGAGGTGCGCCACTCTGTTGTAAGTAAATATAAAATTGCTTGGTTTAAATTATTATATGAAAATGAGCTCGTAAATGGTAAAATTATGAACTAATTAAATTTAATCAAAAAAGTTAATTAAAGTCTAATATAATCTATAAAATATATTTTTAAATTTATTTCTCTTCTTCAATTCCCCGTCTCCCTCTACTCTTGTGTAACAGATTTGGCCTGTTCCATTTGCCGCTCATAAATAAACAAATTACTCATTTTTTGTTTTACCGTTACGTAACAAAGCATAATAATCACATAAATATTTACGAAAAAAATAAATCAAACAAATTGTACTCTGCTCTCCCTCTCTCTCTATCTCTATCTTCTCTCTTCTTTACGTTGCGGATGTAATTATAATTTTTAATTTCGAAGGCCTTTGTTTTGAAAGCAGGGCAAAAAAGGAACGCTTATTTACATTTAAAACGCCAAAAAAGAGCATCCTTTACGATCACTAAGAAGAAAAGTAATTTAAGATATTAAAATTTTCAGTGCTTAATTGACTTTCTGTTTCCTATTTAAGAAATTGTTGTTGCATTCGTCTTTCTTTCAATATTTTACTACTGCTTCGTTAAAATACTTTTTCTAGACTAGAAGTTTTTTTTTATTTCAGTCTTTTCCAAATAATTTCCGAACTAACGTCGATATTTAGATGAAAATTCGAGTCTGGGTGTTTTTTTACATGAGAATTTTGATTTCACTTTCAATATGTCTTTTACTTGTAGGGGGCGCCACTTACGTATTTTTAACTAGTTTAAAGGGTAATAATTTTTCGTCCGTACCTGTATTGAACTACTGAGCAAAAAAACATACATTTCCATCATTTTTTACGTAAAAAACGTATCTTGGTAAAAATCGCTACGTGTAATGGTTCTCAAGATAGTTCTAATCGAAATAGCCAATAC
Organism: Sitophilus oryzae; assembly: GCF_002938485.1. Classification (NCBI taxonomy): domain Eukaryota; kingdom Metazoa; phylum Arthropoda; class Insecta; order Coleoptera; family Curculionidae; genus Sitophilus; species Sitophilus oryzae. Next base: position 850,331 of record NW_022147432.1, on the reverse strand, counting down.
AGGTCATAATTGACAAAAATTATACATGTTGACTAGATAGTAATTAGAATGAAATAATATATTTCAAATTTTGGCGAAAAGATTCAACAGAAACTGTTTTATCGATTTTTTTCTATAACAATGCAAGATTCCCAAGTAGCATTTTCACGACTTGCGACCACATGTTTACTAATCACAACGTTGGATTAGTTACAAAAAATAGTTAGCTCCGTACCTTGGGTATTAAAATAAATGTAAACGTTGTTGTAACGTTGCCGACGTTGAATTAGTACTACAAGAAAGTAAAAGCTTCTGCGACGTCGAATAAACGTTGTCTTGTAACCTTTTTTGCTTAAGTGATCTTTAGGTGATTCGGACAACGTAGTTACAATGTTGGGCAATAAAGAGTTTTCCGACGTCACTTTCCGGACCTATTCCAATGTTATGCAAACGTCGTCTGTTTTACTAATTTCAACGTTGTTTAGATTTCCTTATTCTTACGTTGCGTTGGTAGGACGTCGAGCCACTACCTTTTTGCAACTGTATTGAACCATAACATTACATTTTAAATTTTCACTTCATTGTTCTGTTCAGTCAGACAGTTCAGTGCAGTTTTTATTTTCATAAAAAAAACTTAATTAAAATGGGACATAAGTAAGGTACACATAAAACTAAATTTAAATATACATCGACATATTACCGATACTTTATCCACTCCCTCGTTTATTTAGAATATAGAGGGCGGCACAAGCTAGACTCTAGGATGACTAAATTAGGCAATCTTGCAACTAGTATACTACCTGTTAAGGCTGAACTGCGACTTTATTAGTCCAGGTATGCGACTACTCGAACTACTCCATCTTAATCTCCAAAACAACAAAGTGAAAGCCGCCATGTTGTTGAATAAGAAAATGTTTCGTTCTTAAAATAACAATTCCTGCTTTTTGCATACATTAACTTGAAATATTTGACCCTAAACAACACGCGGAAACAATTTTTTCGACTGCGAATAAATTGTTCTCATTTTACTAAAAAGAAAATTCAAGAAATTTTTTAAAACTTCTTTAATTTTAAGGCCCATTAGTATTTTTAAACGTAGAAACAATACATTTATCAATAAAGTTGTTTGCGTTTGACTTTTTTGCCTTGGTAACGAGTTACAGAGTCGGTTAAAGTGTTTCAATAATTATAATCTTCACACATCCTCCACACTTAAATACTTTTGTTTTGTTTTCCTTTACTGCCATCTGGCATATGTCTCTAACTAAATCATAAAAATTATATTTTTACTATAATTATCCCAATTTAGGATAAAACGCGACTTAGACGCCATATTATTATAGTTTTGTATTTTTGTGAATTAGGATTTTAAACAACGCTGCAGTTTGTACTAAATTAGGCTGCTAGCCAACGTCGGTATCCAACGTCGTTTGGACCCAAAAATTATTCTCCAAACTAGTGCAGACTAGGGTTGGCACGAGGTTGCGCCGACGTTGCGCCCCGACGTTTGGTCGCGTGACACAACGTTGTCCCGACGTCCAAATGTTGCTTGGGTTAGCTTAAAAATATAAAAAGTTCCCAAATTTGTCATTTGATTTAAATAACTATTTAGTCAACATGTTTATTTGCCAATATTAGCTAGGCTATTTTTAGCTCAAATGTCTTGAAAACGGTTGATCGTAGCGATTTTTAACAAGAGACATTTTTTACTTAGAAAATATAGAAATATACATTTTTCCACACAATACTTTTATACATGTACGGACGAAAAGTTATAACTCTTCAAATCAGTTAAAAAACATTTAGGCCACAAAAATGTAATAATATACTTCCATTTAAAATAACAAAGATGCTACCCCTTTTCAAATGATGCGGTAATACTGTAACGCTGATAATATTTTAGATAGATGGAGCAGGTGCCTTTATATAAAAATCATCCTATCACCGATCCTCCTATTACCATCACCGGAAAGTCGGTTATCACTAGCGATTAGACAGTTAACTTTTGAGCCATAAGGATATTTTGAGATTTTTAATTTTTTCCTTCCATTATAAATTTAAAGCTACCTAAAATTCAAAATTTAAAGTTTGTGACACATCTAGAAGTACTATAGAATTTTGATGATGATGAGTGAGTCACTGGCGAAGTTAAAGAAGTTTGACTAGAAAAAATTCATAATCCTTGAATTATTGATAAAGACAGAATATTAACGAAAATAAAATTTAAAAAATTATGCTCCAAGGCAGCCTTGAACTGGGGCCTCCCGGTGTACTAGCGGAATACCTTCGCGCCGCACTATCAAGCCTTGCTCGACATATGTTCAAGCTTAGCATTTAACCCATTAAACTAAAAAAATAAATAGAGGCTTCATTACAAGTTAAAGTCTGCCTAGAAAAAAAAATAATCCTTGAATTATTGTTGCTACATTGATACATAAATAAAGTCAGAAGAGACCGCTCCGATTAATTCTAGACAGCTAGACAGCTAACTTTTAATCCATAAGGATATTTCGAGATATTTTATTTTTTCCAAGCTTAAAGCTCCCTAAAATTCCAAATTTGGAGTTTGTGACACATCTAGAAGTACCTAAGAATTTTGATAATCTGTCAATGAGTCAATGTTGAAATTAAAGAAATTTGACAAGCGATAATTCATAAACTATGAGGGATAATTGCTAGATATTTTGGTAACCTAGCCAGCTAGAGTATGTCTTCAAGTGCAGTGAAAATTAATATTCTTGCTTTATCCACAACGAAGTTACAGGGTAGTCAAAAGTGCCGCTAATATCTTTGAGAAAAGGATGGTACGGCTGTGCTCGACTTGGCGTATATTAACAGATATGTAGCCTGTTTCAGAGTGAAATATCAAAGAATATAGTAAGAATAATCATTGATAAAACAATTTTGTTATAATCTAGTACGTAAAGTTAAATAAGACTCAAATTTACGGTCTACTCCCTTTGCGAAAACAATTTTTTCTTACATTTGACATTTAAGACGCCGTAATAGAGGAAAAAATGAACAAAAGTGGCCGAGAAGCGACGAAGAAGCCAATTTAATTATTTTCAAAGGGAAGGACGGGACCCCAACGAGCGGGGACGAGGCGTGACGGATACGAAATTGCAGTGGAAATTAGCGGTGACAAATTTCTTTTTCGTCGCCATCGCCACGACCGCCGGCATTATAAGCAAATTTCGGTAACGTTCCGTCCGTCACCCAAGCACTTTGTTTAGTTTCGCGATAATAGTTAATGGATATTAAAAAAGGGGTGACGAAATGGAAGAGTGAAACGACGAGAATAAGTAACAAACGAACAGATTGTTCCTTTTTTAGCGGAATAAAAGGTTATTGCGTCGTAAACTTCGAAGTGTTTTACTTGGATTATCATTTTATATTTTATTTAATTATCCATTAAAACTTTGTATTTATTTTATTATATCCATTAAAACTATCCTTCGAATAATATACTAAAACTAACTCTATTTTCTTTATGATGGTTCTTAATGAGAAATGTGAGCATTGATGAACATCATTTGGTTTGAATTACAATTGCTAACAAATTTCTTGAATAAAACAGATAATACTAACATATACCATGCGCAACATCCATATAACTATATTTATATAGTATCAAGTGTATTTGATCCAAGTACACTTTACTTGTTAACTTGTACTATGTCAACCGAGCTTAAGTATTGGTAAAGTAATTTTATTTATGAATAAAAAGCTACTGACTAACTGATTTCCGTTTATATTCTAAGTTGGAACACTATAAAAAAAGTAACTATTCTGGAACAATGTATTAAGTTTTCTTTTTTAAAGGGTACCTTAAAAATCCCTTTGATTTTTAATCTACCTGGTTCCCAGGCCAAGCATTCAAAAATAGCGTGACTGACATCGTCGATGGCACTGCTACAATATTTACAGGCCACACTAGCTCTTTTCTTAAAGCGATATAAATAAATAGTGTTATAAAAAAATAGTGTTCGAAAGCTCCGTGACCGCTAAGTATCTGGGAAAGATGTCTACCTGACCGTGCTTTCGTTCAGTCCATCTTCTTATATTCGAGATTAACATATATTATGTGTCCATTTTTCACCGTACGCCTAATCCAATATTTTTTGCCCACTGTTGATATAATATCTCCTTCGCTTCATTTTTGATATCAGCCTTATTGCTTTTCTCCTAGTTTTTTGATCGTACCCGTTCCGTTACTACCAGGTCTATTGGTGGTATACCTGTGATTACGAATATCGCTTGCTCCGCTATAGTTCTGTAGGCAGAAACAACTCTCAAGGTGCTCCGTCGCTGAACTACTAGAAGTTTCTGTTTTGCTTTTTTAACCTCCAGTGCCAAACGTATCAATAAAAATTTCACAATTTTAAAATTGTCAATGATTATTATCACTTAAACCAAATCAAAATTTTAAAATTCACAATTGTCCAAGATTAAACATCAACAAAACAGTCGTTTACCGCATATAGGGCTCCAGTAAGTATGATTTCACAGCTTTGTGAAATGCGGGAAAGAATGAAAGCGACTTGATTCCCAAAGCAGCCGATTGTACATATTTTTGGCATTGTACAGTATTGAGCCTTTAACTAGTTCTGAACTTGGGGTTGGCAGATAAAGATCGTGCTCCGCATTCCTAAGTGGATAGTTGTGAGGTGGCCTTTTGGAAAGAGCAGATATGTGTTTGCGGATTAAGCAAACGGATTCAAAAATGAATAAGGAAGGAAGAGTCAGTATTTTGAAATATTTAAAGAAATTCTGGCAGTGAGTTCTACTGTTCAGTCCCAATAAATATTGAACTGCTCTCTTTTAAAGTTTGAAAATATGATCAAATTTTGTCGCGCAAATCAATTCAACTGAAATACAATCCTTGTGACATTTTCAAGAAATATTTTTTATTGGTGGGTTAATAATATTTCAAAATTAACAAAAATTGTAAAAGCTATCATTTACTAAATCCATGTGTACTAATAATGTGCGAAAGCAGTCTCCACCTTGTCCCGGTCGGGGCTATTTGCACTTAAACCAAGGTCTTATTATTACCATTGTGTAAACAACTTGTTTTTAAAAATACAGTGACAGTTTGAAAAATTAGGCTACAGGTTGGAAGAAAAAAATAAAATGTAAAGTAAACTGGCGACTTTCAAAACGTTGCAAAAAGATCCTCATCTGCGACAAATTACATCCGTTTTTTTAGATCTTGCAGCACAAAAATCTGAGCTAGTCGAAGCTGGAAATACATTCTTATTTTCATTATATGGTCGACATAGGCTAGCAAAAGATTTAGATCAGTTGAGGTATTTTAAATATAAAGCCCTTACATCTCGTCAGGTACTTATAGTAAAAATTTTGATTTAGCTACCTTACCTCCAACAACTAACGCAGCTGAAAATCATTATTATAGGACCTATTTATAAATGCAGTATTGGCTAAATAACGGAGAAGAGGCAGCAGATTGTGAATGGAGTAAAAAAACGGATACCTTAGTTAGGATAGCAAACCAACAACAATGTCAAATGCAGTGGCACCAGAATTTGTATTGAAAATGATTTACTGTAATTGCAAATCTGGTTGTAATAAACTATGCACCATTGCGATCAAAAAAAGTAGTACAAGAATTAGTAGTCCCAGATGGAACTCCTAGTCTATAAGGATATTTGAATTACATTGAATTTTTTGCAAGTACCCTGGAATGGAAGGGCATAACGAAGATACGACTCAAAAAGGGCATAATAGACTATTCTATAGGTTGATAAAATAAGTTCCTTAGAAACTGATCTTAGCGCAAAACAAGCAGCGCTTAGTTTCTTTGATAAAGCTTCGATGTACAAGCTCCATTTTAACGAGTTGTCTGCAACAAGTCCTAAGAATTTCACAGAGTCCACGAAGTCAATAGTGGTGTTAATAAGTACAAAAGGTTGTATAGTACTTTTATATGACAAAACTTTAGTTTTTGGTAGGTTGAGGCATAGGAGATTAGAATAGCATCGAGATTTAATAGTAACGTAAGTCACTGGATATAGTATTATATAGTGCCGTAGCATCTGAGCCGCTCCAAGTGAAACTCGTATCGTCCGCAAAGAAGCAAATTTTAGAGTTAATGTCTAGAATTGTAATGTCGTTGATAACACCAGAAACAAAATAGGGCCAAGTACTGAACCCTGAGGGACACATTCTATAGGCTTACAAGAAGACATAGACGTATCAGTCCCCACAAACTGCCTTCTGTTGCCAAGATATAACTTGCAATTACACAGTCGATGATGATTTACACAGTCGAAAGCCTTAGAGAAATCACAGAAAATTGTAGCTGTAGAGTGATATCTATGAATGACCATGATGTCTATGAATGACCATTTTCAAGATAACGTTTGTAGTTCAGTGTCTTTGATCCCTTAAATTAGAAATGTTCAATAAGAAACTTTTAATCTATTAACTTCCGCTTTTCCTCGCTCGTCCATAATCCAGGTCCGTATCTCCGGCAAAAAAAGTTATTTATCTGGCATCCGCCACGCCCTCTGCCGTCGGTTTCCTTCGAGGCGCCGTCGGTCGCCATAACGCTTTCCGTGCACGTCCAAACATGCCGCCAGCCGCACGGAATAGCAAACAAGAGAGTGTATTAATTTTGATTTGTTCAAAATACCCGGGCGCACAAGACAAGGCCGCTGCGCTCGAGCGGAAACTCTAGCAATAGAGGAAGAGACGGAAGACGTGGCAGAAAGTTTGTCTAGCAGCCGAAAAAGAGATATAGCGGTACGAAGCATAACTTTATTTGTGAGCTATTTAGATTTTATATTTTTTTCTAGGTCAGTCAAGTCATACATACCAAGTTTATTATACAGAATAAAGTTTTTTTAGGTATAAACTTTTTAGTTATTTTTTATATAAGACTATATAATGGTATTTTATCGTCGACCGAAAAGATTAATTCACGAGCGATGAAATCGTGAATGAATTAATTTCGGGAGACGATAATGCAATTTTATCGTCGTGTATAAAACAATATTTTTTTTTTCATAGCGAGTTACGTTTCAAAAATATTTAGAAATTATTATTTCAAGGAATTTATTACGAGTAGAAAAAATATTGTGCTGGGTTGGCGTTGGTTTGTATGTAATTTTACAAATAAATAAAGCTGTCTCTTTAGTTGTCAGTTTTGAGTCAATATTTTTTAATCCACTTTCGTGTCGATTGCTCATTGATTTGGAGCCAGAAATGGCTCAAAACGAAATAAGTAAATTACCAACAGATATTCAGGCTCATGCGACAAACGCCATATCCAAACTACTTCCATTTAAATCCCGAATAACTTACGAAAAGGAATACGAAAATTTTCAAAAATGAAAGCAATTAAAAAACGTGCGAGAAGAAATAGTTTTTAACCTATCCTCGCTGTTATAGTATCATTAAAATCTACCCTTGCGGGTAATGTACTATTTTATCTACTATTTTTGATAGATATAAGGCAATTTTAACAGTTGCCATGGAAAAAAGGTATAAATATAAAGAATATTTATTATGTTTAGATATATAAAGAGTTAGCTTTATTTATTTATATTTGATTAGTTTACAAAAGTTCTTTTATATTGGTTGTTCAGCAGCTACCTTCAGCTATATTATTTCATTATAATTTTTGCGTTGCTAAATTCTACTCTATGGATTGTGACGCTTGAATATTTAAAAAAACTGGTTTCTGTTTATGGAGTCTAATGCAGTGTCATTATACAAAAAATATCTTTTTAGTATTTAGATTTCTGTATCAGTGGTGAAACACCTAAGCATTTTTCAAAAAATGAAACCGCTAAAAAGGCATAGATAATATTTATAAATGGTAACTTTTGACATTATATTTTAGTCTCAACATTTCCGTTTTACATTACGTTGTGGAAAAAGAACACAAACAAGTTGACAATTCAAGAAAACTTCTAATGGATTCCACTGCCAATAAAAACATCCACTATAAACACTTAGAGAAAATTTTTTATATATTATAAAGAATTTATTTCAAGAAATATATTTGTCGTTTGATATACAATAAAGGTGTGAAGCAGAAAAAAAACTCAGTTCAATCAGCAAAATAGCACATTTTTATATATTCAGGATTCAGGCACTAACTGGGGGGCCTACGCATTTCAGAAATACTTTTTTATTCTAACGTCGTAGATCGATACCAGACATATCAATCAATTTATTTTTCCATTTTGTATTCTGAATTATCTCCTTTTTTCTAAATAAACCAAAAAAAATAAAATATATACAGGGTGGCGCACCTCATTCGCCTCGGTTGATTATACGAAAACGGAAAGATGTAGAAAGAAACTACTTTATAGGTATATGTGGAAAGGCAATGTGCACAATTTAAAATTATTTTGAAATGTACAGGGTGTGTCTACGGGTGTGCGAACTAAGATCCATACCAAAGTTATATTTTTTCTTATGGAACACCCGGTATTTTATATATTCCCGGTAATCATACTTACTGGAGAAATCCTTATATATGCGGTAAACGACTTGTTGCAGTAAACGACATGTTTAATCTTGAACAATTGTGAATTTTAAAATGTTGTTCATCTCATACACTGGTTAAAAATCTAGTATTTAATATTTTATAATAACTATTAAGTGATTATAATCATTTACAATTTTAAAATTGTAAAATTTTTATTGATACGTTTTTGATTTGTGTTCTGCAATGTATGTATGTATGTTCTATTTGTGATTTTAATGACGTAATTTTTTTTTGAATTTTTGTGCTTTTGTTTCTTTTTTAAATGCTTTGTCGATGAAGCTATTTTGGCTTTATGTACAATAAAGCTTTATTTATTTATAATAAACAAGGGGTGAATTAAAGTCCCAACAGGAAATGGTTAAATAAAGATTATAATTTCACTTTGCCGTAGGCGCTTCATAGTTCGATGATAATTTGATAGGAATGGGATTGCCAATGGCTTTATTCGTGTTGACGGTTTGGACGTTAATGGTCAGTCAAAATACTGAATTAAGCAAAACGCACCATCTAGCCGAATTAATGGGGTAACAACTGTTAAATAATAATTGTCGAAAACACGAAACACATTATGCTATACTCTGTTTTAGGATTCTGGACAGATTTCGACAGACGTTGACAGAAAAAAGGCAAATTATTTTACTAAAAAAAAATTCTAATATTTTTTAAGTTAATTATGAAAGGATTTATACAAATTTGGTCATCGTAGAAAAATGCTTTGGATTTTATCGCGTAAAGCTGCGTCCACATTGTTCGCGATCCTGCTCGCGCTCTTGCTTCTGATTGTGCTTGTGTTGCTTGCTCTTCCTGTTTGTCGTGTTTCTCAAGATCTTTCGGCTTGCAAGCCACGCAACGGCGTCCACATTGTAATGTATTGCTTGCGTTCGTGCTGTTCGGACATGGATGATACCGAAGTATTTTTAATAGCGACTGCTGCTGCGATCATTTTTGCAAAACGCAGGAGACAAAGTGAAAAAAAGGCGGTGTTGGATGTCTATTAATTTCAAAAGCAACCGTTTGTGATACTATTTTTACATCAATAATTTTATGTTGAACAAGGTAAGTTATTTTACTGATTAGTTTTAATTCAAAATGAGCAAATTGTGATAAAAAAAGTAAATAATCGACTTTTTTTTATTAAATAAGTATTATTTTTTAGATGTACTCTGCAAGAAATATTGCAACAGCTCATGCAAGAAGTTTAAACGAAGATGACAAATTAACTACTGAACATGACGATAAAAAGGAAGAATGAGAAGTTGATATTATAGAAAAGCAAGGGCCCAAAATAAATTCTGATACTGAAAAATAAATTTCAGATTCTGAAGCACTGAATACAGTATTACCAGAGGATCGGCGCTACAGAATTGTGATGGTTGGGTTGGCGAAAAACAGACCAACTCGTTACTCTTTGTACAGTGTCACAATTTCGTATGTTTTGAGCACACACAAATATTCTGTAATCACTGTTATACGGATTGATTTTTTCATTATTATTAATTATTTTTGTTTTTGAATAATATTTATTAATTTGTTTTTTTTGTGTGTTTTATGTTATATATTCTATATTTATGTTTGCTATATATAATGAAGCAAGTCATAAAATAATTTATGTCATATTATTTTATGTCTTTACACCACTAGCAACGCTTAAGACCTCTTGAATTTAGCATGCGGACTCAGAGTCCGCGCGCGACCCCCTTTCCTGTAACAAATAAAGCGCGATCTCCGAAAAGTTAAAGTACAAATCGGTTTAATGAACTTAATTACGAAAAGTAATGTACTAAAAGTGCTTTAAACATCAAACACCAGATCAATTATCGTATGCTATGACGAGTTTCCGATTCAAACTTCGAAAGTTAAACTCCAGACGACAAAAGCCGAGCCAGACTGGCAAATGTTTATTAAATATTTCTGTTTGTTGCGTGTGCAGACGCTGTTACCGCCCACTGTCTGCGACGAGGGCAAAACTGATTATTACTTTTCACTCCGACGTCTTTATCATATTCAGTGGAGAGGGAGCCCTAGGGCTCTATTAGAAATGATATGAACGATATAAAAGTTTGTAAAACACAACTCAAAGAAACTGCTTATATTAAATTGTAATATCAAAACAATAATAGTATACTACATACCGAGGAGGGAAGTATTTCATTACTGTCGAGAGATTAACTAAATTTCGAGACATTAATGAAAACTTTCCTCCGAGATTGGAAACTATTTTATTTACAACCACATCATTAATTAAAAAATAGGGACAGTATTTGGTTTGGTATAAAATGCGAAAATTTGTCGTTTTCTGTTTTGGCATTTCCATATCTATAGTTACCGGTATCAGTCAGTGGTTGTTATGGTGCAAACCTTCAACAGCAAAACAAAGAACTAAGTGACAGTTTTGAATTTCTCCTTCGTTTGCTTCTGATAATGAAGACTACTTTAATATTGGTACTCCACCAGAACTTCCAGAAGCTGCAAAAAGAGCAGAAGCCAGTTTACTTCCAGAGAAAAGTAGGGGGCGACATGAAATAGCATTGAAAGTATACGAAAAATGGTGTGGCGAAAGAAATGCTAAGAATATTGCTTCGCAGACAGTCTTGATGGCATATTTTAGCCACATGGCAAGGTAGAAAAAGCCATCTACTCTTTGGGCTACGATACGGACGATGCTAAAATTAAGGGAAAAGACATATCAAAATATCACAAATTCGTCACTTTTTTAAAACGCCAGAATGTAGGTTTTAAGCCAAAGAAGTCTAGCATTTTTACCAGTCAACTTGGAGGATTTTCTCACGAAAGCACCTCAAGAATTCCTTCCTATTAAAGTAAGTTTTTAACATTGAAAATGTTTCTGTTATCCTATATAAGGGAGCCCAAATCGAATTAAAATGCTACATTTGCCACACCATGACGTCATATATACAAGGGTATATGAAATCTCGGCGCAGCGGCGGCAGTCGGCCAGTGCGCGCAAAAACCATTACATCGCTAATTGTTTATTGATATATCTTTATTAGTTTAAAAGCAAAAAATATGGGGTTTGCTTTGATACCTTGTCAAGACATAAGCGAAACTTTTAAATTGTTTCTTTTTTTCATTTAGGCCTTCGTTTTTCGTTAAATGAAAGTTATATTAAAAAAAATCTATTTTTAAACCAAACTTTCGCATGATTTAAATGATTATTCATGTTTAAAGTTTTTTTTGGTCATAAGCGCTAATGGAAATGTTTTTTCGTAAATAATTATAAAAAATTACTCCCTACGAAGACTTTATTGTGTACTGGATCAAAAAATAAGTATTTGTTTTCTCTATACGGTGGTATTAATATATCGATTTTTGGTGATAGTGCCCTTTTACCCGTTCTAATTTTGTACTACTTTCGGAATAAGGGTCCCCATATCATGTGCTGTACTTCCATCCCTGAAAAATTCAGCTTGTGACACCGAAGTGAGAGGTAACGTCAAAATAAGCTTTAATCTACCTACATCATAGGTAGGTGTAGGTACTCTAGGTATATTCTACCTAGACAGTAGCTGAACTAGCTGACAGTAGTAATTAATTTGTTATCCGATAAGTAGTTGTCATTATATAAGTTTAATCATCTTATACCTCCTATAACGGTAGGTTTTGGATTTTTCCTGATTGGTTTGTTAAACAAAATATACTGGGCATATAAATGTCTGTTACAGGTTAATTCGTTAAAGAAATATGTTACACACATATTATTTTAATATAATAATAGTATAATAGTAATGGCTATATTATGTTATAACACATACATATGTATTGAATGTACTTATTTTAACCAATGCATTGTTTTTTTTTAATCTCACAAATAAGAAATGTTTTATAGTTTTTATTATAAAAAACAGTGATTATACAATTTATTTACACCCCTTACACTGTTTTCTGTAAGGGGTGTAACCAGGAGTATATTTCGTAACCTCTTACGATATAAGAGGGCCCCCCACAAAGTGTTTTATTACTTAATGCTTAAAATTTAATAATATATTTGTACATAAAATAAAATAGACTAGAAAGTCAATTAATTAATATTGACGTAATTACTAAATAAGTACAAGATTTTTTTTCTAATTATTTTAGTGTATTTTTAGTAACCTAATTATAAAGGAGAGATATCCAACCATTGCATTATTTTACTCACAAATAAATGTTTTATGGTTTTTATTATAAAACAACGATTAATTTATTATACACCCCTTAACCCAAACACTCCAAGGAGGATATTTCGTGACCCCTTATTTAAAGTGGACAAGCTTTATTAGTCAATGTTTTAATTACCCAGCGTCTTTAATAAAAATCTAATGTAATTTTTCATAGAAATGATCTGACATAAAAGCAAATTTTATCAAAAAACTTTTGATTATCTACAAGGAGTAAACCGCTGACAAATGTCTGTATACTAATGCCAAAGTAATGCCAAAAATACAAATTAAATACCAAAATTTCTCATATAATGCCCCACTAATGGCAAGCTGATTCCAATATAATACCACTAATACTACGAATAATATGTAACACATTTGTTTCACGCATTAACCTGTAACAATACTGGTAGGAACGTGCACAGATTTTCTCCTAGGTAACTTAAAAGTCGTTAAAAAGTCTAATTATATTTAAAGAAGATATAATTCCAACAAATTACATTATAAGGCCAATAATGCACAAGTAATACATTAATTACTTGTCATAAATTTCTACGACCGGTCTACCTAGTGGTCTGCAGCATCGCCTTGTGGTGCAAACGTGGGCCTGTTAATCTGTGACGTGACGCACAACAGCCAAGAAAAACAGAAGCGTGGCTAAGAATTTAGTAATTTAAAAAAAAGTCTTTTAGATACAGGTATTAAAAAGTTTTGTGTTTAAATGGGGTTTGCCTTTACCAGTTAAAAAATTATATCGTAAAGTGTAACTTTCCGTAAGAATTCTTTATTTTGCTTGCTTGTTTTACGGATAAGTGCGATCGCATAATTATTATTGATAATGTTTTATTTAATTTTAACATTACTACTTTTTCAGTGAATCTTTAAATCTGTTGTTTTTTGTTAAGTTCGTTATTTAAACATATGTATGTAATACACTCATATTAACACTAATCATATTTTTACGTTTTTATTCATCATTTTCAATGCCCCCCCCGGTTGCATCTTTGTAAAGGACTGTGAATTTTTTTTAAATGTTTTCTTTTTCTGTTTTTAAATATTTCTTTTCATCTAGGGGGAAGGAAATCCAGTGCTGTAGCTGAGGGTTATGTGGATGCATCTGTAGCCAACCAAACTAAAACCGCAAATAATATCTTCAAGCCATCGTCTTCCTGGCAATTCAAACTCTTTACCTTCTTTCGTTGACACTAGAAGACCTGGCACAAGTCAGGAGTTAAGTTTTTGCAGCAGTGAAACCTCAATGAGTGAAACACATCATCAGGGCGGCCCCTTAACAATATCGATTAACGCGTACAATAAGTCAAATTTGACCATTAATCTCAAAAAATAAATGTATTAAAATCTTCAATTATTATTGTTAATCTTCTTGTTTATTTTTGTTGATGTTAGATAAGTATTTAATAAAGATATTACAAGAATATGTTGCTTAATTAAATGAAGCGAGAAATAAGAAAAACCGAGTGAGGGAAATGGGTGAGGGAAATGGGAATAGGGAAGATCACAACCACACGTGTGAAGTTGGCGCCCTTTTTTCAAAAAATGAACTGGAATTTAAGAGTTCTGGATAGATGTACAATAATAGTTCTATAGTTCTGGATAAGTTAGAACAATATTTCCAATTATATTTTCAGTATTTCCATTTATCCTCTGATATTTTTATTGACATATCCCAGTGAAATTTTCTACTCTTCTTTACAAAATAGGACAACAAGGATAATGAAACAAACAGGAAAAAAACGAGGGAATAAAAGCAACAGCGAACGAACAACAGTAGCCGGCCCGTTCTGTATCGATTCTTTCCGCACTAGTTACTGCGAAGAGGAAAAAAATGGTCGGCGTCATAAAAAGCAATAACAGGATTCCGATGCGATGCGATACAGTCGGATTTTTCCGAGCTATACGGGTAATCTGATCTGAAGCCAATGAAAAATTAGGACGACTAGCGCGAAAATATTAAAACAGCCGCTTTGATTGGCATAGTGACAGGTAAATAAATTTTTATGCTCTGGATATGACAGAAAAATGCAATATTGTTTCTAACGAAGACATGGTACATATTGTAGTATAACAACCCATGTTAGTTCAACAAAGTTGAAGAGGTAATATTTTGACCAACTGTATAACAAAACAATTTAAATTAAATAACAGATATTTACGATACAAGTGAGTTAACAGCATCATTAAGATACGCGTGTGAAAGTTGCACAACGGGTGCGTAGCACGAGTTGTGTAACCACACAAGTATCTTAATAGAGTTAACTCGCGTGTATTGTACAATATTTTATCTACGTCTAACTATAAAAACACACAATGAATTTTAAAAATTATTGTACTTAACTATAATATACCTATCCTAAAAATCAGTTACCTTAATAACTTTGTTCAAATAACATCATGCATGGCAATGTCAATATGACAGTAAATAATATTGATGTTACTAGTTTAAAAAATGAGCGATTCGGAAAGTATTCCCTCTGACATTGAAGAAGAGGCATTCAGAGCCATTTCTGGATTGCTTCCAGCAAGATCGAAACAGAAGTATGAATATACAAATACATACTCTAAGTATAAAAAATGGGGCACCGAGAAAAAAGTACACAACTATGGAAATGAAAAGGTACTCATAACATATGTTTCCAATTTATCCGCTACTTATAAGCCTTCGTCTCTTTGGGCTTTCTATTCGATGATACGTACTATGATATCTATTAGAATGAATATATATGCTTCATCAGGCATTTACTTGAAAGATTGTTCAAACTGTATTATTAACATTTATAATAAATAAGTTTTCATGTTTTTATAATTATTATCAATAGAACAGTTTATTTGTATTTAGTAGGTATTTAGGGCAAAATAATTGTTTAACAAAATATTTTTTTTTCTCTTTGGTAGTCGTCTAAACAAGGAGTGCGGTAATGAAAATGCGTGAGTTAAGAAGCTCTTAACTCACTCAAAATGCGTGAGTTAAGAGCTTCTTAACTCACTGACGTAGATAAAGGAACCTGCGTTGTGTTAAAAATATTTTTATTGTGATTATCTCGGATGCGCTCGACAGAAGCATTATTTTGGGAAATTTGAGGAGGATAAGTTATTAATCAAACGCTAAATTTGTAAAAAGCACTTCTTATTTTATTAAATGAAATGAAAGGAGTGCCGTACTCTGCCTGGAATTCACAAGTAAAAGAGCACGGCAGAGAAAATCCTGATCACTATATTATATTCCAGAGAATCCAACTATATGCTGTTCTGAACTTTAATTAAAGAGAAATACTAATAATACAAATACTGTCTTCATATCAAGGTGTGAGGTTTAATACATTCATAATTGAAGAGGTTTTCTTAGTTGGCAGGTCCCCACCTGCAGGTACTGAGGTCCCTGGATTCGGGAGGCTACTCAGCTAGAATTGATAGGTTTGAAGTTGATAGGTTTTTAATTGATAGGTTTGGTGCCAATATTTTTAGACTATGAGTTATACCATTTTTTGGTTTTGACTGCTCATTTTTGTGCTAAGATATTGGCACGGTTGGAAATTATTAGTACACGCAACAAGACCCTTATTGTCTTTTATATTGTAAACCAATAACATCAGCACAAATGTACAGTAAACTATTGCATTTAGATTTAATTTTAAACTAGAAATTATTCGTAGCAAAAATAGAATCTATTAAATACATACACATGCTATATAATACCTTTGTCAGATCAAATAAGGAAAAACTTGAACAGAGAATATTACAACAGAAAAATAAAATATATGCTTTAGTTAACATTAGGTAAATAATGAGGAAACATTTACTTTACCTTTAATAACTTTTTTTGTTATAATAACGAAAATTTAGAAACCAAAATTAACATCAATGCGTCTCGAATCGTAGTTTAAAATCGATTCTTTAACACCTATCATCTCTATTCTTTGTCTGATTTCCCTCTCCCTAGTTTACGAGTAATAGTTTAAAACCTCTCCAAAAAAATCCTTTATGGGTATTTCGCCACTGCACTGCAAGAAAAATCTACAAAATAAAATAGCTATTTTTTGTAAACACTTCTGCGTTAAACCTAAATGGACACTGCTTGTCAGAAGTTATACTTACCGTAATACTAATTTGCCTAACAAAGAAAAAAATGCTCAACGTTTCGGAAAGTTTATCTCTTTCCGTCGTCGGAAGCAAAATAAAATACAAAGAATAAAGAAAAAAACTATTTAAAATATTTAAATTCAACTATTCGAGAACACTTTACTTTTTTTTTTAAAGCAGATACTTCTACAAGAAACCGTTGACGTTCTGTTAAAATGACATTATCATTATTATTTTTAATATTTTAAAAATCAATAAATTAATTTATGTATACAGAGTGTCTTAAAAATGAATGTTTTGAATTTAAAGAAAATAACAAAAAACATTTTTGTTCACAATTTTACAAAATTAACAAAATTTAGACGTTTATGACATACATAATATAATTTTTCCCCAGAATAGGCCCAAGAATCACCCCCTTAAATAAACTGCCCGTCAAATTAAATACCACAGCGATTTTTTTACTCATTTTCAACGAGTTGTAACTTTGAAAAAAATGGACCAATTTTGTTGATCTTTTTAGCATATTAAAGATCGTTTTTCGTAGATTGATCTGATTCTTCTAAATTTTGTATGAGATTTAGTTTTCTATGATATACAGGGTGTGAAAAAAAAGGAATGTAGTTTTTGTAATTTTTGTGTTGCTGCCATTTTGCTAAAAAACAAAATTTAACTAGAATTATAAGTTCTGGGTATAGCTAAAACTAATATCTCGGGACGTATATGGAATTTTTACGATAACTCATCGGGAATAAAAGATAATCAATTTTTACTCTAACTTGTATTTTTTCTACCTTTATTAAAAGATATGCTAATAAAACTGAAATTAACTTTAAAATTGTAGGATATTCGTTACTTTTACAATGTGAAATTAAAAAAAAATGTTTTAACTAACGCAGTTTAATACAGGATCTCTTAAAAATACAACCAGCAAAAAAGTAAAATTATTTTTTTAATATTCTGAACTTAACAGCCCATAAGGTTAATATAAAAGCTCGACACGTATTTGATATTTTTGTAAAAACTCTGTGTCTAAAAATCTGTAGTTTAGCTGCAACTTAGTAGTTTTTTTCTTTTTAATTTCACATTGTAAAAGTAACGAATATCCTACAATTTTAAAGTTAATTTCAGTTTTGTTAGCATATCTCTTAAGAAAGGTAGAAAAAATACAAGTTAGAGTAAAAATTGATTATCTTTTATTCCAGATGAGTTATCGAAAAAATTCTAAATACGTCCCGAGATATTAGTCTTAGCTATACCCAGAACTTATAATTCTAGTTAAATTTTGTTTTTTAGCAAAATGGCAGCAACACAAAAATTACATTCCTTTTTTTCACACCCTGTATATCATAGAAAACTAAATCTCATACAAAATTTAGAAAAATCAGATCAATTTACGAAAACCGATCTTTAATATGCTAAAAAATCAACAAAATTGGTCCATTTTTTTCAAAGTTACAAGTCGTTGAAAATGAGTAAAAAAAATCGCTCGGGTATTTAATTTGACGGGCAGTTTATTAACATGTCATTAAGGATCACAGTGTATATGTAAAAACCGAAACACATCTATAATATGACTTTAATATTCTCTTTAATCTGTTAAAACACAGGCCGAAACCATTTTCGCTAATTGCCTGTGATTATCATACCCAGAAATTTTATTCATAGCGGAACGTTTCGGGCTGTGACTCCGAATCCGGGCCTTTGTTAGTTTTCCGGAAAGGAAAAATTAGCGAGCAAGACAGAGAAGTGCGGTAACGGTAAACGGGAAAACCTCGAGTACGAGACTAATAACCTAATAAGAAGTAAAGCTGTTCCTATAAAAGATTCAATGTCACGCGGCACTGAGAAGCTCTTTATTTTCATTTTTGGGAGGAGAAGACGGCATTTAGGGGACTTTTCGAGCCTCTTATTAAAAAGAAAATGCTAAAAATACTAATAAATGTTTAACGGTTCAAGTGGCGTTTCGTATAAAGATGATTTTTAATATTGTTATGATTAACAAATTAAGGTTTATGTAGATGTTGATATTATTCCTAAGGATGTTTAGATAATAGCCTGTTTCCAAGTGTTCCTGTAGGTACTATTATCCATTTTATTCACTAACACTGCTGGACTTGTTGCTTTATGGCTTTATGTCCTTTTCCAGCAACTTAACTTATGAATTCACACACAACATGGCATATTGGCACTTTTTAAACTTTTGTGGTACTTCTAGCAGGTCAATCCCACTTCTGATATGTAACAGTACAACTTGCATTTTCAAATAAAATACTGGATTTCCCTCATAACTCCTTTATTACATCGTAGTATTCAGGATTACGACACAAACATGTGCTTCGTGCGAGCGCCCGGTTACCGACTGACCGCGGGCGCCTCACTCACAATCTCTTATCTGCCATAACATACAACCCTCTCTGTCATAAAAACCATGCATTATGAATAATACAATCTGACATATACATAAACCTTAAATTGTTAATCATAACAATGCACTATATAAACAATACAAAATAATTATTACTAAATAATATCAACATCTCCGTGATCCATGATTTCGTGTGTATATTTTCCTGAAATATAATTTTAGGTGTCTCCTAGTATCTCCTGAGCAATTTGTTTTTTGGATCATGTTAATACATGCCTTGGTTAATTTTTATGAGCGAAATAAACTTGCCACCAACAATTTGCAATTTTTTCAATTATAATTTATTATGGAAGTTTTGTTTTCAATATGACAAGGCAGCTTTGGTGATTATAGAGAACTATATACTATTATGAACTATCCATCATGTTCGACGTTTGGGAAATGCTTGGCAGGAGGGTGAGAGGTCGAAGTGTTACTAGCTTCATTAAATGAACTTCGCTTGGTCCTTAAAGAAGAGTGGGAAAACATAACGCAATATGATATATGCAGCCTCAATGACAGTATGAACAAACGTATACAGGCAGTTATAGCAGCCAGGGGAGCAATACAAAAGATTGAGGTATTTTTCACCAAAACCATCTCGTCTTTTTAAAAAATTACACCAAAAGTAATGATAACTGAAAAAATTGCAAATTGATCGTGATCAGTTCATTTCGCTCTTAAAAATTAACCAAAGCATGCATTGACGTGAACCAAAAAACAAAATGCTCGGGAGACATGGTTCTTACGTTAAATTATATTTTAGGAAATTTAACACACGAAGTTATTGCACAGGGTGTTTTAAAGTTAGGATAAAAACCAATCCCTCGATTAGCCCTGTATAATATGCCAATTACTAAAGCTTACAAAAAACTGAGTTTACGAATTAAAGTTGATTAAATTATAAACAGTTTGCTTAAAAATTTATGCAAATAGGGCTAAAAATAACAAAAATATAACACTTTAAATTTGACCAAAATTTTCTCTGTTACGATTTATTTTGCATCTGAGTGTATTATAAAAATGATATCATTGATTTACTGAATTTATTTATTCTATTTTAAAAAAACCACTCTGTACAAGAGCGTCGCTTGTAAAAAAGAAGAGTCGTATTTCAAAAATATTCCTCTTCTTCAACCTTCTTGGCTCGTTCGGCAAACAAGCCGCTAAAATCCAAGGCAAATTTCGAGATGATTTATCGTGTTGGCATAAGTATGCCGGAGATTTAGGCACGCCCGAATTTGTAGCTATGTTAATTAGGAAAATATTCTGCATCCGGATATACATTATTAACGTTATTCGGCGACGGGAATACGCGGTCGCATTTGCATATTGTGAGTAGGAACTCTAACGATACTACCGGCTTTGAGATTAATCGAATTTCTTGTTAAAGGGAATTTGTTATACGCTTTTTCTGGAAACTTCTTCACTGTAATTATATTTATGTTTTCCGAGTGAGCTAAATCATTTCGGGAAACAGTTGTATAATTTAGAACTGTAACAGAAAAATTACTTTAGTTGAAAAAAATTTAGTCAGTTGTTTTTTAGACATTTTAAATAGTGCTTGCTTTTTATGTATATATACATAAAAATTTATATACGTCATTTCCCAGCCAACTAAACGACTTTTTTCGATCATACGACATAGTCAGTACCTATAAAAAACATTTTATTTTTGTTGTTTTTTCTATATTTTACCACGAATGAATTTCAATACATAAACGCGGATTTCTCATCCAAAAATATTTTCGCCAGACGTACGTTATATTATTACAGATATTACACATTTTAATATGGCAACACTGTCACTTTCAGTTCCACACCGTCTTCTATATGCCTTCGAATGTGAATATGCTGGCCGAATTAGAGAAAATAAACGTTTTATGCGTTGGCTGCAGAACGATTGGTGTCTTCACCGTACAGCACTTGAGACGTAAGGGGAAATCCTAGGTCATATATACTTACGTGGATAAGTAAATTACTATGGAAACTGTCGCAAACATATCAACGACTTCCATTGATCTTCTTTTTTTGTTGCACACGCGGTGCTTCTACTCCGTCTATCTTTGTCGAGGACCTAGCGTTCTCGCGCCAAATTTGAACATTAATTTTAAAAATTCAATTTGGAAAATGCATATATTTGAACAATAAATTGCATGGTTACTGTCACAAAAAATAAATTATATAAAAAATACATTTAACCACTCCGTACGAATATCAATGTTCTTAGGAAATCTAACCAGAAAGTATGCATGTGGTTTAATATAAATAAAACAACAACAGAACACTTAACCTGCATATGAAAAGATAATTCGGGAACCTTTATATTATATTTCTACGAGTATTTTGAAAGTCCAACGAAAAAAATAGAAATATAGATGCACAAACTTAATATTAACTTCTCACTGAACACACTTGCATCCTTGGCTATATAAAAGCGGTCGATAAAAGAGTAATTAATACAATTTTTAAAATAAAAAACGCAAAAAACAGGCGTCGTTACACAAATGGAAATAAGATTTTAATATGATCATAAAATATGATTATGACAAGATTATGACAATACATATACAAACTAAAATATATAGGAAACTGAAATTATACCGTCTGTTGGAGAATTCAGTGGCGCCATGCATCGGGTCGTTACACAACTTATGATACAATTTTATTTTATTTTACAGGAAACTTTACATTTTAACGACAGGTAACTATATTGTTGCATCGACTCTAGCGCCATCTATTATCAATTTTTGGAACGTAATTTATTTTTTTTGTACAGAAAATAGATGATTTTTCTTCTATTTCCTATTTTTTAATAAGAATAAGTTACTCTAAATGCGACATCGCTCCATTATATCGTATATGTTCTCAAACAGGTGACGTTTCATTTAGAATTAACTTATTTTCATCAAAAAATATGAAATAGATAGAAAAAACAGCTATAGTTAATAAAATAAAAATAATTAACTGTGTGGATATGTTGAATAATTATTATTAGTAATAGCTTTGTTAAAAAAAGTAAATAATACAAATTATACAATAAATAAAATTTCTTCTTCAGAGGAAGGCTCGCACGGCACTGCTATACTTAACTTATTCATATAAATACAATAATAATTATAAATCAACACAATAGCATTAAATAATATAAAATACAACTAACAAAGTTTTGTCGCGAACTTATTCGAAGCGCGGCGAAAAAATGTGAATTGGATCAATGGTATCTATGTATAAAATTGCAGACCAAGCGAAGTAACGCGAAGAATCAAAATACATGCAATTAATCCATTGACATTTTGGCGTTTCGCAAAAGTTTAAAGCATGATGAGCACTTGAGCGAAACTCGCCGAAGCTGAAGCCATGCGAAGCACTGTTTTTCGCACGCGATGGATAATTAAAGTTGTTTTAACCTGACCTTTTTAATATTAGTATTATGCGTAGAGAAATATTATCTATGTGACGATTTGATAAAAACATTGGATTCATAACGTTAATATAAAAATGCCTTTTATCTGCATTTTCCTCAATTTCCACCCAGGTGTTGTCTCGTCTCAATTCATTATGATAATTTGTATTCTCAACATAACTCTTTGTAGCTCTGTATAATCATAATGAATGTTTCATCATCCTTGATCTCAGTAATTAAACTGAATTCACAGGTTGTATGGTTCCTTTGCTATGCTTGAGATCTGAAACAAATAAATATGTATAATTATGTGACACATCAAAAAAACCTCGAGTATGGTTTATAGGAGGAAAACATTAAAAGTTGATGCCGTTGATAAGGGCTCTAAAATCTCAACAGAAATTGGCTATGAACTTTTTATCTTAGTTTTTAAGTTAACACAAGCATTATTTTTCATAAGAAATAATTATGGTGTTTATATGCCTTTTAAAAAAATAAGCAGGATTCAAAAACAATTGCTAATAAAGCAAATTTACATTTTTGAGTAGTATGCTCCACTTATTATATTTTTTAATTCTTACCTAACTTGGTTGTAAACAACTGCCTGGGTTAAATTCTTAAAAGAGGTCTTACAAGAGACAGATATTATACCTCACTCACAAAAACTGCATCATCTGCACTCTGGAAGATTCCTGATTTGGGTTCTGATCCTTTCTCTTTCTCTAGACACAATTTAAAAAATCTAAAACGATAATTTTAATAAACCAAATTCAGTTTGGATTCGTAATACATATTTAACATTTTTAATAAACTTTGGAATATCTAATAATTGAATCACTCTCTGCCAAATTAAAGTAGCCAGTGCCATAACTTGTTTATTTACAGCTCAATTAAAATATTTTTTGTTATAAAGTTGATATGATATTTTTTTTAAAATAATGTTCATCTTCATTACTGAATATTTTGCGACATTAATTTGACCTACAGTGTAGGTACCTACCCTTTTCAGTTACTGCTTTTATCTCAGATAACAGTACATGTCTAATACCAACGAGAGAGTGGTCCACCAATAAGTTCTACAACAAATGTTTGTCTTTAAATACAGGGTTTGTACCTGGATCGACATCACTGGACACCAAATTACCAGTAGGTTGATCATCTAAAAGATTATTTTAATTTTATTAGATCAAAATATCTGAAAACGTTCTTTATTTAACTTCATGCATATACTTACCCATATGAACTGGTGTATATAACAACTTTAGAATTAACTTTTAAACCTCTTTTTATTCCAGGTACGATCTTGATTACAAAAATGTAAATCACAAACTCTATAAATCTTTTAAATATCTTGCTGTGTTGTATTTTCCATTTTAAGGTTTCGCACTTGATATCACTTTTGGAATAATGTAGGATCGTTCTTCGATAATGTATGTCTTTTGGAAAACAAATCAATGCATGCCGGCGCGGTCCGGCACAACATACTTATGAAAAGGCTCGTGAAAGGGTTTACGGTCTGATTCCATCATTGTTTTTCATAAAAAGTTTAAACAATCACTAAAATTTCAGAAAAACTTTTTTCGATTTTTGACGTTGCATATTATTTGATTAGAACTGACTTGATTTGATTTGAACTGCCTAAATATTTTCGCCTTAAGCGCGACCGGTGGTTCGTCACGGAACTAACACATTTGTGTATAACTGGTTGCCGTGAAAAACTCCTTTCAAAGATCTCAATTTCAGTTTCCCATATATTTTAGTTTGTATATGTGACAATATAATGACAATGCAAAGTTGGTTTCCATAACAATGTAAAATTTGTACTTATATATAAACCGTATAAAATTGTGATTATTTTGGAAATACGTGCAACTTTTAATGCGCATGCGCAAAGTAAGGTCCTCGAGAGAGACAAACCTATTGAACGTTTCATAAGTGCAATGAAGAAGGTTTGAAAATGGCATGTCGTGATGTTGGAGACATATTTTTTATTGCTAAACTTATGGCGTTGAAAGCGTTGAAGTTAAACTTATCCACGTAAGTATATATGATCTAGGGGGTAAATCAAATCAGCCTTGTCACAAATTCTCCCATTAACTCTGTTCTGCGATTTGCCTCCAGTTACAATTTTAATCGTTAAATAATTGTCTCACTGATAAAAAAGATAGACTTGAACTAAAGTCGTCATCGTTCTTGAAGAAAAAAATTTACTGACAAGAGAATTT
Organism: Sitophilus oryzae; assembly: GCF_002938485.1. Taxonomy (NCBI): domain Eukaryota; kingdom Metazoa; phylum Arthropoda; class Insecta; order Coleoptera; family Curculionidae; genus Sitophilus; species Sitophilus oryzae. The sequence goes on along the minus strand of NW_022147432.1, from coordinate 825,535 downwards.
ATTTTTGCGTAAAAGAAAATATTTTGCCTGAAGAAAAACTCCTTTAACTCAAGAAAACTTGTTCTCTTGAAAAATTCGAAAATTTCTCTTGAATCTATTTTCATTCAACCAAGTGCAAGTTACCTTGTTTTAAGATAATAACAAAAATACGCTAGGAAGTACTTCATTCAAGAAACATGGCCATTTTTCCAATAGCTACATACTCTTTTGATGAAAAATAATAACGACACGCAAAGACGATGACAAAGGACGGTATATACAATCAGTCTGCAAGGACTAAGGACGGTATATACAATCAGTCTATACAATCAAACTCCACTGGCTAAGTATAGATGTTGCCGCTCTTAGCGAAACCCGCTTTGCAGATGAAGGTAGTCTGACTGAGGAGCATTACACCTTCTTTTGGAAGGGTCACTCTGCCACACACAGTAGAATTCATGGCGTAGGTATTGCAGTCAAAAACGAAATCGCCACCAGTTTAACAGAAGTGTCTATTGGAGTCTCCGAACGTCTCATGACCCTAAGGTACCCCATATCAGATAAAACTTACGTTAATATCATTAGTGCCTACGCTCCCACCCTAGACGCTAAGGTTGAGGATAAGGATAAATTTTACCAAGATCTACAAAATGCTCTTCAACGAATTCCAAAGCAGGAGCGAATCATCTTGCTAGGTGACTTTAATGCCCGCGTCGGCAATCAGCAAGAAATATGGCCAGACGTATTGGGAAAACATGGAATGGGAAACGTAAATAGCAATGGTGAACGTTTGCTAACAACATGCATAGAGCACAATCTTTGCATCACCAATACATGGTTCAAGCTGAAAAATAAGTTTAAAGGTACCTGGAAACATCCCAGATCAGGCCACTGGCATCAATTGGACCACGTCATCGTTCGAAGGAAGCATCTCAAAGATGTCAGACTTACAAAAGCCAGAATAGATGCCGAATATGGTACTGACCACCGACTTGTAGTTTCGAAAATGAAACTTCAATTAAAACCCAAATATCCACACTGCAAAAAGCAAAACAACATGACCAGATTGAACGTACTCTACGTACGTATTCTAACGAACAATGACGCCGCCAACGCCCTCCGGGAAGCCATCAGAGAATCACTTCCACCGATAACCTCAATCTCGGAAGCTAAACAAGGCTGGACACAATTGAGGGATGTGATTTATAATACCAGCGAAGAAGTACTAGGCAAGTCCAACAAAAAGAAACAACCAGACTGGTTTAACGAAAATCAACCACATATACAGACTTTGTTGGAACAAAAGCATAGAGCACATCAAGCAGTCACTGCAAATCCAAACAATCCAAGGCTGGTGGACAACTTTAAAGCAGCCAACAACACGCTTCGAAGAAGCCTGCGCCAGCTAAAGGATAACTGGTGGTCACAAAAAGCAAATCAGATTCAAGAGTACGCCGCGCATCACGACTATCGTAAATTCTTCGAGGCTGTAAAAGAAGTATACGGCCCAACTAAGAACGTAAGCTGCCCAATCAAGGCACAAAACGGTGAACTTCTAAAAAAGGAAGAGCAAATCAGAAATCGCTGGAAAGAGCATTACAGCCATATCCTTAACCAAGACAACATCCCCAATATGCAAGCACTAAACATAATACCTCAGTATAACAGCATCGATGTATTAGATATCCCAATAACGGAACAGGAAATAAAAGCCTCCATAAAACAACTTAAAAACAACAAATCGGCTGGCTGTGACGCGATTCCAGCGGAAATCTATAAGTGTGCAAGTGAAGAACTTATTGGTCATCTTAAGGCTCTCTTCGATGTCATATGGGAAAGCGGAGAGGTACCTCAGGACTTTCGCAACGCAAATATAGTTAATATATTTAAGAACAAAGGAAGTGCATCAGATTGCGGAAACTACCGAGGAATTTCACTACTGGTTATCGGAGGAAAAGTTCTCGCAAAATTATGTCAAACCGCCTTCATCCACATATAGAAAAAATCCTCCCAGAATCGCAAACGGGCTTTCGCACCAACCGCGGTACCGTTGATTCCATATTCTCCGTCCGCCAACTACAGGAAAAAGTAAAGGAACAGCAGAGTAAACTGTATGTTGCATTCATCGACCTCACGAAAGCCTTCGACTCTGTAAACAGAGATGCACTTTGAGCAATTATGCAAAAGTTCGGAGTGCCCAACAAGTTTCTTACTGTGTGTAAAAGCCTCCATAACAACAACAAGTCGAGAGTGTCACATCATGGATCACTGAGCGATCCCTTCCTGACAAATACAGGAGTTAGGCAGGGATGTGTCCTAGCTCCTCTCCTATTCAACATATTCATGGCAGCGCTCTCTATTATAGTGGACAGCAAACTACAGGAAAGAGGAATGGGTGTTAGATACAGGTATGACGGCGGTCTGTTCAACATAAAAAGACTCAAGAATATCGATAAAACTAAAATCATGTGCACTCCCCCGGAAAATCATAACAGCGCTATAAAAATCGGAGAAGAACTATTGGAATATGTATCGGAATTTAATTACCTCGGCAGTTTGATCTCGGAAAAGGCAAATATCGACTCTGAAATTCAGCACAGAATCAGCAGCGCCTCAAGAGCATTCTGGAAATTAAAAGACAGGGTTTTCTACAATCATGACTTGAGCACAAAAACTAAACTTGCAGTGTATCGAGCAGTAATACTCCCCACCATGTTATATGGAAGCGAAACCTGGGTGCCGTACCGCCGGCACACGAGCGCATTAAACAAGTTGCAACAGAGACACCTTAGACAACTGTTAAGAATCAAATGGTACCACCATGTCTCAAACGTATCAGTCCTTGAAAAGCAAGTTGCGAGAGCGCTGAAGTCATGATTACTAAATCTCGTTTAAGATGGGCTGGCCACGTATGCAGGATGCAAGAAAACCGCCTACCGAAATCTCTTCTTTACGGTGAACTTGTAGAGGGTAAGAGGAAACCGGGTGGACAACTCAAAAGATACAAGGATGTTTTTCATGAAAACTTAAAGGGGATAAGTATGCAGCAACAGTGGGAGGAAGCAGCGCGCAATAGAACGCAATGGAGGAGAATTGTAAATTCAGTTAATAACGACAACCAAAAAGTAAAGAGGCAACACAGTAATGAGATTTTTGAATGTCCGGAGTGCGGAAGAGAGATAACATCACGTATCGGGCTTTTCAGTCACAGAAAAGCTCATGACAGGAAACGCCTTGCGTAACCATCTTCTGATGCGTGTCAAATACTCGTCAGCGAGTAATGGCAGTAGTAGTAGTAGTGATGAAAAATAATAACGACACGCAAAGACGATGACGAAGGACGGTATATACAAACAGTCTGCAGTCCGATCAGTCGTACGTCGCATTTCATAGGTCGCACATCATAGTACGCACGGGTTTTGTTGCTTGGCATTTTCCACTTGGAATTTTGCATAATTTGCTTTTTAAACGCATATCGTATAACAAATTAGTGATCGTTATTAACATGCATTTGTCATTTTTTATGGACAAATTTTAGGATATATGGATTCTTTAAAGGAGGTTCTGAAAAAATGAAAATTAGAGCATTTATTTGCTATATTTGAAGGTAAGAGACATTTACCTAATGCACCTGTTTAGATAATACATTCGTGACTATATATAGAATAAGAATATAGGTATCGATTTTTTTATGCGAATAATTACAAAAATTTTAGAATTTCAAGTTGTCGTATTAAAAAATTCAAAATGTGACCAAAGCTTATAATTTTAATAATTTATTTGCTTTACTTTGATTTATTTGATTAATCGTGATGTAACATTTTTTTGTAATTTGTAGAGTGATAAACCACCCCAAAAATACAAAGGAGTGAAGAAGCAGAAATACCTACTATCGAGGAAAATATTATCACTTTACATAGTACAGACGAGGAAAACCTAAATTTATCAGAAAATAATATACCTCGTAATATGCCTGTATATTATGTATAGACTTTTCTTAGATCAAAATAAATTTTAGTTGAGTCAATTGTATTCGCTATTGGTTTAAGAAAAGTGTCTCTTTAATCAAGAAATGTCCCTTTTCAATCAAGAATTTTTGCATGAATCAAAGAAACTATTGTTCTTGTAGCAAGAACTTCTTTGCATATTCATTTTGGGTCAAGAGTGAAATACTTTGGACAGATAGATTATTCTATTCTCTAAAGTAATTTTTTAAAGCTTATGAAAAGATAGTTAATGCTTTGGGTAAAGAAACGTCGTTCTTGGCCCTATTGAAAAGCACCAATCTTTTGGGTCAAAGTCATATTCATTTCGACTGAGAGATCCTTTTTTTCAGTGCTCTAATTACGAGATCGATCGGTACAAAAAATAAAATTGTGTATTTCTAAATTAAGCTTTACCATATTTTCCCCTTCGGCAAAAAATCCATTCTCTATCTATAAACTAACTGGCTTCTGTTAATAGAAATAATATTTGTATTTAATATAATAAAAAATTGTACTGCGTTCCCATCACATTTCAATTTGTTTCGCTTGTTTTTTGATACAAACCCGTTTTAACGCCGACGGGGGCGAAAAATATTTGTTCCTCGCAACTGGGGCCAGTTGACAGTTAGCCCATTCAAAATATTTATTCGCAATTGAAACAATATTGTTTCAGTGCGAAGCGGCACGAGAATAATTTTGTTTAAAAATAATCAGCTGCCGGCGACTGTCTGAATTCCGAAACTAGAAATAAAATAAAAAATGTATTTAAACGTTCACGTAAAAAATATTTTATAGCGATATTTTTTTAGCCGCGTTATTGTGATTGCCAAAGGCTAATAGGTCTAAAAATCGATTTCTAAATGCACGTCACAAATAATTTATATAGGGAATTTAGAATAGTCGCCAAAAAGCCTACAACAAAAAAAATGGCATATTATTTATAATTTAGTTAGGGAAACATACTAGACGGAGAGCTGGCTACATAAAAAACCTTATCATCGTTACATGGCTAATTTTTTGAGTGAAGTATCCTTTTGTGTAGCCATTATGAAATAGTCATGTCTGCCAGCGCGATCCCGAGGCTTAAAGCGGGGGCGGCCAATCGAAAGGATGAAATTTTTACACAAAAAATATTATAAGGTACACGTGTTATAATTGCGAAAATAGCTTTTATTTATTATTAAGAAACGTGTAAAATTGTTGACAGACATTTTTCTCGTGGCTAAAATGCCGACAGACAACCCGAAAGAGGCATGGAATTTGACAAAAAAAAATCATCGCATACATGTAAGTCGACTGGTGGAATGTCATGTTTATTTATTTAAAAAGCCGTATGCAAAAGAACAGGCGAAAAATCATGGCTCAATCAGCGGTATAGACAGTTATAAAAAACGCGATATTACTCTACAGGGTGAATCTTGAATAAGTGCAAATATTCTCAGAGCTGGTAGATCTCGATAAAAGAAACATATTTTCTGTTTACCGTTTTCCAAATAAGTCCAAAATAACCTAGTTATTCAAGTTCAAAAATTTAAAAAGAAACTGATTTATTTTTAAATAATTTTGTGAGACCCTGTTTTTTCTGTACTTGCATCCATTATTTTAGTGTCATGCAAGACTGTTTGAACGAAGATGATGAATTAACTACCGAACATGACGATAAAAAGGAAGAATGAGAAGTGGATATTATAGAAAGAGCAAGGGCCCAAAATAAATCCTGATACTAAAAAATAAATTTCAGATTCTGAAGCACTGAATAAAGTATTACCAGCGGATCGGCACTACAGAATTATGATAGGCGGAAATACAGACCAACTGGTTACTCTTTGTACAGTGTCAAAATTTCGTATGTTTTGAGCAAACACAAATATTCTGTAGTCACTGTTATACGGACTGATTTTTGCATTATTATTAATTATTTTTGAATAATATTTATTAATTTGTTTTTTTTTGCGTGTTTTATATTATATATTTTATGTTTATGTTTGCTATTTGTTATTACAGTTGAGGGTTGGAACCTTTGGTATTACACAGCTGTTTGCTATTTGTAATGAAGCAAGTCAATAAACAATTTTCATTATCATATTATTTTATGTCTTTACACCATTAGGAACGCTCAAGACCTCTTGACTCAAAGTCCGCGCGCGACCCCCTTTTATGTAACAAATAAAGCGCGACCTCCGAAAGATTAAGAACGTTCTAACAAAATCAACCAAGTAACAATCAAACTACAAATAAACCGTAAAAATAAACGTCTCTAATTTAGCTGACAATTGATAATCATGAAATTACGAACAACAAACGGCAACATTGTTGGGTATGCCAGTTAACTAGTGGGACGTAGAAGCTAGTGGTATCACTCAGTTAAAAAACACTTTCAAATTAATTTTAAACTAAACGGTGAAATAATATTACCTTAACGATGAAAATGAAATAATAACAAGTTATATTTGATGTTCTTTTCCTTTGAAAATTCAACATTCCTTCCGATTTGCTCCGAACAGACAGACATCTCGTTCTGTTCGCCTCTTTCAGTTAATAACAAAAAGCAAAGCGCGTCGTTTCGTAATTAAACAAATCTTAATTTTTAATTAAAATCCAGTTGCTTGTAAACCCCCGACGTCCTGCTCAGTTTTAAAATACAGACGATATTTTTTAATATTATCTTACGAATTTCAACTGGAGTATTTCCCTACCTCGAGCGTCGCTTTGTGATTATAAAGAGGCTATAGGGAAAACGGGGCAAAGGTAAGAGTGCATCTCGTTTAGAGGGGTTAAACAGGTATTTTTTAATATTAAATAACTGAGGAAGTTTGTGAGATCGCAATGGGACAAGACATTTTTGAGATATTTCCATAAAATTATTTCGGAAAAAATCCATACAAGTGATTGGTTGAATTTGTTTGTTTTGTTAATAAAGATATCAATCAATGTATTTTAAATAAATAAATAAATAAATAAATGCCTTTATTGTCAAAATTTTTTACAATTTGTAGACAAAGGTAAAGTAAACAAACAAACAAACAAAAGAGAATACAAAACATTATACAAATAAAATTGCCAGTCTTATTGCTTAAAATAAACATTTATAAATGTTTACAATGTCAAAGAATAAAAAAATAAAAATAAGATTCAAAAATATTTAGTAAGCTTATAGTAAATATCAATGACCTCTAGATAAATGTATTTCGATGTCACTGGTAAATATAGCAATAGCAAACATTAGACCAGTGCTTACAAGATAAAATTCGATTATTAAAATATAAGTCATTTACGGCGTAGAAAGCCTTGGCTAGTAAATAAGTTTTCAATGCTTTGCGAAATGAAGAAAATGATGTTATGGATTTTACTTCAAATGGCAGGTGATTGTGCATTTTTTTCAAGTTGTATAATATTGAACTTTTAACTAACTCTGAGCGTGGGGTAGGTAGATAAAGATGGCCTTTCTTGAGTTGAGAAGCTGATACATGCTTACGTGTTAGGCAAACGGATTCAAATATAAATAAGGAAGGAAGAGTTAATATTTTTAATTTTTTTAAAAAGTTCTGGCAATGAGTTCTGCTATTTAGTCCCAGTGAATATCGAACAGCTCTCTTCTGGAACTTGAAAATGTGGTCAAATTGAGTCGCACAACACGTACCCCAGAATGGAAGGGCATATCTGAGGTGCGACCAAAGAATATCTTAATACCCTAGAAGTCTCGTCTGGCATCAAAATCTGACCTGTCGATGGGGCCTCGCTTTGGCGAGCGAAGCCCCAACTTCGTGGAGCCTCGCTATTTTGCTCGGAATTGAACGAATAGACGCGCGGCATTGCCTTGTTTTGTGTGTACTTTCTTGAATAGTTTTAAATTATAGTTTTAAATTTTATCTATTGCTATAATCAGTCTTTCCGTTCTCCGCACTCCGCAGTTTACATATAATATTATCTTATATAATTCCCGTGTTACAGTTTTGGTTACCGTACTCCTCCGAAACGGCTTAACCGATTTTGATGAAATTTTATATCTATATTCAGTAGGTCTGGGAATAGGTAGTTATATATTTTTTATACCCTTAAATGATAAGGGTAATCCACCCCCATTTTTTTATTTTGTGAAAAAACAATATTTTAATTTTTTTTTTATTTGGCATTAAAAAATACAAACAACACTAAATTTTCACCGTTCTACTTTCATCCCCTATTTTTTAATAGGGGTTGTTTTTTTAATTTTTTGTTACCATCTCCGAAAGGGCGTAACCGATTTTGATAAAATTTTATATGTATATTCAGTACGTCTAAGAATAAGTTGTTATCTATTTCTATACCCTTAACTGATAAGGGTAGCCGAGAGGGTAACCCACCCTCATTTTTTTTTAGTTTTTGAAAAGAAAAAATGTTTTTATTTTTTATTTGGCATTAAGAAATACAAACAACCCTAAATTTTCACCGTTCTGCTATCATCCCCTATTTTTAATAGGTGTTGTTTTTTATTTTTTTTGTTGCCATCTCCGAAACGGCTTAGCCGATTTTGATGAAATTTTATAAGTATATTGAGTAGGTCTGAAAACAGGTTGTTATATATTTTTTATACCCTTAAGTGATAAGGGTAGCCCACCCCCATTTTTTTTATTTAAAAAAAAAATATTTTAATTTTTTTTATTTGGCATTAAAAAATACAAACAACCCTAAGTTTTCACCGTTCTACCATCATCCCCTATTTTTTAATAGGGGATGTTTTTTTTAATTTTTTGTTGCCATCTCTGAAACGGCTTGATCGATTTTGATGAAATTTTATATGTATATTCAGTAGGTCTGAGAATACGTTGTTATCTGTTTTTATACCCTTAAGTGATAAGGGTAGCCCACCCCATTTTTTTTATTTTTGAAAAAAAAATATTTTAATTTTTTATTTGTCATTGAAAAATACAAACAACCCTAAATTTTCACCGTTCTACCATCATCCCTATTTTTTTAACAGGGGTTGTTTTTAAGATTTTTTGTTACCATCTCCGAAACGGCTTAACCGATTTTGATAAAATTTTATTTGTATATTCAGTACGTCTAAGAATAGGTTGTTATCTATTCTTATACCCTTAAGTGATAAGGGTAGCCGAGAGGGTAGCCCACCCTCATTTTTTATATTTTGGAAAAAAAATAATTTTTATTTGGCCTTAAAAATACAAACAACTCTAAATTTTCACCGTTCTACCATCATCCCTATTTTCTAATAGGGGTTGTTTTTTTGATACCATCTCCGAAACGGCTTGGCCGATTTTGATGACATTTTATTATGTATATTGAGTAGGTCTGAAAATAGTTTGTTGTCTATTTTTTATACCCTTAAGTGGTAAGGGTAGCCCACCCCCATTTTTTTATTTTTTGAAAAAAAAATATATTAATTTTTTTTATTTGGCATTAAAAAATACAAACAACCCTAAATTTTCACCGTTCTACTATCATCCCCTATTTTTTAATAGGGGTTATTATTTTTAAGTTTTTTGTTACCATCTCCGATTGAAAGATTTTGATAAAATTTTATATGTATGTATATTCAGTACGTCTAAGAATAGGTTGTTATCTATTCTTATACCCTTAAGTGATAAGGGTAGCCGAGAGGGTAGCCTACCCTCATTTTTTTTATTTTTGAAAAAAAAAAATTTTTATATGGCCTTAAAAAATACAAACAACTCTAAATTTTCACCGTTCTACCATCATCCCCTATTTTTTAATAGGGGATGTTTTTTTTAATTTTTTGTTGCCATCTCTGAAACGGCTTGATCGATTTTGATGAAATTTTATATGTATATTCAGTAGGTCTGAGAATACGTTGTTATCTGTTTTTATACCCTTAAGTGATAAGGGTAGCCCACCCCCATTTTTTTTTATTTTTTGAAAAAAAAAATATTTTAATTTTTTTTATTTGTCATTGAAAAATACAAACAACCCTAAATTTTCACCGTTCTACCATCATCCCCTATTTTTTAACAGGGGTTGTTTTTTAAGATTTTTTGTTACCATCTCCGAAACGGCTTAACCGATTTTGATAAAATTTTATTTGTATATTCAGTACGTCTAAGAATAGGTTGTTATCTATTCTTATACCCTTAAGTGATAAGGGTAGCCGAGAGGGTAGCCCACCCTCATTTTTTATTTTGGAAAAAAAAATAATTTTTTTTATTTGGCCTTAAAAATACAAACAACTCTAAATTTTCACCGTTCTACCATCATCCCCTATTTTCTAATAGGGGTTGTTTTTTTGATACCATCTCCGAAACGGCTTGGCCGATTTTGATGACATTTTATTATGTATATTGAGTAGGTCTGAAAATAGTTTGTTGTCTATTTTTTATACCCTTAAGTGGTAAGGGTAGCCCACCCCCATTTTTTATTTTTTAAAAAAAATATATTAATTTTTATTTGGCATTAAAAAATACAAACAACCCTAAATTTTCACCGTTCTACTATCATCCCCTATTTTTTAATAGGGGTTATTATTTTTAAGTTTTTTGTTACCATCTCCGATTGAAAGATTTTGATAAAATTTTATATGTATGTATATTCAGTACGTCTAAGAATAGGTTGTTATCTATTCTTATACCCTTAAGTGATAAGGGTAGCCGAGAGGGTAGCCTACCCTCATTTTTTTTATTTTTGAAAAAAAATTTTTATATGGCCTTAAAAATACAAACAACTCTAAATTTTTCACCGTTCTACCATCATCCCTATTTTTAATAGGGGTTGTTTTTAAAGTTTCTTGTTACCATTTCCGAAACGGTTTTGCCGATTTTGATGAAATTTTATTATGTATATTGAGTAGGTCTGAAAATAGTTTGTTATCTATTTTTTATACCCTTAAGTGATAAGGGTAGCCCATTCCCATTTTTTTTATATTTTGAAAAATATATATTTTTATTTTTTTATTTTGCATTAAAAATACAAAGAACCCAAAATTTTCACCGTTCTACCATCATCCCCCCCTTTTTTTAATAGGGGTTGTTTTTTAATTTTTGTTACCATCCGTGAAACGGCTTTGACCGATTTTGATAAAATTTTATATGTATATTCAGTACGTCTAAGAATAAGTTGTTATCTATTTTTTATACCCTTATGTGGTAAGGGTAGCCCACCCTCATTTTTTATTTTTGAAAAGAAAAAATGTTTTTATTTTAGTTGGCATTAATAAATACAAATAACCATAAATTTTCACCGTTCCAACATCATCCCTATATTTTAATAGGGGTTGTTTGTTTTTTAATTTTTGTTACCATCTCGAAACGGCTAGACCGATTTTGATAAAATTTTATATGTATATTCAGTAGGTCTGGTTTGGTTTGGTTTGGTGACAACCTATTCCTAGGTTGTTATCTATTTTTTATACCCCTAAGTGATAAGAGTGGCCCACCCCAACTTTTTTTTTTATTTTTTAGACAAATTTTTTATTTTAATTGTTTTATAGGGGGTGCATGTCCAAAATTTTCTTCTGGGTACACACTTTCATCACTTAAGGGACCTCTGTACAAAATTGCATCCTCCTAGTCCTAGAACGGATTTTACATAAAAATTATACAAATTTTTACCCTTAGTTTTACCCCCTTAAGGAATGAATTCCAAAAATCGCTCTAATTATTCAATTACGCTACATAATAAACCTCTGTGCAAATCATCATATATAATCATCATCATATTCCTTGAACAGAATTTATTGTTCCAGAACGTTCAACCCTTCATTTCACACCCTTAGAGGGCGAATTTCCAAAAATTGCTTCTTAGTGCTAAATTACGTTACATAAGGAACGTCTGCAAAATTCATACTTCTACAACCGATTTTAACAAATTTTTGTACAAATTTTTATCCCTTATTTTTTAGGGGATGCATGCCTAAAATTCGCTTCTAGGTACTCACTTTCATCATTTAAGGGACCTCTGAACAGAATTTCATACTCCTAGTCCTAGAACGGATTTTACATAAAAAATTATACAAATTTTCACCCCTAGTTTTATCCCCTTAAGGAATGAATTCCAAAAATCACTTTAATTATTCAATTACGCTACATAAGGAACCTCTGTGCAAATTCTCATATACCTTGAACAGAATTTATTGTTCCAGAACGTTCAACCCCTCATTTCACACCCTTAGAGGGCGAATTTCCAAAAATTGCTACTTAGTGCTAAATTACGTTACATAAGGAACGTCTGCAAAATTCATACTTCTAAAACCGATTTTAACAAATTTTTGTACAAATTTTCATCCCTTATTTTTTAGGGGATGCATGCCTAAAATTCGCTTCTAGGTACTCACTTTCATCATTTAAGGGACCTCTGAACAGAATTTCATACTCCTAGTCCTAGAACGGATTTTACATAAAAAATTATACAAATTTTCACCCCTAGTTTTACCCCTTAAGGAATGAATTCAAAAATCACTCTAATTATTCAATTACGCTACATAAGGAACCTCTGTGCAAATTCTCATATTCCTTGAACAGAATTTATTGTTCCAGAACGTTCAACCCCTCATTTCACACCCTTAGAGGACGAATTTCCAAAAATTGCTTCTTAATGCTAAATTACGTTACATAAGGAACGTCTGCAAAATTCATACTTCTAAAACCGATTTTAACCTTTTGTACAAATTTTCATCCCTTATTTCTAAGGGATGAATGTCAAAAATAGCTTCTAGGTACTCACTTTCGTCACTTAAGGAAACTCTGTACAAAATTTCATACTCCTAGAACTAACACTTATTGTACAAAATTTCAACCCCCAGTTTCACTACCCTTAGGCTATACATTTCCAAAAATCGCTTATCAATGTTCAAATGCGCCACATCTGTGCAAAAGTTCATACTCCTAGTAGGTACAGATTTTTTTTTTTGTATAATTACATCCCTTTATCTAATTACACCCCCTTATGGGTCGAATTTTAAAAAATTACTTAGTAGTGCTCATCTTAGAAAACGAATTAATATTCTCCGTATTTACTCCAGTTTCCTAATACTAGCACAGATAACACATAATCACACTAGTTAATTTTTTATTGGAATAGAAGTAATTTTTATTAGAAGGTACAAAAAAATTAAAAATCGAAAATTTTATTTTCATAGCTACGTTTTTTTTTTCATAGCCTTAGGATGCCTCATGTACTATCGAATATACGAAATATATAATCAATACATATTTCTTTAAATATCGAGAAATAAAATATGTTTGGCAACACCGTACGAAATATCGCCGCGCGTAGTCCTCAAAATTTAAAATATTAGCATTTTCAGGCTTCGATTATGTTCAAAAGCGCCACCGTATGACAAATCACTAAAGCTTCCACACGAGAGTTCTTAAAACTATAATATTCTTTGGTGCGACTCAAAAAGTGCATAATAAACAGTTCTAGCGACTGACAAGTTAAGCTCCTTAGAAACAGATCTTAATGCAAAACAGGCAGAGTTTATTTTTTTCGACAAAGCGTCCACTCACTTTCCCCAATTTTCATGTCGTAGAAGGCTGTCCGCAGAAAAGAATGACCTGAGGGCTAAAAGATTTGCATCAACTTAAGTTGAACCAATCCCATAGGCGTTGTGGAAGCGGTAGTACAACTTACTTAATAAACGTTCTTTAAGCTAGTGTGAAAGTGTTAAACCAGTGTGCTAGTGTGCTAATGTGAAACCAAACCAAACCAAACCACCCCGACCTACCCCTAGGTACCATCCCCTCACTTCTAATCTCATCAATACCATTTTTAAACCATTGCCATTTTAAAGCTAAAAATAAAAAATGTAGATAATAAAAAAGGCAACATAAAGATGTTTTACTAATCGTTCAGCCTTATTTTGCGATAACGCAAATTCTTCCTTATCATCTATTTTTTTACTTTCAACAAACAGGTATCTTAAAACAGCATATCTTTGCGTTTTTGCATTGTATCGATTTTCAAACGTTTGCAAATTTGGTGGTATTTCAAACGTTTATTTGATTGGCTTATTTGAAAGAAAAATGGTTTATAATGTGGAAAAAAGAATTCAAATAGTTTTTCTTTATGGTGCTGAAGGTATGTGTTATTTGAGAACGGCCCGTGCTTTCAATGAGAGAAGTCCGGATAAAAACGTAAGTCACGTTTATGTTAGAGATTTGATTTTAAAGTTTATAGAAACTGGGTCGGTTAAAAATAAAAAAAGGACAGGGCCCAGGATACCGAATGAAGAAATGCAGATGGAAGTTATTGGTCAGGTATCGGTCAATCCAGAAGCATCAACACGCCAGTTGGCATCAATCACAGGTATACCTCGAACATCTGTCAGGAGAGTATTGAAGATGCACAAATTCCATCCCTACAAAATGAAGATTCTGCAGGAACTTAGCGACGACGATCCAGATAGAAGGATTCAGTTCTGTGAACTAATGACGGAGGAAATTCGAAGAGAACCTTCACTCACTAAAAATATTTGTTTTAGTGATGAGTGCTCATTTTTTAAACGGAGTGGTGAATAAGCAGAACTGCAGATACTGGAGCGATGAGAATCCGCATATTGTTGTTGAAGGACACACCCAACATCCCAAAAAGCTAAATGTTTAGTATCGCTATCTTGAGATTAGAAGTGAGCGGGTGGCACCTAGGGGTGGGTCAGGGTGGTTTGAAAAATATATTATTTGCCTCATTAAGCTGGGTCCCAATTTGTAACTTAAGCTGAAAAAATCACTTTTTTATAAATGTCCACCTAATTTTTCGTGTAAGGGGTAGTTTTTCAATTTCACCCTAAAAACTTTATGACCATCGTTTAGCATTTTACATGGGCTTTCCAAAAAGGCACCACAAGTGGGGTGTTGCCCTTTAAAATTTTCAAGTGAGTAGGGGTGCCGCCTAAGGGATAGGTCGGGGTGGTTCATAAAATACGTCATATGTATTCCCCCTCGATATTATAGAAACGGTGTTTTTATTTTTTTGATATCTTTTTTGGTTTAAGAATTATAGCCATTGTAAGTTTTCAGTGGCCCACCCTGTATTACATTTTTTGTTTGTTGTTCTGTATTCATTGGTTTAGTATGTGATAAAATAGATCTAAGTGTATTTTGTGTTTTGAAAAATGTTTTTTTTGAAGAATGTCATACTATTAGCTTATTTAGTAAAGACGTTTACTCTTTCTGTAAAAGTTCCCCATTTACGATTCTTCCCCATTTCCAGACTTTTTATATATTCCTTGCGTTAGTCACTATATTCAATTTCGAAAGTTCGACTCCTGAGGCGACGAAAATTGAACCGATCTTTCCCTCTTCCTACTACTTTTTCTTTTCTATCTGGATGGCGACACGGCGTAGATGATGACAAAAGTCAAAGAGAAAGAGAGACGGAGAGCGTGTTCCCGTCGAGGAGGTCCAAGTATAGATTTTATTTAAGAAATTTGCAATATTACGTTTTTCTCCTCCAAGTTGTAGAACAGCGTTAAATCGAATAAAGGAATTCCGACGAAAGTTGTGTTTAGACTGAGGACGAGGGTCGAATAAAGGAAAAGCATCCGGATATCGAAGAGGGTTAGATGAATGGATGAAAAAAATTATTTCGGTTTTTGGATTTTCGAAATATAGAAAAGCCTTTTTCTTGTGTGAAGTAGAAAATGTTGTCGATTAATACATTTTCGCCCAAGTCGACATTAAATAAGAATTAGAAACCATTCTGTTTATAAGTCAAGCTGATTGATGTTATTTCACTATTATTTCAACACTGCTTGTTTTAAAAACCTGTAATATATGGCAGTGTTTTATAGAATTTTGAAAAAGATAAGATAAATTTGCTTTTGAATTCTAATAATAACTATTATTAAAACAATATATATTTCTTCAGGTCTAAATAACTTTGAAAAATACCTATATGGGTATTTCGCCACTGCAAGAAAATCTACAAAATAAAATATAGTACAAGCTCGGTATTATGAACACGAGCTGTCATGAACAACCCAGTAATATGAACACAATATTTTTTATTAAGGCTACTCTGTAATATGAACGTCGTAATATGAACGGAACAAATGAACTCGTTTGAATCTGTCTGGAATGCATATTACGTAATAGATACAATTTCATTTCAGTTATTCAACAGTTTTTCTTCGACAGTAGCAGGTTAAAGCTTGGTTTAAAGTGAACTTTAGTTTGGTGCATCTACACTCACCGGCAAAAAAACCGGCCACTAAAAACTGGTCCCAATTTCAAAGTTGAATTTCTCGCGAACCACTCATTAGATTTTGATGATTTTTTTTTCAATTGTAAATTAATTCCTTCTTAACGGATGCTACGACAGCAATTTTTATTCCGAATTTATTTTGAGCATATACAGAGCACAACAATAAGACGAAGTTTTTTGCCCGAACTTTGTAACACCCTGTAGGGTGCAGCAGCTGTAGTAGCTATTGCTCAATCAAATCACATTGTAGCCTCATCTTCTGTGAGCATTTTTTTTTTAATCACGACATTATGTTTGTTTGTATTGGAGATACGCTGCTTTAAACAAACGCATCGAAAAAAGCTTTAAAAACAAATCAAACATCACAACGTAGGTAAGTTTAATCGAAAACTAACTAAAACATGAAAATTAAAAAGAAAAGTAAAGAAATTTTAAGGGACTAATATCTAGTGTCCACTCGCCTGGTGAAATTTCCCGTTTCCGTATACCGATTCCAGGCATCCTGGACTGTTGTTCGAAATATACCCAGTACCCAGGGTATCGGAGACATAATGTTGACTTCGCCCATCCCCAATTAAAGCCACAATACGAGCAACATCCGTTACAGATAATGGCATTTCTTAATTTGACAGCCGTTGTTGTCATATTGCAAATACTCATAAATCCGTTTTCGCCTATGTCGCCTTGATTATTTATATATAAAACTTTCTGCCTGCGAAACATTTTTCAGAGACGTTCGTTTTAAAACAGCATATCTCTAATACAAAAAGAGATAATGTGGTGATTAAAAAAACAAAATGCTCACAAAAGATGAAGCTACAATGTGATTTAATTTGTAAGCAATATTTACTGCTTCTGCTGCTCCCTACAGGGTGTTACACAGTTCGGACAAAAAACTTCGTCTTATTGTTGTGCCCTGTATATGCTCAAAATAATTTCGGAATAAAAATTTCTGACGTAGCATCCATTAAAAAGGAATTAATTTACAATTTAAAAAAAAAATATCAAAATCTGTTAGCATCACCAGTCAACACTCGCGCTCCTGGTCGCTCGCATAATAGGGATCGCGAGTATTGGCCGTAGTTCGGCAAGTGACCAGCGACGATCGGTGGGAGGGCGCCACCGTCGACGCACAATGCTCGCTGAAGCCTGTCAGCCGCCGATCATTCACTTGTTCCGCGTGCGCCTGGCGTAAACAGCTGTTTGGTATTTTGTTCTCAATTTACGCCAAATAAACCCCTTTACTGTATTTTTGTGCAATCATTGAGTTAACGCCCTAGAGATTCATCGTCTAAAATCAGAAGTGGGATAGAACTTACACCACAATAAGCTGTTGAGTGGCATGGTGAAACTTGGAGGATGCAGTTGAATAAGATAAGTACACAGTTTCTAATTAGATTTACAAATCGAAAGTATTGGTTGCCTGTTTATGGCTTTGAAAGAGTACGAAAAGTTAATAGTTCAGTAATAATAATAATAAAGTAAATTTTCAAAGAAAATGAGTCACGGCGTCATGTCTCAAAAGTCAGGAAGCATTGCCGCATTTAGATTGAGCATTACAGCATTTATATTAAGCAGTTGAAGCCTGTATAAAGTTAAGGAGGGAAATATTACAATGATTATTATTAAAACAAGTATTTTCTGCATTATTTCATAGCGATTTAAGTTTAATTAAGTTTTTATAGTCTGAAATTGTCTGAATAAGTTTTAATAATCTGTTTATTACTGGTAAATACATTAGTACCAGAATGGTGGTTTAAAATATCAGCCACACCATTTATATTTTAATTCTGAATAAGTTTTTCTAATTGCATGACAAATAGCAATACAGGAAAGTTTTTGTCAATAAAAATATGGATCACATGCGACTCCCCTTCAAAATGGACTGATCCAAGTAGCGCACGGCGACTCCCCTTGAAAATGGACTAGTCCAACTAGCGCACGGCGATTCCCCTTCAAAATGGACTGATCCAAGTAGCGCACGGCGACTCCCCTTGAAAATGGACTAGTCCAACTAGCGCACGGCGATTCCCCTTCAAAATGGACTGATCCAAACTAGCGCGCACGTCACAATGATAGTCCGAGCGTCCGGGTAGAGCAAATACGTTTGAAATAAAGTATACGGAGGGTACCGCTTAAATTCCTGTCCCGATATTGAAGAATGGCTATAGAATTTCAATGCATTTCCTACATAAGTCTATCCTTGGTTTGTAGGAGGTTTGACTAAACAAGGATGAACCTATGTCTTGAAACCATTCGACTCGATTTTCTGTCCTCCTTCAATACTGGGACGTAAATCAGCGTAAATCCTCTCATTGCTCTTATGGGGAGGCCGTCGTGTATTTTATTTAAACGTATTTGGGGTAGAGAGTAGAGATGGGCGGTTATTGGTAAGAAACCGGTTATAGGTTGACCGGAATTATCTTTAAAAAATAAAAACTTGACAAAATTAACCGGTTGTTCAAGTAACCTAACCTGGCAAAACTAAATATTTAGTTTTCCTATAGGTTTACTTACCTCTACACTCCATAGGTCTACTTCAAATTTAGATAATAAACTTAGTTAAATCGCATGATTAAATAGAGATTGTAGCAATGTAAGTATGTATATGTACAAAATGAATTTAAATAAAAATGCTAACCTAATTTTTTTTGAGTAGACATGGATATGATATTAAAACTAGTAATTACTTAACGTTCAAATAAACCACACAACTCACAAGTTCTACAATCTACAACCAAGTTATTTTAATCAAATACCAAAGAAAAATAAGGAGACTGAATGAATAAATAATGAAAGAGTATCTTCATTCGTTACTTGAACTTCAATTTTGTATTCTTAGTCTAAGCTTCAAGAGAGACTTCAAACTACAAATAAAATATATTTACGGTGAAACTGGGCGAAACCATGGAAAACTTTTGAAGAACCGTTGAAATTCCGTTAAAGTCGGTTAAAATTTAAATATAGAATTTAGAGAATCTATTTGAAGTTAGGTTCGTATCACTTGGCTAGCTGGTGGCTAGTAGTAGTCTATGGCATTAGTACTTTGTTTTACGGCCTGACCTGTCAGGGCCATTCGGCTGTTGTTTTGATTATTATCAGCGTTCGCCTGATGCCTGATTTAATTTTGACATTTGATGTTTGATGTCATATATTTTCGTTTTGGGAGCGGGAGCGGGATCTCCCGTTATCGTCAAAATATCGGGAAAATCCGTGCCGTTCGCTTCTTCGAAATTTACGATTCAAACAGCTAATATTTAATTGTTACTTGTTTTAAACAAGTACGATTTTTTTTAAAAAAATAACCGGCTATAGGTTATTGAACGTAATGCAAGGTTATTAGGTTAACTGGTAAAAAAAACTACCTTTAAATAACCGGTTATTTTAGAGGAAAATACCGGTTATTCAAAAAAACCGGTTACTTTTGCCCATCTCTAGGGCAGAGGTGACCAGAATCTGCATTTTCCACATTACTGCAGGTAAAATAGTTTGTGTATTGTTTATAATTTGAATAGATCTTTCAACGATATGTTTTGTTCATTATAGTCGAGGGCTAGTATTTGATTACGTCTTGGAAAATAGGTAATTTTAAAAGTATTTTCATAATATGTTTAATGAACGTCACAGCCTATTTGTGAGCAGCCTGTTGATTTACGATGGGTTGTACGGGACTTGTTGTGGTCCTGTTCTGTAGGGTCAACTTGTTGAGGGTCTTTTCAGGTGTGGAATTAATGTACACTGCTGTTTTTTAATAACTTAACTTTAATTATGATGAAATAATTACAATAGTGACCCTAAGGGAAACTGTCTAAAATAAGTACGCGTCGAAGAGTAAAAAGGTAAAGAGGCAAAAAGAGTTGAAGAGCAAAGAGTAAAGTATGTCAAGTAAAGAGTAAAGTGACAGAGCAGTTGTCTTTCATTTCTTTTAAATAATATCTAAGCTACAAAATGCCAAGAGGCCTGGAATGAGTTAGATAATCTTAAAAGTGAAGGTAAAGTTGTATCATTAAACTTTGTTGAATTGTTTTGATATATTGATGTTTTGATCATGCTGAAATGCCTTGGCCTCTGAGCTCGTGTTTTGCGTTAGAAACGTCGTAGCCATGCCACAGGATTCAGCCTCTGAATCTGTGTTTAAACTGTACTAAGTTATACTTAAAGTTGATCTAATCTCGATTGTTCCATGCTAGTGCGCCTTAACCGCTGAACCCGTGTTTTGCATTAGAAACGACGAGGTCATGTTAATGGGCTCAGTGTTGTATCATTAAACTTTGCTGAATTGTTTTGATATATTGATGTTTTGATCATGCTGAAATGCCTTGGCCTCTGAGCTCGTGTTTTGCGTTAGAAACGTCGTAGCCATGCCACAGGATTCAGCCTCTGAATCTGTGTTTAAACTGTACTAAGTTATACTTAAAGTTGATCTAATCTCGATTGTTCCATGCTAGTGCGCCTTAACCGCTGAACCCGTGTTTTGCATTAGAAACGACGAGGTCATGTTAATGGGCTCAGTGTTGTATCATTAAACTTTGTTGAATTGTTTTGATATATTAATGTTTTGATCATGCTGAAGTGCCTTGGCCTTTGAGCTCGTGTTTTGCATTAGAAACGTCGTAGCCATGCCACAGGATTCAGCCTCTGAATCTGTGTTTAAACTGTACTAAGTTATACTTAAAGTTGATATTTTGAGTTGATCTAGTCTCGATTGTTCCATGCTGGTGCGCCTTAACCGCTGAACCCGCGTTTTGCATTAGAAACGACGAGGTCATGTTAATGGGCTCAGCCTCTGAGTCAATGTCGTGTTTAGATGATTATCGAACTGTTTTATTATGTTGAGTTTTGAGACAATTTATGGGCTGAAATGTTGTGATGTAAATAATCGGTCTTGTGACGTGTTGTTTAAGTCACCTGCGGCGCGGCGTTAGTACGATGTCGTTGATTCTGTTAAATCAAGTTGTGTTTGTTAAAGAATGTGGTTCTCTGGATGAAAATATAGATTTTCAGAGTGAGTTGTTGGACCTCAATGATCGTCGGGACGCCGAAGTGTCAGGATTGGCCGTGTTAGCATCACCAGTCAACACTCGCGCTCCTGGTCGCTCGCATAATAGGGATCGCGAGTATTGGCCGTAGTTCGGCAAGTGACCAGCGACGATCGGTGGGAGGGCGCCACCGTCGACGCACAATGCTCGCTGAAGCCTGTCAGCCGCCGATCATTCACTTGTTCCGCGTGCGCCTGGCGTAAACAGCTGTTTTGTATTTTGTTCTCAATTTACGCCAAATAAACCCCTTTTACTGTATTTTTGTGCAATCATTGAGTTTAACGCCCTAGAGATTCATCGTCTAAAAAAATCTAATGAGTGGTTCGCGAGAAATCCAACTTTGAAATTGGGTCTAATTTTTGGTAGGCGTTTTTTTTTTGCCGAAGAGTTTATGTAGTTATCCTTCTATTCGCGTGAAGTTGAGAAACATTGAACTTGAAATGGTTAAAGTGAAAGGAAAATCGAATTGTTTGTCACTCTCGAAAAAAGCACAAATTTTAGAAGACGTTAATAAAGGTTTGAGTGTTACCGTACTGGCGCAGAAGTATGGCATTGCTACTACAAGTCCACTTTTTGTCTTATTAAAAACAAAAGAGATCAAATTCTTGAAAGGGTTAGCAATACATTAAAACCAACCCAAAAATGCACACTAAAAAAGGCTGAATTGCCGGAATTGGAGATGCGACTTGATGGTTTCTTGCTCAACGTGAGAGGAATATACCAGTTTCATGTGACTTGATAAGGCAAAAAGCGTTAAGTTTGAGTGTGAGTTTAAATGTTGAGTTTAAATTTTGAGTTGGTGGTTTTAAAGCAAATTTTTTTCATATTTTTGTGCAAAGGATTTGAAATAAATGTATTCTCAAAATCATAAAAACTGTTTGCAGTTTGACTATGTTTTTTAATATTTTTGCGACCTTCATTAGTATGAACAGTTTCCGCAATATGAACACATCAGGATTTTTCGTGTTCATATTAGCAAACTTGTACTGTAGTTATTTTTTGTAAGCACTGCTGCGTTAATCCAAACGGAAACTACTTGTTAGCAGTTAGGTTTACAGATATACAAATTTGCCTAACAAAACGTTTCGGAAAGTTTATCTCATTCTGTTATCGGAACCAAAAAAATACAGAGAATAAAGAAAAAAACTAGTTAAAATATTTAAATTCAACTATTCGAGAACACTTCAGTTTTTTAAAACAGATAGGTCTACAAAAACCGTTGACGTTGATTTTTTTTTGTACGTTAGGCAAATTTTTATATCTGTAAACCTAACTTCTGACAAGTAGTTTCCGTTCGGATTAACGCAGAAGTGTTTGCAAAAAATAACTATTTTATTTTGTAGATTTTCTTGCAGTGGCGAAATATCCATATAGGATTTTTTTGGAGAGATGAATCCGTCACATAGGTATAGACATTTTTTAAATAACTTTGGTTTGAAAAAGGATATCAAGATGTCTTTAATATCAGCTAAAATTCCATATACTGTCGTATTTAATTTTTTTGAAAAAAAAACGCGTAATGTTAATGTGTTAAATTGTAAGACAGCGCCCCCTAGCGTTTACGTTCAAAAGATTATTTTTATTGTTTATCTGGTGTTATATAGAGTAAGAAACGCCCTTTTAAACGAGCTCATGTTGGATTTCGATCATCCAATCCGGAGTTATTAACATTTAAATAAAATCCGATCTAACCTTCCCCCACGTCTTTATTTTAGCAGATAGGGGAAAATGGTTCTAACAAAAAGATCCAAAATTTACTGAATATTATGAAGCTATTATTTATAGTACATGGTATCTAGACAAAATTTCTTAAAAATTCCATTTTGTTATATTCTATAACAGTTACGCCCCCTAGCAATATCTCATGGCTTCTTTAGTTATAAATATTTTTTCCGTAAGCCGTACTACTAATACTTTCCGAGATACAGCCGAGAGCTATTCTTAGTGGGACACCCTATACACTCTAATTAGATAAAATAATATTGTTTTCATACATTTGTCAATAATACTAAT
Source organism: Sitophilus oryzae (assembly GCF_002938485.1). Taxonomy (NCBI): domain Eukaryota; kingdom Metazoa; phylum Arthropoda; class Insecta; order Coleoptera; family Curculionidae; genus Sitophilus; species Sitophilus oryzae. The sequence goes on along the minus strand of NW_022147432.1, from coordinate 802,368 downwards.
CCTTAAGTAATATCAATTACATAAAGGTCTAAAGCTTAAATGTAATCAATCTTTCATTTGACCCTGCTTATTTATATAGATACAAAAAACAACAAAGATACAAAATATGAAGCCATAATATAATTGTTTTGTAAAACAATACATGGAGTGAAATATATCGTGTTTTTTGTGGCGCCACTCTCATTTGTAACAAGACACTGTTGGAAAAATTTATTGAAAGGGTCGGTCTTCAACTTACCTTTTGAAAAAGTTCAGGAGTTACAAAAGAAGTTCAAGAAGCATAAAATAACAATGGTAATCGCGGTTGTAATAAATTATAATAATGCCGTGTTGGTAAAATGTATTCTTTCTTATTTTATACATAGTGAGTCTTAAATAAGTGCAAATATTTTTAGGGGTAGTATACAGGGTGGTCCAAACTCTATTCCGAAAACTCCGACAGCATATTTTACTGATAAAAATAAGTAAAAAAGTTTATATAAATGTACGTCCTAAAACGCTTAGTTTCGGAGATACAGGGTGTAAAAGTTTCATTGTTATTTCGATTTTTTCCAAATAATTTCTGAAGCAACGTCAATATTTGGATGAAAATTGGTGTCTGGGAGTTTTTTGACATGAGAAATCTGATTTTGATGTCAACATGACTCCTATTTGTAGGGGGCGTCACCTACATGTGTTTTAACTGTTTTGAAGAGTAATATGTTTTTCTACGTACCTGTATAAAACTACTAAGTGAAAAAATATACATTTCCGTGATTTTCTACGTAAAATATGTTTCTTGGTAAAAATCGCTACAAGCAACCGTTCACAAGATATTTGCAATGGAAATAGTCAGTACATGTCATTATTGACTAAAAATAAACATGTTGAGTAGATATAGTTATTTTACTGAAATGAGAAATTTGGGAACTTTTTATTTTTTAAACTAATCATAAATTTTTCTTCGAAAAAATGATGATAAAACAGTTTCTGTTGAACTTTTGGCACAAAGATATTTCAAATTTGTGATTTTAGTCTAATAACTATTTAGTCAACATTTTCAATTTATGTCAATGATGACAGGTATTGGTAATTTCGATTCCAAATATTACCATTACTCGTAGCGATTTTTACCAAGAGACCTTCTTTACGTAAATGTATATTTTTTAACTAGCTAGTTTTATACAGGTACGGACGAAAAGTTATTACTCTTCAAACCAGCTAAAAAATGCGTAGGTGGCGCCCTCTACAAGTAGGAGCCATATTGACATCGAAATCAAATTTCTCATGTCAAAAAACTCCCAAACATCAATTTTCATCCAAATATTGACATTACTTCAGAAATTATAAGGAAAAAATCGAAATAAAAATGAAATTTCTACACCCTGTATCTCCGAAACTAAGCATTTTAGGACATACATTTCTAAGAAGTTTTTTACTTATTTTTATCTGCAGAATATGTTGCCAAAGTTTCCGGAATACAGTTCAGACCACCCTGTATTTCGATCCCAGAAACAGGGTTATGAGGTTTTTTCTCAAAAAAATTGAAAATTTGGAATTTGGAAGGCTTTTTAATTTTTTTTAGTTTTTAGTTAAAAACATTTAGTTGATTACATGGTAGCAGAATAGGTAGCAGATTAACTTTACAAGAAAGAAAATCCACAAAAAAATCCAGAGGTTCTGAAAATATGAAGAAAAACTCCCTGAAAGATTTTCAAAGTAAAATAACTCGGTTATGAAGGACTTATTTGAAAAACGGTAAAATGAAAATATGTTTCTCTTATCGAGATCTACAGCCCTGAAAATATTTACACTTATTTAAGACTGACCCTGTATAAAAACGTTTGATTTTTTTTTCTTTTGGGTCAAAATTGAAACAAATAATTTAATTATACACGTAGATAACTAAAAATTGCACTTAAAAAAATTTAAAATAATTCCACATAAAGGAAGACTTCGATATCATGAGGCCCCGATCATGTTTGTTCAAATTAACAACTCAGTTCAGTTGTCAAAGCAATATTTATCTATTAGAAACAACAATATTAAAGGTGTATTTATTCAGACCAGTGATACTATTTTCAACGAACAAAGTATTAAAGTACCAAGAATTTTTCTAAACAAACCCAATCCAAAAGTCCTTACTTACAATGAAGTCTCCCAGTGTCACTCAAAACATCATAATTGTTCAAACTGGAAAATGTAGAGAATGGAAGTTCGGCACAACAGTTGTCCTAAGATAATTATCTATACCTGGATATATTAAAGGTTGATTCTCACTATACCTTCCATATCAGCTCCCTTCCGTTTCCCTTCCGTTCACATAAAATATTATATCATGTAAATGAATAGGACAATGCACACTATCCCTTCCGTTTCCCTTCCGTTCCATATCGTTTCCTTCCATACATTTTTTTTGACGGACGGACTGAAGCGTGTGGGAAACAGCGTTGTTAAGCTCATACATTTGTACCAACTCTGTTAAAATTTTGCTGATATTTATTTATTGTTTCACCACTTAATTAAATTACCTTTAATTCTATTACCTTTTTCAAAAGATACACATTTTTAAAATAAAACTTTCGTTTTTTTTTCGATATAAATTGTACAATAAAAGTATGGAACTGATATGGAACGGAAGCTTACAATAAAAAATAATAAAAAAAAACAGTGTGTGCACTATGTGCGCATATTTGAAGTGATACTTCTAACTAACAGCTATTAAATTGAAGGATTTGAAGGATATATATTTTTTATGAATACTTGTTATAAACTTCAAAAAAATTGGAGTTAATATAAAACCGTTACTATTCCAGCTTAAAAATTTGATGTTTTTTTTTTAATTTTTATTAAACATTTCATAGAAATTAAGATAGCGACAAAACTTTATAGGCAAATGTTAGCGTTATTCTAGGCACAATCAAAGAAAGCAATATACGCTTAGTCCCAGAGATGTTACAGCGTAGTTATTTTGCCATAGAAGGGAAAAACGAGAGTAGCCCACGCGTAATTGCATTTTTCTCTGTTAGCAAAATATGTTAACGATTTATTAAAAGAAAGACCCTTACTAGTTCGGTGACAGAATGACCCGTGGCCCATGGCTAACGTCATGTTGGTAATGAATGACGTAACCTCAAATCAAGAATCGTGTTTTTTGAATCCTGGATATTAAAGATTTATTCAAATCCCTGGAATCTGGGTATACCCTACTATTCTAACTCCCTAGCTACTATTCTTGATATAAAAAGTGCATTTTTGATTATTTACTTGGGCTAGGATATTAAAATATTGGTTAAAATATGGTTTAATTGTAGTACATAAATAGACGTAAGTATGGTTATTTGTATAGATATTTATAAAGCTTACTATCTATTTTGCATTTTCAGTTTTTGATGAGACAATTGATTTTATTTGTGAAATACCCACAAAAAACCTACTAATGAATCAAAAATAGTGTCTTTACTGCGTAATAGATCATTCCTGCTAGTTTTTAGACCATTTGAAGACTACATGGGAAAAACCAGATGTCACATTTTTCTAAAAATTAAGATAGCGACACTACTTCATAGGAAAATGTTAGCGTAATTCGAATCAATTTAGTGTTCTTACCTATTATCGTTCAAATCCATGTTAATAGAAATAAATATTTTGGATTTTTGGTTTGGTTTGGTTTGGCTCTTAGACTATAACATTTAGCAATAATGTCAAAAACAACAACTGCCTGTCAAAAACGTTTCGTTTCCGAGCCGTCGCGCGTCGCCTTCCTTTTTGCCGACGAACCGAAGTGCCGCTGCTCTATATTAAAAGTGATGAAACTTCTCGTTCCATAGAAACGGGCCTTTATGTTCGCCCAAGCTTTACGAGAGAATATTAAATTGATGCAAATTTTAACTCTTTATATCCGCACTTTATGAGATTTAACTAAAAGCCATAACGCGAGAGCTTGTACACAATGAAGGGTAATTTACAAAGTTTATGTGTGCGACTCTTCTTCTTCTTCTTGTTTTTTGGGAGCGCTCGGCTCTGTGCTCTATCTCTCTCGCTCCCCTTTATTTCTCTCTGTGTGTGTGTATGTTTTAATTAGCGACAGTCCGCGTTATGCCCGGAGTCTCGGTTTACGTATATTTGCAGCTGCGATTAGGAGTTTTAATCTGATTGAGGAGATAGCTTATGAAATATGACCTAGTTGAGAGTTTAGCCCGTTTGCGGCGCTTATATAATAATGGATTGCTTCGTAGCTGGAGATAATAGTGCGGTTTTGTATATTTTATGGCTGAATGTGGCGTTTTATATTTTAAAATGTCTTCGTTGCTTATTTCGTAAATCCACACATACAAATTCTTTTCTACATATGGGGAAATTATTTGGTAACGGATTTATTTATTTATTCCTTTCTTGTGTATGTACTCATTATTGCTAAAGACCGACCAAATGTGATTTTTTTGGCCGAAGCCCGAATTTCGGTCTATGGGTCACCTTCGGCGGATGCAGAAGCCGAAGATTTTTATGAAGTTGTAAATTTAAATAAAAAACAAAGGTATGATAGGATAAGATGAAAGAAGGTCGAAAATTAAAGCATCATGTTTTGAATATTGAAGTGTAATTTACACACAATGAAGGGTAATTATCAAATTCTCTTAGTAATAAAATAAAAAAACAGGATATTTCATATTGTAATAATCAACATAAGAAATATTCTAAAATATACAGGATCGTCCGAACTTCATATTCTGCAGATAAAAATAAGTAAAAAAGTTTATATAAATGTATGTCCTAAAATCCTTAGTTTTCTTAGTATGCAGGGTGTAGAAATTTCATTTTTATTTCGATTTTTTCCAAATAATTTCTGAAGTAACGTCAATATTTAGATGAATATTGGTGTCTGGGAGTTTTTTTGACATGAGAAATTTGATTTTGATGTCAATATGACTCCTATTTGTAGGGGGCGCCACCTACATATGTTTTGACTGTTTTTAAGAGTAATAACTTTTCGTCCGTACCTGCATAAAACTACTAGGTGAAAAAATATACATTTCCGTTATTTTTTACGTAAAAAAAATATCTTGGTAAAAATGGCTACGAGCAACCGTTCTCGAGATATTTGGAATGGAAATAGTCAATACATGTCATTATTGATAAAAAAATAAACATGTTGAGTAGATAGTTATTTGACTGAAATAGTAAACTTGGGAACTTTTTATTTTTTAAATTAATAATAATAATAATAGCTCCCGTATATAGCATTTAACGCCTTGGGAGTACCAAGGTACAACTTGCCATACTAGAGCCGTTCGGTATACAGGTACGGACGAAAAGTTATTACTCTTCACACCAGTTAAGAAATATGTAGGTGACGCCCTGTATAAGTAGGAATCATATTGACATCAAAATCAAACTTCCAGACACCATTTTTCATCTAAATATTGACATTACTTTAGATATTATTTGGAAAAGACAAAAATAAAAATGAAACTTCTATACCCTGTATCTCCGAAACTAAGCATTTTAGGACATACATTTATACGAACTTTTTTACATATTTTTATTTGCAAAATATGCTGCCGAAGTTTCCGGAATACAGTTCGGACCATCCTGTATATTGCTTGTAGCTCAATATTCAAAATTGAAAATTTTAATATTATAATTCAGAAAGAGTAGCCTCTCTGGATTTCTTCATAATAAATTAGCTCTTCGATCAGCGTAAAAAAGACCAGCAGATCTAAATAAAATTGTTCAATAGCCACACTCGCTGGTGGAGATGATAAAAACTTATTGACTGCAGCCTCTAAAGGAATGTACGGACTTGAATCCCAATAATAGAAAGATGTCACCACTTCTTAAAAGCAAAGATTCTCGTAAGTACGAATTTAGGTAATTTCCATATTGGTAAATTAAAGTAAACGTACCTGACCGTCAGACGAGTCGTCATTGACCAAAGCCGATTAATCGGTCGGTTTCTAATTATTGTACAATGGGGTGTTTTTCCAACACAGTATAAAATTGAAAAATAATAGCATGTTGTTTTACCAACTCACATTGGTGCACCCTACTCATCCTGTATATGTACTAATCTACACACATGGCCAAAATTATTGCATATAACGATCGTTATATTTTTTATTTTATTTTGGACCTAATATGATTCTTTTTATATTTTTGGACATATTGGCTTACTACACGACTAACTAATATAAAATTAAAAATCTAAGTGCAACTAGGCTGTTTTTATAATTTTAAAATATTGAAAACAATTTTAATTATTTCTCACAACTAATAGTCCAGTACTGCCTCTTCGAGCCTCAATGCATGCTGTGAGACGACGTGGCATGCTCTCTATATTAAGTTTTCCAGAAGATGTTGAGGAATGGCTTCCCATGTTTCGCGCGCAGCAATTTTCAATTCATTTAAGGTACGGGGGGGATCATTCCTTTTGGCAATATGGCGTTTTAGCATGACCCAAGCCTGCTCGATCACATTCATATCTGGAGACATCGGTGGCCACCACAGCTTTCTTATACTCTCTTCTTCACAAAATTCGCGAACCGCTAAAGTGCGATGGGGAGGAGCATTATCGTCCATGTAAACAAATTCATCCCCCACTGCCCCTCGAAATGGACGCACAATAGGCTCTAAAACGTCTCTAAGATATGAGGCACCTGTCAATGTGCCATCAATAAAAACAGGAGTTCGAACTCCGTGCAATATATCTGCCGATACCATAATGCTTCCCCCTTGAAAGGGGACACGGGGTTGAGCTGCATTCAAGCGTGCTCGTCTTCCAGATGCTCTCCAGACCAAAGTTCATCGCGAGTCTGACCTAGGCTTATTCTTGTTTTATCATTAAACATGACGAAATTCCAATTAGGTCCATTTGCTCTCATCTTCTCAGCCCATTGTAGTCGCGTAATTTTGTGCTGTAAATTAAGCTTCGGAACACGTAGAGGCCTCCTTAAATGTAATCCTCTGTCATGAAGTCTTCTTGCTATGGTCTTTCTTGAAACATTTACTCCTTCAAGGCGAGCTAACTCATTTTTGATTAATTGAAAAAAAATAATGTATATTTTAAGTAATATTTAAACCTTAGTGCAATATAATCAGATAATATAATAACATTTAAACAGTCTTTCGGAAATTAAGATGAGTCTAAAATTTTAAGAAACCGAAGTAACTTCTTCAGATTCCGGCTAGTAAATCAGTCCGTTCATAGTGAGACCCGACACAATTACGGCAGTATTTAAATTCTAGCTCTTCGATAAGGTACCGGCTAAAATTTATCGTCCAAGGAGCAAAAGAAAAGTGGAAGAATTTTCCATAAATTACCGCGTTGCCTTACGAAAATTCCTCCTTCTTCACTCGAAAAAAAAACTTTTATTATAGTTCATTTAAAGTGGCGCGTTCCGAATAACAAGTCCGGTGCTTCATAAATTTATCATAAGATTTAGTAGGTACCGTATGATTGAGGAGAAAATGTAATACATTTAAGAATTAGACAGAAAAAAATGATACTATTTTATTATATTATCTGCATTGCATGCACGGCACCATGATTATAAAAAAGAATAATCTACTATTTCGATTACTAAGTAAATCTAATAAACGGTGCACTTAAGAATAAAGTTTTTTAATTACTATAGAGTAACATATCGTGCAATTGCCAAGTCATTATAATTACTATAGAAATAAAGATGACTAATATTGATACTAACAATTTGAAACAAAATTGTTGAATAGGTGCTTAAAGAGAGACTAAATAAAATAAACTGAAAAAAATGTCTATACCTATGTGGCGGAATCATCTTTCCAAAAAAAAATCCTTTTATGGGTATTTCGCCACTGCACTGCCAGAAAATCTACAAAATAAAATAATTATTTTTTGTTTTTTGTAAACACTTTTGCGTTTGGTTTACCTAAACGGACGCTGCTTGTCAGAAGTTATGTTTACAGTAATACAGTAATACAAATATACAGTTAATTTATACTTATATTAAAATACAGTTATGTTACAGTAATACAAATTTGCCTAACAAAGAAAAAAATGCTTAACGTTTCGGAAAGTTTATCTCTTTCCGTCGTCGGAAGCAAAAAAATACAAAGACTAAAGAAAAAAAAATATTTAAAATATTTAAATTCAACTATTCGAGAACACTTTACTTTTTTTAAAACAGATACGTCTACAAGAAACCGTTGACGTTCTGTTAAAATTACATTTTTAACTTGATATTTAAACTTCAATATTAACAATTACTACCTGATAACAATTACTTAATAAAGTAAAACCAAAAAGCCCCAAACTTTCTGTATGATTATTTTTAAATTTTACGTATGTTATATTTATTTATCTTGTTGTATATATTGTTCTTTAAAATCAAAGAAGCGATTGCCATACATTACTAACATCTACCGATGCATGAGCCTTACATTTATTTTTATTAGATTGAATTAAAAACCAATGAATGCAGAACAACAAACAAAAAATGTAATATACCAAATACCCTGTGAATGCGATAAATTTTACATTGGTGAAACATCTAGACCCTTAAATGTTAGAATTAAAGAACATAAAGATTATTTAAGACAGGGAGATTTTCAAAAATCTAAGATTTGTCAGCATTCCTGGGACACAGGGCACAGAATAAATTTTAATAACGCCAAAATTATAATGAAAGAAGCGATAGCCTCTAAAAGAAAAATAAAAGAGGCTTTTTTAATTCAATCTAATAAAAATAAATGTATTGCTCATGCATCTGTAGATGTTAGTAATGTATGGCAATCGCTTCTTTGATTTTAAAGAACAATAGATACAACAAGATAAATAAATATAACATACTGTTACGTTTTTCGTCGGTTCCGTGTGGAGAGAAAGTCACAATTTATTTAAACACAATTTATTTAACACTAATTATCAAACAATAACAATTAAAAAAACTTAAAGAACTATTTATAACTTATTTACAATTTATCTAACAGGAATTTATTTTGAATTAGGGCGGCGATTGTAACTGAGATAACTTTCCGAAACGTTAAGCAATTTTTTTTCTTTGTTAGGCAAATTTGTATTACTGTAAACAAAACTTCTGACAAGCAGCGTCCGTTTAGGTTTAACGCAGAAGTGTTTACAAAAAAATAATTATTTTATTTTGTAGACTTTTTTGCAGTGCAGTGGCGAAATACCCATAAAGGATTTTTTTGGAAAAATAAACTGACTTGGTTTTACGCGAGATCTCACAACTTTTTATAGCGGAGGAATTGTGTTGCGAGACTTGGAATTTTTTTACATTCTATGTTTATGAGGGGATCTTATTTCTTTTTGTAGCTTATCCTTCTATTTTTTTTTCGATAAATCCTTGAATTATTGTTTAAGATATGTATTTAATATTTTACAATTAGAATATTAACCAAAATAAAATAAAATAAATTATGCCTCGAAATAAAATTATCTTCGATGCAGCCTAGAACTCGGGCCTCCCGAGTTCGGCCATCTGAACTAGAGGAATATTTTGCCGCCGCGCTATCAAGGCTTGGTCGAAATATGTTCAAGCCTAGCATTTAACATATTAAACTAAAAAAAAATTACGGACTTCATTACAAGTTAAAGTCTGACTAGAAAAAAAATCATAATCCTTGAATTATTGTTGGTACATTGATATATATACAATTTCTCGACTGGAAGGCCACTTACCGGTAGCGGCTAGACTGCTAACTATTAATCCATAAGGATTTTCCTTTTGTTATAAGCTTAAAGCTACCTAAAATTCTAAATTTGGAGTTTGTGACACATCTAGAAGTTCCTTAGAATTTGGATAATCTGTCAGTGAGTCAGTGTCAAAATTAAAGAAATTTGAGAAGCGATAATTCATAAACTATGAGGGATAATTACTAGATATTTTGGTAACCTAGCCAGCTATAGTATGTCTTCAAGTGTTGTGAAAATTAATATTCTTGCGTTATCCACAACGAAGTTACAGGGTGGTGAAAAGTGCCGCTAATACCTTCGAGAAAAGGATGGTACGGCTGTGCTCGACTTGGCGGGGGCACTGCCGTGCCCCCAGATAGCGAGGGGCTCTAGTTTACTGCAACTTGTGTACAACATGTGAAGTTGGAGTTAATCTTTAAAGTTTTGAAGTCAAAAAAATGTAAAAATTCTCCATAAAATATCGCGTCTCCTTGCGAAAATGCCTCGTTTCTCACTTGGAAAAACTTTATTATAGTTTATTTAAAGTGGCGCGTCCCGAATATCAGGACCGGGGCTTTAATAAATTCAGGCGACTTTTCACTTGGGTGCGGCGTCGTAATGGAGAAAAATCGCCAATTAGGGGTTTGCCCGCCGACAACTGAATATTTCTCGTCATGGAAAAGTTTACGGAGAACGGGACTAAACCGGTCCGGTTTTTTATTATTAAAATGTTCTAGGTTTTTACTACGGTCTGCCAGACACGACTTTTGCGCTACTGTCAACGGCTAATCAGGATTAATTTCTTCGTAAACATAATTTGTTTTTATTTATCATACTATTTAGAAAGTCACAACATGCCAGGGTTTAGTTTCTATAGTAAGATATTACAAAATGAAAACAACAAAATACCATTAGAACACCACCCAAAATTAAAGAGACGCTAGTATCATTTCTTTAATTATAACCACATCACATAAACATAACACAACTTAAAAGAAAAAAGAAAAAAACTTTAGATTTTATAAAAAAATATCTAAATCTATGTGGCGGATTCATCTCTCCAAAAAAATCCTTTATGGGTATTTCGCCACTGCACTGCATGAAAATCTACAAAATAAAATAGTTATTTTTTGTAAACACTTCTGCGTTAAACCTAAACGGACACTGCTTGTCAGAAGTTATGTTTACAGTAATACAAATTTGCCTAACAAAGAAAAAATTCTTAACGTTTCGGAAAGTTTATCTCTTTCCGTCGTTGGAAGCAAAAAAATACAAAGAATAAAAAACTATTTAAAATATTTAAATTCAGCTATTCTAGAACACTTTACTTTTTTAAAAAAGATACGTCTACAAGAAACCGTTGACGTTCTGTTAATGACATTATATCAAGTTAAACTTCAAAATTAACAATTACTACCTGATAACAATAAGGTAAAACCAAAAAGCCCGAAACTTTCTGTATGATTATTTTTAAATTTTAGGTATGTTATGTTTATTTATGTTATGTTCTTTAAAATCAAAGAAGCGATTGCCATACATTAACATCTACAGATTATGCATGAGCAATACATTCATTTTTATTAGATTGAATTAAAAAAGCCTCTTTTATTTTTCTTTTAGAGGCTATCACTTCTTTCATTATAATTTTGGCGTTATTAAAATTTATTCTGTGCCCTGTGTCCCATGAATGCTGACAAATCTTAGATTTGTGAAAATCTCCCTTTCTCAAAATAATCTTTATGTTCTTTAATTCTAAGATTTAAGGGTCTAGATGTTTCACTAATGTAAAACTAAAACATCCAAAAATATTTTAATAAAAAGGTACTCTTAACCATATTGTCAAAAAATGTAAAACGACACCATTTCAAATTTATATAAATGCTCGTTGAAAGTAAAACATAATTGATATAAAAAGAAATATTTTTTTAATAATTCTCATTAAATGATACTAAAAAGCTGATCCGCATTACACATCAAACAGCTCATTAAGTCGAGCTACTGAATAAAAAAAACACTCCTCCAAGTCGACTGCCTCTCCAACCCCAACCGAACAAACCAAAAAAGACTTTTATATATTTTTTTTCCTCTCCAAGAGAAATCGTAAATATTAAAAAGCTTTTTATTGCGTTCTTTAAAAAGACGCCATTTGACTCTTAATAAGGTTACCCAGTCACATCTCCTGGTTGAAAATGGGACCTTCTTCCGACAAAAGAAGCATTGTTATTCCTGCCTACAAAAATTTTAATAACATCGAGTCAATAATTTTTATTCTACGTAAGGTCCTAAAATATCCTGGAGTAAAAAATACACACACGGTTTTGCCATCCTTGATGTTACACTATACATTTATTTAAGGATGTATTAATCGGATATTATAAATCAATAGTTATTATTTATACAAGACGATAAAATGGTATTTTGTTGTCGACCGAAAAGATTAATTCACGAGCAATAAAATCGCGAGTGAATTAATTTCGGGACACGATAATGCAATGGTGGTTCTCGTCGTGTATAAAACAATATTTTTTCATAGCGAGTTACGTTTTAAAAATATTCAGAAATTATTATTTCAATGAATTTATTACGAGTAGAAAAAATATTGTGCTGGGTTGGCGTTGGTTTCTATGTAATTTGACAAATAAATAAATCTGTCTCTTTACTTGTCAGTTTTCAGTCAATATTTTTTAATTCTCTTTCGTGTCGATTGCTGATTCAATTGGAGCCAGAAATGGCTCAAGATGAAATAAGTAAATTACCAAGAGATATTCAGGCTGAGGCGACAAACGCCATATCCAAACTACTTTCATTTAAATCCCTAATAACTTATGAAAAGGAATACAAAAAATTTCAAAAATGGAAGCAATTAAAAAACGTGCGAGAAGAAATAAAGATTTTAACCTATCCTCGCTGTTAAAGTATCATTTAATCTACCCTTGCGGTTAAAGTACTATTTTATCTACTATTTTTGATAGATGAAAAGCAATTTTAACAGTTGCTATGGATAAAATAACATTTCAATAAAACACATCACTTTTAAAAATTCTTCATAATTGTGCGTACTATGATTGATACTTATTCTTAAACAATAAACATTAGCTGCGACTGATATTCTGTTGTTGCGAGACAGTTTTTATGTAAACTATGTTAAGAATCAGATATTTATTTTTTAGTAGGTTACTGTTATCAGGTTGAAGTAGTGTCAGTTTGTCAGAACGTTCAACGGTTTTAATTGACGTAAATTATATTTTATCAGTAATATAAAATTTGAATAAAACAAATCTGGGGGCACGGCAGTAACTTCGTTGTGGATAAAGTAAGAATATTAATTTTCATTACACTTGAAGACATACTATGAGTATGTCTTCAAGTATTCGTTCCCGCTATATTTTACACGTATTAAATTCAAGTGCCGCAGGTAGTGACGGAAACCCAACCCAACCAACAAGGTAAGGTATACTACGTATAGAAAATATAATGGTTTAAGGTGCTATAGATATAGTTTGTATTGGCCATTGACCGCGTCATTCATAAAAGGATTTCTAAGGTAGGCAATTTTATATACATTAGTTTACTGACAGACGATATAAAAAGTGGCGGTTTTTGTCTTTGTCTAGAAACCAGCGTGTTATTATTGTAATTTGTAATATTGTTTATTTTGAGAATCAATATAGTTGATTAAGAAATATCGAGTGCATTATTTCTATATAAATATATTACAGGATTTCAGTCATATCGCTGGAAAAATGTCGCCGTTTTGGCAGTTTGGGTGTTTATAAAAACTCAAATTATAAAATAACCTAGGTTTTTTGTATCGTTTATCGCGTATCGCGTATAATGTTTGGTTTAGTCAATATAAATCAATATTTAAATTTTTAATATCGAAAAAAAAAATAGTTTTGGTTGCCGTAGCTTTATCGTAGCCGGGGGTTTGAGATGCAGCGGGAGATTTGTGTAGGTAATAATTCATAATTTTCTGGTTCTGGATAAATGATGAATTCTTGTTGACTGATTCTGGAATAGATATTTTCAAATAGACAACATATGGTGTTTAGTTTGTAATATCGTGCGGTTAAAAGAAAACAATTGCTTAAATTTCGAAAAACGTTTAGAGAAAGAATTGACTTAAAATATAAAAAAAATGTAAAATAAAACTTTTAGAAATGTGCATGTGTATATATGTATTTATATTTTTGTGACATTGTTATTTAAGTGTCTTTTAAATCCTACCGTGAAAAATTTGTGTAAAGAACATTGACTGGATTTTTAGTGAGATGGTACTAGACCACTTATTTAAAAATATAAGGGTAGGTTTCATTTTAGCATAATTTCTATTTATTTTCCTTTAACTAAACGTACAAGTACATTGTAAGAAATCAATTAAATTTGGTCGCGTCTTAAAAAAATCGATGCAATATTTTTAGATATTGACCTCCCTACAACAATAACCACGAGCCGCCAATGATTTTTGTACTCATTTTTTCCATTTTGCTGTCTTAATATTATGCCAAAATAGTTTTGTTTTTGATATTGTTTCGAAAAGACAGTTTATGTTTGTTTTTTCTTAAAACTAAAAGGGCGTAATTTCACAAATATTATTGACCAGCCTGACTGATCATCGGTCATAATATTTCTAGCTAAAAAATACATTTTTTCAAAAAAATGTACTGGCAAAACTTTTTTAGGTTAATAAAACAATATTGTTTGCTATATTTTAATTTCTTGTAGAGAAAAATATTGTACCTGTAAAATATCTGAGCTATTTTCAAGAAATAATTCTAACATACCGAGACACTGTTTCTTAATGTTTTTATTCGATCACACAGTATATGTCTGATAAAGGGTTTACTAAAAGATTCCTCTAACAGATAAACTCTAACGTTTATTAAATAGAAAGAAAAAAAGCTTTGACAGAACTGAAATACGCGCTTCAATTCAAACATCACTCGTTCATTAAAAAAACGCGAAAAAACACGAATCAGTTTCAGTTCGTAAATAGGCATCATAAAAAAGCAAAAATTACTAACGGGAAAAAAACTTGCCGGCAGCTAATCTGTGGCGCAGCGTTTGTAATAAAAATATTTTTACAATACTTCGCTCGTTCGTTAGAGACGGCGGAATATTAAAAACTTCCCAAATACGACACCGCACCGCCAAAAAGAGTAAAAAAATGACGAGCTCTGTTATACCGAAATTTTGCAGGAGATCCGTTTCAATATCCGAATCAAAGATTTTTCCCCAGTGTGTGCCACGCTAGCCTTTCAAAGTAATGCAAATAAAGTAATTAGTTGTAGATATGCAGTTTTAATTTTATGCTTTTCGCAGCGAACCGAACTTTGTTCTCAGCGAAAAAATTCAAATTAGAAACTTGAAAAAAATTGCATACAAGGCTGTATAAAGGAATGGAGATAGATGATGTATATTTTCACTGGATGAGGTTTCAGAATTAACTAAAAAAAATAAATGTGAGGACTATTTTGTACGTTCAGAGATTGCGGGTGGTTCAATATTTTGGAGATGCACAACCTTTAGACCAGTCGGACAAGTGGTTTTAGGTGGAAATA
Organism: Sitophilus oryzae; assembly: GCF_002938485.1. Classification (NCBI taxonomy): domain Eukaryota; kingdom Metazoa; phylum Arthropoda; class Insecta; order Coleoptera; family Curculionidae; genus Sitophilus; species Sitophilus oryzae. The sequence continues at coordinate 787,155 of NW_022147432.1, read as the reverse complement.
ATTAGGGGCAAGATGCAATAACACTTATTCTCTTTGTTGAATACTCTACTAAATTTGCACGGTCTATTGATCCCGGATATGGCCGCCATATTGGAAAATCCTGTCAAATTGTGACATTTTTATGTTTTTTTAAATAACTCGGTCTGGGTGCACTGTACAGAAAATTTGAAAGAGACCGAAAAGAAAGCTATTTAAATTCTCTACAAAAATATCCTATTCACCGATTTCGTGCATGAACAGGTTAACGAGATACAAGCGCTTAAATACAAAGCATATATTTTCTGGTTGTTTATTTAATATGAGAAACTGATTCTATGTAAATTTGAATAATTTGCCAGTAAAAATTTATGTCTTTCTTGTACTCCTTTCCACACTACTTGGTGGTAGAGTACTCGGCACACTTTTTTTTAAGTGGTTTCCTCTATAGGCCTAATCCTAATCTTTGTGTCTTACTTCGGAATAGTATAATGATATAATGAAACACTAAAACTAAAAGTCGCCTGAACTGATTTGCGTAATTGACCGCACCCGGCTGCCGTCTCGCGCTGTTGTCAAATAGATCAAATATCAAATTTAACTTTAGCGCACATTAAGATGTATTTAGAAAAAATTGGCGCCGGGAAGCACGTATAGCATGACATTATTTATGACCCAAATAACTCATTTTAAGTGAAATTAAAAAAAAACTTCCGATCTTAATAGCCTACCATACCTAGCTGTTAGTATAGTCGGCTAATAAGCCTTAGATGTTAATTGCTATAACTTTAGAACTGATAAGTTTACGAGAATAATTAATAGAACCTTTTATATAGAGAATTTAATTTGCTTTATTTTTGGTCACCTACATTGTTTTTATACAATGCACCGAGATATTTAAAAAAACATAAAAATGTAGTTTTTATATCGACTTTTTCAAAATGGCGTCCAAATCCGGGATCGACAGACCGTGCAAAATGAATATACCGATCGGGACAGGTCAACTCTGTGTATAGGATTTTAACGTGTAAGACAGTGATGTAGGAAGCTTAATGGCAAATCAAATGTATTAAAAAGAGAAAAAAGTTGGGTGGGTATGCTATGACATATCAAGTGGTGGGAAAGAAGTAAGGAATCTCTTAACATGGAGACGGTCCTTTGACCATCTTTGATTGTCTTGAATATTAGTCATAGTTGCCAGGTCTAGGAAATTTCCCTAAATCTAGTAAGAATTAAAATTTAAATCATAGAAGTAAATTTTCGGAAAACATATTTTTTAGACAAAATTTAATGTGTGTTTTAATTTTGTTCCCAGACTTGGCATTTCTAATAGTATCATCAGAAAATACCTTTTAATAATTATACACTACTCAAAACAATTATCGCATATTTGAATAAAAGTAATTATTACATATTTCTAACTGAAGCATGCATTTTTCTGTCTTTCTCTTGTGAGTTTTTTAGGATAATTAGGGTATGCAATGACATGTAATTTTTAGTCGGCCGACTTTGGACTTGGTTGCAAAAGTGAAAACAATACATTCTTATGGAGCCGATCGGGCCAATATTTGATTACATTGCGTAGCCTTAGGCTATGCGCTGACAGGTAATTTTAATCGGCCGACTATTTAGTTGCATATTTGTAACCAATATATTCTTATGGATATATAGAGTATATTCTTATGGTCCACGTGCAATCAAATAGTCGGCCGATCGACTTCATAAGTATGTATTGTTTTCACTTTTGCAACTAAATAGTCGGCCGACTAAAAATTATAGATCTGCGCGTAGGCTTGTTTTATTGAATTTCCCTCCACAGTCCAAGTCAGGGAATTCAAAATGTCTTGTTTTTCAAATTAATATTTTTTTAGAAAATATGCGATAATTGTTTTGAGTAGTTTATTTTTTTTAAAATGTAATTTTTCTTTATTGAGATTTAAAACAAAAATTCTAACCAGAAAACGAAAACTATTCTAACTAATGATATTATTTGACAATATGCTATTAGTTATGCAGAGGTTGTTAGAGGAAGTTTATCTGGCAACACTGAGTGCAGTCTCGAATTATCATCGGTATCGGACTCGATTTGTGCTCCCACCATGCTCATTCTTAATCCCGCCTACACGTTTACGAACCGGCAACACTGTATCCCCCCTTTTATTTTGCGTCTCTCTCTGTCAACCGGTCAATTGTATTATTCTCTGTCGTATCCATTAAAATCCTATACACAGTAATTAAATGACCAGGACTGAATATCATTCAGCACATCAAAACAAAGAAAGTAAAAAATAATTCAGCTTGTCCCTAATTATTTCCACCTAGGCCTATTTAAAACGACGTACCGACTGGCCTACTTAGAAAAAACTAAACCATACAGAGACGAAACAAAACATTTAGGAAAAACAGTTTATGTTTGTCTATTTTTGCTTTAAACTGAAAGGTATATTGACAATATCATTATTTTTTTTTAATTTTAAACATTTTAAATCCTACCTTCTGAAATGTTAAGCATGTAAGTATAATATCGCGGACAAATTGGTCTCCTTTGGATCAATTCAGTGTGCGGCAGTAGAGAGAATGGGTGAAATAAAATGTTTTCAAGCGAAAATTGGACAAATTGAGAATAGTTTTGAATCTTTTAGGATAAAAAAGTGATTTACAAAAAGTATAATTTAAATAAGTTTTTCTAATTTTCTCCTGATTTTTGGGGGGGGCATTGACCATTTGACCTCATGGATAAAAATTGAACCACCAATCAAATACGAATCACACTTATTTGTAGGTATGTTAAATTGGTCTCTAAATTTCTTGCTGATGACGCTGATGACTGCGCTCTAGTTGGAAAAACGTTACAGCAATCGCAAGAAATGTTGAACACATACACTTGGACATACGAAGCTTTGGGCCTTAAGATAAACATCGATAAAACTAAAATCATGTGCACTCCCCTCGAAGATCACATCGACTCTGAAATTGAGCACAGGGTTAGCAGCGCCTCAAGAGTATTCTGGAAATTAAAAGACAGGGTTTTCTACAATCATGACTTGAGCACAATAACGAAACTTGCAGTGTACCGAGCAATAATAATCCCCACCATGTTATATGGAAGGGAAACCTGGGTGCCGTACTGCTGACACATGAACGGCATTAAACAAGTTGCAACAGAGGCACCTTAGACAACTCTTTAGAATCAGATGGTTCCACCATGTATCAAACGTATCGGTCCTTGAAAAATCTAACTGCGAGAGCGTTGAAATCATGATTACAAAATCCCGCTTAAAATGGGCACGTATGCAGAATGCAAGAAAACCGCCTACCAAAATCTCTGCTTTACGGTGAGCTTGTAGATGATAAGAGAAAACCGGGTGGACAACTCAAAAGGTACAAGGATATTTTCCACGAAGACTTAAAAGGGATAAACATGCAGAATGAGTGGGAAGAAGCAGCGCACAATAGAACGCAATGGAGAAGAATTGTAAACTCAGTTAACAGCGACAACCAAAAAGTAAAGAGGCAAAAAGTAATGAGATTTTTGAATGCGTATCGGGCTTTTCAGTAACAGAAAAGCTCATGAAAGAAAACGCCTTGCGCAACCATCTTCTGATGCGTGTCAAAGACTCGTCAGCGAGTAATGGCAGTATGTATATTATGTAAGTTTTTTGATGTCTGAATTTGATCACTAAACTTCAAATTTAAGAGAAGTTTAATTATTTTTTGTAAATTTTATGTAGTTTTAGAACGTTTTTTATAGTAGTTTTACAAAGTAAAGTTTAGTATGGTGTATTGTAAGCTGCACCCTGTGTAAATATATTTAGGATTAAAGTAGCTAGGAAAACTGAGACAGTCTTTCCATTGAGCTCCTAAAGGACTTTAAGTCCAAGTCTAGACAACCATCTAAACAGACTCGACTCGTATCGTAGCCGTACTCCCCCGCCCCCACTTCGCTTAATTCCTTAAAAGGGAAACGTTGTTCGTGCATCGTGGCGTTGCGCAAAAACGCCGAATTACAATTTCGTTAGGTGCGCGAGATGCTAATCTGAACGCGGCTTAATTTGTCGAAAACCCTATTATGCGGATTCTCGGTTTTGTTACCGAGTTATTTTGCGGTCGTGCCGTTTGACGGGCTGCAGTTAACGGGGGAATATTTTAAGTTAAGCTCTCTCTCTCGCTTCCTCTGTGTTTACGTAACTGAAACGTATCTAAATTCTAATGCTGTGTAAGCGATTTGGAATAATTTATGTTCTATTTTCAACAAGTCATTTTTTTTCATTTCAAAACAAATAAAAAAAAACAATGTGAGCATATTTGAAGTGAAACTTCTTACTAACAGCTATTAAATTGAAGGATTTGAAGGATATACCGGGTGCGTCTCAAAAGTGGCTCACCCCTATAACTTTTTTATGTTTTATAATATATGATACATATTACATAAATTAGGATTGATTGACATATTTAATTGTTTTCGGTCACTTCCGGTCTCACCGGAAATGACTACAACTTTTGATTTTTAAATGGCACCTTCGGTATTTTTTTTATTTTATTCGATAGGTAATGACACTTTGAATAGAATGACATAATATGATATGTCAATTATACGACAATTTGACTCGAAATACCAAGAGTGTGGTATCAAATTATTCGTAAAAAAGTGCTTTTTCCAAATATGCTAATGAGCCACCCTCGTTCCATTTGAAAAAATTGGCGCCGGGAGGCACGTATAGCCGCCCATACTAAAATATGTTAATATCTCGAAAACTGCGACTTTGACTGATTTTGATGTTATTACAAATTTTGTTGCAAATATTATTCCTAATCTTAATTTGAAAACCGCGTTTCGCTAGCTACTGTAATTTTTGAGTTACGATTTTTTTAAATTTTTAACCCCCTCCCATACCCCCTTACCAACCCTCCACCCCCACCAAAAACTAATGGCCAGATTCTCGGGTGCCACAGTATTTTTGTGCCAAATTTGGTTCAGCGGTTTTCGAGTTATCGTGTTACAGACGGACAGACGGACAGACAGACAGACACCATGAATATATTTTGTATTTAGGTCATTTATGACCCAAATAACTCATTTTGAGTGAAATTAAAAAAAAATTTTTTTTGCCGATCCTAATGGCCTACCATACCTATTGGTATGGTCGTAATCGTAAAAATTAAAGATTTTAACACAGCCATGGCACTCTAGATTGAAGTTTAAAATACAATTTGTTTTTGAGCGAATATGTCAAAAATTGACATATGATATGTCCTTCAATTCAGAGTGTCATTTTCTATCAAATATAATAAAAAAATACCGAGGGTGCCATTTAAAAATCAAAAGTTGTAGTCATTTCCAATGAAACAGGAAGTGAACGAAAACAATTGAATACGTCGATCAATCCTAATTTATGTCGTATAGTAACATACCAAATCTTGTTTTTTTATTTGAAAAAGTAAAAAAGTTATAGGGGTGAGCCACTTTTGAGACGCACCCGGTATAAATATATCAACTTCTTAATTCGTAAACTTGATCTGAAAAAAATCGGGAAGAGGCCAACAACTATCTCAAAAATCTAGTCTATGTATAGTAGCCAAATTGAAAATAAGTTAGTGCTAAAAACATTTAAAGCAAAATTGTCAGAAACCAAACCAAACAAAACAAATATTAATTTCATATTCCTACTTTACTGTATTTTATTGATCACGATTGAATAAAAATGCATAAAAGCCGTCTGAAAAGGTAGCAAAGACACCGTATCTCCTTTTATCAGTAAACTATGTTTAATTCTCGAATCGTGTCAATAATGCAGCGCCATCTCCGGTGCGAGAGCGCTCACAAAAGAGCCCGTTTGAAAAATTAAAATTCTTGCAAACTTTTTCATCAGATATCAGTTCCCGGTTCGACTCTAATTGAATAATTATAAGTTGAGAGTCATCGAAGGAAAGTTTTTCTCGAGCCTTTTAGCAGTCGATGTCGGTATCTAGTTCGCACCGAGGAAAGGAGAAACGCCAGTGGCGTGCATAAAACAACCAGAATTAAACGTTTTAATTTCCTTTTTAGGGTTCCGTACCCAAAGGGTAAAAACGGGAACCCTATTACTAAGACTTCGCTGTCCGTCCGTCCGTCTGTCACAAAGGTCTATCTTATGAACCGTTATAGCTAGACAGTTGAAATTTTCACAGATAATGTATCTATGTTGCCGCTATAAGAACAAGTACTAAAAACAGAATTAAATAAATGTTTATAAATAAAAAAGTACTTTCACTAAACATTATCTTTTAAGTAAGAATTTTACATAGAATCTTTCAAGTCCTCGGTGGCCGCGTGGTTAAAGCGTTAGGAGCCGTAGTAAGGCAGGTTCGAATCCTAGTCAAGGCGACTTTTTTTAGTAACTATTTATTTACTTTTTACATATTTTTACATATTTATTTTTACCTTTTACATATTTATTATTGATTAAACAATTTATAGTAATGTTATTCTTCATTTTTTTTAAATTACTTATACGCGCGTTCAAAATTTCAGCTAAATCGGAAAAGAAGTTTCTAATAATATAGTGTCTAATTTTGTATAGATAATAAATGGTACGGAACCCTTCGTGCGCGAGTCCGACTATTTTTTTAACATATTTATTTAGTAAATTTATTTTATCAATGCATTCTATGGAGCACTGAAATTATAAAGAACAGGAAATATAATATCTACGAGACAATATATCCTGTTTTTTTTTCTCAGGTAAGATTTCGACCGACAGATGATGACAGAAGAATAGCAGATGACGTCCCATGCCAATCTATTTATTTTACTAAAAAAAATTTCTAATATTTTTTAAGTTAACTATGGATGGGTTCAAATATAAATCCGTCATGCGTCGTCTCATGTTGTTTTTAAACAGGTGACAGTTTTAACCAAAATGACAGTTCATATTTCAATTTTATTGGTTTGACGGAACGATGAACGACAAACGGACGCCGATGCGTATGAACTCGCCTTTAGATTTTTGAAACTTGTCAAAGTCTTGCCAAAATATAGGCTATAATTTTGTGTCAACTTATGTCAAATATCTGCGTTTTGGAAGATGATGCATTTTGATTCGTGTTATTACGTGTGTTTTGTGTCTTTTGAAGTCAAGTGGAGAAAAAATCGAGGGAAAATTAACTGTACATCCAGAGAACAGTTTATAGTTAATACTCGCTGCCCAGGCAGAAAGTCTTATACTTCAATAAAGTTACCATCAATAAAGTTTGTATACAATCTCGTCATAGATAAGTGAATCTTGTATATGCTACAAGGATCGTACTAAACATATACTACTGGAGTAGCTGTAAAATATCGACATCACACGATAGGTAAATAATGGATTTTAGTCATTTTAGTATTGCAGAAAAATAATGTAAAAAGGTACTGGTTTAAAAAAATTAAGATTAAAGTTAATTAAGCAACCTTTAAGGTATAAAATTTGGTAAGTGTTATTATTAATAAAATAGTTTGTTTTATTTATGTTGTTTTATTTATTCCTGTGGAATATTACAACTTTGTATTTGTACATAAGTTATATTGATAAATATAATAATAAATGCACGAAGTTTCTCGAAGCTTGAAAGTAAGAAATAGTTCTTTTTTATATATTTTTTTAATATATGGTGTTTTGTTCTTGTTTGTTTTGTATTAACACATTCCGTTTTTTTAAATAAAATAACTCGATTATATTTTTTCAGTTTTATACAGTTTTTTTTTCACAATATTTTGAAATAATCACCTTAGATAACGGAAATAAATTTAGATTGGAATTAGCCCGTCAAAATTTTAGATCGCGAAATTGTTTTGGATCGCGACCGTTGTACGCGGTGTAAAATAATCTATGCATTTATTACGACTTATTAGTCTACTATATTAAAGTTATAATCTACCATAAACTCCAAATACTCTGTCAGCTCAAAAAATCAACATTCTGAACGCTGTCTTAGAAAATATTTTGATAAATAGATTTCTGAATAATGTTCAAAAGTTCTGGGTCTTTTTCTTAAATTTTCTTAGAAAATTCTGAATTGTTTGATAATAAAAAAATTAAATTAAAGTAGTATCGCCTGGGAAAACACCAAACAACCGTTCGTGTCATAAATTTTGGTAGAGCTAATGTCGAAGTTGAAGAGCTGGCCTCTGCGCAGCTGTCACAGATACTGGCTTTTGTCAAAGCCCTGAGACTGCATGATGAGTTAGAATTATTACCCGTTATAACTCAAGAAAGGAAAACAGACCCCCCCTAAACATTCTACATTCTACAGTATCGTCTCATTTAATTTCCCTTGCGAAAGGCTGTGATCCGAGTAGAAAATCACAAAATACCTAAAATTTTAGAATGAATTGAAGTAAAGTGATAATAACTCCAATCTAATCCTTTTAAGGATTGAAAAATGGCAAACTTCCACTTCGCCATTTTTTAATCAAACCTTTGAGATTCATGAAATCACCATTGTCTTAATTGAAATATGAACCAGAATTTTTTAATCAACACAAAAAATCAGAAATATTAAAAATATATAAATATTATTTCTTTAGATCCATATTAGTACGCCCCTGCTGATCGCCAGTGGCAGTAGCAGCAGCAATAGCGAGATAATTGCCCTTTTTTTAGCAATTCGCGATGTCGAGGCGCTTTAATGCCCTTAATTTCTCTCCGTCTTAACTCTTCGACGCTAAAATAAACGCTTTAAGTCGATTTTTCACTGTATTAACCCACCCCATTGTCGTTGGCATTCGCTCCTCGATGATCTGCATTTTTCCTCGACTTTTGAAATAAGGAATGTAAAATTCGACGATAAATTATTTTACTCGTAATTCCTTGACAGCTCCGACAGAAGGAATATAAATAGATTTCTATAAATTTTCTATTTCGATCAGAAATATTTTACTTTGATATTCATATTTTGCATTATAGAATTATTATACATGGTGAGTCTTAAATAAGTGCACATATTTTTAGGTGTAAAAAAATAAAATGTTGAAGATTGATGGACGAAGCCATATGCAAATTTTGGGAATCAGAAGAAGAAACAACAGAACACATTTTTTGTTCCAATTAATCCCAAAATTTCAAGAAAATCAAAATACTCAAAAATTTTCTTTTTATTTTTCTAAAATGTTAGGTTTGACTGAATTACCTCCGAATTCTTGACACCAGCACCGATTGACGTGAAATTTTAACAGTGAATAGGGATATACATATGTAAGAAACAAAAGTTACATAGTAGCGATGTGCGCTTTCAATCTGAAGGTGAGTGCTTTCGCCCCTTCTCGGGGGTGAAAAATAAATCACCCATTTTAATTGCAAAAATCAATAAAGGGATGAATTGTAAGCAAAAAATGCTCTATAATATTTTTTTCGAAAATTAATATTTTCCGAGTTATTTAGAGTTGAAAATGTTGATTTTTTATCTAAAAACTGCCATATTTTTCTGCCAAATTTTATAAATAATTCGAAAAGCTTGCGTTTTATCGCAAAACTCATATAAAGCAAAAATTAAGCTTTTGAAATAATGAATCGATTCATTTTTTTATTACCATAGGTTTAATAATAGCCGAGTTATTACTCTGTAAAGGTGATTTTTTTATTTTTCGAAAACTAAATTGCAACTTTTTACCGTAAAATAATGGCGAAAGAACACATTTTTCGAAGAAAATGAGTAGGTATAACAGTTTTTAAAGCAATTGAAAAGACCTTTTAAATTTTTTTTTTAAAAAGTTCGTAGCTCAAAAACTCGCCGAGTTATGATAAAAATAAAATGGTCATCTTATTTTTTCGACGATCTTTAAGGCTGTCGGATGTGCTTTAAAGGAAGCGGGCCAGTTGTATACGCAGGAAAATCGCTGATAGACCAATAGGATATCCATTGGCGTAACTACAGGGGGACCGGGGGTGCCGGGCCCCCCCAGGTACAGCTGGGCACCCCCCAAAGAAATCCTGAATTATGACTCTTGGCTACGTATTAATTTTTATTTGCTTGTGATGCAGTAAAAATGACGTTTTCTAGTTTTGTTAAGTTAATATTATTTTGTTGTGTTCAAAAAATGTCTTAATTTTTATTTTTTTAGAAAATTTGTAGGTATTTAAGTAATCTACGGGAACACGGTTTGATAACCAAGTCTATGAAATTTATTGATAGAGAAATTCATGTAAACGTTTATTCAAAAAATGTGTTTTTTTAAATTATTTTTCATTTAAAAAAAAACAAAAGCCCTAGACCCCCTCTGGGCTCAATCCCAGCCCCCGGCCCACCCCAGGATAAATTGCTAGTTACGCTAATGGAGATATCGTGGCAGCTTGAGCGCTTCAAGAAGCATCACCATGCAATCAGTGACATCGAAAACTGTGATGGACTGTCGAAAAGTACTGTTCTGGCTGCGTCAAGGCGGGGCCACTCTGTGCTGGGTGCCAGGCCACAGCAATGTGGTGGCCAACTCCATTGCCACCACTTGTGACGATCAAAACACTGATAGGAACTACAAGGCCAAGCAACAAGAGACGTGACAACACCTTAAGGACTGCGCTCGAAGACTGTGGCCAGTGGCTTGTCTTCACTGGAAATTAGAATAGAATAGAATAGAATAGAATAGAATAGAATAATTTATTGATGTCAATACCATACAAATATGGCGTACATAAGTCAAAATATAAAATAAAATACATATATAAAACACAATTAACTTAAAAATTAACACAAAAGACATAAAGTTAAAACCATCATATTAGATGGGTATACAATGACAGTTATATATTCTAGTTAATACATTGTAATATAAATATAGGGTGGGAGTTTCCAGTTCCCACATTCTGTTGTAGAAGGAGTTTCCATCAAGTGAGATTAATATGTATATCACTTGAAAGAAACTCCGTCGTGTCATACAGTGGATTTTCAAGTAACCAGCCACGAACCCTGCCTTTAAACACCTTATCGGACAATAGTTTATACCCCTCCGGGAGTTTATTGTAAAACTTCACACCCCAGTATCTAGGTCCATCTCGAGACCTTTCTAATCTATGTATAGGGATACTGAGATGCTCCGCCCTACGAGTGTCATGAGAGCCGTGCTGAGCATTTGTGGCATATTTTTCCGTATTGGCTTTAACATATAATAGATTTTCCAATATATAAAGATTTGGGAGAGTAAGTATATTTAACATTTTAAAGGTTTCCCTGCAATCATCCCTGTAGCCCAATCCTCCGACAACTCTCACAGCCCTCCTCTGAAGCGCGAAAACCCTGCGCCACTGAGGTGCGTGACCCCAAGCCAAAACAGCGTAGGACATCACAGAATGAAAAAGAGCGTAGTAAGAGCATAGAAATTACACTACGGGGGTAAACCTCGTGAGATGGAAGATTTCCAAAGATGACTACTGCAGAGAATGCGGAGAAGAACAAGAAAACCAAAAGCATCTGCTGTGCCACTGTCCGGCACTGGAATACCAAGGCTTTAAAATTCTAGGGCAAAGTTTTTTGGAGGGACTAGAGGAAGCAGCAGAAAGCCAACATCAGAAACATCGGGAATTTTGCAATGAGCTGGAAGTGCTTTAACGCAAAGAAAGAATGTGAGGAAGGTTTGGTACAATAATAAACTTGGGCCCAAGATCTCCGAGTGAGGTTAGGTTAAGGCAGGATCCCAAACCTCAGCAACCTAACTTAACCTAACCTAAGAAAAAAACTAAGTTTTGAAAAATATCTCATTTTTACAACACTTGACCCTAATTTAAAAGAAGAATCTTCTAGAAATTATAGAAGTGCTGTACAGGGTGGATCAAATTTGACGCTTTTAAATGGAAACACCCTTTTCTATAGGAGATAGACGAAAACTAATATCGGTGTCTGGAGCTCAATTTTTGTCAAAAACATGATGGTGAAAACCGCATATCGATATCTGTTACCGTTTCGGAGTTACGGGATGTTTTGCAAAAACATGCACTTTTAACAAATCGCTGTAACTTTTTTGCTATGGAAAATTTTGTATTTTTATGAAAACATTTCCAAAGCACCTTTTCACGTAGAATTTAATGGTTCAAGTATAATTTTTTTAAAATTAATAATTTAAGAGTTATTAACAGAAAATTTGATTTTTTATATGGGACACCCTGTATATTTTTAATATATTGAAAAGAATTTAAAATTACCTTTCTAAAAATATAACACAGTTGATATTTTGCTTGGTTCCTCTTCGAGATATAGAGTATATAAAAATTCGCCCGCTTTAAATGAGTAGGATTTGAACGGCACCGGCTGTAATGCAAAAAAATCTAGCTTTGAGCATCAATTAAAACGAAAATAATATTTGCTATGAGAGATTCAGAATTTTATAACTATTTAAAATATATTTAACCAACATCAACACACATTTAAACTATATCTAATAACAATAAAACTAAATAGCAAACCAAGACATGAGATTTTGCTACAGGTGTTCGACATATCGACCGTCTTTTGTTATGGACAGACGGGACAGTTTTTGAACATTTCTCGCGAAATTCATTAACTCAGTGGGGGTGAAAGATACCCTCTCATAACTGCTAAGTATTTCTAATTCTTGTCTAGATTACAAGGAAGAATAAGGAACCTTTATTTTTCCGCAAATATATCCATAGGATTAGATCCATGGGCACTAAGTCAGGCGGCCTCGACGGCCAACGGCTGGAATCTTTGTTAGCTATTCAATTATTGTTGAAATTGGATGCAAAAATTTGCTGATAACTTCAGCGCTCAGAGGCGGTGCGTCGTCTTGCTGGAAAAATATGTTTTCGAGTTCCATTAAGGGCATATCATCAATAAGGGGCCCAAAGCCTACTAGTTAAAAGTGGCGAACTTTTAAAAATTCTGTATTTCGAAGGGAATTATAACAAAATATCAAGGGTGCTATATTTTTGAAAAGGTAATTTTAAATTCTTTTCAGTTAATTAAAAATATAGAGGGTGTCCCAAATAAAAAATCAGTTTTTCTGTTGATAACTCTTAAATTAATAATTAAAAAAAAAAATTATAATTAAACCATTAAATTCTACGTAAAAAGGTTCTTTGGAAATGTTTTCATAGAAATACAAAATTTTCCATAGCAAAAAAGTTACAGCGATTTGTTAAAAATGCACATTTTTGAAAAACACCCCGTAACTCCGAAACGGTAACAGATATTGATGTGCGGTTTTTACCCTCATGTTTTTGATGAAAATTGAGCTCCAGACACCGATATTAGTTTTCGTCTATCTCCTATAGAAAAGGGTGTTTCCATTTAAAAGCGTCGAATTTGACCCACCCTGTACCTTTACGAACCAAGAAAAATAGTTTCCAATAAAAACCTTTAAGTAGCTTCACTAAATAGGAAAAGAGAGCTGGAAAGAGAGAAAGGGACAGAAAAATAGATAAAAGAAGGGAAAAAAGTAAATTAAATCCTGCGGAAGTTGGCGGCCCTTTTCAGATATTTCCCATTCAATTAACCACTTCAGGATGCTCGTGGAGTATATTTACTCTGGAAAAACAACCTTTCAGACATCTCGGTACATGCACCCAATAAAGTTCGTTTTCCAATTGAATTTTAAATCTAATTTTCTCCTCGGTGGGCGTTCGGTTCGCTCGTTTCGTCTCTTTCCGTTCTTCCTTGCCGATCGATTCTCGGACGATAGAAGCCTCGGGCAACCGGACCAAGAGACCCTTTTCGCTCCTTTTAAGTGGATGGTGTAAATTGCCGTTCGCGGTTTTCGATGGGTGCGGGCTTTACCGGAACCTTTCATCTCCAGATTTCGGTTTTTAGGCATTTTAGTTTAGTGTGGTATATGGAGGAAAATTGATATACCCTTGAATTATTATTAACAAAAGAAATAAAATTACCGTATGATGAATTATAAATAACATTACTGACGGTAAAACTCTGTTTTTTTCACAGGTAAGATTTCGACAGACGATGACAGAAAATAAGATATGGATAACCTCCATATCAATCTATTTATTTCACTGAAAAAAGTTTCTAATGTTTTTTAAGTTAACTATGGATGGGTTTATATATAAATTCGTCGTGCATCATCTCTTGTTGTTTTTAACCAGTTTTATTGGTTTATTTCAAAAATGACAGATCATATTTCAATATTATTGGATTGACGCAACGATGATATCGATATATAATACTTACGCATTGCGTATGAACCCGACTTAAGATTTTCAAGGCTTGCCAAATTATAGGTTATAATTTTGTGTCAAATTATGTCAAATTGTCCGATTTGCGAATTACTTTTGCATTTTGGTTAATGTTATTATTTGCGAGTTTTGTGTTTTTTGAAGTTAAGTGGAGGAAAAATCGAGGGAAACTTAACTGTAGACCCAGAGCACTGTTTATAGGTAATATTCGGTGCCCAGACAGAGAGTTTTATATACAAATAAAGTTACCATCAGTAAAGTTTTTATACCATCTTGTATATGGCACTAAAAACTGGAGTAGCTGTAAAATAACATCACACAATAGGTAAATAATAGATTTTAGTACTGCAGAAACAATGTGAAAATGTACTGGTTTAAAAAATTAAGATTAAAGTTAATCGATTAACTTAGGTATAAAATTCAGCAAGTGTTATTAATAAAATATTTTGTTTTATTTATTACTGTGCAATATTAATGTTTTTTTTTTATTTACACATAGGTTTTATAGATAAATATAATAATAAATGCAGGAAGTTTCTTGAAGCTTGAAAGTAAGAAATAATTCTTTTTTATATATTTTTGGTATGTGTTGTTTTGTTTAAGCTACATCCTTATTTGTTTCACATATATTTTGCTTCTTGCAGTTGTGTAAATATACTGTATTTTTTTAAATTAAATAACTCGATTAGATTTTTCCAGTTTTATACAGTTTTTTTTTCAGTTTAATCACTTGTCACTCAAATTTTAAATATAGCTATTCAATTGTACCAACTTATTTCTTTGTAAAATAAAATAAACTACTTTGAAATTAAAACGACAGACACATCTATCACTGCCAAGGATTTGGTCGTTGGACGAATATATATATAGATAGCTGTGGTGATAATATTTTACACAGGGTGGTCCGAATTATATTCGGGAAACTTTGGCAGCATATTCTGCAGATAAAAATAAGTAAAACTTTCGTACAAATTTATGTCCTAAAATATATATAATATACAGGGTGGCGCACCTCATTCGCCTCGGTTGATTATACGAAAACGGAATGATGTAGAAACAAAATATTTTATGGGTATATGTGGGGAGACAATGTGCACAATTTAAAATTATTTTGAATATAGGGTGTTTCAGAACTAAGTCCATACCAAAGTTATATTTTTTCTTATGGAACACACCCGGTATTTTATTTAATTTTTGGATTCTTGAGCACAAAAAAGGCATTTATTATAAGGTTTAAATTAGCGATGGGAACTATCGAATGAATTAGACTATCGAATGGTTAATGAATGAATGATTTCAACTATCGAATGGTTTTATTCGAATAAAATCATTCATTCATTTGTATACTAAAGCATATGTGACAACCTCGCCGTGCGACTAAATGGTTATCGTTGAGCCACGACTATCGAATGCTTTTGATAAATGACATTTATTTATTGATTTATTCGTTTGATTATTGTATGCGTCAGTGCATTATTAGTTCTTCCAAATTTTTATAACTTCGCCGTATAAATACTGTGCTATTTTTGCGTTTATTAAAATAGTAGTTATTTTTAATTATATTTATTGACGATTGTGTGCATGTGCAGGTGGTCAAAATTTTTCCGAAAATTTGTGTGGTTTTCCGTAGTCCGATCTTTCAATTATTTAATTTTATATGGTATATGGTCTATTTTTTAATGGGAAATTTTGAGAAGTAGCAATTTTTAAGGGAGATGAGATGAACTTACAATTAATTTTAAAATACATATTTGTATTTTAGATGTTTTAATAATATGAATTAGTTGAACTTAATAATCATATTTAAGTAATGTGGTTAAGTAAATGGTTATCGAACTCAAACTATGGGGTGAGAAATTTAAAATGAAAGTTTTACACGTGCCAATTTAAAAAAAATGTTAACGATGTTTGTATTTTGTTTATGCTAATTCTCTTACATGTAGTTTTTGCGAAGAAATATTTCATTTATTTTTAAAGTAAATGCCAGTAAAAGTAAATATAATTTTTAAATAGTAATATAAAGCACCTAATATAAATAATTTTGATTTCTAATTTTTTATTTATATTTTCCTTCCATTACACTGCATGCTTAGAAATTTAATAAATGTTTATATTTCATGATTTTAAAATTTGTTGTTAATATAACAAATTAGTTCTGTAATTATTATTATTTAATAAACCAACGTTGCCACACACAAAAAATTTAGAGACTATATTATTTTTAAATAGGATCTAATATAAATAATTTTGACATCTAATTTGTTGTTTATATTTTGCTACTACTTAAAAAAAATATTTATATTAAATGATTTTAAATTTTGTTGTTAATAGGTATAACAAATTATTACTGTTATTATTATTTATTAAACCAGTTTTTGCTTAAAAACATTAAAAATCATTTTCCTACATCCAAAATAACAAGTATTATTGCAGTGTAACAACAGAATATTAATAAAAAAAAATGCAGAATATATAGACATACTATCGCTAACTAACTAAAGCCAAACAATAATATTCTTTGCGCGCAAACAATAATATTCTATCAACTAATACCAAAATATGGCAACAGCGCCCTTCATAATGTATTTTCTGTGTAAATACTAGCACCTCAATAAAAAAAATAATGTGTCCTTATCTATATCTGACTCCCCAAAAAATCAAAGATGCCGGCTTCTTTCATAGCATTGCCACCAACCGCTGTCGGGCTTCTCGGAAAGAAACCTACGTCGCCGGGCGACAACTAAAATTCAGTTAATATTTTATTATAATCGATCCTGGCGAATAAATGAATTTCATAAATGAATGAATTTTATAAATGAATGGTTTTTGCTGCCGAATTACTAGAATACAATATTTCAAGGCAGATGACGGATCTATTCGATAATTTTTATTCGAATAGTTTTCAACGAATGTTTTCTTACTAACTATCGAATTATTCGAATGAATTGCAACTATCGAATGTTTCGATAGTATTCATTCGATACTTCCCACTACTAGTTTAAATATGTCTAAAATCTTTGGTTTTTGAGATATTTAAAGATATTTAAATTTGCATGCTACATTAGAATAAATTATTAACACCCTGTACATTATTTTCAGAATTAACTCTTATGCGGAGTTTAAAGGTAGAGAAATAAACTTTACTGAAAAATGGTATTGCTTCCTTAAATTTATACAGGGCTACCAAAAATTGCTGATCTATTTTAAGGATTTATTTTATATAAAAACTTTGTTATTTTAAATGCAACACCCTGTATTTTTTTAAATAAATCGAAGCAGATTCAAATGCTCTTTCAAACTATATTAGGGTTTCCTATACCTATCGAGCTCAGATTTTGAATAAAAAGCTATTTTTAAATAAAATTGCAATCAAGATGGCTAGTGTCGCCATGGCAATTTTCTAGTGACACAGTTAGTTACTATTTTCAAAGTCGACATTAGTTTATGGACATTATTATTGATAATTTATAACAGTTTACTTAAATTTACCTACAATAGTTTAATAAGTAAGTATTCATTATTTTATCAAGAAAAATAAAGCAGTATCTGCTGGCGGAACGAATGGATATGTTACTAGTGATTTTATTTTGCGAGAAAAATTGCTTCTTGGTCTCATGGGCTTATGTTCAAAGATATCCAAATAGGAATCTTCCTGATAAGCGCTCCCTTGAAAAACTATATACTTGTCCTATTTCGTAGAGCTTGTAGTGTGCTTTATAAAAAACCGCAGAAACATTTCGTTGGAAGTAAAGAAAATTAATTTGCCGTAATTGGCTCTTTTATAGAAAATCCATATATCTACAAGTCATCGTAAAATAAATCAAAGAATGTCTTCTTCGTTTTTCTTATTACATATTTAATAAATATTATTTATTAAACTGTTGTAGGTAAATTAAATAAAAGTAAACTGGTATAAATTTAAATAAGTCCATAAACTAATTTCGAAAATAGCTACTAACTGTCACTAGAAACTTGCCATGACGATACTAGCCCTCTTGGTTGCCATTTTATTGAAAAATTGCTCTTTATTCAAAATTTGAACTAGATAGGTATAGGAAACCCAAATATAGTTTGAAAGAGCATTTGAATCTGCTTCGATTTATTTTAAAAAATACAGCGTGTTGTATTTAAAATAACAAAGTTTTTATATAAAATAAATATTTAAAATAGACCTGCAATTTTTGATACCCCTGTATAAATTTAAGGAAGCAATACCATTTTTCAGTAAAGTTCATTTCTCTAGCTTTAAACTCAGCACAAGAATTAATTCTGAAAAGTAATGTACAGGGTGTTAATAATCTATTCTATTGTAGCATGCAAATTTAAATACCTTTAAATATCTCAAAAACCAGAGATTTTAGACATATTTAACTTTTATGAAAAATGCCTTTTTTTGGGATCAAGAATCCAAAAATGAAATAAAGTACCGGGTGTGTTCCGTAAGAAAAAATATAACTTTGGTATGGATCTGAGTTCTGAAACACCCTGTATATTTCAAAACATTTTTAAATTGGGCACATTGCTTCCCCACATATATCCATAAAATATTTTGTTTCTACATCTTTCCGTTTTCGTATAATCAATCGAGGCGAATGAGGTGCGCCACCCTGTATAAGAGATATACTTCCCGAAACGTTAAGCATTTTTTTGTCTGTTAGGCAAATTTGTTTATTAGTAAATCACTGCTGACAAGTATAGATCTCCGTTGAATTAACGCCCAGCAGTGTTTACAAAAAATAACTATTTTATTTTGTAGATTTTCTTACAGTGGCGAAATACCCATAGGACTTTTTTGAAGAGATAAATCCGCCACAGAGGTATATACATATTTTGAAAGAGATAGTTAGAATATATGACGTCAAAAATTGTTGAAACAGTGACAAGGAAGCGAAAATTTAACACCTGTATCCAGGGTAATTAAAAAATGGGTTTTGTAATATATTTTGATTTGTTTAGTTTAATTTTTAACGGTACTTCTAGACCTCGATCAGCTAAACTGATGAGAGTGCTTCTAAAGTTCTTTATAAAAATGTCCAGCAAATAAACCAAACTCAATTTTCCGCAAGCCCCGACATTTATCAACCTGCCCCGTTCATTTTTCCCCACGCACCGCCTATTTTTCCCCATCCAAGTGCCAACTTATCATATTTATTCAGACGCACCAGCGCTCGTCATTAAAATTTTAATATGCCCACATTTCGATGCGAATAAAAATTCGCAATTAGACTAACGACTGGGCGTTTATCAATTTTAATATCTGTCTGTGTAGGTCAGGTCAGTCGCAGGGGAAGATGGGGAGGTGGAGGGTGAGGTGGTATAGTAGGGTGGGGTTGTAATTGTTATTAATTGTTCGAGAAGCGCTGGTCTACGTAATGGAGACTGGAAGGTGAGTTGAAGGTTAAAGCCACTGATATCTATGTCTATTTATCAACACTGGAGTTACGAGAACACATAAATGTGTCTTTATTTTGTGTTTATCATGGATAGTATATTATATATGAGTAGCATTATTAATGTACTTTGTACTTACATCATAAAGAGAAATATTATAAACTTCTTAGGAACGCGATATGTTGGAGATACTTCTCTCTAAACTTTAGTAAAATAAAAACAATAAAGTAAATTAAATATTTAGCACTAAATTATTATGTTTCTACTAATAATTCCCCGACAATCCCCGACAAATTTAGTTGATTTAGATGACATACCGGGTGTTTCTCAAAAGTGGCTAACCCCTATAACATTTTGTTTCAGATAAATAAATGAGACTTGGTACGTTAGTATATGAATTAACTCGATTAATCGATTGGCGTATTCAGTTGTTTGTTGTTACTTGCTATTTCATCGGAAACGACTACAACTCTTTATTGCCGACCATACCAACAGGTATGGTAGGCTATTAAGATCGGCAAAAAAAAGTTATTTTAATTTCACTCAAAATGAGTTATTTGGGTTATAAATGACCTAAATACAAAATATTTTCATGGTGTCTGTCTGTCTGTCTGTCTGTCTGTCTGTCCGTCTATCTGTAACACGATAACTCAAAAACCGCTAAACCGATTTTTACCAAATTTGGCACAAAAATACTGCGGCACCCGAGAATCTGGCCATTAGTTTTTGGTGGGGGTGGGGGTTGGTAATGGGGGTATGGGAAGGGGTTAAAAAATTTTAAAATGGTAACTCCAAAATTACAGTAGCTAGCGAAACGCGGTTTTCAATTTAAGATTAGGAATAATATTTGCAACAAAATTTGTAATAACATCAAAATCAGTCAAAGTCGCAGTTTTCGAGATAAAAAAAAATGAAAAATTCCTTTACTTTGAAACTAAAAGAACTGCCTACCAACTTTTTATTAACATATTTTAGTATGGGCGGCTATACGTGCCTCCCGGTGCCAATTTTTTTTAAATGGCATCCTGGGTATTTTTTTACCTTATTCGACAGAAATTACTATCTGAATGGAATGACATATTATATGTCAACTTTGGACATTCTCGCTTAAAAAAATAGTATATTAACTCGTTTTTAAAATTTTAAGTATTTTAAATTTCGATCATCTACGGTGGCTGTCTTAAAACACCAATTTATAATCAAGGGGCCATGCATAGATATGGATAGATTTGATCGTCTAATATTTTTCTTGTCTTACGCTGGCCTGTTAAAAGATGCCCAAATCGAATTTTTTCAAATGGAACGGTGGTGGCTATTAGCATATTTGGAAAAAAAAATTAGGAATAATATGTATCATACAGTATCAGACACTTGGTATTTCGAGTAAAATTGTGGTTACATTTATTGCCTATCATCTAAATTGAAATATTTAAAATGCTATTACTTTAATTTTTAGGGGTAGTATATTTCGACACCAGAAACACGATTATGAGTGTTTTTTCGTAAAAAAAATGAAAATTTGGTTTGGATATCGAGATCTAGCAGCTTTTATCGAGATCTAGCAGCCCTGAAAATATTTGCACTTGTTTAAGACCCGCCCTGTTTATTAAAAAAACACCGATATAACATTATAAATTTTCTTAAGACTTTATATTAAATATATTAAAATACTTTACTTACAATAATTATTATTACTTCTATATTTACATTACTTGAAACAGAACAAGAAAATAAATTAATATTAATTCAAAACTTTAGACATATTATTATAAATCACAAATTTTTATATTGAAAATTTTTCATAATAACTTATAAACCATAATATATAGAGATCCTGCAACAAGTGAGACGAAAAATGATATTGGATTATACAGTACTGGGAATACCTAAATGTATGGCCCAGTAGGCAGAACTGCGGATCAAAGAGAAGCAGAAGACCACTGGAAAAATAGACAGGGACACAGGCATAGGCAAAGGAGGCCTTCATTCAAGGACTTAAATCGAAAACCACAAAGGAACTGCTAACGCTCACTGAGAATAAAGTGCAAATTATAACAGGTCTCTTGAGAGATAATGTGGCTATCAAGTTCCGACAGAACAACCTCAACTTGTTTCATGGAATTCTTTGCTAGCCTCAGATAAAGATTCTGAAAGACACAGGCGACACATAGACAATATCGCCTGTGATCCAGGTCTGTGTTAAGAATTTCAGTACTCTGATATGATTTTATTACATTTTCTCCAAAACTTCTTACATCAACATTCTTATATACTTCCACGTGAAATAAATTTTCCAGATCTTTATCTCTCATCATAATTATTTTTCAGTTCATTCGTGACTGTCTACTGTGCTTACCAGTTCTTTGTTATGGATGATTTAAATATTACTTATTATATACTTTTAATAACATTTTGTATTGTCAACCTGGTAGGAATTGGTTTGTCAGAAAAGTCAATTGAAAATATATCTTATAATATTGAAAAAAATAGATACACCGCCGCATAAATATATTTCCCATATAGGAGCATTTTATCATGTTCCTCAGTTGTGTAGATCATAATAATTACAACAAAGTGTTAAAATTAGATTTGACAATAAAAAAAATCATAGGTTGACAGCTTAAGGTATGTTGACATTTGCCTGATTTTGCATTGTTACCTGTTTAGTTTTAATTTAAGCTGTATTCCGTTGCAAAACCAGGCAAACCAGACCGGTAAACTACGGTAAAGAGCGGTTCCTGAAAAACATCGGTTTGATACGGAACGGTTTGGTAAAATACTGGAAACGTCAAAAGTTGACGTTTTCTAAATTTCAATACCTCTATTATAAAATTTATCTTTTATGCATTTTTAATGTACCTATTCTCTGCTTTTACGTTTGATTCTTCTTTTCAATGGAGTTTAATATTGAAAAGTACGTGTGTACGTGCGTAAAAGTGTGCAAAAAATTTCCGATCTAGATATTGTGGTTTTCTAGAAACTTCTAATGCACGCTCAGCCTGGGACACCCTATATATCCGACATTTAATATTTGATAGCAATTTTAATGTTAATGCGTTCCTTTGTAAAATTGACAGATGAGAATTTTCATTTTTAATCTAGAAAGAGATACTAAAAAACCAAATAAATACAAATAGCTTAAATAGTATATTACATACCGAAGAGGGAAGTGTTTCATTACTGTCGAGAGATTGATATCTCCAGACAATAATGAAAACTTTCTTCCGAGGTTTGTATACTATTTTATTTACAACCACATCATTAATTAAAAATTAGGGACAGTATTTTATTTTGAAAAAAAATATGCGAAAATTTGTCGTTTTCTGTTTTGGCATTTCCATATCTATAGTTACCGGTATCTGTGTTGTTATGGCGCATATCTTCAACAGCAAAACAAACAACTAAGTGACTGTTTTGAATTCCTCGTTCCCTTTTTCGAATTTATATAACATAGAAAGCCAGAATGTTGTCGGAAAGTTCTGATAATGAAGACTACTTTAATATTGGTACTCCACCAGAACTTGCAGAAGCTGCAAAAAGAGCAGAAGCTTCTTCTAGAGAAAAGTAGGGGGCGATATGAAATAGCATTGAAAGTATACGAAAAATGGTGTGCCGAAAGAAATGCTAAGACTATTGCTTCGGAAACAGTCTTGATGGCATATTTTAGCGACATGGCAAGGCAAAAAAAAAGCCATCTACTCTTTGGGCTGCGTACAGCATGATACGGACAATGCCAGAATTAAGGGAAAAGACTGACATATCAAAATATCACTAAGTCGTCGCTTTTTTAAAACGCCAAAATGTAGGCTTTAAGCGAAAGAAGTCTAGCAATTTTACAATAACAATAAATGTATTAAAATCTTCAATTATTATTGTTAATCTTCTTGTTTATTTTTGTTGATGTTAGATAAGTATTTAATAAAGATATTACAAGAATATTTTGCTTAATTAAATGAGGCGAGAAATAAGAAAAACCGAGTGAGGGTCCATTTCCCTCACTCGGTTTTTCTTATTGAGGGAAATGGAAGAGGGAAGAAATGTAGATAATTTGACACTTTCAAATTTTTTAAAAGTCAGTAATGTCAGTATTACATATGTGGTTGTAAATAAAAATCATTTAAATCGGCACACTAGAACAAAAAATATATTAAATTTTAAAATACATGAAAACTTTAAAGTACCCGTTTTTCGTGCCGGTGAGTGTATTTATGAAATAGATTTGTTGTTTGAAATGTTCGGTTTTTGACAAGTTTTTTGTCAATTTTTAGTAAAGGACGTCTAAAGACTGACCCCGTTAAAATCATTATTGATTGTAAACCGCAGCCGTCTTTGGCGCCTTTTTTTTCTCGATTGTACGGTACTTCTGTTCTTAAGAATAAAGGAAAAGATTTGACGAGGACATTCTTATCAATCTTACCGACGCGACGCCGACGCCTAGATGTCTCCCAAATCTAAAATAAATATCAGTTTAAATATCGTTCGAGTTATCGATCGGACTTTTACTGTCGCTGTCGAAAAAATTTACGGTTCAACCAGGACCCAGTTCTGACGCAGTAAATTTTATCTAGTCCTTCGAAATGTTAGTTACATTGTGCCCTTTTTTGCCGGCCGGGCCGGGCCGGGCGCGACATATGGACGCAGTCGCTCCATGATAGTTTATGGCCGGTAATAAAATCTTACATTTCGCTTTTCTCATTCGTTTATTAAAATAATGAAATAGAATAAGGCCGTCGGAGGATAGAGCTCGGATTTTATACGAAATCGATGTCATTTTAGTAATTGACATTATAGTATTTTAGTATCTTGTACAGGAATGCGTTAAATTTATAAGTTTGTTGTATATTTTAACTCTACACTAATTTTAACTCAACTTAATTATTTTAAATGAAACTGTATACCGAGTGGTTACATAGGCGTTGAAAGTATAGGAAATTCCATGCCATTTTTGAACAAATATCTGTACAAATATTGGCTCCCCTGTTGATTTTCCAACCGAGTCATAAATATATTTTTTAAAGATCTGCGTATGCTGAATACACTTGCCAAATTTAAATCATTTTAGTCAAACCGTTTTTAACTCATTTAAGAAAAACTGCATCTATTTTTAAGGGTGTATTCCGTTGCTTACCTTATTTGGTTATGGTTTTATGTTCCGCTTCTATCGGTTTCCTGAAAGTTTCCTTATTACGGAACATGGTTCCTGAAAAATTCGGTTACAACTGTCACCAAACTAATCAGCGCGAGAAGGTTGGTTTTTCTGGTTTTGTTTGTCAATCAATGTCATTTATGTGACAGAACTGCAGCAAATATTGGAAGTTCGAGTGAAATTCTCATTTAATTTCTAAAATTTGTAATAATATTTTGTATTTACATCCAAAGGCAATGGAGGTAGGCAGTAAAGGTAAATAAATTCCATTAACTAAATAGAATGACTTTTTAGGACCATTTAAACTTATCATGCAGCCATTGTTTCTTAAAGTCAGGAATATTTAAAGAAAACATAAAAAAGAAGACAAGTAATCGTGAATGTTTTGTAAACTATAAAAATATAAATTAGATTTATTTATTTATTATTGATCTATTTTAATATTGGACCTAAACCAAAAAAAAAACTAATAAGAAGAATATATATAATACGGTAGTGAAAAGCATAATAACTTACGGAAGCGAAGTATGGCTGTTGAAAAGCAGAACAGAGAACATGCTATTAGCGACCGAAATGGATTACTGGAGGAGATCTGCTGGAAAATCGAAAAGAGAACAAATAACCAACAACAGGGTTAGGGAGATTATGGGAGCAGAACACACAATTGTGGACGACATAAAAACAAAACAACTCATATGGTTTGGTCATGTGCAACGAATTCCCGATCATAGAATACCAAAACAAATTTTACTGTGGACACCTCGAGGCAGAAATAAAAGAGGTAGGCCGCGACGAAGCTGGAGGGAGGGTGTGGATAAAGAACTAGAAAATAGAGGAATACCTGATGATCTCTGGCTAAATAGACAAGAGTGGAGGTTAGGTGTCGGAAAACGTCGTAGAACGTTCTGAACCGACTTATATATATAATATTGGACCTGCAAATCTTCACTTGAGCTGTCTAACGAATTTAACAGTTTATTAATAAAGTTGCACACTGCATTCACCAACTAATAAAATCATATCAATTCTCTCTAATGTAGGATAAGTTTGCATTTTCGGCAAATTTATGAGAATTTTTTTGGTTTTACTGACACAAAATGATAACTAGTGTGTTAAAGTTGGACTAATTAGACAGCTATGTTGTAATGTCAGACATATATCACAGCCACCTAAATTTTATCAAATAATAAAGATCTACTCAGATCAAATCATGTAAATGAAAATATCTAGGAAAATCTTTGTTTGAGGGGTAGGCAACCTTAATTAACACCTAACAATTAATATATAGTATTTTGAAGAGACATTAAGTTTCCATTGAATATCGGCATAATATATACTGGGTGTTCCATTTAAAATAAAAGAGTAACATGCTTTTAAAGGTAACCAATGTTCAATATTAATTTTGTCTCACCCTGTATAACGTGTTGGATCAAATTTTAATTTGATATAAAGTACCATAATAAATTTAACTACACATTAGGCTATACCCGCTAAATTTCAATTTAGGTAGCTTTTATTGTAATTTGAAAATTGTTTTTTTATTTCTAGAAAATATTAAATATGTCGAAAACCTTACATTTTAGTATTATATACTTCTCATATAAAACTCAGCTTTATTTTTCTCCCAGAATCCGAAAATCAATTAATATATAGGGTGTTCCATTACAACACAACTTTGATATGTAACTTTTTTGGGGGGCACCCTGTAGAACTCTCTATATTTTTAAAAAGTGCTCTGATTTAACCAAAGACATTATAAAGATAGACCGAACATCTCATTCATAAATACTCGTTGGTAGTGTATCAAACATTCCAATGTCTCAAACAAGGACAGAAGAGACAGAGAAGTCTAAAATTTCCGACCCCGGCAACTAGGCGCATTTGGATTGTTCTAATGGCCAGTGGCGTATCGTTTTTTGGAACGAATTTAATTAGTAAATTAAAAGTAAAGTAATTAGTAAAATTTTTACTCCATATTAATATACTACATTCACACTTTTTCGTTAGATGAGTTTTGTTATAAGGTCTAATATAATAATATAATTAATATTCCACATATACTTATGTTGAAACGTTAGTAGGTAGTTTTCGAAAATCGCTCCAACGTCGATATTCAATTTAAACTTTCAGTTACTTCTATATAAACACTCAGTTACTTTTGAATACTTACAGGGTGACTCACGCTTCCGAAACAGTTCTATATTAGGTTTGTGGTTAGTGACTTTACTTTCAATTTTTTTTTAGAATATGGAGGCAATGGTAAAGCACGTTTTAGACATTTTTGTAATCATAGGTGGCCGGAACATATTTTCAAACTAAAGTTGTAGATTTGCCATTAAATTTCCATTCCAGAAATACCTAGGGTTGCCACCTGTCCTTTTTTGGAATAACTTGTCCTTTTGACTTTTTTTGACTTAAAAAGTCATTTTTATTTACGTATTTTCCCTGAGAGAAGAAGAGAACTTAGAACTTCCCGTTTAATCTCTGAGAAAATTACCTACAGCAAACAGAAATATTCTTTTCGTCCAAATTTAATTAGAGATGTTATAAAACTTATAAATAAATTTTTCTTGTTTAGAATAGGCAACATTATTTAGAATTTCCCGTTTAATCTCAAATGATAGTTTAGGTTTTAGTTTTACCTTTTTTGATCTTAAAAAGAACTTTTCAAAATTAGTAATTAGTAACGATTTAGTTAGTTCGCAATCGATAGCTTCCTGTGAAGTACTGTGTAATAGTTGTTTAATCTTGTATTATTAATAACTTCCTATACCTAAAATCAATATTTATTTTAATCTTTTTAGTCTCTCAATAGAGGGCATTTATCATTAAAAGTATCAAATCTGTGTGCTACAGTATGGGATTTCTGTGGCATAATAATGAATATTACGTTTATTTACAAATCCATTACTTAGGTAGCTTAATCAGACAATCAAATTTTAGTTAAACATCCCAATCTTCATGAACTGTATTAAGCATATGTATTGCGGTTTGAATCACCCTGTATGTTGACAAAAATATTTTGAAAATGTGCGTTACAATGGCCCCGATCTTATGTAAAGATTGAAATAAAAATCACAAACCAAAAACGTAATAGGTAAAAAGCTTTTTTGGAGGCCTGGGTCACTCTGTATATAGGTATGTATAAAACTAGTAGCCTAATTTATATTTTTAGCCGAATTTATAGTTCGTCCCATTCTAAAAAAAGGTAAACACACCGTACAAATAACTCTAGGAAGAGGTATTTGTATTTAACGGTGGTAAAAACTTGTCTAAACAAGACCGAAGGGGCAGATACAAGATAAAATTAAGCAATAAAATGTAAAAAAGGTCGGGTAAACACCTTTGTTTATTTGTTGAGCAAAATTCCTTTAGAATATCGTATATAATCATAGATAAAAGAAAATAATCTTCTATTAAGATAGATATGAAACTTAATAGTAAAATTTTGGGTCAAAGCGCCCCTCCGTGTTCTTAGTAGAGACTACGCTGTGGTTTAACCCAGCGCCTTCGCCTTTTCTGCTGTAAATATTTTTTATGTTTATATTTGATTTCAAAGGATTTAGTTTTAAAGTTACACTGATATATTAGTATATCAGAGTAACTTTAATAAAACATAAGAATATATATATTTTACAGTTTATTAAATATAAATTTTGACTACAAGGTAGAAAGTAAATCACAATATTTGACAAAACTTATAAGTATACCATTTTTACAGTTAATAAATAATAAAACTATTTCTGACTATGATATTTAAAATTTAGATAGATAGAATATTAAAAAACATACCGGGTATTTGCAGACGCAGGCCCAAATTCAATAAAAACCAAAATTTTTCCTGCGAAAATCGGGCTTTTTTCACAGAAAAGGTATTTTTTGATGTATCAGCAATCATTGTCAAGTTGACAATATACAGGGTTTTTTCTAATTAGTCTAAAAAATTGTGGTGTGATTCCTCATGTCTTCTTAAAACAATTTTATATAACCATTGGGTCTAAAGTACTTCCTTTCTGATCTACAGGGTGTAAAAATTAAAAAAATCGATATTTTGCTTAACATAAATGGTACACCACTGATTTTTAAAGAAAATATATTTTTTTCTTGACTGGCCATCCTTTTTCAACAAAATTGATCTTTTGAGTTTTTCTTGTTTATCAAACGGTTGTCGAAAAAAAAAATATACTTATTAAGAGCCCGCCTTAAGCCGTTTTCTAACGATTTTTTATTTTTTAGATTAATTAGGAAACACCCTGTATATGCATATCACAGGCAACCAAATAAACTAGTAACCTCTAAAAATTATTTTTCCTACCACTAGCGACGTACTGTGTTTTTAGTGAGTACTAAATTGTTTTATCAAAATTTCACCATATAAGTTTCCAGGCAATGTATATAATGACCAAAATATGACGCAATTAAAAAAAAATGTCACTTTCTGACATATAATAAAGTTTCAAATGCAACGTTTATATTCAAATTTGTTATGATCTACAACAGTTAGGTAGTAATTGAGACGAATTATAATTCAATTACCGGCTACTACGTTCTTGTTTTAATAGATCAAAATTCAAAAAATATAATTAGAAATTATTTTAATTTTGAAAAGCTCCCTTGTGGGACGCCTATGTACGATTACGGCGGAAACAATATTTACCTGTGAAAAGACAAATTCGGGTAATTTGAGCTTATTTTTCCACACATTTGACACTGTCCTACCATATTGAAAATTCGCAGATTCAAAAGTATGCTAAACAAAAACAAAAACTACTGAAAAATACTGAAAAGATCAGTTCGGCCTTGATTCCGACTTCAAACACACCGTAAGCTAAACGTAGTACGCCATAACGGACCAAGGGCCGTCGCGAGGGGTGGTAGGACGGACGGCTCATTTCATTCTGGAAGACTAGCAGCGACGTTGCCAATAGTTCTAGACGTTTCAGCACATTAAACAGTAAACACGTCCTTTAATAGTAACGCATATATCCTCTAGTTAATAACATATTATTACGCATGCTTCTTTAAAAATAAACTATTAATTTAATTAAGAAATTGAGATTTATTGATATCCGGTGAAGGTTTTAAAGTCATCTTTTCTGCAAATCAAACTAAGTAGATAGGCGCAAATTTGAGATGTGGCAATGTCGCCTTCTCTATCTCAGTTGGTTTTTACAGTACGTAGTCAACCTCCGGTTGTTTGATCGGGTTAAAATGCACAATGTGATATCTGTTCTTACTAAATCTATGGATTTAACCTACATATATGCTCACAATATTTCATTTCATCAATACAAACTGTCGTTTTCCAAACTGGCGTATGAGAGGCGCCACCCTGTATATATTTTTCAAACCCAATATTAATAATGCAGCATTGAAACTAATTTTGAAATGTAAAGAACGTGTAATTAATAACTCTTCTCCAATCTCGGTTCGTTTACTCCCTCGTTACCGCACACCAGCCAAAGCAACGCAAGCAAACTTGGCGAAACTACACATCAAACCGATGAAGCGGCAAAGACGCCGCACCGACAGTCTTATTAAAAACGCAGCCGAGTAAATTCATTTTCTTGTTAATTTTGCCGGCTGCTCAAATATTTAAGGTCAAATAGAATTACGGCACGGGAACATGCCGGAGACAAGTTTTATAATAAGGTTTATCCGTGGGGAGCAAATGGGGGAATGGCGACGGACTGAAAAGGTGAGGAGGGGGGGGAGATGAGAAGAAGTTGGGGCTTGTTACGAATTGTATTTGAGTAGAAGTAAAAAATTAACTGTAAAGAGTGGGACGGGTACATCAGGAGAATGTTTGGGTTTTTAAAAAAACTCTTAGCTTTTTACTTTTGTAATCTGTCAAACAAGAAAATCCTTGTCATAGTATCCTAAAGTAGTTTTTTTGTATTTAAATAAATAAGTTGGTACAATTTAAATTCTATGTGGGAAATTTACAGGGGGGTTATGCGGGACACGGCAGAGGCTGTAAGACCCATGCTGTATACAGGGTGTCCCAGGCCGAGCATGCATTAGAAGCTTCTAGGGAACTACAATAACTAGATCGGAGATTTTTTGCACATCATTGTTTCACAACGAGATCTATCGATTAAAAATATATGGCGGTACTTCCGGAAATTCCGGAAGCTGACAACAACTTTCTTATTTTAAATGGGTGCCCCCATTTTTTGTTACATACTTCGATTTTCTGTAGAATTTTATGAATTTTGATATTAAACACTCTATACCTAACATTAACCGTTTTTGAGAAAAAAAAATGTTTAAAATGTTTGGATGAGAAAAACTGCCTGTCAAAAATATGTGTATAGCCTGAACGTCAAATTTAGTGATTAGCACAGCCAATTACTAATTTTTATTATTTTGCGTCAGTAGGTCTTTATTATTTGAAAAAATCTAGGGTGGCTGTGTGATATACCTTTTGTTAATTTAACAAAAATTAAAGATTGCAGAGTAAAATCCTCAACGGTAATAAAAAGATACACGTTTAAAACAATCTTTAATTTTTGTTAATTGTTGTTTTCAAATAATAAAGATCTACAGATGCAAAATAAATAAAAATTAAAATATCTAGGAAGATCTTTGTCGGAGGGGTAGGCAATCTTAATAATATTGTGAAGATATATAAATTCCCCATTGGATACCGGAAAAATATACTGGGTGTGTATACCATTTAAAATTAAGGAGTAACTTGCTTTTAAAATGACTAATGTTCCATATTAATTTTGTCTCACCCTGTGGAACTTTCCGGGTCAAATTTCAATTTGGTTACTGTAATTAAATATCAGGCTATACAAAGTCAACTAAAATTTAGGTAGCTGCTTTCAAAATTTAAAATTTATTCTTCATTTTCACAAAATGTGAAATATGTCAAAATCCTTAGATTTTAGGTATTTTTTTCCTAGAATTCGAAAATCACTTAATATATAGGGTTTGTAATTAGAAAAAAACACAACTTTGATGTGTAACTTTTTTGAGAGGCTTCACCCTGTATTATTAAACACAGTTAGGAATACATAAATAAATTATTTTAATTTGTTTTGTGAACTGCAAAGTGGTAATCAATGATCAATTTTGACATAAAATGTATTTTTGGATGAACATTTAAAAAAATACATTTCAACAGTTTTGGTTGGACCACAAGGAGGTTTTTATGTATTGTTTATTTTTTATATTAATAAATATGTAGGTCAGATGTATCAGTCACTTCTGCTTTGTTTCCTAGCTACAGCGTGTTAAAATCTTCACCTTTTTCTATTAATTATAATTTTCTTTAAGTGCTTTTAGCGATTCGAATGAAATTTTGAAGGTAAAAGCTACTATAAGTGCGACATATTTTAATGCTAAAATAGTGTCGACATACATTATAGTTCAAAATTTGCAAGAAATGACATTTTGGCCTTTGATTATCTTCCGATAAGAGAAATAATTGTGGTTAGAAATCAGAAGTTTATTGTTTTATAAGCTAAATATTATGCTTTCTCTGTGGATACAACGGACTAACGCAAGCTGTTGCTAGGATATTTTATTAATTTTAATTGTGTTTTTTAAACATCATGAATAGGGACTGCAATCCCCAGCAAATCCTGGATCCCGCAAATGCGGGATCCCTCTGAGATTCCGCGGGATCAAAGTTGAGGGATTTACCGTGCGGGATCAAGGTCAAACCGATTCGTTCCGGGCCTATGCGTTCGAAACCCGGAGGATTCCCCTTACGGATTGGCCATTAAAAATAAGTGAAACAAACAGGTTAGTTGTTAGATTTCTTTCTGGCGTATGTGCGTAAGTGAAGAAAAGCGTTTACCTAGTAGTTGTGGACAATTTCGTCAAATAAACTGCCGGACGTAATTATCGGGACAAGCAAAGATTTAGGGTAAATTTAAAGTTTGGTACGTAATAACTCTTGAACTAAAAAAGATTTTGGGATGCGGTTTGGACCATGTTTTAGATGCATCTATTGTGATTAAGATGCTATGTGGTTTTCGAAAATATATTTAGCGAATTCTCGTATACAGGGTGTTTTATAAGAGTGTGAAAATTTGGTCAAGAATCTTTATTGACTGATGTATTGAAATTAGAAAAAACAATTTGAGCGGTTTTTTAATTTTTTTTGTTTTAAGGAAAATACGACGTTTTTTCGAAAAATATGCATTTTTAGTTATACGTATGGTCCTAAACGGTACAAAAAGCTTTGTACATTCTGCATACGCCAAAAAATTATTGATATAGAGTGTATCTAAAAGCAGCTATAACTAACACAAGTTAAAAAACTTCAACATCAGAATAATATTTTTATTTATAAAATAAGTAACAAAATTATAATAAAATTTAAGTTTATTTAATATTAAATATATTTTTTGAACACCCTGTTTACATCGGTCCAAATTTCTATATCAATATATTGTGGGCCTATGCAAAATGTACAATGCCTTTTGTACTATTTAGGACCAAATGTATGACTATTGTTTACAGTCCCAAAATTTTGCGGATCCGCGGAATTGATTGCATTAATCCAGCGGGTTTGCGAGATTGAGATTTTAGTGCGGAATTGCATTCCCTAATCATGAATGATCGTAAACTAAAAAGTATATAGTGTAATTGAAGCCACTAATTTATTCCACTAATTGCGAGGTTCTGAATGAAGTTTAAACTCCTAAAATATCAGTAAGAAGCTTGTAATTTCTAAAATATTAGTAGTTTTTTAAAAAAGTGACTTTGACATTCAATAAGTCGATTCACGTACAAAAGTATTTTGGTTTGTATGTACTTCATTTGGCCGAAACGCAGTTTAATCTCTCCCATTTCATCGCTAAAATCTAATTGTCGTAACATTACGACCGCAAACTAACCACCGCCGCCCCCACCACCCGACCCCTCTTCCTGTGCTCCGGGTATCTTTCGACTCCGGTGCGGTAGTATTTCCGAGCACGTGCCCGCTAATTCCGGTTTTGTTTCGATATTTATAATCACGTACGGGGCGGGATTGAGAGTAGCGCGGATTTCAATTAAATTTAGCGGCGTTGCCCGGGCATTGATTACGCGGTTTTGTGCGGCGGATGAGGCCCCTGTTGCATGGCAAACAGCACGGCTACCGGTAACTCTACCTGATTTTTCCCCGGAATTATAATAAGCGTATGTGACAATTTCGCATATTCATTCGGACTCGATTTAAAACTCTCATTAAAGCTATTGTTCTACAAAAATATATCCGATAAACATTTATAATTTTTGGCGTCTTTGTTGTCTCGTTCAATTTTGTTTTGTTTTGAGCTTTTTTCAAAACGTGGCGGTATCTGTATCGGACGCAAAGGATTTTTTTTCATAAATCTCAGAAAAATAAGTAAACCTAGACGTTTCTAAAATAGCTGTTGTTACGATGATATTTCGTTAATTACATCTTCTTTTATGTTATATTGATATATATTTCACAGAATTAATATTTGAACACGCGATTATTATATGTATAGTAGATATTTAGGTTAGATATCTATTTTTAAACAAAACTTTTCACTTAAACTGCAGGAATATAATTACAATATTTTTATGATTTAATTTTATCATAATGAATTAGTATATACAATTCTTTGTATATGATATTTTTATTGACGGCCAAAATTGGCCGTAATTGATTAATATAAAAGTAGTATTGGCTTGATGAGTAATGCTGGTAACATTATCAATATATCCGCTTGGGAAAATTATTAATTAACCTGATGTCAACAAAAGTATTGCCCACAAACATTATTTAAAAGCAATGTTCTTTTATTGTTCTAAAGATAAATCTGTAAACTATACATTTATTAGCACCCAGCATGGTCTGATATAAATCCATTCAACTAGTATTTATTACGCAGGGATTTAGACAACTAAAACTAGGAAAACAAAACCAAATTCGTAAACTAAACTTTACTACAGACTACAGTATAAATTTTACTTTACCATAACCAGAAATAATAAATAATTAGACGATTTGTGCCGTGCGCGCACGCTCAGCTCGTGCGTGCTCAAGTCTAAACGCACCATAAGACTTTCTGCCTGGGCAGCGAGTATTAACTATAAAATAGTATTAACTATTAACTATATATAACTGTGCACTGGGTCTACAGTTAATTTTCCCTCGATTTTCATTTTCCCTCGATTTTTATTTTTCCTCCACTTGACTTCAAAAAAACACAAAACACACGTAATAACACGAATCAAAATGCATCATCTTCCAAAACGCAGATATTTGACATAAGTTGATACAAAATTATAACCTATAATTTGGCAAGACTTTGACAAGCCTCAAAAATCTAAAGGCCAGCATCGGCGTTCGTTTGTCGTTCATCGTTCCGTCAAACCAATAAAATTGAAATATGACCTGTCATTATTGAAATAAACCAATAAAACTGGTTAAAAACAACAAGAGACGACTCATGACTGATTTATATTTGAACCCATCTATAGTTAACTTAAAAATATCAGAATCTTTTTTTAGTAAAATAAATAGATTGGTATGGGACGTCATCTGTTTTTCTTCTGTCATCGTCTGTCGAAATCTTACCTAAGAAAAAAAAAACAGAGTATAGTAAGGTTTATATATATGAAAAATATCTGCCATCAAATATCATCTGCCTTTAACATCTTATCTTTAGAAAAATAACTATACTATTCTGTTTTTTTATAAAACCCATTATTTCCAATAGAATAACCCGCAAACAAATTTCAGCTCACAAACCTTGCATCATCGACATCTGCGCAACGTCCACCATCTCCGGATATCATTCACCGCAGAAAACCCTTTTAATTAAAAACAAACCGAAACACGAAAACACCACGCCACCGAAAAGCAAACTAAATCTACCGCGAAATAAAACAAATAACTTCCTGCTATTTGAATTTTTAAATGATCGGGCCGGGCCGGTTCTGCAGCTATAGGTCGATTATTTTTTCCTGCCGCTTACTGTCGGCGAATTGAGTTCCAGTTTTAAATAACGGTTTCGGCCGAATGTTCATTGTTCCAGCTCATTTTTTTTCGGTATTATCCCTCGATTTAAAATGCGCACAGCGAAAAAAAAATTGACAATTCGCCTATCGGATTCGTACGTATAAACAAATGGAAGTAGGATGGATAACATAAAAATGATTTTAAAACAATGTATTAAAGATACGCACTATTAATAGTATATTATTAGTGCGTATTATTATTAGTACGTATTATTATTAGCGTATAGTATATAGAACGAGCAATTTATGCTAGCCATTATTCACGCAGGGTGACGTTTGCTTCACGAGCTGTAGGCGAAGGGCGCAAGTCACCCGAGTGAATAATGGCTATAAATTGCGAGTAAAATACTATACTTTGTCCACGGCCATTATAATAATTATGAGGAGTGTTTGAATTTGTATTTTTAATGTTAATCTTAAAATTTGGCAATTTCACATGTCCAAATTAACTAAAAGATAATGAAAACGTCAATGTCATCAGTTGCTATGCATCGAGAGTCGCAGTCATCTCGAACTATTCTATTTCCAAATATTTGGGAAGTTTATTATTAGATGTGTTTTACAACATACCTGTATATTAGTACTTTTTTCTACCACCTTTAGTAAAATAAATTTGTTGAAAAATGATAGATCGTAAATAAGCCACCAGCAGCTGACTTTTTGTTGTTTTGTGTAACTAAAGTTGATAATTTGTGTTTTATCTATCGTTATATATGTATTTGAATTTTATTGGTGCTGCTTCAAGTTTTTTGCAATAAAACATATTTCCACCAATTTTAGTTGAGTACAGTTGTTGAAGAACGATAAATTGAAGTACCAGCATCTGACTTTTTGTTGTTTTGTGTAACTAAAGTTGACAATTTGTGTTTTATTTAAAGTTATATATGTATTTGAATTTCATTGATATTATTTCAAGTTCTTTGCATGAAAATATCGTACCAACATTCTTTAGCCAATCAGGAGATGGCAACTAAATATACTAATAACACGGATTCGGAAAACGAATTTATGCCGTTAGCAATCCTCCAGTCTAGAAAGTTTTTATAGGCAGGCGTGTAATGATCCTTAGACTTTTGTGGTAGCAATCCAAGACTTGTTAATTTGGCCGCGTCTGCTATCTCTGGTGGTGTACAGGGCTCATTGTCACTCTCATAATTAATTTTTTGATTTTAAACGAGTTCTTGATATGGCACTCACTACCTACTTAACATTTGACAATTTTAAACGTCAAAATTAATAAAAAGAAAAGATAAGAAAATCCACGCCGCGCATCGGGATGTTGTGAGTGTAACGTTGGGCATAGCAACAAATGTAAAGTAAATGCAAAATGTGATTTATCATAATTCACTGTTAGCATCTGTTATATTTCACTCTATTACAAATATGGGCACCATATTCCTTCAGCTAGGAAGTAGAATATTGATTAATTATTAAGTGGTCGTGGACAAAAGTACTTTTTTAGCGCCGACAGGTTATTACTTTTCACTTTTTATTACTCATGGGGGAAAAGTAGTATCTTTTTGCTTTCTTTTGGAGTCGAAAAGACGCTAATTGCCCACTTCACAATTACCACACGAGTTTTGGGCAAATTTAATGTAGATTTGAGCGCGACAAGTAACAGCGATTTAACGACAATTTTTTTACAAAACAGCGATTTAACGACGTGACCTGTGCACATTCCCTTCGGTCATGTTTCTACTAAACACACTTGGCGGTTTAACATTAAACCAACCGTCGATTCGCGCGCTACATTTGAATTATTAAAAAAGCAACCTAGTGATCAGTCTCACCCCCGGATATCAATTTCACCCCCAAATGACGGTACTCTGTTTTTTTTATAAAACCCACTATTTCTGATAGAATAACCCGCAAACAAATTTCAGCTCACAAATCATTGCATCATCGACCTCTCCGAAATGTATACCATCTCCGGATATCATTCACCGCAGAAAACCCTTTTAATTAAAAAGAAACCGAAACACGAAAACGCCACGCCATCGAAAAGCAAACTAAATCTACCGCGAAATAAAACAAATAACTTTCTGCTATTTGAATTTTTAAATGATCGGGCCGGGCCGGTTCTGCAACTATAGGTCGATTATTTTTTCCTGCCGTTTACTGTCGGCGAATTGAGTTCCGGTTTTAAATAACGGTTTCGGCCGAATGTTCATTGTTCCAGCTCATTTTTTTCTGTATTATCCCTCGATTTAAAATGCGCACAGCGAAAAAAAAATTGACATTTCGCCTATCGGATTCGTACGTATAAACAAATGAATGTAGAATGGATAACATAAAAATGATTTTAAAACAATGTGTTAAAGATACGCACTAATAATAGTATATTATTGAACGAGCAATTTATGCTAGCCATTATTCATGCAGGGTGACGTTTGCGTCACGAGCTGTAGGCAAGGGGCGCAAGTCACCCGAGTGAATAATGGCTATAAATTGCGAGTAAAATACTATACTTTGCCACCACGGTCATTATAAAAATTATGAGGAGTGTTTGAATTTGTATTTTTAATGTTAATCTTACTATTAATTATTGTATTCATGTTTTAGGGGAAAATGTCACTACCTACTTAAAATTTGGCAATTTCAAACGTCAAAATTAACTAAAAGATTAAAAACGTCAATATCATCAATTGCTATGCATCGAGAGTCGCAGTCACCTCGAACTATTCTATATTCAAATATTTGGGAAGTTTATTATTAGATCTGTTTTACGACATACCTGTATATTAGTACTTTTTTCTACCGCCTTTAGTAAAATAAATTTGTTGAAAAATAATAGATCGT
Organism: Sitophilus oryzae; assembly: GCF_002938485.1. Lineage (NCBI taxonomy): Eukaryota > Metazoa > Arthropoda > Insecta > Coleoptera > Curculionidae > Sitophilus > Sitophilus oryzae. The sequence continues at coordinate 748,698 of NW_022147432.1, read as the reverse complement.
ACCACCAGCAGCTGACTTTTTGTTGTTTTGTGTAACTAAAGTTGGTAATTTGTGTTTTATTTATCGTTATATAAGTATTTGAATTTTATTGATGCTGCTTCAAGTTTTCTGCAATAAAACATACTTCCACCAATTTTAGTTGAGTACAGTTGTTGGAGAACGATAAATTGGAGTACCAGCATCTGACTTTTTGTTGTTTTGTGTAACTAAAGTTGATAATTTCTGTTTTATTTAAAGTTATATATGTATTTGAATTTTATTGATATTATTTCAAGTTCTTTGCATGAAAATATCGTACCAACATTCTTTAGTCAATCAGGAGATGACAACTAAATATACTAATAACACGGATTCGGAAAACGAATTTATGCCTTTAGCAATCCTCCAGTCTAGAAAGTTTTTATCGGCAGACATGTAATGATCCTTAGATTTTTGTAGTGGCAATCCAAGACTTGTTAATTTGGCCGCCCCTGTTATCTCTGGTGGTGTACATGGCTCATTATCACTCTCATAATTAATTTTTTGATTTTAAATGAGTTCTTGATATGGCACTCACTACCTACTTAACATTTGACAATTTTAAACATCAAAATTAATAAAAAGAAAAGATAAGAAAATCCACGCCGCGCATCGGGATGTTGTGAGTGTAACGTTGGGCATAGCAACAAATGTAAAGTAAATGCAAAATGTGATTTATCATAATTCACTGTTATCATCTGTTATATTTCACTCTATTACAAATATGGGCACCATATTCCTTCAGCTAGGAAGTAGAATATTGATTTATTATTAAGTGGTCGTGGACAAAAGTACTTTTTTAACGCCGAAAGGTTATTACTTTTCACGTTTTATTACTCATGCGGGAAAAGTAGTATCTTTTCGCTTTCTTTTGGAGTCGAAAAGACGCTAATTGCCCACTTCACAATTACCACACGAGTTTTTGGCAAATTTAATGTAGATTAATAGATAATTAGATAATGTAGATTTGAGTGCGACAAGTAAACTTCTCGCACCCAAATTTTTATTGGCACACGCAAATTTACAAGCAAAAAAGACAGTCTCGAAGTGTCAATATTAAAGAAGTGAGGTTGGCATTTAGATAAATTATTTTGTACTCGCGTTTTAATAAGCTAAAATAAAAATTAAAAAAAAGAAAACATGAGTAATAATCCCTACTGGATTCCGGAAACTGATAAAAGTGATAATGATGAATCTATATCGCCAGAAATTCTTGAAACACCAAACGATGAGTCTATTTTCTGAAATTCTTAAAAGAGCAAATGAGGTGATTAATAATCTGACTCCTGCAACATCACGGATTAAATATGAATCAGCATACAAACATTTTATGCACTGGCGAGCAATACAACAAATTACAAGTCTTTTTGACATAATACGTAGTAAAAAATAGTATGTGCAACTCGAGCGAAGTTGTCGATTGCCCACTCGAGCGAATGAGTGGGGAATCGACAAATTTTCGCACTAGTTGCACAATATACTATTAGGCATCGTAGGTTTCCATATAATTGATCCCCCTGAAGAATATAGCTCCTACTTATTGGCTATAAGTGGCGACTTTACGGGACTACCCTTCCCGTCATACCAGGCACCGTCTACTGTCTGCAGTCATGTATCACGGGCAAAGGGTGTGGGGTTTTTTGACTTAACCACCCGCACCAAGAGGAGACAACCTCACCAAAAACCTCAATCCTACGATGGGACCAGGTCAAAGGAATTCTTGGCTAGATAGAAGACTACCCTCTACTGGTCTCAACCTTTAAAAGAAAAATAAAGGAAGCTTTTTTAATACAATCTAATAAAAATAAATAATGCATTGCTCATATATCTGTAGATGTTAGTAAGGTATGGCAATCGCTTCTTTGATTTTAAAGGACATAACATAAATAAACATAACATACGTAAAAATTAAAAATAATCATACAAAAAGTTTGGGGCTTTCTGGTTTTACCTTATTAAGTAATTGTTATCAGATAGTAATTATTAATTTTGAAGTTTAACTTGGATATAATGTCATTTTAACAGAACATCAACGGTTTTTGTAGACGTATCTGTTTTAAAAAACTAAAGTGTTCTCGAATAGTTGAATTTAAATATTTTAAATAGTTCTTTTCTTTATTCTTTGTATTTTTTTTGGTTCTGACGACGGAACGAGATAAACTTTCCGAAACGTTAAGCATTTTTTTGTTCGTTAGGCAAATTTGTATATTTGTGAACCTAACTGCTGACAAGTAGTTTCCGTTTGGATTAACGCAGCAGTGTTTACAAAAAAAATAACTATTTTATTTTGTAGATTTTCTTGGAGTGGCAAAATACCTATATAGGATTTTTTGGAGATCCGGTATAGTGCATGCCACTATAAGATATCAATTAAACTGTCGGAATGTGTTGCTCAACAGTGAATTGTCCCAAAGCTGTATATCACCTTTTACAGTAAATATCGGTTCACCGTTTTCGTTTTTCCTTTCCGCCGCCAACGAGTGGCATTTTCAACCCTTAAATTCCTCGGGTAAATGAGACCGGTTCGCCACATTGCTATCTGCCGCCATCGATCTAGGGGACGTTTAAGACTGCAACGACCTCGACGGTGGAGCGGGGTCGCAGTATAGCGCCAGTCTTTACGATTATAGTGTTGTGAATTTTGACCCCGTAACCGTTTTACCGCCGATGTCGGAGCGAACCGAACTGATTTTGTGGCGCTGAAAAATAGTAAATAGTTAACGGAGTTCGTGTTCTACTTGATTTGTCTGTTAAATATTTTAGACCATGAGAGTCACTGTTTAGATATTTTAGACCAAGAAATCACACTAACAGACACTGGGGTAAATCAAACAAAAATATTCCAGATGATGTTGTAACATACCGTATGTTAAAAAATGTCTATACCTATGTGGCGGATTCATCTCTCCAAAAAAGCCTATATGGGTATTTCGCCACTGCAAGAAAATCTACAAAATATAACAGTTATTTTTTGTAAACATTTCTGCGTTAGTCCAAACGGAAACTACTTGTCAGAAGTTAGGTTTACAGATATACAAATTTGCCTAACGAACAAAAAAATGCTTAACGTTTCGGAAAGTTTATCTCTTTCCGTCGTCGGAAGCAAAGCAAAATACAAAGAATAAAGAAAAAAACTGTTTAAAATATTTAAATTCAACTATTCGAGAACACTTTAGTTTTTTAAAACATATACGTCTACAAAAACCGTTGACGTTCTGTTAAAATGACATTATATCAAGATAAACTTCAAAATTAACAATTACTACCTGATCACAATTACTTAATAAGATAAAACCAAAAAGCCCCAAACTTTCTTTCTTGTATGATTATTTTTAATTTTTACGTATATTATGTTTATTTATGTTATGTTCTTTAAAATCAAGCGATTGCCATACATTACTAACATCTACAGATGCATGAGCAATACATTCATTTTTATTAGATTGAATTAAAAAAGCCTCTTTTATTCTTATTTTAGGGGCTATCGCTTCTCTCATTATAATTTTGGCGTTATTAAAATTTATTCTGTGCCCTGTGTCCCATGAATGCTGACAAATCTTAGATTTGTGAAAATCTCCCTTTCTTAAATAATCTTTATGTTCTTTAATTCTAACATTTAAGGGTCTAGATGTTTCACCAATGTAAAATTATTATTTTACAAAAAATACCTAATATAGGATTTTTTGGACAAATAAATAGCATAAATCTGAATTTGGAATTCTGTAGGAATTTAAAAAAGGAACTTTGACTCAAAATTTGCCAACTAATAACATTAATCACTTATGTTAGGGGGTTCGAAAATTTACCTAATCATGAACCCTCTTTCTCAGTTAAAAATAATATTGAATTCGTTAACAAAATTAAAAATATAACATTGCATTAAGATGAAATTTTGGTCTCTTTTGATGTGTCTTCGTTTTTCGCAAGTGTTCCAATTCCACACACTTTAGACTACTTGAAGGAACTACTGAACGCAAATGGTCTCGACAACAAAACTGTGATTGAATATATTGAGCTTACATCGTTATGTATGAAACAAAATTGTTTTCAATTTAAGAACAACTTTTTTGAACAGCGGGAAGGTACATCAGCAATGGCTAATCCATTGTCTCCATTTTTGGCTAATTTATTCATGAGCAGGTTTGAAGTGGAGGCTAAAAATCAGTTTCAGTATTTTCCAAGAGTATGGTTTAGGTATGTGGATGATATTTTTACTGTTTTTGACACACATGCAAACACCTTAGATAATTTTATTTCTAAGTTAAATAATCGTTTTCCTTCCATTAAATTTACACATGAAATTGAGAACAACGACAGATTACCATTTCTAGATGTATTAGTTATTAGAAATAGTAATAATTGCCTGGAATTTGATATCTATAGGAAAAATACCACTACACGCAGATATATTACTAATGAATCATATCATAGTGTTGAACATAAAATTGCTAGTTTAAATTTCTTAGATCATAGATTACTTATTTGTCCACTTACCTACGAAAGATATGAAATAGAAAGCGATTACATTAGGAATGTAGCGGAGTGTAATGGATATTCTCCTTCACTAGTTGATAAAATAATTAGAAAACATAGGTATAGGTTAATGATTTCTGAAAATTCGACTTTTCAGGTGGAGAAAGATACGTCAAAATATTTTTCAATACCGTTTGAATACAGTTATCCCGTGGTCTAAAAGGAATTTTTAAGAATGTCAATTATAAACTTGTGTATAGTGCTAATGATAAATTACAACAATTATTAGGTAATCCAAAGGAGAAAACACATCCACTGGAAAGGTCGGGTATTTATGAAATTTCTTGTAAAGATTGTAATCACAAATATGTTGAGCAAACTAGAAGATCAATATTAACTAGATTTAAAGAACATTAAGCTCAGATAAGATATGGTAGACCGGATAAATCTTGCGTTGCTGAACATATTGTTGATAAAAACCATTGTATAGATCTTAATAATTTAAAATTAATTAAACAAGTCTCAAATTACAGGCAATTAGATGCATATGAAAGCATCAGAATTAATAAATGTAAAATGTAAAGATAGTATGAACAGAGACAACGATCCAATTCCTTCAAGTTCTTTGTTTACTACTACTATAGTGACACAAATCTAACTGTTACGCTCGGTAGACTTTAACTCGGTTGGCTAGATCTTGCCACGCCCACTCGGTGCCCACTGAGTGAGTATATAAACGCTCAAATTGTAGATTGTAGTTTAGTTTAATCATCTGCTGATGTTGCTAACATTGTTAGCGAAACGCGCGTCCAGTGTAAAAGTAAGTGTTTTGGAGTATTGTAGGGATTTAGTGTTTTATTTAACATTAATCACGACATAAAGCAAAATACCTAACGTCTTATCTCATGAAAATGATGTCACACAAGGTATAGAATTGATAACATAATATTTCAGTGTTTATTTGAATTTATATGCTCCAAAGATTCTACTTCACCAACATGGCACGTATTCATATAATTTTCCATTTCATAATACATTAAAGACCGGTATTTTACGAAAGTATTAATAATGCGAACCAAGCACGAACGATGCAGAATCAGATTTTACGACGGCTCTTCAGGGAAATAGCTGGCAACGTTGTGCCGGAACATCGTTTCCGTATTTCCAGGTTCCCGCCCGCTTCAGGAAAACCCACCGCTTCTATTTTAACTACCGGACTCCATTTCGTTTATGAACCTTTGTCTAGATGGCGCTGCCGGACTGGGACTAATGAAAGAGTGACGCCTACCGCGGTCTCCAGAGGTCGCTGATTTTGCTTGCGCGCCGTTTTCGAAACAGGACAACAAAATGGTCACGTGCTTCTCAATTCGTTAATGTATTTCGTCGTCTGAAAAGTTGAATGCTATGGTGTTTTGTTATATTCTATAGGGAGTGTGATATATTTCAAATTTAATGTCGGTTTAATTACTTTAGTATTAAATGGATATGATAGGTGGCTATATTATGTTACGATTAATAAATTAAGTTGCAGCTTGGTGAATAACTTATTTATGCTATTTCATTTTGACAAATAGAACAATGATAAAGTTTAAAATATAAATTTCATTTCCACTCAATGGAAATTTGTTTGACTATACAACTTTGTCTCTATGAGTACATGCCTTTTTCTATTAAGGTTGTCTACCCCTCAAACAAAGATTTTCCTAGATATTTTCATTTACTTACATGATTTGATCTTTATTATTTGATAAAATCTAGGTGGCTGTGACATGTCTGACGTTACTCCAACATAGCTGTCTAATTAGTCCGACTTTAACAACCAGTTATCATTTTGTGTCAGTTAAAACAAAAAAAATTCACAGAAATTTGCCGAAAATGCAAACTTATCCTATATCAGAGAGAACTGATATGATTCTACTATAGTTCGTGAATGCAGTGTACATTCACCAATTAATAGAATACTTAAATGTGGGGATATATATAATACTTTTTTATGGGGATATGATAAAGACAGTGTTTACAAAACTCGACCAACTAGTGTCGACAACATGAGAGAAATTATTCTAGCTGCTTTTCGAGGTAGAACTCCACATATGCCTTTTAAAATGAAAAGTTTCATTTGAAAAGACAATCATTTTATGCAGTTATCAGGAAAGGAAGCATTTTTAGCATTTGCTTTTAACTAGGTAGCTAATTTTTGTCGCATAATTATAGGTTTATATCTAGTTTCTATTCTGTAATAATTAAAATATGTTTTAAACGTGTATATTTTTATTACCCTTGAGTATTTTACTCTACAATCTTTAATTTTTGCTAAATTAACAAAAGGTATATCACATAGCCACCTAGATTTTTTCAATTAATAAAGATTTACTGACGCAAAATCATAAAAATTAAAATATCTGGGAAAATCTTTGTCTGAGGGGTAGACAACCTTAATAATACTTTGAAGATATATAAATTCCCAATTGAACACCGGAAAAATATACTGGGTGTTCCATTTAAAATAAAGGAGTAAGCTTTTAAAAGTGACTAGTGTTCCATATTAATTTTGTCTCACCCTGTATAACGTTTCGGGTCAAATTTCAATTTGGTTTAATATACAATGGTTACTGTAATTAAATATCAGGCTATACAAAGTCAACTAAAATTTAATTAGCTGTTACCGAAATTTAAAATTTACTCTTCGTTTTCACAAAATGTGAAATATGTAAAAATCCTTAGATTTTAGGTATATGCTTCTTTAATAAAACTCACCGTAATTTTTTTCCTAGAATTCGAAAATCAATTAATATATAGGGTGATCCATTAGAAAAAAACACAACTTTGATGTGTAATTTTTTTGGGGGACACACTGTAAAATTCTATGCATTTTTATAAAATGCTTTCAGTTAACCTACATGTGCTGCCGAAATTTCATTTCGATAGAAACTACCGTTCTCCTTGGAGCTTCCGCGGCGTATGAGAGGCGCCACCCTGTACATAACAAAATCAGATGATCAGATAATCAAACGTCTCTGATACTTTTTTTAACAAGAACGAAGCGAATTTACTTATCCACGTCGGTTATAAGATGTCAGCAATGAAAATCTTGATATTTCTGAACACGGAGAATATTTCATGTTACGACTGGAGCCGTCACACAGGAAATATTATTAAAATGCACCCCTAATGACGATTATAAATTCCGTTTGCGCCTTCCACGGTGCACGCCAAACGAACGAAAATCCTCGTCGGCGCCCGCTTTTTATTTTTAGCCCCAGAAGACGCCCGGCTTTCCTTCTGCTTTCCTTCCCGTTTCTCATTATTGCATTAACGCTAATGCATACGCGACGAGACGCCACTAGCAAAACCCGAAACCCGCCCGTCGACGATGTTCAGCACCATCTGTCGGAATGGCGCGGCGGTGACGGTGACGTCTGTCCTATTTAGCCCCCGCTTCCCCTAACCAATGAATATTTCCGTTTCGTGGTATGTTAAGGAATTTATAATTATTATTATAGAGTTCGGTTTTCTCATTATATAATTGTAAAGTTAATAAAACCGCACATTCTCTGGATCTACATCTATCTACGAGCATTAGCAAATAAATATTGGAATAAACAAAAATTTATGGAAAACCTTTATCCCATCAAAAACATAGAATGTAAAAAAATGCTAAGTCTCGCAACACAATTCCTCCGCTATAAAAAGTTGTGAGATGTAAAACCAAGTCAGTTTATTTTATTTAGTCTCTCTTTAAGCACTTATTCAACAATTTTGATATAAATTGTTAGTCTCAATATTAGTCATCTTTATTTCTATAATAATTATGACTTGGCAATTGCATGCACGGCACCATAATTATAAAAAATAATAATCTACTATTTCGATTACTAAGTAAATCTAAACAGTGCACTTAAAAATAAAGTTTTTTATTATTTAAATTATTATAGAATATCATATCGGGCAATTGCCAAGTCATTATAATTATTATAGAAATAAAGATGAGTAATATTGCTACTAACAATTTATAACAAAATTGTTGAATAGGTGCTTAAAGACAGACTAAATAAAATAAACTGACTTGGTTTTACATAAGATCTCACGACTTTTTATAGCGGAGGAATTGTGTTGCGAGACTTGGCATTTGTTTACATTCTATGTTTTTGATGGGATCTTATTTCTTTTTGTATCATCTTGATCATTTCATTTTGTGTTATTCTTCTATTTTTTTTCGGGTCATTCAAAATAATATTAAGGAAGTTTAACTATAATTCATAAACTGTGAATTATCGTATAATTAATTAAGTCAGATAAAATCAATTGAACTAATTCTAGTTTTCTAACGACTTGTGTTTCCGACTTTCGTTATAACTCAAATATCAACTTTAAAAATGTTCATAATTTTACCAATGCTTATTAAAAATTATTTTTTTTTTGTCAATTTTACACATATTTTATTTTTTATCTCGAAAACCATAAGAGATAAATCCTTGAATTATTGTTTAAGATATGTATTTAATATTTTAATCAGAATATTAACGAAAATCAAATAAAAAAAATTATGCCCCGATGCAGCCTCGAACTCGGGCCTCCAGAGTATAAGGTATCTTGCACTTGCTGATACAACACTATTTTTCAAAATTTCTTGATATTTTGACGCATTAATTTTGCCTTCTATACCATCTCATACCTTCTTAGACCCATTGCAGATATCCAACCTAAAAGCATAAAGGTTGATTCTCACTATACCTTCCGTATCAGCTACTTTCCGTTTTCCTCCCCTTAACATAAAATATTATATCATGTAGATGAATAGGGCAATGCACGCTATCCGTTCCGCTTCCCTTCCGTTCCATATCCTTTCCTTCCATACATTTTTTTTGTGTTGTTATGCAATTTTACAGCGTAGTCAAGTTCTTCCATTTATACCAGCTCTTTGAACATTTTGCTGATATTTATTTATTCTTTCACCTCTTAATTAAATCTATTACTTTTTTCAAAAAATAAAAATTTTAAAATAAAATTTTCGTAATGATATAAATTGTACAATAAAAAGTATGGAACTGATACGGAACGGAAGCTTACGTATACTGTGAATACAATCAAAAATACGGAACGGATATGGAATGGAAACGGAATGTATAGTGAGAATCAACCTTAATGCTTTTTGGAAATGTCACTGTCCTTTTGAGGAAATATCCTTGATTATGTATAACTAAACAAGGGTAATATCTTACATATTCATAATCTACCTAGATTAAGTTAATTTTAATGTTAGCATTTCTGCCAAATTTTTCTGAAAGTAAGTAAACAAATTATTCTTCCCCTAGGAGATTCAAGACCTTGTCGTTGGTGGGGAAGCTCCTGGTCAGGTGCTGGGGGGAATCCCCCCTAGCACTTGGCTTGGTCTAAGAAGCATCTCACTCATCGTCTTGTCCCTGACTGTAGTGTCGTGGTCAGGGAATTGCACCAAGACATATAACGATACCGGGCGGGGTTACGGACAGCCTCAACCTTGGGGCACCGGGGGGCACCCCATTGTATTTTACCCCTTACTTCTACATGCGGGGCTCTGTAGAAGTGGACCGACTGTCCCTAGCGACTCATAGGAACACTATGAGATCTGGTAATAATAGTAATAAAAACATCACCGGTGAATCTGTGGGGAAACCCCTAGCGACACTGGGAACAGTAACAATGAAAGTTCCAAGGGGCCAAACCCAAAGAGAACTACAGGAGAGGTGGCTGACACTTGCGTGAGACCATCCTCCGCAAGTGGCATACAAGCTTCCACCTCCTCCAAGAGTCGGGAGCCTACCTCCTACCTCTAAACCCAACAGGCAACACAAGCTACCGTTTCGTCTACCCGGCCTGGGTCGTAGCTCCTCGACTGTGAGGGACACGGGTCTCCGTAGGAAGTCCTGGGACTGTATGATGAGTTATAACTCAACAAAGGGGGACACAATAGATGTCTAAGGTCGCAGAGATTAACCCCCCTCCCACTTATTCTAATTCTAATTCTAAACAAATGATTCCAGAAAGAAACATTTCACATAACTAACTTTAACTAATTAAACCATGGGGTTAATAAGTGATTTCCGAGATAATTAAAATTTTAAGTGGGATCCGAGATTTCACTAAAAATAGTTCTAGTTATTTTAGGAAATTAGCTCTGAAGCTATTAGGTTGGAAAGGGGAAGGCTAAGGAATTACCTAAATTGAAAATAAATTTTTAACTAGGGCAAATATCGGTTAAGACGATAGTTATTTTTAGTAGTTTTTGAGAGCAGCAAACTAGACATTTCTCGAAGTTAAATTACTTTCTCCTGACGCGTGATGATTTAAATGTTATTTAAGGTATCAAAGACTCAACAAAGTAATGAGATTTTTGTATGTCCGGAGAGCGGAGGAGAGACCTACATAGGTCACCTACGCAGGATGCAAGAAATCCGCTTATCGAAATCTCTTCTTTACGGTGAGCTTGCAGATGGTAAGTGGAAACAAAATGTACAAGAATATTTTCCATGAAAACTTAAAGGAGATAAACATATAGAATCAGTGGGAGGAAGCACCGCAGAATAGAACTCGATGGAGAAGAATTGTTAACTCAGTTAACAACGACAACTACAAAGTAAAGAAACAACGAAGTAATGAGATTTTTTAATGTCCGGAGTGCAGAAGAGAGATAACATCACGTATCGAGCTTTTCAGTCACAGAAAAACTCATGAAAGAAAATGCCTTGCGTCACCATCTTCTGATGCGTGTCAAATACTTGTCAGCGAGTAATGGCAGTCAGTAAGTATATTTGGTCATGATTCATGACAAGAAATGAAAAGACAATTTTAATAAATAATATTGTATATGTTACTGTAAATGTCCAAAATGCGGTAAAACCTAGAATAAGCTCGCTAAACCTAGGATTTACCAAAAGCATGTGGTAAGTGTGTGTGGTTATTTTGCTTCCATTTCGGACTTTTACCGGACCCAAACAGTAAATCTTATGATTTACCACACCGCATTGGTAAAAGTACGAATAAGCAAGTGGTAGTAAAAACCAACCAACCCCACTAAATAACCACATAACCAATGCATTAACACCCTCCAGATAACCAGGCTAACCATTAATTTGTCAATATTGTTGCTATAAAAAAAATAATTCGTACTTTTATCAATGCGGTGTGGTAAATCCTAAGATTTACTGTTTGGGTCCGACAAAAGTCCGAAATGGAAGGAAAATAAAGAAGTTTTCGGGCTTTTACCACTTGTTTTTGGTAAATCCTAGGTTTAGCGCGCTTATCCTAGGTTTTACCGCATTTCAAACATTTACAGTGACATATGTAATATATTTAAAATGATTATTATTATACACTTAGATACAAAAAAAAAACGCAACGGAGAAATTTTTTATCAAATTTAAAGTGTTATATTTGTGTCATTTTTAGACCTATTTTCATGATTTTTTTTAACAAACTGTATATAGTTATATCAACTTTAATTTGTAAACTCAGTTTTTTATAAACTTTAGTATTTGACATATTATACAGGGTTAATCGAGGGGTTGTTTTCTTACCCTAAATTTAAAACACCTTGTGCAATAATTTTGTGTATAAAAATTTTCCTAAAATATAATTTTACGGTCAGAACCATGTCCTATAAGCATTCTAGTTTTTGGATCATGTCAATACATACCTTGGTTAATTTTTAAGAGCGAAATGCCACCAGCATTTTGCAATTTTTTCAATTATAATTTCTTTTTGAAATTATTTTTCAATATGACAAAGCGGCTTTGGTGGTTATTGTGAACTATATACTACTATGAACTGCCCATAATGTTCGAGGTTTGGGTGAGGTTAGGCAGAAGGCTGGGTAGAAGGGTTAGAGGTCGCAAAGCGGTATCAACTTCATTATATGAACTTCGCTTGGTTCTTAAAGAAGAATGGGAAAGCATAACGCAATATGATATATGCAGCCTCAATGACAGTATGAAAGGACGTATACAGGCAGTTATAGCAGCCAAGGGAGGCAATACAAAGTATTAGGGTATTTTTTACAATTGTTTTTTTCTGTTTGTATACTTGAGTATTACAGATGTTTTCTTTAATATCGTTAGTTCTGTTATCGTTATTAATGTTTATTAAAACTAGGGCAGTATCTTTCGTCTTTAACGTTTTTGTATTTAGTATAGAGTATCCAATGCAGCGTAATATGACATTACGACAATAGTTGCCAAAACCATATCGTCATATTAAAAAAATTACATCAAAACGTAATAAAAATTGAAAAAATTGCAAATTGATCGTGATTGAATTAAAAATTAACCAAAGCATATATTGATATGAATCAAAAAACAAAATGCTCAGGAGTCATGGTTCTGACCGTAAAATTATATTTTAGGAAAATTTACACATGAAATTATTGCACAGAGTGTTTTAAAGTTAGGATAAAAAACAACCCCTTGATTAACCCTGTATAATTTGCCAAATATTAAAGTTCATAAAAATCTTAGTTTACGAATTGGGGTGCAAGGGGTATTGAAGCGATACATATAGCCTAGCTTACCCAAAAGTCAACCTCACCTTCACGTGGTGCACCCTGTTTACACAAACGAGGCTCTGACGTCCGAGTATAGGCGGTATAACCTTATACAACCCTCAGACCTACCATCTTCTGGGGAAAAGGAGTAATAAAATACACCTAGCCGGCCGAGAACGTAGCACAAGGGAACTATCGTCGCAGTCCTCACTGTGCCATAGCCATCCCGTGCTACAGTTGCAGCCAAAACTGTGCGGCAGCGTAACCGCCACAGTTAAACCTTTCACGCAGCTTACACACAGCAATGATGGAACATTCGAGTGGGACAAAATTATCGTCCGAGGTAAAATACCCCTCAATCGGATCTCCGGGAGGGGGTGCCTACTCGAGCGTATCATCGGAGAAACAAAAAACATCAATGTTTCACGTTCGCGGCGTGGAACGTCCGCACTCTACTGGACAAGATAAATTCAAATCGACCAGAGAGAAGAACAGCACTGGTCTCACAGGAACTCCACCGATTAAATATAGATGTTGCCGCTCTAAGCGAAACACGCTTTGCAGATAAGGTAGTCTCACTGAGGAGCATTACACCTTCTTTTGGAAAGGTCACCCCGCAACACACAGGAGAATTCATGGTGTAGGCATTGCGATCAAAAACGAAATCGCCACCAAGTTAACAGAAGTACCTATTGGTGTCTCCGAACGTCTTATGACCCTAAGGTACCCCATATCAGACAAAACTTACGTCAACAACATTAGTGCCTACGCTCCCACCCTTGACGCTAAAATTGAAGATAAGGATAAATTTTACCAAGCATTACAAAATGCCTTTCAACGAATTCCAAAGCACGAACGAATCATCTTGCTAGGTGACTTTAATGCCCGTGTAGGCAAACAACAGGAAATATGGCCTGACGTATTGGGAAAACAATGGAAAACGCAAATAGCAATGGTGAACGCTTATTAACAACATGCGCAGAGTATAATCTTTGCATCACCAATACGTGGTTCATGTTGATGAACAAGTTTAAAGATACCTGGAAACATCCTAGATCAGGCCACTGGCATCAATTGGACCACATAATCGTTCGAAGGATGCATCTAAAAGATGTTAGGCTCACAAAAGCTAGAATAGATGCCGAATGCGGCACTGACCACCGACTTTTAATTTCAAAAATGAAAATCCAGTTAAAACCCAAACATCCACGCTGTAAAAAGCAAAACAACATGACCAGATTGAACGTACGGGATCTAGAGAACAAGAATACCGCCGACGCCCTCCGGGAAGCCATCAAAGAATCACTTCCACCGATAACTTCAATCTCAATATTGGAAGCTGAACAAGACTGGACACAATTAAGGGATGCGATTCATAAAACCAGCGAAGCAGTACTGGGAAAGTCGAACAAAAAGAAACAACCAGACTGGTTTGACGAAAATCAACAGCATATACAGGCTTTTTTGGAACAAAAGCATAGAGCACATCAAGCCGTCACTGCAAATCCACTTAATCCAAGACTGGTAGATAACTTTAAAGCAGCCAACAACACCCTTCGAAGAGAACTGCGCCAAGTAAAGGATAACTGGTGGTCACAAAAAGCGAATCAGATTCAAGAGTACGCCACTCATCACGATTATCGTAAATTCTTCGAGGCTGTAAAAGAAGTATACGGTCCAACTAAGAAGGTAAGCTGCCCAATCATGGCTCAAAATGGCGAACTTCTAAAAGAGGAAGAACAAATCAGAAATCACTGGAAAGAACATTACAGCCATATCCTTAACCAAGAAAACAACCCCAATATGGAAGCACTAAACACAATACCTCAGTATAACAGCCTCGATGTATTAGACATCCCAATAACAGAACAAGAAATAAAGACCTCCATAAAACAGCAACAAATCAGCTGGCTGTGACGCGATTCCGGCGGAAATCTATAAGTGTGCAAGTAAAGAAATTATGGATCATCTTAAGGCTCTCTTTGATGTCGTATGGGAAAGCGGAGAGGTACCTCACGATTTTCGCAACGCGAATATAGTGAATATATTAAGAACAAAGGAAGTGCATCAGACTGCGGAAATTACCGGGGAATTTCGCTATTGGCTATCGGCGGAAAAATTCTTGCAAAAATAATGTCAAACCGCCTGCACCCATATATAGAAAAAATCCTTCCAGAATCGCAAAGGGGTTTTCGTACCAACCGCGGCACCGTCGATTCCATATTTTCCATCCGTCAACTACAGGAAAAAGTAAAAGAGCAGGAGTCTAAACTTTATGTTGCATTCATCGATCTAACAAAAGCCTTCGACTCTGTGAACAGAGATGCGCTTTGGGCAATTATGGAAAAGTTCGGAGTACCCAACAAATTTCTTACAGTGTGTAAAAGCCTCCAAAACAACAAGTCAAGAGTGTCACATCATGGATCACTGAGAGACCCATTCCTAACAAATACAGGAGTTAGGCAGGGATGTGTCTTAGCGCCTCTCCTATTCAACATATTCATGGCAGCGCTCTCCATTATAGTGGACAGCAAACTGCAGGAGAGAGGATTGGGCATTAGATACTGATATGACGGCGGTCTGTTCAACATAAAAAGACTCAGGGCAAAAACACGTACAAAATTTATCACAGAACTTCAATACGCTGACGACTGCACTCTAGTTGCAAACACGGTACAACAATTACAAGAAATGTTGAACACATATACCTGGGCATACGAGGCTTTGAGCCTTAAGCTAAACATCGACAAAACTAAAATCATGTGCACTCACCCGGAAGATCACAACAATGCTATAAAAATCGGAGAAGAACTATTGGAATATGTGGCGGAATTCAATTACCTTGGCAGTTTGATTTCGGAAAAGGCCAATATTGACTCTGAAATTCAGCACAGGATTAGTAGCGCCTCAAGGGCATTCTGGAAATTAAAAGACAGGGTTTTCTACAATCATGACTTGAGTACAAAAACAAAACTTGCAGTATACCGAGCAATTATAATCCCCACCATGATATATGGGAGCGAAACCTGGGTGCCTTACCGCCGACACATGAACGCATTGAACAAGTTGCAACAGAGACACCTTAGACAACTCTTAAGAGTCCGGTGGTTCCATCATGTCTCAAACGTATCGGTCCTTGAAAAATCTAACTGCGAGAGTATTGAAGTCATGGTCACAAAATCCCGCTTAAGATGGGCTGGTCACGTATGCAGAATGCAAGAAAACCGCATACCAAAATCTCTGCTTTACGGTGAGCTTGTGGACGGTAAGAGGAGGCCGGGTGGACAACTGAAAAGATACAAGGACATTTTCCACGAAAATTTAAAGGGAATTAACATGCAGAATGAGTGGGAAAAAGCAGCTCACAATAGAACTCAATGGAGAAGGGTTGTAAACTCAGTTAACAGCGGCAACCAAAAAGTAGAGAGGCAACAAAGCAATGAGATTTTTGAATGCCCGGAGTGCGGTAGGCAGATAACATCACGTATCGGGCTTTTCAGTCACAGAAAAGCTCATGAAAGAAAACGCCTTGCGTGACCATTTTCTTTATGTGTGTCGAATACTCGTCAGCGAGTAATGGCTGTATATGTATATGTATAGTTTACGAATTAAACACAGTTTGCTAAAAAAATCATGAAAGTATGACTAAAAATAACAAAAATATAACACTTTAAATTGGACCAAAAATTTTTCCGTTTTTTGCATCTGAGTGTATTTCTAAATTTTCATAATGAATATGATTTTACTTAATAAACACAAAGAATAAACTATCTATAATCGCGAATTCTGTTATGCCTCTAGTTGATATGCAATCGTGAAAAGATCAAATATCGGTATCTATCTTACCGGCTAAGGCGAAATTAAGAGAATAGTCGTGCACCCATCGAGGCAATAAATAAGTAGGGACGGAGCAAGTGGTCGTTAGCCGATATCCATCTTGATTTTTTAGCTTATTAAGACGGTCGTAGTCGGTTATTGTTGAGTCGGTTCGTGACGGCACAATGGGGACTTATTAAGGGTTTGTCGATGGATCGCGATCTGATAGAGCGACAGAGAAAAGAATTCGCCTCAAAAAAAAACGACGGAATTCCTTTTTTCTTTCTTTCCTTCTGCTTTGATTTACGTTGTTTACCTGTTGCCAGGCAAATTAGCCAAAGTGGCATAAAATAGTCGACTATCCAACAAGAGAATACATAACAATGGTAGTAGTATAAAATCCGGATGAGAATTAAAAAATTAACATTTTTGTATTTAAAGTATTACAAAAATTTTAACGGTTTATATACAGGGTGTCCCACTTAAGATGGATACAAGCCAATATCTTGGTTGTTTGTTGAGCGATCTTTTTCATTTTTGGCAGGAGGCAGTATGGCTATCAAACGTATATTTTGCCCAGGGTAAGAAATGCGATACCTCATAGACGTACGTTTTAATGGGATTTGATATTTTTCGAGTCAAGAGTAAACTACCCTTAGGACAGTATTTATTTCAAATCTGATAAATTATATTGAATCCTCCTTACCTAAGATACTTAAATTCTAATTTTGATAAATATTGATACAGGGTGTGTCATTAAAATAAGATATTTTTATTTTTATTATTATTTTTTTAAGTACTTACGACGCCACTGGATAAACAACTGATTTATTATCAATAACCAACAAAGATAACCCATTATATCCAATTAGTAATTAATAATCGAAGCGGTGGTTTGGTCGAAGATGTTGACTTTTAGTTCGTTATAGTTTTATAAATCTTTGTTTAGAGCATATTTTTCAAAGTTAATTGTTATTGTTTTGAATAACTATTTGGATTTTTTTAAATATTCCTCAATAAAACGAATAAAAATCATATTTCAGATCGCATTGAAAAGTGGGGTTTTAAATTATTTTGTAACTCATTTTATTCATTTGTATTATCAAACTTAAAAAACAATTTTTTAAAGAAAATAAAATAAATTGAAAATATTTAGTTTTTTTTTGTGTCGTATCTTAATTATTATGGAAGCTATCTGAAAACTTAAATCGATTATTAATTGATAATTGGTTATAATTGGTTATTGATAATAAACCAGTTGTTTATCCAGTGGCGTCGCAAGTACTTAAAAAAATAATAATAAAAATAAAAATGTCTAATTTTAATAACACACCCTGTATCAATATTTATCAAAATTAGAACTTAAGTATCTTGGGTAAGGAGGATTCAATATAATTTATCAGATTTGAAATAAATACTGTCCTAAGGCTAGTTTACTCTTGACTCGAAAAATATCAAATCTCAAATCCCATTAAAACGTACGTCTATGAGGTATCGCATTTCTTACCCTGGGCAAAATGTAAGCCTTATAGCCATACAGCCTCCTGCCAAAAATGAAAAAGATCGCTCAGCAAACAACCAAGATAATGGCTTGTATCCATCTTAAGTGGGACACCCTGTATACAGAGTAGTCTGTACTGTATTCCGGAAACTTCGGCAGCATATTTTGCAGATAAAAATAAGTAAAAAAGTTCGTATAAATCTATGTCCTAAAATGATTAGTTTCGGAGATACAGAGTGTAGAAGTTTCATTTTTATTTCGATTTTTCCAAATAATTTATGAAGTAACGTTAATATTTGGATGAAAACTGGTGTCTGGTAGTTTCTTGACATGATAAATTTGATCACTATCAATTTGACTCCTACGTGTAGAGGGCGCCATCTACATATTTTTAACTAGTTTGAAGAGTACTAACTTTTCGTCCGTACCTGTATAAAACTACTGAGTAAAAAATATACATTTACGACGTTTCCTACGTAAAAAAGGTCTTTTGGTAAAAATTGCTACGAGTAATGATTCTCGAGATATTTGGCGTCGAAATTATCAATACCTGTCATCATTGTCATAAATTAAACATGTTGACCTAAATAGTTATTAGACTGAAATCACACATTTGAAATGATTTTGTGCCAAAAGTTCAACAGAAACTGACTTATCATTATTTTTTCGCAGAAAAAAATGTATGATTAATTTAAAAAAATAAAAATTTTCCAAATTTATTATTATCAATCAAATAATTATCTACTCAACGTATTTATTTTTTGTCAATGACATGTATAGACTATTTCTATTCTAAATATCTTGAGAACGGTTGCTCGCAGAGATTTTTACCGAGAGACTTTTTTTACGTAGAAAGTCACGAAAATGTATTTTTCATTCGGTAGTTTTATACAGGTACGGACGAGAAAAGTTATTACTCTTCAAAACAGTTAAGACACATGTAGGTGGCGCCCCCTACAAATATGAGTCATATTGACACATCAAAATCCCAAATTTCTTATGTCAAAAAACACCCAGATACCAATTTTTATCCAAATATTGACTTTACTTCACAAATTATTTGGAAAATACTGAAATAAAATGAAACTTCCACACCCTGTATCTCCGAAACTAAGCATTTAAGGACATGAATTTATAGGTACGAACTTTTTTACTCATTTTTATCTGCAGAATATGATACCGAAGTTTCAGGAATACAGTTCGGACCACCTTGTATATTGCTCTTTCAACGCAACAAAGGAATAACATACAGGGTATTCCATTTAAATAAAAAACGAAGAAAAATTAACTCTGACTGAAAGAGCAAAAAATAATTAAATGAATTTCGAAAAATAAGCAGCAAAACAAAATTATTTTTAGTGCCAGTACGAAGGAAGCTGAAAGCTGAAACTAAAATAAACTTATAAACGCTGGAGTATTATTTCCAGTGAAACATCTCAACACTCTAACGATGAGTTAAAAGGTCCAGAAATAATAATTCTCTTGTCGTAAATATCTTTATGCCACTAATATGAGAAGTGATGAATACGCCTCATGTTCTATACGCGCGGCGACATTCCTTTTTGCTGTAACGTAATGTTCTGTCATTACAAATATTTTAGAAAGACGGGTGAGTCAATGCCCCCCTCGGTTAATCGGTTGGAGGACTATAGAGATAGCAAAGAGAAAAAATAAATCGATATATAGAAAAAGAAAGGTTGTTTATATAGAAAAGACACAGCTTATCAATGTAATTAAAATATCGTTTTATCCCTAGATCATATATACTTACGTGGATAAATCAACGCCATAAGTTTAGCATTAAAAAATATGTCTCCAACATCACGACATGCCCTTTTCAAACCTTCTTTATTGCACTTATGAAACATTCAATAGGTTTGTCCTTCTCGAGGACCTTACTTTGCGCATGCGCATTAAAAGTTGCACGTATTTCCAAAATAATCACAATTTTATACGATTTCGAAAGTACAAATTATACATTGTTATGGAAGCCAACTTTTCATTGTCATCATATTGTCATAATCATATGTCATAATCTTATTTCCATTGTGAAACGACGCTTGTTTTTTGCGTTTTTTAATTTAAAAATTGTATTAATTCCACTTTTCTCGACCACTTTTATATAGCCAAGGATGCAAGTGTGTTCAGTGAGAAGTTAATTTTAAGTTTGTGCAATTATATTTCTATTTTTTTTGTTAGACTTTCTAAATACTCGTAAAAATGACTAGAAAGTGTTTAGTGTATGAAAGTTCTAATATAAAGGTCCCCGAATTATCTTTTCATAGACAAGTAAAGTATTCAGTTGTTCTTTTATTTATATTAAACCACATGCATACTTTCTGGTTAGATTTCCTAAGAATATTGATATTCATACAGAGTGGCTAAATGTATTTTTACATAATCTAATTTTTTTGACAGTAAACATTTAATTTATTGTTTAAATATAAGCATTTCGTCCCATTGCTGCCAGAAGTCACTAATTTACTTTTTATTACTTCCGAGAAAAACGCGTCTAAAGATGAATTGCATTGCACAAAGATGTTATAGTTAGTAACTATTCGGTATTAAAATAAAACATAGAAAACATAACCAGAAATCGACTTTCTCAATCGATTCTCCGCTTCAAAATATAGTTAGTAATTCAATTTTCAGGTTGTTCGGAAAAATGTTAGTTAGTGACTTTTGGCAGCAATAGGACGATTTTACAAATTAAATTTTTAAAATTAATGTTCAAATTTGGCGCGCGGACGATAGGTCCTCGACAAGGATAGATAGAGTAGAAGGGGCCGATTCGGTATTCTTATCGGCCAAGGACCTTTGTTATAATATTATTTGAAAAGTGTTAGTAAGTACAATTTGTTTGAATTCTAAAACAAAAATTAAAAATGTAAATCTTCTGATATCTTCAAAAGAATGGACGCCTTCTTTAAATCTTCAAAAGGTGTAACGTGTATTATAATTTATTACTAAGCTAGTAAAACTTTTTAGATTTACATATTAAAGCTAGTAAAACTTTTTACGAGGGGTGTCTCACTCGGGTAAAAAATGTACACGTATTGCCAAAATATCCTTCCACTGCTAAGCGACTGCCAATGACTATGAAGAGTACTGCCTATGACTGCCATGTAATTATTAAAGGCGACTGCCATTAGACTGCCAATGACTGCCAGCGACTGCCAAGAAAATGTACATGTAATTCCAATAGTGAGACACCCCTCGACTTTTTATATTAGTAATAACACGCCGGCTGTTGTGTCAACTGCGGTAGCAATCATAGTTTTATGCATTGGTTTTGTTAGTAAGCGCCACTCTGTATTTTTAAAATCGAAATATTTAAAATTTCGATATATCGTTACCATCCCTGCAGGATAACATACTGGTTGGTGTGTGCCAGTGAAAGATTCACGCCTGTACGTTATTTTTAATGTAACGACCGACATAAACGGCGTCAATCGGCGTTTTCCGTAAACATATGTGCGTACGAAGAAAGCCTAATGGTCCGTAAATGTGCTCCTGATAAACATAATACCCCATTAGATTTGATTAATAAAAATATCTCAAAAGAAAATACAGAATTTTATTATTATCCTGTGCCAAGAAACATCGTGGATATTAGCTATACCAATTGAATGATCATTGTAGTCCTAAAAAATAGTTCAGTTTTAAAAAGCCCAATATATACAGGGTGGTCCGAACTGTATTCCGGAAACTTCGGCAGCATATTCTGCAGATAAAAATAAATAAAAAAGTTTGTATAAATGTATGTCCTAAAATGCTTAGTTTTGAAGATACAGGCTGTAGAAGTTTCATTTTTATTTCGATTTTTTCCAAATAATTTATGAAGTAACATCAATATTTGGATGAAAATTGGTATCTGGGAGTTTTTTGACATGAAAAATTCGATTTTCATGTCAATATGACTCCTACTTGTAGAGAGCGCCACCTACATATTTTTTAACTGGTTTGAAGAGCAATAACTTTTCGTCCATACCTGTATAAAACTACTGATTAAAAAAATATACATTTTCGTCTTTTTTTACATAAAAAAGGTCTCTTTGTAAAAATCGTTAAGAGTGATGGTTCTCGAGATATTTGGAATCGAAATTATCAATACCTGTCATCACTGACATAATTAAACATGTTGACTAAATAGTTATTAAACTGAAATCATAAATTTGAAATCTTTTTGTGCCAAAAGTTCAACAGAAATTGTTTAATCATCATTTTTTGGCAGAAAAAATTATGATTAATTTAAAAAAATAAAAATTTATTATTTCAGTCAAATAGCTATACTCAACGTGTGTTTATTTTTTGTCAATAATGACATGGTATTGACTATTTCCATTCTAAATATCTTGAGAACGGTTGCTCGTAGCGATTTTTACCAAGAGACATTTTTTACGTATAAAGTCATGGAAATGTATATTTTTTCAGTCAGTAGTTTTATACCGGTACGGACGAAAAGTCATTACTCTTCAAAACAGTTAAAACACATGTAGGTGGCGTTCCCTACAAATAGGAGTCATTTTGACATCAAAATCAAATTTCTCGTGTCACAAAACTCCCAGACACCAATTTTCATCGAAATATTGACGTTACTTCAGAAATTATTTGGAAAAAATCGAAATAAAAATGAAACTTCTACACCCTGTATCTCTATTTTGTATCTTTATTTCTAAGCTCTTTAAAGCACACATATTGAAAGCCTATTAGCCGAAACTAACGCTTCTCAATACATCATTATCGACAACCCATCTTATGCAGTAGTCATTACAAACTGCACTAGATTAAGTTACTGAGCCTGTCATGGAGAAAGATTACAGGAAAAACCGCAACACGCATCCTCTCTGACATCGGAATCTCAGCCAGCTCAGATATAACTGGAACACAGTTCCTCAGACGAATTTACTTAAAACCATCAGACAGACAGACCTACTATATCACGGCATTTCCGTTGTATACCAATGGATATTAAAATTAGTAGATGGAATATTGATATTATTGAACGAAAAATAGACAAGATTATCTCAAAATGTATTTTTTATTACACCTACTTATAAAACGTGTATTAAGCATCGCCCTATATAGTTTTATCAGCATAATAAAAACAAAGTATTATAAAAATGTTTTCTAGTTATTTTCACCATCTTTTTACATAATTTTTTCTAGCTTTTTAAAAAGTCGTCCTGTTCAGTACAATAATAGGATATACCGAATTAAAAAAAAAAGAAATAAAGAAGAATAAAGAAAGAAGAGCAAGTATTTTCCTATGCGCATGATATGATTGTTTATAAACACGTCATATTTTTCTCTATCCGACTTACAAAATGGCCATACCGATTCACTCCTAGACATACAATACATACACAAGACTCTCTGTTGCCGACAGGGTATAATAGACACTGGTTATCCATTCATTTTAATTTTTATAGTTGTATCTCCTATTTCAAGCTATGCTCATCTGGCCTGTCGGCGCCCTGCGATTTTGTGATTACAGTTCGGAGGTGGAGGGGGCGTGTGATGCGCGCCTACGCGGAAACTACGCGCAGCAGGTGTTCCAGCTACCGAAATAGCGAGAATTAAACGAGAGTATGACCTGTCGACTTTTTGCTCCGTTTTGTTCATTTGGTTTATATTTTCGGAGACCACGTGTACGTCTGTATGAAATTATTGTGATTGAAATGAATAACAGAAAGCAGGTGTACGTGAAAACTCACTGTGGAGGACAGAACATGTTATACTTAGACGCCCGCAAGAACGTACTGCTGAAGCATTATTAATTAACAAAACATATTTATTGAAAACTCTTAAAATTTCTCCTCTAAAACAGGCGAAACAATGAAATCTTCAAATATTTAAATTAAAAAACATAAAATACGTATTATTGCAAATGGATAGAATTAATGGGACTACAAAATACACTTAAACAATGCGAATTTTATAAAAAAAATAACTGATATTCATCAAAGGAAATGTACTTCTAATTTAATCAAATACACAGGGTGTTTCAAAAAACATGTGCCATCTCTCGTGGGGAGATTCCTCACGCAAAAATAAGGTTTATCTTTCATATCAACATAGGTCCGATTCTGCTTTGTTTCCTAGCTACAGGGTGTTAAATCCTAATATATTTTTTCGATTTATTATACTTTTCTTCAAAGTGCTTTTAGCGTTTTGAATGAAATTTTGAGGGTAAAAGTTACTATAAATGCGAGATATTTTGAAGCTAAAAAAATGTCGCCATATTCACCAGCGACGTGCATATGGGTTATCACTGAAATATTTTTCTAAATAAAACATGTACGCCACTGACTTTTTTTCTTTTGTTAGCGAAATAATGTAAGCAGCTTAATGCTTATTAAAAGTTGTCTCTTGATATTTTGTCGATTTTGACTTCTTTGATTAGATATATGCGCAATTTTATTAATTTGCCTTGATCCAAATCTAAAAGCTATAAAAAAAATTAATATCATTAACTTGAGAAAGTTTTAAATAAGTAAGTACTCATTGATTCCTCATCAAAAAATATGAAAAAAAGTTCATGTATAGTTTTAGAGTTACAGGATGTTAAAACTTTTTAAAATTAGTTTTTTTGTAATTATCTTAAATATCATTATTTCTTATTTAAAATTCCTGTAGGTTGGACTAATAGTAATAATACCTAACTAATAGTAATAATATTTAATAATAAATTAGGTAAAATATATAATTTATTAATTTTATTTTAATTTTAATTTTATTAAATGTGATTAATAAATTGCGTTAATAACTTTTAATTGGCATTAAACGGCCTACACAATTTTGACATTAAAAGAAAAAACTCAGTGGCGCACATGTTTTTTTTTATTATGCACGTCCCTGATGAATTTATCAACACTTTTTTAACATTAAAATATGTAGCACTTATAATAACTTTTAATCTCAAAATTTCATTCGAATCACTAAAAGTAGTTGGAAGAAAGTTATAATAAATCAAACAATTATTAAGACTTTAACACCCTGTAGCTACGAAACAAAGAAGTATCGGACCTATGTTGATATGAAAAATAAATCTTATTTTTACGTGAGGAATCTCCCCACGAGATACGGCACATGTTTTTTGAAACACCCTGTATACCTACATATACAGAGTGTCCCAGAAATAAGTGCAAGTATTTTAACTGGTAGTATATTGCGGCCTCAGAAACACGCCTATGAGGTATTTTTTGGGAAAACAAAAATTAAAATTTGGAATTTTTTTAAAAAAAATTTAGAAATTTTTTTAGTTTTAAGTTAAAAAACATAATTTCTTGATAATATGGCAATATAGGTAGTAGCTTAAATTTACATGAAGAAAGTCCAGAAAAGCGATCCAGTGGTTCTCAAAATTTTAGCAAAAAATCATTTTTTTTTTGGAAATTCTCAAAGTAAAATAACTCGGTTATTTTGGACTTATTTGAAAAACGGTAAAGAGAAAAAATGTTTCTTTTGACCAGATCTACCACCCCTTAAAATACTTATTTCTGAGACACCCTGTATATAAATGAATGTGTTTTTTTAAAGTTTATTGCCCTCTAACCGATAAACGAAGCACTTTTGTATTATAGAGGCAAATTGTGTCCGATAAACTTATTTTGATTCCAAAAATACGTAGTAGTTCTATCTCCTCCTAATACTGGCACACCTTGTAGAATTCGAATCAATAATAACTGGTCTCAGTCAACTTGTCAATATTAAACAAGTGGGAAAACAAGTTTATAAAATAATTAAGACCATATTAAAGCAATTTACGTGCCCGTGTACGTAAAACGTGGAAAAATCCAGATCGAATCATCCGCCAATCTCCACAATCTTCCGTCCAATATCGGAGTTAATCAAGAAGGGCGGTTTTGTCGGGCGATTCGGGGGGCGGTCGACTTCCGGCCTCCGCTACTACCGCTGCTGCATATGCATCGACGCCGTACAATGTCGAAAATGGAATTTCGAAGTAAGTTCGTCGGGGCAAAACAGCCCCCCCACCTTTTACCGCCCCCAATTGGGGTCTGGCGCGGGTGACACGAGGCGGGGGACGGAGGGAGGAAAGGTGGTGAAGTCGATACGCCCGGGAGATTTGTGGATTTGTGTGCCGATGGAATATTTTGGTCGGGTCGGCCTGGCTGGGTGCACACGACGCCAATTTTCGAGAGTGCACTCGAATATACCGGATCATTCGGTGTTACGGTTCCGGCTAAATGAAATAGATTATACGGGGCGTTAGTATTTAAACTAGAGATGGGACGAATATTCGGTATTCGGACGTATGTGCACTTATTATGAAAAAAAAACGAACTTAAAACTCTAATATACAGGGTGGTCCGCACTGTATTCCCGGAACTTCAGCAGCATATTCTGCAGATAAAAATAAGTAAAAAATTTCGTATAAATGTATGTCCTAAAATCAGTGGCGAATACAGAGGGGGGGCCATGGGTCCCGCCCCCCCCCCTAAAGTCTGTAAATTGTGTTAAATATTAGGCTTATCGGTTAAAAATGGCGCCCTAAAAAGCATATTCTACATTACTTTTTATTTTAGGCCCCCTAAAATAAATTCCTGTATCCGCCACTGCCTAAAATGCTTAGTTTCGTAGATAGAGGGGGAAGAAGTTTCACTTCCAAATATATTCGTAGTAACGTCAATATTTGGATGAAAATTAGTGTCTGGTAGTTTTTTAACATGAGAAGTTTGATTTTGATGTCAATATGACTCCTACTAGTAGAGGGCGCCGCCTACATATTTTTTAACTGGTTTGAAGAGTGATAACTTTTTGTTCGTACCTGTACAAAACTACTGAGTAAAAAAATATACATTTACGACGTTTTTTACGTAAAAAAGGTCCCTTGGTAAAAATCGCTACGAGTAATGGTTTTCGAGATATTTGGAATCGAAATTATCAATACCTGTCATCATTGGAAAAATTTATGATTAATTTAAAAAAATAAAAATATCCCAACTTTATTATTTCAATGAAATAAAACTATCTACTCAACGGGTTTATTTTTCGTCAATGTATTGACAATGTATTGACTATTTCCATTCTAAATATCTTGAGAACGGTTGCTCGTAACGATTTTTACAAAAAGATATTTTTTACGTAAAAAGTCACAGAGATGTATATTTTTTCCCTCAGTAGTTTTATACAGGTACGGACAAAAAGTTATTACTCTTCAAAACAGTTAAAACACATGTAGGTGGCGCCCTCTACCAGTAGGAGTCATATTGACATCAAAATCAAATTTCTCATGTCAAAAAACTCCTAGACACCAATTTTCATGCAAATATTGACGTTATTTCAGAAATTATTTGGAAAAAATCGGAACAAAAATGAAACTTCTACACCCTGTATCTCTGAAACTAAGCATTTTAGGACATAGATTTCTACAAACTTTTTACTTACTTTTATCTGCAGAATATACTGCCGAAGTTTCCGGAATACAGTTCGGACCACTCTGTATGAAAAATTTATAAAGTAGTATATAGTCATTTCCGCTGAAACAGGAAGTGGCCTAAAACAATTGAATTTCTCCTACTGTAGGTACCGTATGATCGAAAAAAAACTGCGTTAACTATGGCTTTGAAAGAGCTGTCATTTTATATGTAAAATTATATAGGGAAAGTAATCGATGTTCATTTCCAAGCCAAACTGGACGCTGTTTTTTTCTATCATTTGGTATAATAAGGTCAGAAACATGAAATCTAATACTGAAATGTATACCGGTACTTTGTAGTACCGGATACCGTTACTGAAATCTCAAGACCAAATATCCCTACCCTGAATCCATATCAAAATAGTAAACAATAATCGTATCGAAACATTTCACACTAGTGTACACTGTCCGTAAACCGATCCGCACTAGACAAAAGCCTCCAGGGTAACAGCGCCTCCCAGGGGTGAGATAGGTGGGGGTATTCCCCCTCCCTCCGCTCACTTTCACTAAAATTTCAACTCAATAAACTAGTTAGGCGAGTATTATTAATGCCAGAGCGTGTTACAGACTAGTTGTTTATTGTACACCTGTAATATAATTAAATTCCTCATATCATGGCGCTGGGGTCTAGCACAGATACGCGCGTTTTCCTAATCTAACTTATTTAATTAATGAGAAGTTAGCTGCCTCAAAACTAATAATTGGCTTAATGAACAGCACTTTCCAGTGTTGCCGGCGCGCGGAGCCTGTCAGGGAAACGTCCCGAGTCGACGTTACTTTAATTAACTGTATTGCCGGGGATACAGAGACGGTGCGGCGTTAATTTTACCCTTTCCGTTTTTTTTAAGAAAAGGGAACAATAACTGTTGTAGCGTTATAGCTGAAATGACGGACTGGGGAGAAGAGGAAATTTAAAATTAAATACCTACCAGTCCAAATATTGTAAATATTTGGAGGATTTTCCAAATTTGAACCGCCTCCAAGAACAGTTAACCTAAGAGGACTACTCATTCAGCCGAAAGTGTCTGCCAGGTGCATGCGAAAACTCTTCGCTTTGTGACATCAGTGTAGTCCTTGTCATGATAGTGTGTGTATTATTGGTTGCCGTATGCAAAACATTCATTATTTAGTTTATTTATTTAAACACCTTATATGTATGCTGTATAGAAAATTAACTGCATAAATTGTATGAAATATTCGCATAATGCAATTTTAAGAACATCAGTTCCCAGCATCACCTTTTGTAGGCATTCTTTTTAGAGTACTTCCTATATTATTTGTATAATGTTTTGTATTATCTCTTATGTTTGTTTCTGTACCTTGTATGTTTGGTATTATCTTTTATTTGTTTGTTTGTGTACCTTGTTTGTTTATTTTGTTTGTTTACTTTACCTTTGTCTACAAATTGTAATTTTTTTGACAATAAAGGCATTTATTTATTCCATATTTTGCTTTAAAATAATTAATAAACAATATCGTAGGCACTTTGTAAGCAATTAGTCACAATCCACATCACAAAATGAACGTATTTATAACTTCAATAGCTCTAAAAACTACAAAAACACTTTTTTTACATTTAAAATCGTCAAAATAATTAGCTCAAAATTTCTCAGCTGTTTGTTTTTATTGGTTTGCCATAGGCAACCAGTAATACACACTATTATGGCAAGGACTACAATGACGTCACAATTGTCAGCTAAAGCACGGAAAGAGGCGAGCGCACGTCTTATGAAGATGAGCAATCCTATTACTTTACCGTTCTTGAACCGCCTCATTGGATTGGGATGTTGGAAACTAGAAGAGATAAGAGGTTGGTTAAATGCTATAATTTTGATGCTTATCAAAATATCACCTAAAAACGAATATTTGCAGTTGCATTTTTATCTTTTTATGACTACATATTTGAATAGATATAACAACCTAAATTTCACATTCGCGTTGTTGCTTTTTTGTTCTACAAGATGGCGTCATCAGATTTTAAAACCGACGTTTCGTCTATGAGTCGCTTTCTTTTTTTTTAAATACGACACTGTTAGATTTATTATTACGAATTTTAACAGCTTCTAAGGATGTATCGCACTTATTCGAAAAATTCATACTAATCGCATTCCCATAAGTACTCATGTGTTATTTAGAGACATAGAACATATTTTTGGAAATATTTTACCAGGAAAACGTTAATATGAATTATGTTTTTGGACCCTGAAAATCCGCAATAAAAAATCGGGGGTTTTGCTTAAGGGGTTTTGTTTAAAAAAGAAAGTTGATGATGGTATAGCCAGAAAAGTAGCAATTAGACCGTGAATCTTATAATAGTCATGTAGAATGTAGAAGAGTAATAACTTTTCGTCCGTACCTGTATAAAACTACTGGGTGAAAAAATATACATTTCCGTGATTTTTTACGAAAAAAAAATGTCTCTTGTTAAAAATCGCTAAGAGAAACCGTTCTCAAAATATTTAGAATGGAAATAGTCAGTATATGTCATTATTCACAAAAAATAAACATGTTGAGTAGATAGTTATTGGACTGAAATTATAAATTTTGGAACTTTTTATTTTTTTAATCTAATCATACATTTTTCTTCGAAAAAATGATGATAAAACAGTTTCTGTTGAACTTTTGGCAGAAAAACATTTCAAATTTATGATTTCAGTCTATTTAATTATTATTCATAACTATTTAGTAAACATGTTTAATAATAATTTATGTCAATTTTGATAGGGATTGATTATTTCGATTCCAAATATCTCGAAAACCATTACTCGTAGCGATTTTTACCAAGAGACCTTTTTCACGTAAAAAACGTCGTAAATGTATATTTTTTATTCAGTAGTTTTATACATGTACGGACGAAAAGTTATTACTCTTCAAACCAGTTAAAAATATGTAGGTGGCGCTCTCTACTAGTAGTAGTCATATTGACATCAAACAAACAAACAAACAACGCTTTATTGTGCAAAAAGCCAAAACATCTTCATCGACAAAGCAATCACAAAACAAACAAAAGCACAAACAATATATATACAAACAACAAAAAATACACAATACAAATCATACAATTCAAAAAAATTTAAGTCATTATAATTACAAAAAGTACATACATGGACAATTGCAGAATAGTAAGCAGTAAATAGATATAATTTTAAGAGTTATATAATTTTAAATTTTTGAAACACTTGACCTTTCACCAGTGTGTGAGATGATCAAAATTTTAAAATTCAAAATTGTTCATGATTAAACATCAACAAAAAAGTCGTTTACCGCATATAGGGCTCTCTCCAGTAAGTATGATTTCATAGCTTTGCAAAATGCGGGAAAGAATGAAAGTGACTTGATGTTCAAAGGCAAATGATTGTACATTTTCTTGGCATTGTACAGTATTGAGCCCTTAACTACTTCTGAGCTCGGGGCTGGCTGATAAATATCGTACTCTGCATTCCTAAGTGGATAGTTGTGAGAAGGCCTTTCCGGAATAGCAGATATGTGCTTGCGGATTAAGCAAACCGATTCAAAAATGACTAAGGAAGGAAGAGTCAGTATTTTGAAATTTTTAAAGAAATTCTGGCAGTGAGTTCTACTGTTTAGTCCCAATAAGAATCGAACTGCTTTCTTTTGAAGTTTGAAAATAAGATCAAATTTTGTCGCGCAGTAAGTACCCCAGAATGGAAGGGCATATCGAAGATGCGACTCAAAAAGGGCATAATAGACCATTCTAGAGGTTGATCAGTTAAGTTCCTTAGAAACTGATCTTAGCGCAAAACAGGCAGCGCTTAGTTTCTTTGATAAAATTTCGATCTGCAAGTCCCATTTAAGCGAGTTGTCTACAACAAGTCCTAAGAATTTTACAGAGTCAACGACGTCAATAGTGGTGTTATTAAGTACAAAAGGTTGTATAGTACTTTTATATGACAAAAGTTTAGTTTTTGAAAGGTTGAGGCATCGGAGATTAGAATCGCACCAAGATTTAATGGTGCGTAAGGTACTGGATATAGTATCATATAGTGCCGCAACATCTGGGCCGCTCCAAGTGAAACTAGTATCGTCCGCGAAGAGGCAGATAAACACCAGAAACAAAATAGGGCCAAGTACTGAACCGTAAGGGACACCACATTCTATAGGCTTACACGAAGACATAGACGTATCAATCCTCACAAGCTGCCTTTTGTTGGCAAGATATGACTTGAGCCATTCGAGCATCAAAATCAAATTTTTCATGCCAAAAAACTCCCAGACACCAATTTTCATTCAAATATTGACTCTACTTCAGAAATTATTTGGAAAAAATCGAAATAAAAATGAAATTTCTACACCCTGTATCTCCGAAACTAAGCATTTTAGGACATACATGAACATATTTATGAACTTTTTTACTTATTTTTATCTGCATAATATGCTGCCGAAGTTTCCGGAATACAGGTCGAACCACCCTGTATATCCATTCGTCTAATAAATTTTGTGACTGTCTAATTATTTTATTATACTTTAAATACTGAATAGTTATAGAGATATCAATAGTAATAAAATAAACATATGTTGTAGTTCAAAGAAAGTTTCACGATCTTCGTCACGAAAATACGACTAATTGGACACATCTGGAAGCGGTATTTCAACTCGCCGCGCCATCTCGTTTCCCGAAATTGAGACATCGCCACTATATGCGGCATCGGCTGCCGTAGAATCCCCATCCCATATCCCATTTCTATCCCAAGACCAGCAGCAGACGGGCGCATTCGTCTAAATTATTTATGACGGAGCACGAAATTGATAGTCCCCCCGAAAGGATTATTAAGTGCGAAGCGCATTTTTATAACTCGCTAAAATTAAATTTTCAATATGGCCGCGCGCTTGCAGCTTCAAGTTTTATACATTTCGTTTTTACGGCGCTGTATTCTAAAGGGTCATAAAACGGAAGTAATGCAGAAATCATAAAACGGAAGAATTGTCAAGATGGGCAAATCTTGAAAGTTCCAGACTTTTTAAATTTTAAAAATATTTCGTTTAGATGTGTGTTCCTAAATGTAAATTATTTCAAATAATATTTTTCGAGAGGTCTGTGAGATATGCTGAATTTGCATAATGCAGTAAAACTTAAAATATTGTAGCTTTTTGTGTTTTATATGGTTTAATATAATTTTTACAAAAAATTCTATATGGGTATTTGGCCACTGCAAGAAAACCTACAAAATAAAATAGTTATTTTTTGTAAACACTGCTGCGTGCATATACAAATTTGCCTAACCAACAAAAAAAAAATAAAAAAAAGTAAATTTTACAATAGTGAAACACCTAGACCCTTAAATGTAGGTATTAAAGAACATAAAAATTATTTAAGAAAGGGAGATTTTCACAAATCTAAAATTTGTCAGCATTCATGAGACACAAGGCACAGAATAAATTTTAATAACGCCAAAATTATAATGAAAAAAGCGAAAGCCTCTAAAAGAAAAATAAAAGAGGCTTTTTTAATACAATCTAATAAATATAAATGTATTGCTCTGTAACAGTCTTTTTTTCTAGAGAGCTATTACTAACGCCGAGCAGTCGGTCTTTTGTCTCCCGGGCGCCACCCTCAAAATTTATAGTGTTTGAGAGACCACTTCTGCCAGTACGGGTAGCTTTTCTACAGTGGAGAATCCAGGGAAATGGGGTAAAAGCCAGTTAAAGTCGAATATATTTCATAACGAGGTTTATTTAAATAAATTAAATATGAATCCAATATCTTCAAGTTCAAAGTACTCAAATTCAAAAATAAAAAGGAATATTAAAGCATGAAATATCGCAAAATCTAACAAAAATAAATTAAATCAGATCATCAGAGTTATAGGTGCAATATCTATATACCAAAAGAAATTAAATTAGTTAATTACAATAGCAAATAATTAAGTTCACAGTATTTAAATTCAAACCTGTAAAGAAAATCATTATAATATCCAATAAAATAGAAGCTTTAATTAAATTCAAATACGTAAGAAATATTATTATGGTAAAATAAAATAGGAACTTTAATTAAATCCTCATCTGTAAAGAAATTTTATACCATAAAAATAAAATAAAAACTCTACTGTGCTGAAACTAAAATTTGTGATTACTAGAACTCTGATGGGGTATCTGGCGGTTAAAAAAAAAGAAAGAACGCGATTACCTTTTTTCTGAAGGAAATTGGCGTCGGAACAAAACGAATCCGTCTGGTTGTCTGAAGAAAATCGACGTCGGATCAAAACGAATCGGTCTGGTTGTCTGAATCGCCTACAGCAGCCCGGAATTCGGTCATACTAATTATTAACGGTCAGGTATATAAAAAAAACTTAAACGATCGGTTTTTAACTATCTATACTCATAAACCAGAAATACGGTTTACACTTATTTTAACTCAAATCTCTAGGACCACGATTTATACTTATTTAAAATCAAAAACGGAGATACGGTACTTTCACTTATTTAAAACTCAAGAATTCGGTTTTTACAGCATCGCTGATAAAAAAAATAACGGATCAGAATCGGCTTCACGAGGTTTACTTAGTAAAGGTCACCGGCACTCAGTCTCAACAGGAAGCCCCTGTTTTCGCGCTCCCGTCCCTTAAATAATCCTTCCCGTCGGGAACCACGAACCACGTTCGGTTACCATCGTCCTACCACCCATCAAAATTCCTTACAGTAAACATAACGGTTTTTACCCGTCGATTCTACAAAAAAACCATTTGCTGTTTGTACCAAAAAAAAACTTCAACGTATCCATGCAAATCGACGAAATACTTAACACAATTTTATCAGCAAATAATTTTTAGCATTAAAAATATTTTTCGGTTTTAGACTATCATAACAGTTCTAAAAATAAAAATAAACCATACTAAGCCTGTCTAAGAATTATTTGTTATCACAATCCTTCAAAACAAATGAACATATCAAATTCTAGTCATATACAGTATGGTTCATAAATCCACAAACGCTATCCGTTCTGGTGATAAAAAAAAACAAATATCTAACTATTTTACAATCAGAATATTAACGATAAAAAAAATAAAAAAAAAGTTATGTCCCAAGGCAGGATCGAACCCTGGCTCATCGGTCTACCAGGGAAATACCGTATGATCGAATAAAAACGGCGTCAACGATGGCTATGAAATGAAGATCGCTGTCATTTTATATGTAAAATTATATGGGAAATGTCATCGATCGTCATTTCCAAGCCAACTGGACGCCGTTTTTTTTCGATCATACGGTACTTTCGCGCCGAGCTATCGTGTCGTGTTCGATATATCTTCACGCCTAGCATTTAACAGATTAAATAAAAAAAATATACGGACTTCATTACAGCTCATGCATCTGTAGATGTTAGTAATGTATGGCAATTGCTTCTTTGATTTTAAAGAACATAACATAAATATACGTAAAAATTACAAATAATCATGCAGAAAGTTTGGGGCTTTTTGGTTTTACCTTATTAATTAATTGTTATCAGGTAGTAATTGTTAATTTTGAAGTTTAACTTGATATAATGTCATTTTAACAGAACGTCAACGGTTTTTGTAGACGTATCTGTTTTAAAAAACTAAAGTGTTTTCCAGAGGCGGATCGTGAATTTGTGGGGCCCTGGGCTGAAACTACTTAGGGGCCTACCTAAGTACTCAATTATAGCCATGTCAAAAAACATTGTAGTGACCCGCCATATTGGCAGCGTTGTCATAAGATTGCCCCCTTAGTAGTAATCCATTTGTTTCTATAAAGTCTTGTAGAATATTAAATAAATGTAAGGCAGTATGACTACTAATTTTAATGAAGGCTACACATCTTTCATATACTTTTCCCCGAAAACAGTATCGTAATACAATAGCAAGTTGTGAGACAGATCATTGTGAGACAGATTTGGTGTAGAATCCATCACAGTTGAATAATATTTTGTGTCTTTGTGTGTTTTTGATAAGTACGATATTATCGGTTTTGGTGGCAGCTCCTGATATTCAATGTGTTCACGAATGAATGGATCGAACTCTGCCAATAGCTCCAGACTCCTCATAAAATTACCATTATGTGGAGAACCAAATACTTCCTCGGAACCTCTAAATGCTAAGCCTCTTATACTCAAAAATTTTACCACTACAATTACTCGTTTTTGGACATTCTGATAATAATATATTTCTTTCCTTAATTACTCCTGAAGCTGCTTGCCTAAAACAGATTTATTTTCTTTTCGTGTCAACCACACTAACATTGATTTCTTATGTTCATTAAAATTTTCGTGGGTTTCTAAACAAGTTCCTATGTGTTTCCAATCAGAAATTCCAGTCGTGTATTGAGAAGAGGTTTAAAAAAAAAGTTTGCAAGGCAAACAAAAAACAGCACAAACACTGGTTGAATATGTTAGCCAAGATCTTTCCAGTGATTGACCATTTTTCATTTTTTAGTGAAATGGCTATTTGAAAATGCTCTGTTTTGTTCCTTGGATTTCTTTAGAGAAGCTGAATATATATTTTTTGGATTTTTATTTTGAAAGTCAGTCATTTTATGTGAGAGGATGTCATTAAATAATTATTTAGCAATTCTGGCCACAAGCCCACGTCAACATATTTCTCAAACTCAAAATTAATAGATATTCTCTAAATCCGTGTCTCTGTCTCCGTGTTTGTGTTACCATCCTGTCGCTGAACACCAATATCGTTTCCGTTTGATCAGAGGGTTGCTGGTAGTCAAAACTTTGCACATTTTCATCATTTGTCTTTTTTTCTTGGTGTTGCGATTTGCTACTCCCTTCAAATAGATTATCTTCAGATAAGATCCCTTCCTTGGCGCTTGTTGATGAATTTTTAGCGAGTTCGTCCTCGTTTTTATGTTTTGATTTGAAAAAAGTCCCAATTTTTGCACATTTTTTTCTTTCTTTTTCTCAATCTAGCTGTAATTTGCGTTTCTCAGCTCCACTTTTATACTTTCGACCAGACATTATTGTAAATTAAGACTTTGATTTTTTTCTGAAAATAAACAATGAACTTGATAGTTTTCTGATAAATAAACGGTTAACGAGATAATCGTTGCATACGCGAATACTTTGTAATGAGTGCAGTAATTAAAAATTATGGTAGTTTTTTTTAATTTAGATTTTTTTTTTAAATTCAAATTATCGCCTATTGTTTTTAGGGGGGTCTGGGGGCCCCTTGTAACCTCGGGGCCCTGGGCTGCAGCCCAAACAGCCCTTAGATAGATCCGGCCCTCGTGTTTTCGAATAGTTGAATTTAAATATTTTAAATAGTTTTTTTTAATTTATTCTTTGTATATTTTTTTTTGCTTCCGACGACGGAAAGAGATAAACTTTGACTGCTGACAAGTAGTTTCCGTTTGGATTAACGCAGCAGTGTTTACAAAAAATAACTATTTTATTTTGTAGATTTTCTTGCAGTGGCGAAATACCCATATAGGATTTTTTGGAGAGATGAATCCGCCACATAGGTATAGACATTTTTTTATAATTTTTACCCAATATAAGTATTTAACGGTTCTAACTATGATGTTTATAATTTATAACTCTATCTAGGAGGATTCTAATGTTGTCCAGGTATTATTGATTTCGAAAAAAATATGATGACAATAACTATCATTTTCCTCTATAATCACAGAATATAGAATGAGTAATGGTGAATAAAGAATGTAGAATGAGTCCTTGAGTCAACACACAATCTATAACCCATCATACCCCTGTTGTAGAGGGGACAGGGTATTTCCCATCCTCCTCTGACAACAGTTCTTCCTCCGAGGAGCTTGCCTCCGGCTGAGGAACCCGTGAGGTGGAGGCTGTAGAATGTGTCTCCATTTTCTCCACCTCTTTAACTTGGTCTCTCCTTAGACCTGATACCGATATTGTCCCGTATCTATAATAGAGGATATGTCCCTCTTTCTCTATTGCCTCCTTGGATTTGAGGTCAATTCCTATTATGAGGACCAGACCATTTTCCTCTATACAAAGGTGTTTATCAAATTAAAAAAAGCACACTTTTAAGACATTTTTAAGAACCAATAGGAATCCTTATTGGTTCGGATGAGTTGGGGGTTACCTATGTTTTTTCGCTTTCTCCAAAAATTTTATAATGTCGAACAAGGTAAGTTATTTCACTGCTTTTTGTTTTAATTGAAAATGAGCAAATTGTGATAAAAAAATGAACAATCGACATTTTTATTAAATAAGTCTTATTTTTTAGATGTACTCTGCAAGAAAGATTGCAACAGCTCATGCAAGACAGTTTGAACAAAGATGACGAATTAACTACTGAACATGAAGATAAAAAGGAAGAACGAGAATTGGTTATTATAGAAAGGCAAGGACCCAAAATAAATTCTGATAATGAAAAATAAATTTCCGATTCTGAAGTACTGAATACAGTATTACCAGAGGATCGGCACTACAGAATTGTGATATGCGGAAAAACAGAGCAACTCGTTACGCTTTGTACAGTATCACAATTTCGTATGTCTTGAGCACACACAAATATTCTGTAATCACTGTTATACAGATTTATTTTTTCATTATTAATAATTTTTTTGTTTTTGAATAATATATATTAATTTGCTTATTTGCTAATAGCAACGCTTAAGACCTCTTGAATTTAGCATGCGGACTCGTCCGCGCGCGACCTTTCATGTAACAAATAAAGCGCGACCTCCGAATGGTTAACCCAAATCAAACTATAATAACTTTCAAAATCAAATCAATCAGAAATATTTATTTCTACAGTAGTGGTACATAGTTTTACAAATTATAATAAAATATAAATAGTAGTAACCTAATTACCTAATCAATCATATAATTCATACAAGTTCGTGAATTCATAATAGATATCAATATAAATATTTACAAAAATAGCCATACGTAATTTGCTTTGAAAATTTACACCATCGGAATTTGACGATCAGTGCAATATTTACTGAATATATGCAATATTTACTGAATATTTACTAACTGAAGTCAAATTTTATATAAATCAATTAATAAAAGTCCCAAGTGTATTATGGATGTAGACTAAATCTGTGTGGCACTGTCAAATCAAAATTTATGGACTTGAATAGATAAATATATTTAAACCAGGAAATGCTCTATGAATCTAATTACTTACGTACTCTAGTTGTTGTACTACTTTTTTATTTTTCTTTTGTAATCTTTACCTGAAAATAAAAAGAAATGTATAATTATCATGTTTATAAAATAACATACTACGACAAAATATGACAAATAAATTTTAGAATTAAATAATAAAATATTAAATAATTGATTAATACGAAATACAGAACTACGTTTATATATAATTGAATGTTTTACAAATATATACTCTGTTTTTTTTTCTCAGGTCAGATTTCGATAGACGATGACAGAAAAAAGGCAGTTGACGTCCCATACCAATGTATCTCTTTTACTAAAAAAAGTTTCTAATAATTTTTAAGTTAACTATGGATGGGTTTAAATATAAATCCGTCATACGTCGTCTCTTGTTTTTAACCAGGTTTATTGGTTTATTTCAAATATGACAGATCATATTTCGATTTTATTGGTTTGACGGAACGATGAACGACAAACGGACGCCGATGCATATGAACTCGCCTTTAGAATTTTGAGGCTTGTCAAAATCTTGCCAAATTATAGGTTATAATTTTGTGTCAACTTATGTCAAATATCTGCATTTTGAAAGATAATGCATTTTGATTCGTTTTATTACGTGTGTTTTGTGTTTTTTGAAGTCAAGTGGAGGAAAAATCGAGGGAAAATTAACTGTTATAACTGTTTATAGTTAATACTCACTGCCCAGGCAGAAAGTCTTATACACCAATAAAGTTACCATCAATAAAGTTTATATACCATCTAGTCGTAGATAAGTAAGTGCATCTCGTATATGCCTACAAGGATCGTACTAAACATATACTTCTGGAGTAGCTGGCTGTAAAATATCACACGATAGGTAAATAATGGATTTTAGTACTGCAGAAAAATAATGTCAAAAGGTACTGGTTTAAAAAAATTAAGATTAAAGTTAATTAATCAACGTTTAAGGTATACAATTTGGTAAGTGTTATTATTAACAAAACAGTTTGTTTTATTTATTTTTTTTACTCCATTAGATTTTTTCAATTTTATACAGATTTTTTTCACAATATTTTGAAGTAATCACTTGTCAGTCACATTTTAAATATATTAATTTCGTGCTATGCGTTCCAGTTGTACCAACTTATTTCTTTGTAAAATAAAATAAACTACTTTGAAATTAAAATGACAGACACATCTCTCACTGTCAAGGATCTTGTCGTTGGACAGACTATATTTTGCTTTTATATTAACTGGAAATGATAAAACAAGACTTCCACATATCCGTTTGTAAATGTTTAAAGACCTCCATAAAATGTCATACAAGTATCAGCACCATATGTAACATAAAATCTTTATAAACTCGTCAGCATATAAGAATATTATTCTTACGATTTTATAGGCGTGCCAGACGGCATTAAAACCATGTTTAAAATCAGAAATATACTTCCTTTGGGCTTACACACGTATTCAGTGACGGCTGATGCAGAAGAGCTGCAGCATGGTACAAAGAAAACAAGGTATGATCGATAGCGACTCCAATTTCGTTCAGTTCGCGCATAACACCTGTGACGTCACTAGGAAAATAAGGAATAAATAAAAAAATACAGAAATTTGACAGGAGATCTGCATTTTTTGAATTTTTTAAGGTTATGCTTAAGAATTGTTTATTTTTTCTGACTTTTTAGTTCATTTAATTTAATAATTACTAAAACCAGCAGTCCCAAAGATATATTTAGAAATAAAAGACAAAAATCCAAAATATTAATTATCTATTAACACGGATTTGGACAATAATGGGTAAGAATACTAAATTTATTTCTATATTCGGTATAAAATTGTTTATTAGGTTTTTAGTTTGCGATGTTTATGGGGACAGAGATGAGGATATCTATGGAAAAGTAACCACAAGAGGAATGTTACATCATTTAAAAAATGTTGGGAAGTTGATTGTTTCCCATCTAAAAAGTAGAAAATGCCAATGCAGATGAATGTATTGTAATTTGTAATTGTAATAGAAGTAATTCCAAGGGTGAAGTTTATTATAATTAGTGACCTGTGCTTCTTTTTATATGTAGAT
Source organism: Sitophilus oryzae (assembly GCF_002938485.1). Taxonomy (NCBI): domain Eukaryota; kingdom Metazoa; phylum Arthropoda; class Insecta; order Coleoptera; family Curculionidae; genus Sitophilus; species Sitophilus oryzae. The sequence goes on along the minus strand of NW_022147432.1, from coordinate 707,791 downwards.
GTTTCAGGTTTTGAGAATAAATCGGTTGAACGAAACCCAAAATTTAAGTACTTGCATACCCAGAATATGCCCATCCAGGATTATAGCTCAAATTTCCTTTAATGGTAGGCAAGTATTCAATACAAATTAACTTTTTAAGTGACTGAAATATTAAATAGTTTACAATATGGTATATCATTAAAAATATATTACTTTTAGGTACAATTAGGGCCCGATACATTTCAAAAAGTAGAATATTATTTTATATTAAATGAGGTATTGTACCAACAATCAATTTATATTAATACCGGAGATTAAAAAATAACAGAATAAATTGTTCTTTTTTTATACTACAAAAATAAACTATACATACAACAGTATTTAAAAAATTAAATAAAAAGTTATACCCCGGCCGAGATTCGAACTCCGGTCTCTCGCGGTCTGACTCTTCACGCACTTAGTCTGACTCTTCACGCACTGCTCCACAGTAACTTGCTTAGCGATAGTTCAATGAAGATATATAAACAAACAAAACAGGTTCATTACAATATGTACCCGACTTGGCAAACATTGAAAAATAGTCTTTGAAAACAAGATTGTCTCGTCAGCCATTGTCAAATAATATAATCATTGGACCAATAACTTGGAGTAAAAAAACTGTTTACTTTTTTGTATGAACCCCCTTTGCATGCTAATTGGTCACCAATCTAAATCACTTAAGTCTGAAGATAAAAAAGTAAGTCATTATAAAATCTGAAATACCATAGAAGGAATATATACTTTTCCTAAAATATACAAAACCCTTTTAAAATTTTAGAACGAGCTGCCACTGCTGTACGTATGTATTCTGGAAAGAGCACCTGGTGTCGTGCCGTCTTTGCCAACATCTTAATTTAGCAAAACGACGCGAAACGCCCGCACATCCGTATTACACTCCAGATTTAAACCTCTCGGAATTCTGCCGGAGTCGTTAGAAGCGGCTTTTGAAGACAGTGAAAATACGAACAAAAAAGGTCGTCTTAAATGCTCGCTATAATATAAAGCAAGAACATTAATTAACTTAACATTAAACATTATTTTAATGACACCTTCGTTTTTTTATTACTTTATTCAATAGAAAATGACACTCTGAATGGAATGACATATTATATGTCAACTATTAACATTTTCGCATATATGGTTTATTTGAAATTTTACGCGGTTCATAACGACAATTTAATTCGAAATACCAAACCAAACAAAACCATATTATTCATAAAAAATGCTTTTTCCAAATATGCTAATGAGCCACTCTCGTTCCATTTGAAAAAATTGAGATATGAATAAAAAATACGATTTGGGCAATCGGCCAGGACAAGGCACGTAAAATATTAGACGATCAAATCTGTTTTCAAAGGCTCCATGATTAAAAATTAATGTTTTTAACACATCCACATTCTCTAGATAAAATTTAAAATACCATTTTTTAAGCGAAAACGTCAAAAGTTGACATATATTATGTCATTCTATTCAGAGTGTCATTTTCTATTCTCTAAAGTTGAAAAAAAAAATACCGAGGGCGCCATTTAAAAATCAAAAGTAGTAGTCATTTCCGGTGAAACAGGAAGTGACCGAATACAATAATACGACCATCAATCCTAATTTATGTCATATACTAATATACCACATCTCGTTTTTAGGGTTCCGTACCCAAAGGGTAAAAACGGGAACCCTATTACTAAGACTTCGCTGTCCGTCCATCCCTCCGTCTGTCACAAAGGTCTATCTTATGAACCGTTATAGCTAGACAGTTGAAATTTTTACAGATAATGTATCTATGTTGCCGCTATAAGAACAAATACTAAAAACAGAATTAAATAAATGTTTATAAATAAGAAACTACTTTCACTAAACATTATCTTGTAAGTAAAATTTTACATAGAATCTTTCAAGTCCTCGGTGGCCGCGTGGCTAAAGCACAGTTAAAGGTTGGGACTTTACGCTGCTATGACGTTGGAGCCGTAGTAAAACAGGTTCGAATCCTAGTCAAGGCAACTTTTTTAATCGTTTTTTTAAATTTTTACATATTTATTTTTACTTTTTACATATTTATTATTGATTAATACAATTTTTAGTAATGTGTTTCTTCATTGTTTTAATTACTTATACGCGCATTCAAAATTTCAGCTAAATCGGAAAAAAAGTTTATTAATAATATAGTGTCTAATGTTGTATAGATAATGAATGGTACGGAACCCTTCGATCCCCAGCCAGTACGGTCGCTTTATTTATTTAAATAAAAATATTTATTTATCTAAATAGAGCGACCAACGAGCCGCCACCTCAAGGAAGGCAATGGCAAACCACCTTGAGTATATTTGCCTTGTACAGCCTCTCAAATAGTGCCGTTCGGATTCGGTAATAAACTGTAGGTCCCGTGTACTTGTGAAATACTGCTGACACACATCACAAGTACATGCAAGAGGTAGCCGACGCTCTATATACAGTATGGCACTGTAAGAAGAAGTTTCTTCATTTTTTTTAATTACTTATACGCGCATTCAAAAGTTTAGCTAAATCGGAAAAAAGTTTATTAATAATATAGTGTCTAATGTTGTATAGATAATGAATGGTACGGAACCCTTCGTGCGCGAGTCCGACTCGCACTTGACCAATTTTTTATCTGAAAAAATAAAAAAGTTATAGGTGTTTCCCAGCCACTTTTCCAAACCAAACCAAACACCCGGTATATCTTTCTATAGCTTCTCAAACAACTCTATTATCTATTAAACGACCATTAGCTACGCCTCAGAGACATTTTTATATCGCACAAACCATAGAGAAAAACAGGATACTTACTCTACCATTATGTTACCCGTATCTTCCCGATTTAGCAAAACCCGTTTCCACGTGTCCGCCCTACCCGCCCGATTTATGTCGCTGGAAATTCCGGCGGGCCTCAAGCACGTCACAACATCGTAAAAAAATCGAGAATTACGGCCACTTAAGTCGCGTCGCACGCCCCCTGTTCCCCTGTCGGCCACATTAAGACGTTAAATATGGAGGCGACGAAAAGTTTCGCGTCGTCGGGGTTGTAAATCAGGAATATCGTCGCTGTTTACTGGATGTTGTAGTGGGTAACGGTTTGTCTCAGATTATTGAGATATTCGGGGCGCGTTACAAGTTGAGTGGAGAAAATTGACAATGAGCGTATTTTATTTTATTCTGAAAATATGTAACAGTTTGGTTCATACAAGTACCCATTACTGTTCTCAAAAAAATCGTTCATCTTGTTCTCTCTTTAATTCTTTTTTAGATTTTTTTAGCCGACCATATACCAACAGGTATGGTATTATGGTTAAGATCAGGAAAATTTTTTTTTTTTTTAATTTTACTCCTAGTGGCACCTGAGAATCTGGCCATTAGTTTTTGGTGGAGGTGGGGGGTTGGTAAGGGTGTATGAAATTTTTTTTTAATCGTAACTCCAAAATTACAGTAGCTAGCGAAACGCGGTTTTCAACTTAAGATTAGGAATAATATTTGCAACAAAATTTGTAATAACATCAAAATCAGTGGCAGTTTTTGAGATATTCCGTGTTTCCGTAGTCCGTTTTTGAGAAAATCCGTGTGGAGAACTCCAAACTCCCATCGGACGCGACAGGTGGCGGATAGGGGAAATAACCGCGGACCAAAATTGGAAAAATTCCTTTACTTTGAAACTAAAAGAACTGCCTACCAACTTTTTATTAACATATTTTAGTATGGGCGGCTATACGTGTTTCCCGGCGCCAATTTTTTCAAATTTAATTTTTGACCATTGTTTAATATGCATAATATATTACAGTTCATGTCAGTACTATGTCAGGAAACAAATAAGTAAATGTGGCAACATGACATTTTTTACAGCAGAGCTACTACCTGAATCCCCAGCGGGAAATTTAAATTCCAGTTAGTCAACCCGGCGCCGAATATGTCCATGGCTGTCAACAATGTAGTATCGCTTATTTGAAGACCAATCATCATATTATAAAATATAATGTTCTAATAGAATCTACTGTATTTGTGTGTCGGGAGTAATGAATAACTAAATTTTTAATTGTCAAGCACATTATTCCTTTAACTTCTATTACAGTCCGTCTAAAAATTAACCGTAATAAACTTCTCTGCCTCTAACACATCGTTACTAAGACAGAATATTCTCTTTTCGAGGAAAGAAACCGCCACACCGATGCCAAAACCGCCCGACGTTCTGTGGAATTAACATTTTCCCTCTTTCTACATTTTCCTACTTGATTCTTACTTAATCAGTAACGCCAACAAATTCGATTTGCGAAAGAAATTCCCTGCTCCTCGTCGTCGAGTACCGAGACACTCTTTATTTTCGCGAGTTGAATTTAAATTCATTCGTCGACTCTAAGTAGTTTGTGCAAATAAAGAATTGTCTCTCTGTCTTAACGTTTCTGGAAAGAAAAAAATCAACGGTAAAAAAAGCTGAAGAAACAGTTATTTACTCGTCGGAAGATGTCAAATAATAAGTATACTTATAGATATACATATACAGTTCTGTTAAGTTCTCTGTCTTTCTTTCCTAATTCATACCATTACGAGTTTTCGGATAGTTAGGTATATACACACTGTTATTAGGTATATACACACAAAATTATTGCATATAACAATATTTTTTTTTTTTATTTTGGACCTAATATGATTCTTTTTATATTTCTGTACATATTGGCTTACTACACCACTGACTAATATAAAATTAAAAATTTAAGTGCAACTAGGCTGTTATTATAATTTTATTTAAAATGAGTGAAAATCAACAAAAACAAATCTCATTTTAAACAGAGAATATTGAAAACAATTTTAATTATTTCTCACAAACAATAGTCTGTATTGCCTCCTCGAGCCTCAATACAAGCTGTGAGACGATGGCATGCTCCCAATTAGGTTGTCCAGAAGATGTTGAGGAATGGCTTTCCATGTTTCGCGCGCAGCAATTTTCCATTCATTTAAGGTACGGGAGAGATCATTCCTTTTGGCAATATGGCGTTTTAACATGTCCCAAGCATACTCGATCACATTCATATCTGGAGACATCGGTGGCCATCACAGTTTTCTTATACCCTCTTCCTCACAAAATTCGCGAACCGCTAAAGTGTGATGGGAGGATTATTATCGACGAGGAGCATTATCGTCCACGTAAACAAATTCATTCCCCACTGTCCCTCGAAATGGATGCACAATAGGCTCTAAAACGTCTCTAAGATATGAGGCACCTGTCTTTGTGCCATCAATGAAAACAAGAGGAGTTCGAGCTCCGTGCATTATACCTGCCCATACCAAAATGCTTCCCTCTTGGAACGGGACACGGGGTTGTGCTGCATTCAAGCGTGCTCGTCTTCCAGATGCTTTCCAGGCCAAAGTTCGTCGCGAGTCTGACACTAGGTCTATTCTTGTTTCATCACTAAACATGACGAAATTCCAATTAGATCCATTTGCTCTCATCTCCTCAACCCATTGTAGTCGCGTAATTTTGTGCTATAAATTAAGCTTCGGAACACTTCCTTAAATGTAATTCCTCTGTCATGGAATCTTCTTGCTATGGTCCTTCATGAAACATTTACTCCTTTAAGGCGATCTAACTCATATTTAATAGCAGTACTAGAAAGCAGGGGGTTGCGTCGTGCAATTAGGGATATTTGACGGTTTTGCACAGCAGTAGTAACTATCTTTCTACCTCTTCCAGGCCGGTCTATAACCACGTTTGTCTCCCTGAATTTTTTAATATTCGCGAAACATCGCTTTGGTTAACTCTTACAATTTCAGCTATTGCAACTTGCCGGTAGCCCCGTTGAGACAGTGGTACTATTTTGACTCTATTAAACTGTGAAATAATGTTTCTAGGCATTTCAAGGCCAAAACAATGGTCAAATTTCTTCTGAAACCAAAAAGACCACAAATCGAAATGAGCAAGAATTTTTAATAACATTGGGTCTGAACGATAAACATTGTTTACCACATCCATTTTAACAAAAAAATGTTTATTACAGATTATCAGAGCTATGTATAAAAAAAGATTCTTTAAATTCCTTTCCGTATATTTTTAAACGATATATGCTATAATTTTGGCCATGTGTGTGTATATGTACAACATTCAAAAAATAGAATACCACACTCACTAATTTTATTGAAACCTGCCACTGCAAACTTGATTACGAATACTATGTTGTTACATGGTCCACTGTTTTTTATGGATGCGAGACATGGACGCTAAAAGTCGAGAATATAAATAAAATAGAAGCCTTTGAAATGTGGTGCTAGCGGAGAACTCTTAAGATTTCTTGGACCGAACATACAAGCAACGTTCTTGGGCAGCTAAATAAAGATCGGGAACTCTTAACCACAATCAAGGCCAGAAAGGTTAGCTACTTCGGACACATAATGCGTGGCACCAAATCTTATATGTCTCGTTTGATCATTAAAGAAAAAGTCGAAGGTAGAAGATGGGTAGGTCGAAAGAAACTGTCATGGCTGAGAAATATACAGAACTGGACCGGTCTGGGGGTGGAGACGCTGTCTCATGCAGTAGAAGATAGAGAACTCTTCAACGAAATAGTCATGGAGATCGCCAACACCTGAAGACAGGCACGGCACCAAGAAAAAGGTATAATATTCTCCATTATCAAGTAGATGCTGAATGAAAAATAAATTCATGCACTTTTAAGAAGCGAAGTAGGACATATGAAGGGTAAGGGGAAAACCGACGGTCCAGGAAGGATGATGAAATAATAATGAAGTAGTAAATAAAAACATTATGTTCCTTTCTATACTACTTTAACAATTGCTGACATTGCCAATTTTCTAGACACAGTTTATTTAAAGATAACGTGCCAAGAGGGCTAAGAGGTTGTTATTAGTATGATTAATGTCTTTAACAATGTTATATCTCATTTCATTTAATTCTTGTAATATAAAAGCAAAAGCGACTTTTTAAATTGGGATCGAGATAAAGAAAAATCTTATTTAGATCCAAAATGTATTTCTCTACGGTATCTCATCCGCCCAGAAATTTTAGCTGTATTACTGTAATACACTCAATTATGCCCTATTTCTCCATTCTCCTGGAAGGAGTTTACGTTCCTCCTCTTTCCTCTACATTAACCAATTTTCATCTCCACACACGTTGCACAATTGCGTATTATGGAGAACTTTGAACCTCAAAGATGTCTAATAATATGTTAAGTAAATGTAACTATATTTAGATTCAGTATCAAATTATTTGTGTATTCAATATCAAATCTTTGTAAGATATTTTTTATATTTTTAGTAAAATAGAAAGACATATTATGTAAATATGTGTATTTCTTTCCTTCTGGAGACTTCTTATGAATTCGCACAAATCTGGGGACACGGCAGTACCCCCGCCATGTCAAGCAAAGCGTACTATTCTAGAACATGTTTTAGCTGGCTATATTTCCAATATATCAAGTAATTATACCTCATAGTTTATGAATTGTCGCTTGTAAAATTTCTTATTTTTGAGAAATTAAACGAACTTCAAATTTTTTATTTTATGTAGCTTTAAGCTTATAACGGAAGAAACAAATGAAAAATCTCGAAATATCTTTATGCATTAAAAGTTAGGTGTCTAGTCGTTACCGGTATCTGAACTTCCAGTCGACAAAAAGTTGGAAATCTATAATTAACCGATTTGAAATTGTCTGATTTTATTTGTATATCAATGGAACAACAATAATTCAAAGTTTATGAATTATTGCTAGTCAAATTTCTTTAGTTTTATTTTGAATGATATACCGGGTGGCGCACTTTATTCGGCTCGGTTGATTATACGAAAACGGAAGGATATAGAAAAAAAATTTAGCGGTATATGTGGAAAGTGCATAATTTAAAATTATTTTAAAATGTACAGGATATGTCAGAACTAAGATCCACACCAAAGTTATATTTTTTCATATGGAACATCCGGTATTTTATTTCATATTTAGATCCTTGGACACAAAATAAAGCATTTATTATAAGGGTTATTATGTTTGCCCCCAAACTTTGGTTTTTGATATATTTAAAGATATTTAAATATGCATGCTATAATAAAAAAATTGTCAACACTTGTACATTGATTTTCAGAATTAATTCTTGTGTTGACTTTTAAGCCAGAGAAATTAACATTACTGGAATATTTGGTTGCTCCTATTAATGTATACAGAGGTTTACAGTTGAGGGTTGGAACCTTTGGTGTTAAACAGCAAAATAAAAACACTAAATCACCACAATACACCAAAACACTTTTACTTTTACACTGGACGCGCGTTTCGCTAACCATGTTAGCATCATCAGATGATTATAAACTGAGTTTATAAACTGAGTTTATAATCATCTGCTGATGATGCTAACATGGTTAGCGAAACGCGCGTCCAGTGTAAAAGTAAAAGTGTTTTGGTGTATTGTGGTGATTTAGTGTTTTTATTTTGCTATACAGAGGTATCAAAAATTGTTGGTCTATTTTAAATACCTATATTCAAAAAAACTTCGTTATACAACACCCTGTATTTTTTAAAATAAATCGAAGCAGATTCGAATGCTCTTTCAAGCTATATTAGGGTTTCCTATACCTATCTAGCTCAGATTTTGAATAAAGAGCAATTTTTCAATAAAATGGCAACCAAGAGGGCTGGTGTCGACATGGAAAGTTTCCAGTAGCAGTTAATAACTTTTTTCAAAATCGAAATTAGCTTATAGACTTTATTTAAATTTATAGCAGACTACTTTTATTTAATTCACCTACAATAGTTTAATAAATAATATTTATTATTCTATCAAGAAAAACGAAGAAGTAGTTCTTTGATTTATTTTACCACGACTTGTAGATATATGGATTTTCTATAAAGGAGCCAATTACGGTAAATTCATTTTCTTCACAGGTTAGATTTTGAGGAGACAGGTTTCTACCTTGGATGGATCGGCGTATCCAACAATGGGCCCAATTACATAGAGAGTATCCTAATATAAAATATGAGGGTGCATGGCTACACCATAATTGGAAATGGTTATCTAAATCAGCTGAAAATGGTGATGAGAATGATTATATATAATTTTTTCTAGCGGAAGGCACTTTTTTGCATTCTATGTTTTTGATGAAATAAATTTATAGGACAAATTTTTTCTTAATGTTTAAGTGCATGTACATACAGACATGGCCAAAATTATTGCATATAGGTATCGTTTAAAAATATACGGAAAGGAATTTAAAGAATCTTTTTTTATACATAGCTTTGATAATCTGTAATAAACATTTTTTTGTTAAAGTGGATATAGTAAACAATGTTTATCATTCAGACCCAATATTATTACAAATTCTTGCACATTTCGATTGGGGTTTGAGAAGAAATTTGACCTATTTTTTTCCCCTTAAAATGCATAGAAACATTATTTCACAGTTTAATAGAGTCAGAACTGTAACACTGTCTCAACAGGGCTACCGGCAAGTTGCAATAGCTGAAATTGTAGGAGTTAACCAAAACGATGTTTCGCGAATATTAATAAAATTCAGGGAGATAAACAAGGTTAGAGACCGGCGTGGAAGAGGTAGAAAGAGAGTTACTACTACTGCTGTGCAAGACCGTCAAATGCCCCTAATTGCAAGACGCAATCCCTTGTTTTCTAGTACTGCTATTAAAAATGAGTTAGCTCGCCTTGAATGCGTAAATGTTTCAAGAAAGACCATAGCAAGAAGACTCCATGACAGAGGATTACATTTAAGGAGACCTTTACGTGTTGCGAAGTTTAATTTACAGCACAAAATTACGCGACTACAATGGGCTGGGGAGATGAGAGCAAATGGACCTAATTGGAATTTCGTCATGTTTAGTGATGAAACAAGAATGGGCCTAGTGTCAGACTGGCGACGAACTTTGGTCTGGAGAGCATTTGGAAGACGAGCACGCTTGAATGCAGCTCAACTCTGTATCCCGTTTCAAGGGGGAAACATTACGGTATTGGCAGGTATAACGCACGGAGCTCAAACTCCTCTTGTTTTAATTGATGACACAATGACAGGTGCCTCGCATATCTTAGAGACGCTTTAGAGCCTATTGTGCATCCATTTCGAGCGGCAGTGGGGGATGAATTTGTTTAGATGGACGATAATGCTCCTCGTCGATAATAATCCTTCCATCGCACTTTAGCGGTTCGCGAATTTTGTGAGGAAGAGGGTATAAGAAAACTGTGATGGCCACCGATGTCTCCAGATATGAATGTGATCGAGTATGCTTGTGACATGTTAAAACGCCATATTGCCAAAAGGAATGATCTCTCCCGTACCTTAAATGAATTGAAAATTGCTGCGCGCGAAACATGGGAATCCATTCCTCAACAACTTAATTGACAGCATGCCACGGCGTCTCACAGCTTACATTGAGGGTCGAGGAGGCAATACAGACTATTAGTTGTGAGAAATAATTATAATTGTTTTCAATATTTTCGGTTTAAAATGAAATTTGTTTTTGTTAATTTTCACTCATTATGAAATAAACTTATAATAACAGCCTAGTTGCACTTAGATTTTCAATTTTATATTAGTTAGTCGTGTAGTAAGCCAATATGTCCAAAAATACAAAAAGAATCATATTAGGTCCAAAAGGAAATAAAAATATCGTTATATGCAATAATTTTGGCCATGTGTGTATACTCTTTAAACGCATAGATATAAAAATGATCGTTATTGTCTCCTATCATCAGAATGAATCTTTCGGAAAGCAGCGTCATCAATAAAACATGGCCGTTTAGCGTTATTGCCGCGTCTGAACAAATAAAGCCCGCTTTTAATTATGACTTTTCCTCGTCTGAGGCCCGTCTTTTCGGAAAACTTAAATTAGGCGGGGCCTCTGAAAACTTAACGACCACTTAAATAGATAGCACCAGCGTCAGACATGTCGCGAACAGATTTAGAGGCGTGACAGTGGGTTACGTTTGATGATGAAACGGACCATCTGTATGGGAAAAAATAACAAACAAATGCCAGTTCAGAAAAATGTACATATTGCATGGCTCAAACTAATACGTATGTATAGTTTATTTAGTAGACAGGACGTTTAACCATGAATAATTGATACTGCAAACTGTATTTTACTTTAACTCTGTGTTTATTTATACGCTGTGTTTACGCCAAATAATAGTTATTTTTTATACAAGACGATATAATAGTATTTTATTGTCGACCGAAGAGATTAATTGTATTAATTTAATAATCTATTAATTAATTAATTTCGGGAGACGATAATGCAATTTTATCGTCGTGTATAAAACAATATTTTTTTCCATAGCGAGTTACGTTTTAAAAAATATTCAGAAATTATTATTTCAAGGAATTTAGTGCTGGGTTGGCGTTGCCGGTTTCTATGTAATTACATAGTTTGTAGTTACATAGTTGTAATTACATAGAAACCGGCAACGCCAACCCAGCACTAAATTCCTTGAAATAATAATTTCTAAATATTTTTTAAAACGTAAAATTTGACAAATAAATAAAGCTGTCTCTTTAGTTGTCAGTTTTGAGTCAATATTTTTTAATTCTCTTTCGTGTCGATTGCTGATTGAATTGGAGCCAGAAATGGCTCGAAACGAAATAAGTAAATTACCAACAGATATTCAGGCTGAAGCGACAAACGCCATATCCAAACTACTTCCATTTAAATCCTGAATAACTTATGAAAAGGAATACAAAAATTTTCAAAAATGGAAGCAATTAAAAAACATGCGAGAAGAAATAGTTTTTAACCTATCGTCGCTCTTAAAGTATCATTTAATCTACCCTTGCGGTTAAAGTACTATTTTATCTACTATTTTTGATAGATATAAGGCAATTTTAACAGTTGCTATGGAAAAAAATAAATTCTATGGGCTAGGTACATTTCAGTTGATTTCAACAAATTCCGACCGCACTTTACGACAGAAATCAGAAATTATCAAAATAATATTGAAATCGGGCTTTTGTTATAATATTTAAGTATTTTAGTTTTTTGCTAGTGCAGTTATTGAGACTATAAAATACTCAGGTACGAGGTTTGTGTGATGTAACGCTGCTTCAAGTAATAAAAAATACGTGAAAAAGAATTCAACCTAGGCGTCTTGTTGTGTTGTGACAATTTCAAATGTTAATAAAATTGCCCAAAAAAATGTTAACGCGTAAAGGAGAGCGTATTTAGGGCGCTGTTGAGTGCAATAACATTCAATAACTCAACTTTCCCGGATATTCAATCTTTTCAATTTCTTACACAGATTTGATCAATAGCAAAAATAGATTCAAGCAGTTCGATGAAACAAGTGAGTAAACAAAGTGCTCATTACATAATCAAAAAATTAAATAGACATATACTATGAGAGGATGAAATATAATTTGTGTGTGTGTGTGTGTGTGTGCAATACTAATGGTATACCTTTTTAATCGACTAGTGATTAAATGTTTTATGAACATCTTCTAAAATTATAATTTTTTCGTTTACTCGCCATTTAAACCCGTGTATTTGTATGTATTCGTTATTTACGATATTCTCCGGCGGTGGCAGCACCGGCGGAGAATGCATAAAGCCTATACATCTCAAAAAGTAAACTGATTACAAATATATATTATTAAAACTACAAAAACATCTTCTAACGTATTTTTAAAGAATCTGTCAAGACTTTTTATTAGCGTATTTTATAAAAACGATTCACAAAGTCTCTCCCAAATAATTAATATATCGATATGGACAGATAAAATGAAAAGAATTATGAGAAAAGCCGCCTCCAGCGAGTGAAATATGATCAAGCGAGGCTTTAAAAATTGTGAGGATTTTGCTGGCGGACGGGCTACATCAATTCATAGCTATATTTAAGCGGCAGTGCTGTGTGTCAAGCCACTAGTCCTCGTTGCTAGTCCAATAAATCAAAGTTTTTCCTTAGGAAACGTTTCAAAATGTTATGATACGAACGACGAAGCGACGTCTTGATAGGAGGTCTTAAGAAAGAACACGAAATTTTGATATTTTCGATTCTTCTCTTTGATTTATTCCCGGATTTATATGTATAAAACATTTTATTTCGGTATCGTGATAATTCAGGTTAAACCTAAAAATATGAAAAGGAAATGCCGAGATTAGTCGGATTTACAAGATTTATTTCGTATTTATTGTAGGTACAAAAATGGCCAGGCAGGTGAGTCACAGCGAAGCTTCTTTGCTATATGGAGGATAATAACAATATAGTTACTAATGATAAGAGACTGGTCTTGATCTTGCGGCTTTGGTCTCGTTCAAATATTTTCCAGATGAAATTTGTACAGAGTGTCCAATAGCTCTCGGCTGTATCTCGGCAAGTATTAGCCATAGGGTTAACTAAAGAGGCTACGAGAAATTGCTGGAAATTATTTTCAAGTTTGTAGAACTAGCTAGAGGGCGCAACTGCTATGGAAAATAAGAAAAAGGAGTTTTTACACAATTTTGCCTAGATAAGGGGTACTATAAATAATAGCTTCATAATCCTCAGTAAATTTTGAATATTTTTTATTAGCACCATTTTCACCTATCTGGTAAAATAAAGTGGTGGGGGAAGGTTAGATCTGTGTATGTTTTTAATTAAATATTAATTAAATATTAACAATTATTAATAATTAAATAATTATTAGGTAACTCCGAGTTTTTGAGTATTTTTTCTATTTCTATTTAATAACTCCGGACTGCGGATGATTGGAATCTAACAAGCGGGGCTCGTTTAAAAGAGCGTTTATTACTCTATATTATGCTATATAAACATTAATAATAAGCCTTTGAACGTAAACGCTAAGGGGCGCTGTCTTACCATTTAACAAAAAGTCAGCGAAAACCGCATCTTGATATCTTTTTTTAAACCGAAGATATTAGCAAAATTATGATAAATACGAAAAAATAAGCCCTTGATTCCCTCATTTTTCTAACACGGCATCACTAGCCCTCTTGATTATGACCATTCTAATAAAAAACAAAATAGAAAAAATTATTTTATTCAAAAAATCGGCAATGTACCAAAATACCGAAATATTAGGTGTATTAATATCTAATAATTAAGATATCAGTGACAATGAACAAGAAACGATGTGTCACAACTGTGTCAAACTTAGTGATGTCACAACGATGTGTCACAATGTGTCAAACTTAGTGACGTCATGGTAGGCAGACAACCTGTACAAACTGATTTTACTTTTATATATTTTAGATAAAAATATGTTAGAAATCATAAATTTTTAAATTTTACCCGACACGTGCAAGGACCCCATTCTGGAGCTAATACAACAACACCAATAAAAAAACCTCATCAATATGTCAACGTGCAATACACGTGATCTAACTCAGTCACGAACCGATGCCGCGATGTATCGAAGTTCCCAGCTCCATTACTTTTTCTCTTATGCTCTTCCCCCTTTTGTCATTTTTAAAACTGTCAACGGCGGTGTCATTGGAGAAAAAGAGGGCGTTAGTGGCACGTCTAATTTGGAAACGCAGAAACGTCGAAAGTCGGGAATGAATGGAATTGAGTTAAAAAAAGGGGGCGCGGGAAGAAAGTTGGAAACCGTCTGTTACGTCTAAGATGTCGCCTGGTTGTAGAAATGATGAGGAAGAGGTTGTCATTAAGAGAACGTCGTAATTGGGAAATTATTTTTCTGTTGGAAGGGTGTTATAATTAGAAAAACACTTATTTTTCAAAGCATCGATATACGTCAAAGCACAGAATATCTAGCTACGCAACGTTGCGTAGCTAGATATTCTGTGGTCAAAGGAATAAAATAGTTTTTTCCATAGCAACTGTTAAAATTGCCTTATATCTATCAAAAATAGTAGATAAAATAGTACTTTAACCGCAAGGGTAGATTAAATGATACTTTAACGGCGAGGATAGGTTAAAAAATGTATTTCTTCTTGTACGTTTTTTAATTGCTTCCATTTTCGAAGAGGTTAATAAGTTTAAGATATAGTTTTTTAAGGTTTCATAAGTTATTCGGGACTTAAATGGAAGTAGTTTGGATATGGCGTTTGTCGCCTCAGCCTGAATATCTGTTGGTAATTTACTTATTTCGTTTTGAGCCATTTCTGGATCCAATTCAATCAGCAATCGGCACGAAACAGAATTAATAAATATTGACTCAAAACTGACAACTAAAGAGAGAGCTTTATTTATTTGTCAAATTACATAGAAACCAGCGCCAACCCAGCACAATATTTTTTCTACTCGTAATAAATTCCTTGAAATAATAATTTCTGAATATTTTTTAAAACGTAACTCGCTATGGATATGGAAAAAAATATTGTTTTATACACGACGATAAAATTGCATTATACTCTGTTTTTTTCTCAGGTAAGATTTCGACAGACGATGACAGAAAAAAAGCAGATGACTTCTATACCAATCCATTTATTTCACTAAAAAAAGTTTCTAATATTTTTTAAGTTAACTATGGATGGGTTTATAAATAAATCCGTCATGCGTCGTCTCTTGTTGTTTTTAACCAGTTTTATTGGTTTATTTCAAAAATGACAGATCATATTTCAATATTATTGGTTTGACGCAACGATGAACGACAAACGGACGCCTATGCGTATGAACTCGACTCGATTTTTGAGAATTGTCAAACTCTTGCCAAATAATAGGTTATAATTTTGTGTCAAATTATGTCAAATAGAAATGATAAATATTTTGCATTTTGGATTGTGTTGTTACTTGTGTTTCGTGTTTTTTAAAATTAAGTGGAGGAAAACTAAAATTATTATTAGGGAAAATTAAATGTTTAGCCAGACCATAGTTTACAGTTAATATTCGGTGCACAGAGACCGTCAGAGACACAGTTTGCCAGAGATTATAGCCAGAGAGTTGTATTAGCCACAAATAAAGTTGTATACCATCTCGTATATGGTACCAAAAACTGGAGTATCTGTAAAATAACATCACACAATAGGTAAATAATACATTTTAGTACTGCAGAAAAAAAATAATATTAAAGTTAATTAACCAAATAATAATAATTAACCAAAACAAACAAAATTAAGATTAGATTTTTTCAGTTTTATACAGTTTTTTTTACAATATTTTGAAGTCACTCAAAATTTGAATATATTAATGTATCACTTGTCACTCAAAATTTGAATATATTAATTATGCGTTCCAATTGTACCAACTTATTTCTTTGTAAAATAAAATAAACTACTTTGAAATTTAAATGACAGACACATCTATCACTCTCAAGGATTTTGTCGTTGGACAGGCTATATCGTCTACCGAAATTAATCTTTTCGGTCGACGATAAAATACTATTTTATTAAATATTGACACAGGTTTCTGTATTTTATCATTAATTTTCATACAAATAAATATAGCCATTTTATAAATTTCGCTATTTGGAACTGCTATAGATGGTTTTTGATTATCACCATTTTATCTACGTGGCGGAAGTTAAAACAGCCTTTGGTTAGATGAACTATGACAAAATATACCAAATTATTAGTAGTTTAGGCATAATTACCTGGTGTTAGGTAAGTACTGACTTGGGCATTCACATTAACTCGATTACTTATTGATTGTAAATCTTTCTAAAACTTTTGTTAAGCTACATTGTTAGTCATCACCATCAACGTGGTAAAATAAAAATATTCCCCACAGTTTTGTGTTTGATTAACTAGCCTTCCAAACAATTTCTATTGCAAGTTTCTTCGGAACATTGGTTTACCCTGTATATGTTTTAATTTCTATTGAAAAACCGGTCGACGATATATATTATCTTAACAAACTTATTCCAAAAACTAAAAATATTTCGACGCAGCGTCCCCATAAAATAAATTACCCAGAGATTAGAAAAATGCCGAACGGCTTTTAAACAGATACAGATAAAAGTAACTGAAAACCCAAACAACAACACGAATAGATAAAAAGATGGTTGGGAAATCGTTAGGTATGGGGCGGCAGATTTTTCCCCAGAGAGATAAGTAAATATAGAGGCGTCCTAACATATAAACAACCTTCGTTTGTAGTCATTTACAACTTTACCAAAATAATAATTTTGGTTGTAGAGAGGGAATCTACGCCACTGTAATTAACTATTTTGAAAAACCATTTCTGACAATTTTATTTGTTACTATGTTAAGTTCAAAATTGGCTTATTTCGGATTTATAGAGTCAGCAATAAACTAGGTCTCAAAATAAATTTAGCAAAAACTAAAGTAATGTACAACAGTACAACGAACTAGTGGAAAGAAAAGACATTCTAATAAATAATACAACACTAGAAATAGTACTAATAATAACTAATACACAGCTCGGGATCTCTACTACCAGAAATCCACAGAAGAATTAAGTTAGCATGGAGTAAAAGGGACGACCAACACTGTCTTTCTGCCGAGGATCAAGGGGAAAGACACCACCTACCTTATCCAGGGTCAGAACTTCAATGTAAGGACATCAAGTCAAGGGAGGAGGGTCATGGTCAGGTTCTTACAATAGGAATTGACTTCAAATCCAAGGAGGCAATAGATAAAAACATATCCTCTATTATAGATACGGAACAACACCGGTATCAGGTCTAAGGAGAGACCAAGTTAAAGACGTGGAAAAAATGGAGACAGATCCTCCAGCCTACACCTCACGGGTAGGTACCTCAGCCGGAGGCAAGCTCCTCGACTGTGAAGGGCATGGAGGGCCAACATTTTTTGGCATTGTACAGTATTAAGCCTTTTCTGTTCTGAGCTCTGGGTTGGCAGATAAAGATCGTGCTCCGCACTCCTAAGTGGATAGTTGTGGGATGGCCTTTCCGGAATAGCAGATATGTGCTTTCGGATTAAGCAAACGGATTCAAAAATTAATAAGGAAGAGCAAGTATTTTGAAATTTTTAAAGAAATTCTGGCAGTGAGTTCTACTGTTCAGTCCCAATAAATATCGAACTCTTTTGAAGTTTGAAAATACGATCAAACCTTGTCGCGCAGCAAGCACCCCAGAATGGAAGAGCATAACGAAGATGCGACTCAAAAAGGGCATATAATACACTATTCTAGAGGTTGATAAGTTAAGTTTCTTAGAAACTGATCTTAGCGCAAAACAGGCAGCGCTTAGTTTCTTTGATAAAGCTTCGATGTGCAAGTCCCATTTTAACGAGTTGTCTACAACAAGTCCTAAGAATTTCACAGAGTCCACGACGTCAATAGTGGTGGTATTAAGTACAAAAGGTTGTCAAGAAGGATGTCATCCACAGACTCAAATCCCTCAAATGGCAATGGGCAGAACACACAAGTAATTAATTGTAGAACTGTATTATGTAGAATTAAAAAAAACTAATAAAAATATCGTCATTATATTCCACTACATTAAATAAAAAAATCTTCGTAAAAACCTGCTATGTATAATTACACAGGTCTGCGACGGAAAAATTGTCTGAACTATTACCAGTGATTTTTGTAGTATTGTTAACGTTGATTACGGCAAAAATAGTAAAAAAATTCCATCACGTACAGTTTTCTTACAAAAAAACATAGCCACTATAAGCTAGTTTGCTTATTTTTTAAATATATTAGCCCTTTTTAATTCAAGAACGGTAGAAATATTACTAAATAATTTTTATATTTGATGTATAAATACTGCAATAAATTAAATAAAAACAGAAAATAATTTTGCTTTTGCAATAAACATTCTATTTTTTACTGGAGGGCTGTACTAGCACAAGCTAAAGGAATTCTTGCAAAACTGCCTCACTCTTCATTTGCCTGCACTTCCATGTTGCTTGGACAACAAAGTGGCTACACAAAGTTTCGTTGCTTTCTTTGCGAGTGGGATAGTCGCGATCGAAAACAACACTATGTTAAAAAAGAATGGCCAATGAGAAAAATTTTGCAGGCTGGAGATAAAAATGTTGTTAGGGAGAGCATTGTAGATCCTAATAAGGATATTACTACCGCCGTTGCACATTAAATTTAGATTAATGAAACAATTCGTGAAGGCATTACCAAAAGAAGGAAATTGTTTTACATATCTTTGTGGGCAGTTTCCTGGTTTATCCGAGGCGAAACTAAAGAAGACGTATTTACTGCACCTGACATCAGGAAACTGATGAGGGATGCTAACTTTGAGCAACAAATGAATGCCAGAGAAAAGGCAGCATGGGTATCCTTCAAACAAGTCGTCATAAATTTTCTGGGAAACAAAAAAGACCCCAACTACCAAGCTATCATTGATACAATGCTGGACAATTTTTAGAAATTAAACTGCAACATGAGCATTAAAATCCATTTTCTCCACTCCCATCTGGACTACTTTCCTTCAAATCTTGGTGATGTCAGTGAAGAACAGGAAGAGCGATTTCATCAAGACATCAAAGAAATGGAAAGAAGGTGTCAAGGAAGATGGAATGTCAATATGATATTAGATTACTGCTGGATGTTAAAAAGAGACGATCTTGAGCATACCCACAGCAAGAAAAGCACTAAAAGAAGTATTGATGTCAACCGAAAACGGTTTTATAAAGACTTCTGAATTAAATGAATTTTTTTTCAGTATTTCGTTTTATGAATGTAAAAAATATAGTACTCCTTAATGTTAAATAAAAACTAAAACACTAAGAATTATTTTAAAAACTTTGTTTAATTGATTTTTTTCCCAAAGTAGGTCCTTTTTTGTGAGATAATCAGACATGATAGAAAAAAATGAATTTTATTTTTGGAATCAGCGCTCAATGTTAAAAAAAGCATTAAAATAAAAACAATTTTCAAAAACTTTTATTTCGCAGACCTGTGTTATTTGTGTACAACTGATTTTTCTTTGAAATTTCAAAACTGCAAAATGTAAACAGAAACGTAACGATTGCATCGACGAACGATTTAGAACACGTCTACGATTACTTATTTCTCTGAGGATGCTTCGCACTGACACCGAGACCGTAATTTAGATGAGCTGTCAACGAAGACGTAGCGTGTGTGTTAACCAGTGACGTACGACTCCTCCTTCTTCCACAGACCCAGTCGGCAGGAAACAGCCGCAGATTGCAGATTGGTTTTTATTTTTAACTGGCAGCCGAAGTGACGAGTTTCGATGTACAGTACGATTTAAAAGTTTTAGAATATAAATCGATAGGAAAAACCGTATTGTATTTCTTTGTCGCTTAATTGACTTTTAACAAAATAGGGATGAGGTAAATTGTATTTATTATATTTTTTATTGTGTAGACCCATAATATGATATTTCACATATTTTACTGTCAGTATATAAGCTTTACTGGAGCTTTAAAGCTTATTAAATTTATTTTGCTGATATTTGTTAGAGTACCTATTTGTATAGTTCATGAAATAAAATGACTAATAGTCTAAGATCTGGCCAGTGGCAGCTTAACCATGAGGTCAAATGGACAATGCTGCCCCAAAAAAAAATCAGGAGAAAACTAGAAAAACTTATTTAAATTATATTTTTTGTAAATCACTTTTTTTATCCTAAAATATTCAAAACTATTCCGAATTTGTCCAATTTTTGCTTGAAAACATTTTATTTTACCCATTTTCTCTACTGCCGGTCAAAATTTCATTTTGTCCTTCGTTCCCGCTATGTTGTACACGTATTAAACTCCAAGTGCCGCCGCTCGTGACGCCAACAAGGTAAGGTATATACGGTATACTACGTATAGAAAATATAATTGGTTAATGTGCTATAGATATAGAAGATTTGTAAGGTAGGCAACTTTATATACACTTGTATTTGGTAGTTTACTGACAGACGATATAAAATGTGGCGGTTTTTGTCTTTGTCTAGAAACCCCAGCGTGTTATTATTGTAATTTGTAATATTGTTTATTAGTTGAGAATCAATATCGTTGATTAAGAAATATCGAGTGCATTATTTCTATATAAATATATTACAGGATTTCAGTCATATTGCTGGAAAAATTTCGCCGTTTGGACAGTTTGGGTGTTCACAAAAACTCAAATTATAAAACAACCTAGGTTTTTGTATCGTTTATCGCGTATAATGTTTGGTTTAGTCAATATAAATCAGTATCGAAATTTTTAATATCGAAAAAAAATTAGTTTTAGTTGCCGTAGCTTTGTCGTAGCCAAGGGTTTGAGATGCAGCGCGAAATTTGTGTAGGTAATAATTCATAATTTTCTGGTTCTGGATAAATGATGAACTCTTGTTGACTGATTCTGGAATAGATATTTTAAAATCGACAACATATGGTGTTTAATTTTTAAAATCGTGGGGTTAAAAGAAAACCATTGCTTAAATTTTGAAAAACGTTTAGAGAAAGAATTGACTTAAAAAATAAAAAAAAATGTGACATAAAACTTTTAGAAATGTGTATGTGTATATACATGGTGCTACAAATTCGAGGTACGAGCATTGGTATCTCGGAAACCGTAAGAGATACGAAGATGGTTAAATTGGGGCAAAGTTGCGCTTTAGGATGTTCACCAAGATACCATCATAAAAGTTTTAAAAATTTCAAGGACTGCTGAGTTTTTTGGAAAAACGGATTTTTTTGAAAATCAATTTTATTTTTTCCTGGCGTTACTTTTTAGAAAATCAAAAAACTAATTGCACATTCTCATGGCTACTTTATTAGAGCTATCTGATAGTATTTTTGGATTTTCAAATTAGCTGATAATTTGTGAGATACAATTACGGACCTGCATTTTTTATTTCAGATTTTGAAAGAACTCGGTCTCCTGAGTACAATGATATGCCACACTTAACATTTTTTTTTGCTTCGGACATTTGAACACAATTTAATTAAACGAATGTTAAGTCCGGCTCCGTTTTTTTAAATATTTAATCTATTCATCGTTACAATATTGGTAAGCTTCCAAACTTAACAATGACGTGGAGTAAAACATTGAATACGGATAATCAAATGCAATTAAATAATAAAAAATAATATAAAATAATTGGGCATTACTTGACATCATTTTTTAAAGTGAGAATACATTTCAACATTACAATAAACAGTACAGAATGCATTCGGAAGTATAAGAAGATATTATGTACAAAGAGCTATAAATAAGATTGAACAAAAAATACGTTAATTTGTGCATTAGGGACGGTGGTAACCCTTTCGAACATGTAGAGCACTACTAGTTTTAGAAAAACTAGTTTGTAGAAGTTGATTTATTTTTAATAACTACAATTAATATTATGCATATTATTAGATCGTACACTGAGATTTCAAAATTACAATAAAAAAAGTTATAAATAATATTTTTAAATTGCATTTGTTTGAATCTTTCAATTGGCTCGATTCAATATTAATTAGCGCTGAACCATATTGTTGCGATGAATATAATCAGATTAAATAATTAAAACAACCAGAGTGGGACTTGAAATTATTTTAAATAATAATTAAATAGTTTTGTTATTGTTAAGGCACCTAAAACAAAAAAAATATAAAGTGTGGCATATCATTGTACACAGGAGATCGAGTTCTTTCAAAACTTCAAATAAAAAATGCAAGTCCGTATTTAAAAAAAATAAGTTGGCCTCTGTATCTCACAAATTATCAGCTAATTTGAAAATCTAAAAATACTATCAGATAGTCCTAAAAAAATAGCCATCAGAATGTGTAATTAATTTTTTAATTTTCTAAAAAATAACGCCAGGAAAAAATAAAATTGATTTTCATAAAAATCCGTTTTTTCCAAAAAACCCAGTAATCCTTGAAATTTTTAAAACTTTTTTGATGGCATCTTGGTGAACATCCTAAAGCGCAACTTTGCCCCAATTTAAGCATCTTCGTATCTCTTACGGTTTCTGAGATACCAATGCTCGTACCTCGAATTTGTAGCACCCTGTATATATGTATTTATATTTTTGTGACATTATTATTTAAGTGTCTTTTAAATCCTACCGTGGAAAATTTGTGTAAAGAACATTGACTGGATTTTTAGTGAAATGGCACTAGACCACCGGTTTAAAAATGTAAGGGTAGGTTTCATTTTAGCATAATTTGTATTTATTTTTAGATTTATTTTAGATTAAGCTTTTGAAGAATACAATAAAAAATAGTCTAAGGATACTATTAAATCAAAATGATAGACCAAAATCTTGGAAGAAATCTAGCATAAAATATAATAAAATATCCCGTAAAAAACATTTTTTGCTTTGCTTTAAAAATTGTCTTATACGTCAGAAGAACGAGGAGCAGAATATTGGTGTTTAAAAAATCGGCAATCTTTTGTTTAGACGCGGCAAACGCCCGGTCGATTAATCAAAGCGGGCTTAGGAAATTGGATTCCGCTGAGATCTTTGATGTTCTTTTGTTGTGTAAATAGATTTTTTTCTGGAAAAAAACGAAACGCGAGAGCGCCGACCGGAGAGAAATAGAGATAGTGAGGGCGCAGGTGGCCATGCTAATGCTTCTATTTCGGACTTGACATTAGAATACACAAAGAGAGAAGCGGTACGCAATTAGGGAAGAAGCAATTTAGTTTTCGGCCAAACAAAAAAGAAACGGAAAAGCGCCTCGGGCGGACGGTTTAACATCTATATCGACGGCGATCGTGAATTACATACAAAAGGCGTGAGGTAATGTAAATATCTGACTTTGGAGGTGCAATACTTTGATTTCTTTGTTGTTGGCAGAATTTTTAATAGAAGAGAACATTTATCACAGTTTCTAAATTAATAATGATAAAGCTCCATTCAGAACCTCGCCATTAGTGGAATAAATTAGCGGTTTCGATTAGCATAGAAGTTTGTTCCTTTAATTTCAATGTACGTCAAAATTAGTGGTAGACATTTTCAATTAGTAGAAAAAGTTATCAAACCAAACCAAACTTTTAACTTTTCCATCAATTATACTTGACTTGACTTTGAGAAATGTAATTTTGGCTTTTGATTATTTTCCGTCAAGAGAAACTGTGGTTGAAATCAAAAGTTTTTTTTATAAGCTAAATATTAGGCTTTCTTTATAAATACAACTGACTGACTAAGGCAAGCTGTTGCTAGGATATTATATTAATTTTAATTGTGTTTACATTGTGAGTGATCGTAAACTAAAAAGTATAAAGTTTAATTGAAACTTTATACTTTTATAAAAAAAGAAAAGTTCTGAATGAAGCTTAAAAAAAAGAAATTTACAAGTAATATAATTTATTACCCATAGATAAATGAAACAAGTTTAGATTGGAAAGTGCCCATAAGGACAATATAAACACTATTTGGCGCTATTATTCCAACGGTCGCGACCCAAATTTTGAAAATTTCAGAGCGGTTCGGCTTTTTCCGGAATTATATCGCCAAATATTGTTTATTCAAATTTATTATTATTTTCTTTTAATTTTATAAATAAAATATAAAATGCAGTGTGTTCCATACAAGAAACTTTATTTTATATAAGAACATGTATGGAAATACCTATGAAACACTGGAAACCGACAGACGTTATGCCAAGATCCACGATGGTTTTGCAGTTCACAGTTCACAGCACAGCTTTTTAAGTTTTTAATGCCACTTTTTCACAATTATCACGGGTTTGAGTAAATAAAACTTAACTTAAACTCACAAGATAGCAATAATTACTGAAAATGGACGCTTTAAACACCTTTCGGATTTTTTTCAATGAGAGCGGTTTAGATTTTGAAAGATTTTATAATTTTTGAAGATTTTGACTTTGACAAGAGATCGACCCAAAATTTTGACAGGCATTCCAATCTAAATTTATTTCCTTTATCTATGATATTACCTTTATTACCCTTTATATTACACAGAGACGCATTTGTAGAATTTGACTTTGGGAGGGGCAGTGGCAGTATTTAAGTAAATTATTTAAAAAAATATTAATAAAACGTAACTATCATGCAAACATTGTTAAAAAAATCTCCCCTCTTTTTTTGAATAAACAACAACGAAGAAAATACTGTACAGGGTGGTCCAAAGTGTATTGGGGTAAAAATGTAAAAAGTTCCTATATATTTATGTCCTAAAATGCTTAGTTTCGGAGATATAGGGTGTAGAAGTTTTATTTTTTATTTCGATTTTTTCCAAATAATTTCTGAACTATAGTCGATATTTGGATGAAAATTTGTGTCTGGGAGTTTTTTGACATGAGAAATTTTATTTTGATCTCAATACATATTGACCAAATATCTCGAGTAACATTACTCGTAGCGTTTTTTACCAAGAGATTAGGTAAGGTAGTGCCCTCTATGTAGAGGGCACTACCTACATATTTTTTAACTGATTTGGAAAATAATATATTTTCGTCCGTACCTGTATAATACTACAGAGTAAAAAAATATACATTTCCGCGAGTTTTTACGTAAAAAAATCTCTTGGTAAACAACGCTACGAGTAATGTTACTCGAGATATTTGGAATCAAAATAGTCAACACATGTCATCATTATTCGTAAATCATTGACATAAATTAAACATGTTGATTAGATAGTTGTTATACTGAAATAATAAATGTGAAATGTTTTTGTGTCAAAGAATAGAAAATTATGGTTAATTAAAAAAAAGTTCCCAAATTTATCTATCTATCTATTCAGTCTCTTCGGTCCATCGTTGAACATAGACCTCCCCCAATCTCTTCCACTCTTCCCTCTCTATCGCCGTGCTCACACATTTTGTGCCTGTATGTTTCCTCAGATCGTCCGCCCATCTCATTTGAGGTCTTCCTCTTCTTATTCTATTCTCCCAGGGCCTCCAGTTTACGTTGCATTTGTTCCATCGATCTTCCTTGTGTCTGACATTGTGACCGGCAAACTTCTATTTCAATTTTGCTACTTCACTTCTAACATCCCTTACTTTTGTTTTACCTCTGATCCACTCATTCCATTTTCTATCTGCCAGCCTTACATGTAGCATTTGTCTTTCCAGCGATCTTTGAGATTTTGTTACCTTATTCATATTTGATTTTATTAGTGTCCAGGTCTGGAATCAGTAAGTAAGTACAGGGATTAATAAAAAATACTTTGATTTTGAGGTACTGTGGATAATTTATCACTTCAATCAAAACCAAATTTACCACTTCCAACCAAATTTATCACTTCAATCAAATAACTATCTACTCAACATGTCAATAATGACATGTACTGACTATTTCCATACTAAATATCTTGAGAATGGTTGGTCGTAGTGATTTTTACAAGAAACCTTTTTACGTAAAAAATTACGGAATTGTATATTTTTTCACTTAGTAGTTTTAGATACGTAGGAAAGTTATTACTCTTCAAAATAGGGTAAAAAATCATATTGACATCGAAATCAAATTTCTCATGCCAAAAAATACCCAGATACCAATTTTAGTTCAAATATTATTTGGAAAACACCGAAATAAAAATTAAATTTCTGTATCCTATATCTCTGCAACAAAGCCATTTTAAGACATATAAACTTTTTTGCTTATTTTTATCTGCAGAATATACTGCCGAAGTTTCCCGGAAACAATTCGGACCACCCTGTATATTGAAAAAAATTGACTTTATTAAAAAAATCGCAATCAAATTATTCCCTACGATCTCTCTCAGCCAAATTAACATCCAAATAAGATTATGGTAATTCGATTTCGGGGAATCAATCTGTAATCCGGCCAGTCTCCAGTTGTCTCTCATTCGTACCCCTTTGCTTCCCCCACTCCCAATACCTCCGATAGGTAATCATTTGTCTGATGTACAAACTCAAACTGTCAAACATTAAACAGACAGTAATATCTACATCATATTGAATTCCTAGTATGGAAATTGACAATAGAATTCTATATTTTAGCCATGCAAACCTTGATAGACACCAAAAAACTTCTGACGACCGAATTGTCCTACGACAATATAAAAAGATTTCCATATGGTAACAAGTATTTCAATTGCACAACAAATATTGTTTCAAACATTTTTGAAATCCATCAAACATTTGTGCAACATATCAAACTCTGCCATACACATGGGCGTAACTAGAATTTGACTTAAGGGAGGCAAAAAAATGTCAGGAGTTGTAGTTGGGTACTTTACAAAAAAATAACTTCATTTTAGAATCTTCATCACAGAAACTGTATTCGCCGTTGTTTCTTAGCTTCAATCGACTGAGGTGTCCGTTGAGAAGACAGTGTCTTGTTAAAAACTCTTACTACTTACTTAAAGTTCTTACTTAAATTAAGGAAAATCTGTGATTTTTCTCGGTCGTAAGTTCTGAGAAATTTCTTCGAGTATCTTAGACCTTTGGAGGATTCCCATTCCAGGGGACAGATGGAGACTTGATGGAGTTCTTGACTAATATCAGGGTTTCAACATAAAAACATTAAAGACTAGTTTTTGGTTTGGTTTGATTGTTATTTATATATGTTACAGTGAAAGTCGGAAATTCAGTGATTGTTAACATTCACTAGAAAATGCTAACAATTAGGCATTGAACCAGTGAATCTGGTATTCTAAAGAGATTTGTCGACTTTTCCTAGTAATTTCTGACATTCACTAGTGAAAGTAACATCTATTAAAGATTGTCAATAAAAGTTATTCAAGGTGATCCACATTATCTTAAAATTACAATTTACTTCTCTAGTATATTTATTAAAAATTATAGAAAATAACGACATAACCTTTTAAATCAGTAGTTCCCAAACTTATTTTTCTCGTGGACCACTTTCAAAATTTTACTGGTTTCGGTGGACCCCCTGCTGCTACATTTCTACCACATTCTTAAAGTCGCCAAAAAATAAAAATTGTGTCACTTCTGAGTTCTGTCCCTATATTCCGATATGTAAAATAAAAACGAAAAATGGTACATTTTATATCACTTTATTTATTAAAAGAATAGAATTACAAGAAAAATATTAAGGTAATATAGGTTCAGGTCATAATTTTAATTAATGGGAAGGATGTATCTGATGGAGTGTCAGCAAACGATCAATGTTTGGCTTTATTTTTGTGGAGCAATAACCGCAAATCCCCGCTCTGTGATGTTTAATTTGTCTTTTTTGTTAAGAGGTTTGTAACGGCACTAAAACTCCTTTCGACAAGGTATGACGAGGGAAAAGCTATTAAAAATTTCCTTGCGATTTCCCACAGTCCAGGATATTTTTCGGGTATTTCTGCTTGCAGCCAAAATGTTGGGTAGCCTTTTCTAAATTTCACCTTCAGCTCCTCATTAGTGCTTAGCTCGAGCAGCTCCTCTTGTAATACAACATTGGCCACTTCCGTTTCATCAAATGGATTTATGATCCATGGTGGTATATCCATCGTCAGTATATCTTCAAACCTGGTTTTGAAGTCATCATGCAGAGCACTTAAATGTTGACTGTAGGTATGGATATCCTCATCAATACATTCTACCTGCGACAAGTTTGGAAATTGAGAGAATTCGCGCCGACTAATGTTTTGCTTCATAAATTTCAATTTCCCAAGAAAAGCCGAAATTATCCCCTTTGTTTTTATTAAATTCAGGCTGTCCCCTTGTAACTGCAAGTTAATATCATTAAATTTTTTAAACAAATCTGTCAAATACGCAATGTCTGCTTTGAATTTGATCAAGTTTTCTTTTAAATCTGGATCTCTACTTTCTAAGAACTCTAATATGGAATCGAAAACAGAGTAAAATCTCGTTAAGCATGCACCTTTCGACAACCAGCGTACTTCAGTATGTAAGAGCAGTCGTTGGAAGTCTTCATCATTTTCGTCGCACAATTGAGCAAATAAACGCGTATTCAATGCATTGCTTCTGATTTTGTTGACAGCTTTTATTACAAAATGAAGAGATTGGTTCAACCTGTCACTTAAATGTTTTGCCACAAGATGTTGTCGGTGGATTACGCAATGAATAGCTGTAAGTCCTGGTATAATTCTTTTGAGATGACTTATAAACCCACGATATCGCCCGACCATTGCAGGAGCTCCGTCTGTTGCCACTGAAATAATGTTTGTAAATGGGATCGATTTTTCCGTAAAAAAATTACTCAGGACATTAAATATTGATTCGCCTTTAGTGTCAGTCTCCAAAGTTCTGGCAAATAGCAATTCTTCGTGAATTTCTTCCTCAACAATAAATCGGACATATGCCAATAGTAATGCTTCATTACTGGGTAACGTTGACTCGTCCAGTTGTATAGAAAAATGAGTTTTTTGCAGATGATTGCACAAAAAGCTTTCGATATCAGAGCTCATTTCATCAATGCGTCTTTGTACAGTATTGTTACTTAATGGAATTCTTTTTAGTACGTCAAATGGAGATTTGTGCAAAACAGTTTTTAAAACCTCTTCAACAGCGGGTAAAATTAATTGTTCTCCGATAGTGTGCGGTTTTCCAGATTTTGCTATAAGTAATGAGATATTGTAAGATGCCCGCAAGCCATCATCGTTACTTTGAGATGTTGAAGCGAACATACTGTGCATGGTGGGTCTCTTTCCATATTTTTCTTTCAATGTTTGAAAATATTTTAAATCTTTACCTATTTTATCAGTATGACACCTTTTTAGATGATCTTCGAGCTTTGATGGTTTCATAGAGTCATTGCTCAAAACTTTGTTGCATAATAGGCACATGGGCAATTGTTTGTCTGCCTCTGATGGAACAAAACCATATTTCAAATAATCGATACTATATTGTCGACATTTTTTCTTTGCTGTAGCCATGTTTCGTGTCAGTTACCTTACCTGTAAAAAATGTTTTAGTAACCAAGTTTTTTCTGAATATAGGTATCACACCGCAGCCTTTGTCAGCACGCGGAAATAGAATTACGGCTTGTAAAGGGACCAACTAATAAACCGCTGAGACAAATACAGACGTTTTCACAAAACGGTATCAATTTTAAAGTACATAATTTACCACTAATTTTTAATAGTATAAATAAAATTGGTGTACTCAGTATCGAATACTGATCATATTTGTGTAGGAAAAATAAAAGTCGAAATCCCAAAATTGGCCATAAAAACGATAACTAACATTTTATTAAATCAATGAGTTCACGCGCTCCGTGTATTTGCGTATTTTTGTCTGCGGCTTCATTGTTAAAACGTGACAAACTGGCATCGAAGTCCAAGCCCCGCCCTTTTCCCGTCGCCCGCGCACCGCTCGCTCTTTCCGAAAAGGAATAGTTTTGATAAAATAGTTACTTCAAAACCAATTTAAAATGATTATGAAATTACTGTTTTATAAAATTAGTAGTTATTTGCAAGAAAAATTACAAAATTAATTGCTCTGCAATATTGCTTATTCGGCCTTTTAGAGAGGCAGTGTTTCTCTCGTGAAAAAACAATTGAATAAAACGTGCTGTGTTTGTCTTCAAATCGAAAGAGGACAATTAAAATATCTGTAAGTTACTAAGTTACCTATCTATACAGGCCGTTGTGATCAACCGACTAGTACACGTAAAACAAAATACTTAAGTACTATAACAAAAAAAAGGTAGGTTACTTACTTTTCTCCGGCACTAGCAAACACAGATATAAATTTTCTCACAACTTTTTTTTCCAAATTCCGCCTTTTTTTTCGAAATTCCGGAAACAAATGAATGCGTTTGCCTTTGGCATCAAGTATTTATAGTGGTGATCAAGTTCATGTCTGAACAAGCATTAAGCATTGTCGGGCGGATAGCGCTTTGCAAGTCTGTACACGAAATTGTACGTAATATCGAATACGCAAGTTTGGACAAGTAACAGTCGCTTGCCTTATTAAAATATTATCTGCTTAGATAGGTACTTAAAACAATGTAGGTAGGCCCTTATAAAAACTATGCTTACATTTTTGCTCTTTACTATCAAAAGCAGATAAATTTTCGTGGACCCTCATTAACATCTTATGGACCCCCATTTTTTGTTCACGCCTACGTAGACCCCCAGCAAGTCTCCCGTGGACCCCTGGGGGTCCACCTGGACCACTTTGGGAATCACTGTTTTAAATATTAAAAGGAAAAACATAGTAAACGTTTTAAAGAGTACAAAACAATTAAAAAAAATCATAAGCATAAGATTACTTATTGGTACAAAGTTTTTTTAATAAAGTTCTTCATCTTGGACAAAAAAAGTATGCCCGAATTTTCTTCAACGGGAGTTATTCGTCTTTTCAAACCCGCTGCTTCAAGCATATCAAAACCTTTAATAAGTTCATAGTCTTGAAAATAAAAGGATTTCGGACTTCCATTGTCTACCACATTCAAAAAAAGTTCACAGTCACTACGTTCTTTTTAAAGTTTTTTTAAAGTCTTTTGTCTTAACTTTTGCTATGACTTCATTATATTGCATAACTTAAAAAAACCACTATTACATTCTTGCGAGTGCCTAGTTTACCTTAATTTTTCACAGAAAATTTCTTCCATATGGAAAATAGCGCACAGCACTTTTTACAACGATAACAAAACAATTATACATAACCACACAAAACAAAGCGAACTTACGCCAGATGTCTATAAACGTTATCAACGTTTAACCCAATTTAATATTATCCTTATATTGCCTATTATTCAACTTATCCTTATTTAACCTCATATTTTACAACATGTGGCAACCGCGCTAACTAAATCTTTCAAACTCACTGCTATCGTCCAGGGAATTCTAGCATTCACTAGTAAAAGTTGGTTTCAAAAATAGCTGTTGAACTTTTACTGGCGTAATCTTAGCAAATCAGTGAATGTGAGTTTTTAATAGTAATTGTTAACAATCACTGATTTCCAACTTTTACTGTAACATATATATATACAGATTAAAGTGTATGTAGTTATTATAGGTAGGTTGGTAGTATTGTAGGTTGGTTTGGTTTGGGTTGGTTGTAAATAGTATATATAAATTGGATTTGATTGACTAATTTAATTATTATTGACAAAAAATATAAAATCCAATTAGGCCAGTGCCATAAAGTGTTCAAAAAGAAATGAAAGAACTGTAGGTATATATCTTATTCTGGTCCCTTAATAATTGTCCGACCAAATTATCACCGGTAGTAACAGTTACGATTCTTGTTTTAATGAAAAGTAAATTGTGCATGTGGTTCGTTCAAATAAACCAATCGTAGGAGTCGATTCAATATGAGAAATTGAATAGTGTGATTCGATTCACTAAAAAGAATCTTAATGCCCATCACTAGCAGTTATTATCGTCATTACTATTGATGTTCTTATTGCTTTTACCTAAACTCCAATAATAATATTGCCTAAAGGCGTGTTTCTATTGAAACAGTAATCATTTATAATTAATCAATGCAAAGATACCCGAAAAATGGTGCATTAAAATGGTACTGCAAAGGAAATCAGTACCAAAATGTGCTCACTGCCTACCATGTGAACCATGTGCAGCCAACCCTTTAAACAATAACGCTTAAAGTAGGCTTATCGTGCTCGAATCTCGACGATAACTGTCTATTTGGACTAGCAGCCGCTCTCAGCGCCGCCGTCGAATCAAAACATCCAATAAATCCCGATCGCGGGCGGCCTGTGAAAAAAGACGAATGATTTAAAAGGCACGTGCCGCGAAGGGATTAGGCGAAGAGGGAGCGGAAAGAGATCAAAAGGAAGCGACCGGGATGCCGCGCTGCTGTTTGGCTTTCCAGTTTGTGATTAGTGGATTGTAGCGTGCGCGTGTATAACATACCGCTAAACAGCGGCTTCTTTCACTCGTTTTTATTTATTTTGATACAGGGTTCGGTAAAGATTGGAAGATTGTAGTGCAATAGAAATTCTGGAATACTGCAAATAATAGCACCAACATGGTCATGTTTTGAACATTCTTGGAAATTTTAAATTCTTGAACCTTGTATCGATATATTCTTAAATTAATTTTCTTCGGACATTTAGGTTCCGATAACACTGAAAAATTTAGTCTATACACAAACGTTTCGGTTTTTTTCTCAACCACAATACAGCCTTCATCAGTGTATGTTATAGAGCTTGTTTCTCTCTACAATTTCCTGTCTCACAATATACCGTTTGTGTCCGGGAAGGGTTCATAATTTCATAGTTTTGTCGATTTTCGAAAGAAATCAATACATGTATATTATTTCGTATATTTTTCATTTTATTCATTTTATGGAAAGCACTGTTCATTAAAATGTTGTATGCTATGTTATAGGGCTTGTTTCTCTCTACAATTTCCTGTCTCACAATGTACCGTTTGTGTCGGGGAAGGGATCATAGTTTCAATGTTGTCGATTTTCGAAAGAAATCAGTACATGTATATTATTTCGTATATTTTTCATTTTATTGATTTTATGGAAAGCACCGTTCATTAACAGCAATGTTGGTAAATGCAAATCGGTGTAAAAATGACATTTAAAACAAAATGCGTTCTATTTCTTTTTTTCTTGCACAAATTTAGATTGTTCGAAAAACTTTACTGAAAATCATGTCATTGTGCTGTGATAGATTGTCTGTTTTTGGATTATTAATGTTTGTAAATTCTTTTATGATATATAACACTGATGAAAGCTGTATTGTGAGCCGAAACGTTTGTCTATGGACTAAATAAAGTTTTTTAAACAAGATGAAACCATAATTTCAGTGTTTTCGGAACCTAAATGTTTTGAACATTTTTATTATGTTGTACTCCAACCAATTATTCTTATTCAAAGCGATCTTTTGGATATTTTAGATATTAAGAGAAAACCGAAATTATCGGACAAAGCCCACAATAAGATTAGCTATGAAAATATGACTAAAATATCAATACACTTAGTGTTTCTGCCTTCCGGCTTCATCAATACGGGAGGAATCAGAAAAGATGAACTAGTGATCCTGAAAAAAGAAGAAGGGAAGCAAACGAGGCACAAGGCATCATTTGCATTCTGGTAAAGCAGTGCCTCGTGTCTCGTTTACCTCCCTTCTTCTTTTTTCAGGACCACTAGTTCATCTTTGCTGATTCCTCCCGTATTGATCAAGCCGGAAGGCAGAAACACTAAGTGTCTACAGGTAGTCATGTTTAGTAATATTTTCATTGCTAATCTTACTATAGGTTTTGCCCGATAATTTCGTTATTCTTTTTTATTACAGTCCCCACGATAACATCCTTTGTTTATTAGATATTAAATATAGGCATAACATTGTGAAAAAAACTTTCCTTTTATTGAAAATTTAACTCAAAATATTGCGAACGGCTACTCTTATATCGAAGGCGGTGGGAACAAGCTTTTGCTTCTGCACTTGACTAAAAAAATGATACCCACCTATACCTTACACTGCATACCAAAGGGCGCCACTTATTTCAAAAAGATGCTGATACTTTACTAAGGATACAAGAAACACAAACAGTACAAACTGAAATAAGAAAATTTGTACAAGTGTATTAATTGAATGGAAACTAAAATTAGTATAGCTATTAAATATTTTGAGAAACTGGATCAACCAATGAAACAATTCAAATACCCAAAAAAATAAGATTTATTTCTTGTTAGAAATTATTCAGTACCTATTCGGCACAGCAGTTATATGCATTAATATACAAGAATTATATTTAAGAAACTCTATCTTAAAACTTGTTTAAAATCAAATTATATATTTTCAAATATTATTCAAACAATTATAATAGAAAAGGAATACGTTTAGAGACGGTCTTGGTTATTTTCGAATAATAAATATTTAAATTTGACTTGACTTATTACGAAGATTCATGAACCTTTTTGTTTATATATAGTTAAGGGGAAAAAGATTAAAATCTGTACCCAAGATTGCCCTTACAGGTCAAAGATCGTAATGATATAAAAGGTTAACATAAATAGATGTTAAATCCGAATAATCAATCAATATAACATGGCTTGTTAATAATCAAATACAAGTAAAATTTAAGCAATGCTGAAGGCAAATACTTAAAGTGTTAAAAAAATATAACAGAACGTTAAATTTTATAAATTAAAGGTTAAAGTAATGCTGAAGGCAAGTACTGAACCGGTTAAATGTAAAATGTTAAGAATAGTTAATTTCTTAACACACTAATGATTATTTAAAATCAAATTAATATAAGTTTAGTTTAGTATAAAAAAAATATACTGGCCTTGTATACCAAATTATACTAAAAAAGGATCTTCTTAATAATACAAAAACATCACAGCATCCAACTCTTCCTTAGAGGGGTGCAGGGCTGAAATCTAACCGAACAGGCTGCTACTGATTACCTCGGTGATTGAAAAACTCGAAGAAAAACTTGGCGAAAAACTTCTAGACACAAGTGTAGAAAAACATCTAGAAAAATGTCTAGAAATACTTGAAGAAAAATGTACTGAAAACTCTGAAGAAAAATACTTAGAAAAACGTTAAGAAACACCTAAAAAGAAATGCACGGTATAAGTTAACCTTACATTTAAAAAAAAACTTGAAAAATTTACGACGGTATTAATTTACCTCATTGTGAAGGCACACAATCAATAATTTAACATTTCTTCTCAAATAAGGGCTGGACACCTCTCATCAAAAAAACTGGGATCTAAAAGAAAGGCATGTTAAGAATTTTTCTAACGAAAGGAATGTCAAAGAAAATCTTACCAAAACTATAGATCCTTTAAAATCAAAGCAATCAAAATCTATATGGGACCTTCCATCTCTCGATTCTATATATACTATACTATAGGATAACAAAATCACAATATTTTTCCCATATTGTGAAAAATACCAGCCAAATAAAATTTTCTTAAAAATGGCACGGTGACCTCGGCAACGGCTAAATCCGAGGTGACGATTTTGACGTTTCCCGTCTTGTCGATACACCAGGGTACGATCCAATATTTTCGATAGAGAGCGTTCCGAAATTTAAGCGTTGTAGAAATTTAAAGAAAATATCGATATAATAATAAAAATCCGTCTATAATAAAACAAAGTAGCATTTGGAAAATGAAAATGCTACAACATATGCATTAGATCATATTATATCTTGACATTTGTCCATATCTGACTCAATATCGCCAAAAAATATTGTTTTGTTGAGCTAGTTCATGTTTCTTGTTACATAATTCATTATTCATAACAAAATAAACTGCACAACTGCATCAATTGAACCATCATGCTGAAAAGGCCACAAATGCAATTTCATCATATGGATCCTCTAACTAAATTGAGAATTCCTCCCTTAGAAACTGTGGATATTTCATTTCATTGAGATGATTTAAAAAGTCCAATCATTTGCCCTCCTAGAATTCTTATCCAAACATTTGCCGACCAACGGTCTACCTCTTCACCTGCATATTTTTTAGAAAAATCCTGTTTCCTGATTGACCATTCTTAGTTCATTTTTACGTTGACGTCCATTCTTAGTTGGCCCCCCGGTTAAGTGAAAGAAACATATTAAAAATAATTGGCTTTATTTAAAAGTTGGAGCAACATAATTATAGACAGACAAACAAGTTTGTTTTCATGGTCGCTCCGGCCCGTAGCGATCGTCTGGAAACAGAAAAATAAAACGTCGAATAAGCTATCGAACTCGCAACTACAATACTCGAAAAGTTTGCCGGCTACGATTGTCCGTCGACCATCGGCCACTTTGCTATTGACCCACGGACAGCAGGAAGCGATCCGGTCAGCAACGGGAAAATTGCACGACTTCGTCAGGATAATGGTCAGTAGCGTAGCAACAAAGGAAACGAGTTTAAGAGTAACACGACTGAAACAGAAATAAAACGAAAAGTTTGCAAATTCGATCTGTAAAGAAACGATAAAAATAACGGTCAACCCTGTGTTTCCAAATGTTTATAATGTCTGATTCAAACAACAACAACATCAAGAAAAAAAAATTGAGATTTCAGATCAGAAGTTTATAGTTTTCCGTTTTATTTTCCGTAGATTTATTATCTAATAGTTCTATATCTTTTAATAACTACTACTACTGCTATTAATCACTGACGAGTATTCGACACGCATCAGAAGATGGTTACGCAAGGCGTTTTCTTTCATGAGCTTTTCTGTGACCGAAAAGCCCGATAATTCTGAACTAGTGGCGCATCTAGAGATTGAGTCTGGAAGGGGTAGCGGTAATATTTTAATCATAGACTTAGAATAAAATATAGACTGAGCATCTCATTCATAAATAGCTGGAAGATGCGGACAGACAACGTCTTGTTATTGTTGTGTTATTGTTTTTGGCTCTAACGAGTGCGACACGAGCGATAGATAGGCTGTCTCCGTCGTAACGGTCGTTTCCTGACGGCTCTGCCGCCCAACGCAACACTGTCTTTTGTTTCTTCAGTGCACCTGCACTCTCCGTATCATAGGCGGGTATTTTTTTAATTTTAATGAAGCTTATAATTCAATTAAAAATATATCGTATTTAAACTTTTTATATTATTAAGATTTAGGAAAAAGAAAATAGTTTAATATTCCTAAAGCAAAGTTTGGGACTTAGAAAAAAAAACGTCTTAGAGTCTAAAAACGATAAAAATAATAAAGTACGTGTTATAGAAGAAATTTTAATAATCGAAATTATTTAATTTTTGAAATTGATGATAAATTATTAATTTAATAAAATATTAATTTTAGTCAAACATTTACAACTCTAATATTAATCAAAACAGGATCTATTCTATAGATATAATAGAACAGAAAGAGAAAAAACTTTATAATTGTTTAATTTTTTTTTCCGGTAAAAGTGATGTCTTATTATGTAAATTAGAAAAAACAGGAATCTGTTCCATTAAAGCAAGCTTTTAGGAAGTGAATAAAATGAAAACTACATTTATTTAACTCGTTACTGTCTTTATTATAGAGTAAGTATAATAATGGTAATGGTGACTATACTTTATTCAATGGAAATATGCACCAAATTCAAACAAATATAAAAGGCATGAGTATAAACAGTATTACTACAGTAATATTGAACATTGGTTCAAAAATATTACATTAATATAATACAATATTACTGTAGGTATTACTGTCAACGTGCAAGCTTGTTTGAAGCTTGATGTATTTGTATGCGCTTGGTACATCTTGGCGTTGGAAAATGTATAGAAAATTATTAAGAAAAACTAGTACGTAATGGGGGATATCTTGATATACAGAGTGGTCGGAATTGTATTCAGGAAACTTTGGCAGCATAATCTGCAAATAAAATCAGTAAAAAAAATAGTATAAATTTATGTCCTAAAATGCTTCGTTTCAGAGATACAGAGTGTAGAAATTTCATTTTTATTTCGCTTTTTTCCAAATAATTTATGAAGAATGTATTGATTAATTCGTTTCCAAATATCTTGAGAACTATACTTGTGGCGAGTGTCAACAAGAGACCTTATTAAGTAAAAAACGTTGGAAATGTAAATTTTTCTCAGTAGTTTTATATAGATACAGACAAAAAGTATTACTCTTCAAATAACTTAAAAAATATGTAGGTGGCGCCCCCTATTAGTAAAAGTCAAATTGACATCTAAATCTAATTTTTCATGTCAAAAAACTCCCAAACGCCAATTTTCGTCCAAATATTGACGTCACTTCAGAAATTATTTGGAAAAAAATCGAAATAAAAATGAAACTTCTACACCCTGTATCTCCGAAACGAAGCATTTTAAAAACTTACAAGTTCATTTTTTTAGAAAGCCAATGCAACATTTCTGAGTTTCAAATAAAGATAAAAAACAGTAAAACATATAATAATAATATGTAAATTATTTTCTTGGATACATACATATATGGCAAATAATAACAGATTGTTTTATTAAAGATTTACGTTTTGGTTAATTCTAAAACTATCTTCAGATTATATGTGATATTACTTAAGTGATATTACATTATAAAAGAAAAAATGAAAATTATACCTTATAATCGAAAAAAAACGGCGTCAGCGATGGCTATGAAATGAAGATCGCTGTCATTTTATATGTAAAATTATATGGAGTATGTATCGATGGTTTTTTCCAAGCCAACTGGACGCCGTTTTTTTCGATCATACGGTATTACAAATTAATAATAGATTAACAGTCGAGAAAAAAAAAGAAAAAACTCTAGGTAAGTACTGGATAAATTTTAAAATGGCATATTTATTTTATCTTTGTTTAATATAAAAAAAACGAAATATCTACCTGGTTTACATAACCCTGTATAATTTGTGAAATAATAATGGACAAAAATGCAAGCGGTAAGAAAAATATTTACAAAAAATATGTACTTGTTTACATTTCTGGACCATTGTTCGTCATTTTTGTTATCATAATGGTGACCCTATCATAAAAACGTAGTTATTTCTATACCTGATGTGAAACTATAGGGAAAAAGTAATGTTTGTAAAATATTTTAGTCTTGAAAAAAAATAAGGAATGTTTGGTATTTTAAAATGTTTGGTAGCTTGTAATTTTTTCGACTTTCTCGATTGTTTATAGTTTATAATAAGCCTTAAAAATTGTTGTTTCATAATGGAATATCATTCTGGAATTCCTGTATGTTATTTTAGATTCTAAGGATGGTTTTAGAATAAAAAGAAACACATTTTTCATAAAAAAAAGCATTAAATTAACCAATGCCCAAGAAAATAATGTGTCTACTTCTTATGTACTTAATAATGTATCTACTCGTTATATTAATAACGAGGTTAGTAAGAACCTTTACGTAAATGATAAATATAAAAAATACAGATTTTCCAGGGTTTATAATTTACTAAATTATTATCTAAATAAGCGCCTTTCTACAACGCCACTGACGCCAAAATAGTAAATTTGACTTACCTGTGGAATGTTGTTCCAGGACTTAAATAGTCCAATTTCTTACAAATTTGGCACTGACGAACCATGTTTTATAGTTTTTAAATAAAAAGTAATCAAAATAAACACTAAACCGACACTACACACTAAGAAAATCGAATGAAAAAAATACAAAATCAAAACATCCAATAAAAACAATAAAATAGCCATGGAGAAACTGTGACAACAAGGTTTTACGACACGTGCTTTACTCTACTATGGCTCTACTACGAGAGAATAAAGAATGAACAGGCGACCCGGCGATTGATGGGTGTTGCCAAATTGTAAAGAATTTGTCATTTTTAAATAGTCTCCGACTTATAATTTAGTAGTATAGGGACTATTTAATACATCTTTCTACTATTAAACACTACTTTATTAAAATACAGTTTTAATATCTCAATATATGTGTATAACAACAAAAAAAATATTAATAATATTTTAGACGTGACAACATAGGCTGGAGGCGAAAGACTCAGACGGCCGAGGTCAGCTGCACCCAGGAGTAAACATGTTTACAAAAATTAATATTGGACCGCGCTTAAATGTAAATAGTGTAGTCTATATTTTATTCTAAGTCTATGATTTTAATAGAGTACTAGATTTACATGAAATTTTTACTGAAAGATATTGTGACGCGGAAAAAGATAAACTTGGATTGGGCTGCATTTTCTATTTTGATAGGCTTTATTAATTTCTTTTATGGCAATTTTATTTATACAACATTTTATCTTTTTGTTTTAGAATGTAAAATGTTTAGAAGGGGAGTTAATCACCGCGACCTTATAGATTTATTGTCGCGGTGATTAACTCCCCTCCTAAACATTCTACATTCTAAAACAAAAAGATAAAATGTTGTATAAATAAAATTGCCATAAAAGAAATTAATAAAGCCAATCAAAATAGAAAATGCAGCCCAATTTTAACCCCAAAACATTTTATCTTATTTATAAATTTATTTCTGAGTAATTACTTCCATTACCCCTCCAGTTTCTCTTGTCCTTATCAAAAGTTGGCACAAGTTTAGAAATAATCTTATTAAAACATTTTATGGCCTAAGTATGACGGTGGAATTAAATGGACTTATCAAATTATTTCCCTGGACGGCTGGTGGTCATTAGGTTCTTTTCCTGTATGTATTTTAACTAGGCATACAGGGTGTCCCAAGCTGAGCGGGCATTAGAAGTTTCTAGAGAACTACAACGTCTAGCTCGGAGATTTTGTGCACATCATAGTTTCACAACGAGGTCTATCGATTAAAAATATTTTCAATATGGCGGCGCTTTCGGAAATACAGGAAGTTGATAGCAACTTTCTTATTTTAAAGGGAACCCCCATTTTTTATTACATACTTAATTCTCTGTAAAATCTGATATTAAACACTCTATATCTAACATTGACCGTTTTTTAGAAAAGAAATGTTTAAAATTTTTGAACGAAAAAAACTGCCTGTCAAAAATATGTGTATAGCCTGAACGCCAAATTTAGCGATCACAGCCACTG
This sequence comes from Sitophilus oryzae, assembly GCF_002938485.1. Classification (NCBI taxonomy): domain Eukaryota; kingdom Metazoa; phylum Arthropoda; class Insecta; order Coleoptera; family Curculionidae; genus Sitophilus; species Sitophilus oryzae. Next base: position 666,725 of record NW_022147432.1, on the reverse strand, counting down.
TGCCATAAAGAGAAAACATGTGGCTATCGATTGAAAAAATTAAATTGTTCAAATGTCATATAATGGCGGCTGCTGTCATGGAATTGAACGATTAAAAAATTATCATAAATAATTTTTTTCAAATGGAAACCTTTTTTTATTTCACTAGTGAAAAGGTTTTTCTATTCGTTACTTTTAACTATACATGTTCCTATACCAAAAATAAATCGTTTTTAAGTTAGTTAAAATTTAATTTTAAAGCGTATAGTTTTCTTGATTTTAACCAGTACCATATGACTTTAAACGTCAAGTGATGTAAAACAATAGATCTGGCCATATCATATTGTGACGCTTTGTTCAAACAGCAGCATCATTTCCGAGCCAACTTTGCGCTGTTTTTTTTCGATCATACGGAATATTATTAATAATATCAACTACGATATCACTAAAGAGCGAAAATACGAGATATATTTTTATAAATACACTTTTTAAACTCTTAAGGGGGGTGCAGGCAGTATTTATAATATTGGAAATTCAAATAATTCGTTTTCTGACAGATGGAAATAAATTGTCTGACCGGTTGACACTTAATGTCAAAGGAAGCTAGATAAAATCAAGAAAAATATACGTTTTCAAATTAAATCTTAAATAACTTAAACTTAACTAATAAAATAAACGATTTATTTTAGGTATTATTAGGTAATTCATTAGTGAAATAAAAAAAGTGGGTTTCCATTTGAAAAAAATGATTTATGATAATTTTTTAATCGCTAAATTCCATGACAGCTGCCGCCATTATTATATGACATTTAAACAATTTAATTTTTGAAATCGATAGCCACATGTCTTCCCTTCATGTAACCGTGGCTGTGGTAATCAGTAAATTTGAGTCTTAGGCTATACACAGGTACCTAGTTTTTTTCGTCTAAAAATTAGGTATATCAATATTTATAGAATTTTACAGAGAATTTAAATACGTAATAAAAAATGGGGGCGCCCATTTAAAATAAGAAAGTTGCTGTCAACTTCCGGTATTTCCGGAAGTACCGCCATATTGAAAATATTTTTAATCGATAGATCTCGTTGTAAAACAATGATGTGCAAAAAATCTCCGATGTAGATATTGTGGTTCTCTAGAAACATCTAATGCACGCTCAGCCTGGGACACCCTCTATATCAAAGGATTTCACAGGTTATTGCTCTGCATAGTTTATGCATTTTGTAGGGACCAATTAGACCTATTATAATGTGGTAAAACTTTAAAATTAAAAAAATTGGCGCTCCCCTGGACCCTTCATATATATTTTTAATTTCGATCCCTTACTTTACCAAACCGAACAACCGATTCCTCTTTGAGTCGTCTCTTTCTATAAGCGCGCCACCCGACGACAAATGACTTGATGCATCTGACTTATGGCTAATCAATAAATCTGATTTGAATGGGGGACCGGGCGGGCGGTGTTGCCGGATGTACGGAACGACACCGAAAGGACTTTGTGGGAGTGGGGGAGGGTGCGGAGGAATTCTCTTCCCCGCTCTCTAAAACGATTTCCTTTAAGTGGCGATTTTAAATTGCTTTTTTCGTCCGTTTGCTGATTAAATCTATTTTTGTTGATCTGGTAGTTTTGGAGTTTTCATGTGATATACTGTGAATATATACTGATGTTGTAGTTTTTAAAATCTATTTGTGAATAAATGCAAATAGAGTAAATTAGCCAGTGATCGGACAGTTTAGAAAAAGTTGAGTTTAAATTGTTGATTAAATTTTCTTTTTTCCATAGCAACTGTTAAAATTGCTTTATATCTATCAAAAATAGTAGATAAAATAGTACTTTAACCGCAAGGGTAGATTAAATGATACTTTAACAGCGAGGATAGGTTAAAAACTTTATTTCTTCTCGCAAGTTTTTTAATTGCTTCCATTTTTGAAAATGTTTGTATTCCTTTTCATAAGTTATTCGGGATTTAAACGGAAGTAGTTTGGATATGGCGGCGTTTGCCACCTCAGCCTGAATATCTTTTGGTAATTTACTTATTTCGTTTTGAGCCACTTCTGGCTCCAATTCAATCAGCATTCGACACGAAAGAGAATTAAAAAATATTGACGCAAAACTGACAACTAAAGAGACAGCTTTATTTATTTGTCAAATTACATAGAAACCAACGCCAACCCAGAAAATTTTTTTCTATCTGTAATAAATTCCTTGAAATAATAATTTCTGAATATTTTTTAAAACGTAACTCGCTATGAAAAGAAAATTGTTTTATACACGACCGCCGACGATAAAATTGCATTTTGACGATAAAATTGCATTTTCGTCTCCCGAAATTAATTCACTCGCGATTTTATCGCTAGTCGCAAAAATTGTATATAATACTTTTGTGACGTTTGAAAAAAAAAATTTTTACTCTGAATTTTAAATAGTAATAGTCATTATTATTTATAATCGCGTATTAACATAAACTACTAAATCCGCTTATAGAGAGTACAGCAACTATATAACCGAAAGTCGCGCCATAATAATTTAAACAATCCACTGCAAAAACAACAGCCGCGTAATCTAATAACAACAATAATACAATAACGTCTGTGCGAATAAAATTTATATCCGATGTCCGGGCCGGACAGAGCATAGGGCTCCGTTTTCCACGCACCAGCCGTAATGGTGGACGTCGAAAGGCATTTAGGGGGACGTTTTAAACAATGTTTATTGTTTTAAACAATTGGAAAATGGACGGGGTGCGCCACGTCGAGTGCCGGTCACGCAACGTCCAAATTCAATTTGGTTTAATCGGATTCGGGCGAATAAAATTTTTATTTAAATAAACGCGCATATGTTGTGGGGGTAGTATTGGATTAAATTTATCGATGGAAAAATTAATTTCTCTACACGATGGTAGTTTTGGCTATTTTGTTTTTCGACATCCTTGCCATTACAAGTATGGGTTATAAAAATTCTATCACACACTAAACCAATGAATACTGAACAACAAACAAAAAATGTAATATACAAAATACCATGCGAATGCGATAAATTTTATATTGGTCAAACATCTAGACCCTTAAATGTTCGAATTAAAAAGATTATTTAAGAAAGAGCGACATTCACCAATCCAAGATTTGTCAGAATTCATGGGCACACAGGGCACAAAATAGATTTTAACAACGCCAAAATTATAATGAATGAGCGATAGCCTCTAAAAGAAAAGTAAAAAAGGCTTTTTTAATACAACCTAATAAAAATAAATGTATTGCTCATGTATCTGTAGATGTTAGTAATGTATTGCAATTAGTCGTCGTTGAATTAACGCAGCAGTGTTTACAAAAAATAATTATTTTATTTTGTAGATTTTCTTGCAGTGGCGAAATACCCATATAGCATTTTTTTGGAGAGATGAATCTGCCACATAGGTATAGACATTTTTATGGGTTATAGTTGGGGCATCTCTAATTTGTTCTATCCGTTGGAGTTTAACAAGGTAAGATATTAGATTATCTTTTGTAGACCCAGTATTTTTACTGTATACTTTTAGGATACATTGCTGAGCCCAACTTAACCGAAAATATCATGCTTGTTGACGCATTTCGTTTGATTTCACTCCAGAATGTTTGAAAAAGAAGGTACTAAATTTTTTTTTTTTTTGGAAACCCTCGAAATATATCGAGGTGAGTTTATAGAAAGTTTTTAAACTTAATTTAAATTAAGTTCTAATTTTCATGACCTTTCATAGGGTCCTTCTAAGAGCGTTACAAAATCTATTAAAAAATGAAAATATATAGGGTGTACCATTTAAAAAAGTGAGATTTTTTAATTTTAAGTAGTTGAAATTCATAAATATATTTTGAACACCTTGTAGGCATTTAACTAAAATATCTTTACATATATCTCTTTTTTCATCTCTATAAAAATCTCATACCAAATTTTGGTATTCCAACTTCAGAAACGGTACCACACCACACTGCTATTTAACATTTGTTTAAACAAATTTAAATAATACAAAAACTATTAATTTTAGGTATATAATATTATATGTAAAAAAAATTATGGAATTTTACGCAGAATCTAAAAAGAAAATAAAAAATAGGGTGTTGCATTTAAAAAACATATATGTCATCATATCCGCCACACTTTTTGAAGCATATTCTATAATAATTTTAAAATGTGTACCTTAACCTTCCCTATAACTTTTATATTTAAATTTTTTTTGTAAACATCGAAACAAATGAGATAATGGACTATACTCTGTCGTTGACTCACCCTGTATAATAAACAGATCATAGCCACGAGAGTAGGTATTCATCCTATATACTTTTAACAAAGAATGATATATAATTTAAATTTCTCAAAATTAGATGGCAAGATAAAATATTTAAAATTATCCTGGATACAATTTAATATTTAAGCACTCGAGAGTGTTGCTTTCACACAAGTTAAATAAAAAATACGCCTACTTCCTCTTTAAACTTGCACCTGAAAATAACCTTGTCTGTCTCTTGTCAACCGAGCTACTGTTCAATCCGCATCAGTTTCACGCCTAGGGCAACCGATATAAATAAAATCCACCCACACAGTTGTGGTCGATTAAACGATAATGGCATAGTGCACGTCAGCTACACTGACTAAAGCGCCTGGCCAGTGGCGGCTCGTTAGGGTAGGCCTCTGAGGCCTCACCTTTAAAATGAAGGAAATATTTATTTTTTTGTATCTAGCTTCTTATTTAATCCCAATGTACCTCGTATCAACATAATAAAACAAAAAAATATTTTATAAATACATCCAGGTCCAGGCGCAACATAAGCGTAAACCCATCCTAAACAGGACGCGACTCGCCAGAGGCGATATAATTCTAGCTTGGAAAGTTCGTATTGCCTACCTATTATCATCTGACTATTGACTATTACGACAACGGTGGACAGCGTCTCGAACTTGTATTCAGGGCTCATGAAGTGCGTTCACACCGTGGGTGAATTAATTGGCGTATGTTTGTTTTTATTTGGACAGTTAGGGTTAAAATTATTTAGGTTGTGTTTGTAAATTTAAATTATTTGTTGGCTATTAGATATAGTATTTTTAACTGGATTACACAGGGTAAGGTGGAATATTAGCAGTTCTTAAAATTCAACGCAACAAATATTGTTGAAATTTGAAGGTTAGGATTCTCTTCACCGGTAATATTTATTTTAAAGTACCGAAGGGGAGGTAAATTTTAGTGTTTTCTTTAAAATTAATCCTATCTATACCATTATTCCTTCTGTACTTGAGACTCCTTTTCTAAAACGAAATGAAACTGAAACAAGACCAATATCAGAGAGTCAAAAATTTAAGCAATATTAAATGATTAGAGGCAAGGTAGGCAATAGGTAGGTATTTTAAAATTTTTATTGGTACTAAACCTAGTAGTTTTCGTACCATTTAAAAAATAGGACAACGCGTCGCAGAATAATACTTCATAGGTTAGAAGATTTATTTGTATTTAAATAAAATGATTAACCTCGGGTAGCCTCACCTTCCTATATACTCACGAGCCGCCACTGGATGCAAATAAATTCAACTGACCATGATAATTATAATTTATTTTTAGAAACCGAAAAGTTGATTCCATACTCTAAATTCTAAATTGCTTTGGCTGATGGTCTGCGTCCGAAGAACGGCAAGGAGAGGCATTGACAGTTTAATTGTGTTTAATGCGTCACCGTTACCTGTCAGATAAATGCGCACGTCGATTAGTGAATATATGCGTTTCTGTTAAAGACAAATCCACTTAAACTGCCAAAACCTTAAATAAAATAAACGTTTAATAGTTTAATACAAATTCTGTTTAAAGTGATTCTACAAGGTTGGCCACCACATACGACACGGAGTGTTGTAGCTAAACGATTAGATTTTTACAAATTGTACGTTTTTGATTCTTTGAAGGACTATTAGAGCTACAATTTAGAAATATTTTTACAAGATACAGAGTGTTCCAAAAAATATTATAGTTGTATTATAGTTGTATTTTTTTAAAGTAGGACACCCTGTATATTATTCTATTTTTCGATTCTACGATTGAAATAAAGGTAAATTTGATTAAGATTTATCACACTTAAACCTTACCGTTTTTGAAATATTTTCAATTTTATGAAACTGCAGTAAAAAAATTTAAAGCTTCATTTCTCCAAGGGTATCAAAGTTTTTAATAGGTACTAAATATTTACTGAAGTTTATTTATTGATCAGATATTGTATTGCAATAATATACAAAATACTACCTTATACAGAGTGTCTAAAAATTTATATTAAATAATTACTAGCTTTAAACGGCAATAACTTGTTTAATTTAAATCGAACACCCTGTATATTTTACGAGAATCAGTTGCACAATTTAATTGTCTATCAAATTGTATTATACCATTTTTTACCTATCTCTTCAAGTTTTCATAGAAAATACATTTTCTTATAATTTAGATCTCATTTATCACTATACCAATGGAATATTGACATTTTAGTTTATTTTTGAAGATGTAACAAATTTTTAAACAGTACCAGATACTAATATTGTCGATATAGTTCGCTTATTTCATTAAAAAAAAACGGTTTAAATATGTTTTTATTAAAGAGGACCAATTAATATGATCCCAGTATTCAAACTACATTAATTGACTGTTTACGATGATCAATAATAATTGCCCAAATACTAAAAAACTGAATTTTGTATGTGTAATAGACAGTGTGGTACAAAGTAACACCTTATAAATTATATTTCATTTTTTGACGAATACTTATTTATAACAACAGAGACGTTCATTTTCAAAACTTATTATTATATTGATTTCTGAGACAAATCCACATTTATTTAGTATAATTTATTAGGTAAAACCATTAAGTACCAATATAATTAACTAATTTTTGGGCGGAAGTAATGATGGTATATTTAATTGTTAATTGTTATACTCTTTTACAAAGATTTAAAAAAATAAAGGCGAGTTTCATTAGAGAATAGAAGTGTAAGGTTTTTGACATACATATTTAACATTTTTTAAAAATGAATAACAAATTTTAAATATCAATAAAAGCTAATGAAACTTACCTTTGTTTTTCTCCTAGAATCCGAAAATCAATTATTAATATATAGCTTGTTCCATTGCATGAAAACAATTGCATGTTTTTTGAAACACCATGTATATGAAAAACAAAACTAACTTGAGTTTGCATAATATGTTATTACTATAGAATAAAAAGAATATAGAATGAGCTAATATTAACATACCTTTTGTTAAGTTTGAGTTTTGAGTTTCGTTCTCATCATTTCGTAAATTGTCTTATTACTATCTGACTGATATGAAGTGAAGTTAATTACCTGAAAAAAAAAAGAAATAAAAGTTATAATCTAAATACGAAACAGAAATAATGCGTCAATGATTTATCGGTATCAATATGCATATAAATTGGTGGAAATAAATAAAAAATAAATAAATAAAAATCAAAACATAAATCTAGCGAAACGCGAAGAGCCGAGATCAACTTTTTCAATTTCCGTTGCTCAAATTTGTTTTTAAAATTTACCATTAATATCATATTTTAACGGGAGATTTTATTTTAAATTGACAATCGGGATCGTTATTTTTTTGTTCCATTTGGTCTATATGTAAAAAAGTATTAGTAATCGATATTAATAATCGACGTAAAACTACAATTGGGTGTACTAAAACAGATTATATTTTTATGTCATTTTTAAATGAAAGTATTACAGTATTTTTTTTAAATAAATATACCTACAAGGTACAAGGTTATGTACTAATTGCCTAAAATTATGTAAACCATCACATATATTTGATACCAATTAAACTGTTAGTTACGTAATCGAGTGCGCGATTTTTAAATTCCTTGTTGCCAACCACGGACAGATTCGGCACCGGGCTGACTAACTGGAATTTAAATTTCCCGCTGGGGATTCAGGTGGTAGCTCTGCTGTAAAAAATGTCAAGTTGGCACATTTATTTATCTATTTCCTGACACTGTCATTCGTTTTGACACTTAATTTTTGTATTACCAGTTTTCGGTTTAAATAAATAGTGTTGTGATATTTTAAGCTTAAAAATGTTTACTAGCAGACCTTGCAGTAGAACAATGTTCTTTTTAGAACCTTAGTTCTTTAGAGTTAAGTTTAGTATTACTAATTTTCTTATATTTACTTACTTAAAAAATCAATTTTGTATACAGATCGTCTTAACAAAAAATCTTATATGGGGTATTTCGTCACTGAAAGAAAATCTATAAAATAAAATAGTTATTTTTTATAAACACTTCTGTGTTAACCCACAGGGAAACTATTTGTCAGAAGTTAGGTTTACAAAAGTAAAGTAAAGTAAAGATTTCAGTTAACGTCTCCTTTTTGCTGCCAGGGCTAATCTGGACGGGGCCTACTTTGTTTACGCGGAATCCGAACCGCAGTCCTCGGCCATATAATGATCAATGGCCTACCGACTTGGCAAGTGTCTAAATCGACGCTTACTCACGAGATATCCGATATCATCCGGCCTCGCACCGGCGTGAATGAGCAGTGAGTGTCAACAGATTTTACACTTTTGCCTTTTTTTGGACAACAGCACGATACAGAGATTCGAACCAGTCACCCGTCCATCCACTAGTATCGCCTTACGTCGCTTGAGTTTGGTGTTCTAATGGGAACCGGTGTTTTGACGTAGCTGGGCCGTTGCCCAGTTAGGTTTACAGATATACAAATTTGCCTAACGAACAAAAAAATCCTTAACGTTTCGGAAAAATTATCTCTTTCCGTCGTCGGAAGCAAAAAAATACAAAGAATGAAGAAAAAACTATTTAAAATATTTAAATTAAACTATTCGAGAACACTTTAGTTTTTTAAAACAGATACGTCTACAAAAAACCGTTCACGTTCTATTAAAATGACATTATATCAAGTTAAACTTCAAAATTAACAATTACTACCTGATAACAATTACTTAGTCTAAGAGCTAGCAATGTTTTCAAGAAAGTATTTTAAGACGTCTGGCTCTTTGATATATCTTTTACTATACTCTCTGGAACAGCATGCGGCCCGTCTGGCTGCCGATACCCATTACGTTTACTACTGCGCATCGGAAGAAGATCCTATATTTTCTATTAATTTAGTCCTATAAATTCTAGTATTGAATATAAATCGAACATGTCTCCATAGCGCAGTGCGTAGAGTTCGAATCCGGGTCAGGTCAAAGACTTTTTTATTTTATTTCGGTTTATATTCTGATAATAAAGTATTAAATAATTCTGGTAATTAAAAAAAACAAATATTTAATACTTTACTATCAGAATATAAACGAAAATAAAATAAAAAAGTCTTTGACCTGACCCGGATTCGAACTCTGAATCATCGGTTCGTGGTCGGAAACTCGTCGAAAACGCACTGCGCTATGGAGACATGTCCGATTTATATTCAATATTAGAATTTAAAGGACTAATAAAAATATAGGATTTTCTTTCAATGCGCAGTAGGGAACGCAATGTTTACCGGCAGCCAGACGGGCCGCATGCTGTTCTAGAGAGCATAGTAAAAGATATATCAAAGAGCCAGAAGTCCTAAAATACTTGTTTTTCCGACGTTGCTAGCTCTCGTACTTATAAGGTAAAACCAAAAAACCTAAAACTTTCTGCATGAGTATTTTTAAATTTTACGTATGTTATGTTTATTTATGTTATGTTCTTTAAACTCAAAGAAGCGATTGCCATACATTACTAACATCTACAGATGCATGAGCAATACATTTATTTTTATTAGATTGTAACCTAAGCCTCTTTTATTTTTATTTTAGAGTCTATCGCTTCTTTCATTATAATTTAGGCGTAACTAAAATTTATTCTGTGCCCTGTGTCCCATGAATTTTGTAGATTTTCTTGCAGTGGCAAAATACCCATATAGGATTTTTTAGAGAGATAAATCCGCTACATAAGTATAGACATTTTTTAGATCGTCTTAAAATTGAATGAATTGAATGTTTTGGATAAAACAAAATATATTTATTTTTATATAGCCAGTTTACCTCACGTCAAACTTCGAAAGAAGATTAACCTTAAAAGTGGTAAGAAAAAACTTGCCTTCCCGAAATAATCTAATTTCATTCATTTCGAACAAATAGTAAAAAGTTTTTCGGAACAGACAAACTTGGAAGATCGATATTCAAATATATATAAACGACAAATAATAAAAGACGAAAACGAAATAAATAAAACTGAGTTTGCTATACTTTTACGTCTCTATTGCAAACATCATCGAGATTGTATCCGGTCCCAGCGTCACGTAGCCCCGACGAAAACATAAGGCAATAATACGAAATATTTCCCGGCAGTTTTCTAGTCGGTTTGTTTGGAAAATTGCATGCATTTATAGTTCGGAGAGGACAGAAATTCAATCCACTTCCTCCGCTCCACCTCCCCGCCCCACCTTCCACTAAGCTCGGTCTTACCCTCTCCGACTCCTCGCGCCCCTGCTTCCCCTAGAACTGAGCCGCGCCGCCCTGTCGATACGTTCGGTATTGTTTTCCCATTGAATTGCAAACACAACATGTGCTTTTCTCATATGTATTTGTTTCTCGGGAGAAATAAGGGGGAAAAGGAATTTATCTTGCGAGGGCCATACGAGGAAACAGCTGGTGGTGGTCGTTTTTCGATATTTGTTTTTCCGGGTCGTTAATATTCGCACTTCGACTGGCAATTATACTTCGGTTTTATTTGGTTTTAATATGACAAGTACTTTTTATCAGTTACAGTATATAGGAAAAATGATTTTTTTTAAACGAATTTTTTATTGGATCGAAAATTTCGTGTATATTTCTGATGCGTAGTGATGTAATAGAGAGAACGTTTCTATTAGTGACGAGGGAGCATTCCCGAATGGTTCAAGATCATTGTATAGGAACGTTTCCTAATAAGAACATGTATGAGCACAAACGAGCATACAACTCTTACTTACAGTTGAGGGTTGAAACCTTTGGTGTTACACAGCAAAATAAAAACACTAAATCACCACAATACACCAAAACACTTTTACTTTTACACTGGACGCGCGTTTCGCTAACCATGTTAGCATCATCAGCAGATGATTATAAACTGATGACTGAGTTAATAATCATCTGCTGATGATGCTAACATGGTTAGGGAAACGCGCGTTCAGTGTAAAAGTAAAAGTGTTTTGGTCTATTGTGGTGATTTAGTGTTTTTATTTTGCTTTTTAACTCTTACTTTCAATGTGGCCAACTATTTAAGCGGCTCCCAACTAAATTGTATCCGCGAAACTGGTGTGACGCGATTCCGGCGGAAATCTATAAGTGTGCAAGTAAAGAACTTATTGGTCATCTTAAGGCTCTCTTCGATGTCATATGGGAAGGCGGAGAGGTACCTCAGGACTTTTGCAACGCGAATATAGTAAATATATTTAAGAACAAAGGAAGTGCACTAGACTGCGGAAACTACCGAGGAATTTCACTACTATCGGAGAAAAATTCTTGCAAAAATTATGACAAACCGCCTGCACCCACATGTAGAAAAAATCCTCCCAGAATCGCAAACGGGTTTTCGCATCAACCGCGGTACCGTTGATTCCATATTCTCCATCCGCCAACTACAGGAAAAAGTAAAAGAGCAGCAGTCTAAACTCTACGTTGCATTCATCTATCTAACAAAAGCCTTCGACTCTGTGAACAGAGATGCACTTTGGGCAATTATGAAAAAGTTCGGAGTACTCAACAAATTTCTTACAGTGTGTAAAAGCCTCCATGGCAACAACAAATCAAGGGTGTCATATCATGGATCACTGAGCGATCCCTTCCTATCAAACACAGGCGTTAGGCAGGGATGTGTCTTAGCGCCTCTCCTATTCAATATATTCATGGCAGCGCTTTCCATTATAGTGGACAGCAACCTGCAGGCAGGAGAGAACTTTGGGTATTAGATACAGATACGACGGCGGTATGTTCAACATAAAAAGACTCAGGGCAAAAACACGTACAAAATTCATCACAGAACTTCAATACGCTAATGACTGTGCTCTAGTTACAAATACGTTACAACAATTGCAAGAAATGTTGAACACATATACATGAGCATACGAGGCTTTGGGACTTAAGCTGAACATCGATAAAACTAAAATCATGTGTACTCCCCCGGAAGATCACAACAATGCTATAAAAATCGGAGAAGAACTATTGGAATATGTAGCAGAACTCAATAACCTCGGCAGTTTGATTTCGGAAAAGACCCATATCGACTCTGAAATTGAACACAGGATTAGTAGCGCCTCAAGAGCATTCGGTAAATTAAAAGACAGGGTTTTCTACAATCATGACTTGAGCACAAAAAGGAAACTTGCAGGGTACCGAGCGATAATAATTCCCACCATGTTATATGGAAGCGAAACCTGGGTTCTATACCGCCGACATATGAACGCATTAAACAAGTTGCAACAGAGACATGTTAGACAACTCCGAGGACAACTCTTAAGAATCAAATGGTTCCATCATGTCTCAAACGTATCGGTCCTTGAAAAAGCTAACTGCGAGAGTATTGAAGTCATGATTACAAAGTTCCGCTTAAGATGGGCTGGTCACGTATGCAGAATGCAAGAAAACCGCATACCAAAATCTCTGCTTTACGGTGAGCTTGTAGACGGCAAGAGGAGGCCGGGTGGACAACTCAAAAGGCACAAGGATATTTTTTATGAAAACTTAAAGGGGATTAACAGAGCAGAATGAGTGGGAAGAAGCAGCTCACAATAGAACGGAATGGAGGAGAATTGTAAACTCAGTTAACAGCGACAACCAAAAAGTAAAGAGGCAACAAAGCAATGAGAGTTTTGAATGTCCGGCGTGCGGTAGGCAGATAACATCACGTATCGGGCTTTTCAGTCACAGAAAAGCTCATGAAAGAAAACGCCTTGAGTGACCATCTTCTGATGCGTGTCAAATACTCGTCAGCGAGTAATGGCAGTATATATAGTAGTACCGGTTACTGACTTTCCAGTCGAGAAAAAGGTAGAAAACTGGAATTAATCAAAGCGGTCTCTTCTGGTTTTATTTATATATGAATGAACCATTCCATTTTCAACAACATTTTCGAGCCAAACTTCTATAACTTCGGCTTTAAAAACAAATTCTCGAGCATTTTACAGCAGTACTAATAAGGGTAAAGTATATTTATATTTATTCTGGATTGACCAAGTGCTACAACTGATTTTTTTGTTTTACATAAGAGTAGAAGAGTACTTAGACTGATACCAGTAAGAACTTTCAAGTAAAATATCCTTATCCTATACGTCTACTGCTTTTCCTAAATTAACTCATCTACCTAATCATCCTTGTTCTATGCCTCTCTTACTTTATCTCAAATTACTGCTCGCGATAACATTTGGAAGCATTTCATCGCCGCTTAAAGATCCAAAGTAGTAAATTGTTATCGAATAACCCCCTAGCAAACCGTATCAAATAAACCCGATGGGGGCAAAAGGAGTTAAATTGGGGAATATGGAGGGAGAAAGCAGTGAGAAGCGTTAATAGAACGTGTTTCTCCCTTCGTGCAAGTGGGACCTAAGTAAATTTTCGGTTTAATGGTGTAAGCCATTTTAATTTGCTTTTTGGACATTGCTACTTGGACATGCTCAATTTGACTTCGTGCAATTTCAATAAATTTTATTAGTGACAGGGTTGGATATCATTATTTTATTACATATACAAGGTGTCCCAGGCTGAGCGTGCATTAGAAGTTTCTAGAAAACCACTATATCTAAATCGGAGATTTTTTACATATCATTGTTTTACAACGAGAACTATCGATTAAAAATATTTTCAAGATGGCGGCAATTCCGGAAATACCGGAACTTTACAACAACTTTCTTATTTTAAATGGGTGTCCCCATTTTTTTATTACATACTTAAATTCTCTGTAAAATTCTATGAATATACATGTTAAACACTCTATACCTAACAATAACCGTTTTTTTAGAAAAAAAAAATATTTAAAAATTTTGGACCAAAAAAACTACATGTCAAAAAAAAATTGTATAGCCAAAAAGTCAAATTTAGTCATAACCACAGCCACTGTGACAAAAAGAGAAGACATTTCGCTATCTATTTCAAAAATTAAATTGTTAAAATGTCGTATAATAATGACGGTAGCTGTCATAGAATTGAGCGATTAAAAAATTATTATAGATCATTTTTTTCAAATGGAAACCCACTTTTTTCATTTCACTAGTGAAAAGGTTTTCCAATTCGTTACTTTTTAAAGTTATTTAAAATATAGATTGAAAACGTATACCGGGTGCGTCTCAAAAGTGGCTCACCCCCAATAACTTTTTTATTTTTTCAGATAAAAAAACGAGATTTGGTATGTTAGTATATGACATAAATTAGAATTGATTGACATATTCATTTGTTTTCTGTCACTTCCTGTTTCGCCGGAAATGACTACAACTTTTGATTTTTAAATGGCACCCCCGGTATTTTTTTACTTCATTCGATAGAAAATGACATTCTGAATAGAATGACATATTATATGTCAACTTTTGACATTTTTCTTTAAAACAAAATTGAATTTTAAATTTCAATCTAGAGTGCCATGGCTGTATTAAAAACACTAATTTTTAATCAAGGAGCCTTGCAAAAATAGATTTGATCGTCTAATGTTATTCGTGTCTTGTCCTGGCTGGTTAAAAGATGCCCAAATCGTATTTTTAATCACATCTCAATTTTTTCAAATGGTACGAGGGTGGCTCATTAGCATACTTGGAAAAACCATTTTTTTACGAATAATTTGATACCATACACTTGGTATTTCGAGTCAAATTATCGTTATGAACCGCCGCATGTTATAATTTCAAATAAACCATATCGCACACATGCTTCAAAAGTGACACAACTCAAAAAAACAAGTTTTCCATAAAACGCAAAAAACTGTTTTTTAAATAAATATAATTTTTTTTATAAATTTAAAAACGTAATTATTATGATTTTTTCCTTCCAAAACTAAAAAAATAAGATAAATTAATTAAAACGTCTACTTAGTGTCAAAATTAATGACTTTTGTAGTTGTGCCACTGTTGTCGAAAAAAAAAAAATTATTTTAGGAAAAATATTTTAAATCATGTCACTTTTGACGATCGTCTTAAGCACTTTGGTCATTTTTGAAGAAAACATTTTTTAAAAAAATTACTCTTTTTTTATAAAAAAAGTGCCTTAAATTAAATGAAATTCAAGTTTTATTTTAAATCGTTTAATTACTTAAACAGGACAGGTACTTTTAAAGAATCTTATGTACATTCTAATAGTGCATCTTATAATTAGTACAATAAAATAACATTTATTAGGAACTTACGAGGAACAAACATCGCGCAAAGTAAATAAATACTTAGTACATACCAACAAAGAAACGCAAAAATTATTAGATTTTAAAACAAAACAAACTAAAGGAAAACATTAAATAAAATTTTCTAAAAAAACTGGTGAATAAAAATATATTATTCTGAAATTTGCAAAACATTTTTATAAAAAGAGTTGTAGTAATATTTTGGAATTATGTTTTTATCAGCCAGTTCTTTCAGGTCCCTTTTTTTATTATCCGATAATGGTAAATTATTTGCATATGCCTGAACTAATTGTATAGGTAAGTTGACTTCCAAATTGTCCTGAGATCGAGTGTTTTTGGCTTTTAGCATAATAAATACAGTCTTAAAAATGTTATCCTCATACGAAGTCTTGTAGAAAAATTTATTATGTTCATTTTTTTCGACCCTTAAAACTTTAATATCGTGCCATTTTATTTTGTTCTTCTCTGTGTCAACTGTAAAATTATGACCTATTTGCTCTTGAAGTAGCTTTAAATCATAAAAATTTTCATAAGTTAATTCATGAACACGATATGGGGGGCCATTCTTTTTTGCGGTTTGAATTAAAGTTATATATTGTTCTGGAACATAAATTGGACCAGATCTAAGGCATCTTTTTATCTGCTTTTCAATAACACTGTGGACGTTATCACCCTCGTTTTGAGAGTGTCCGTGAATTAAAAATTTATGTGTAATGCTCCGAATTTTAAACGTGGTTGTAGCATAAATATAAGCAGCAAGTAAATATTTATTTTTCTGCTGTCCACAACAGTTATCAGAGTAGAATATAACGTCCAAATTATCATTATTCTTATTTTCTGCCAAGGATTTTAAATATTCTAAAACACAGCTACCGATTTCCACTGCACCGCGTTTTCCTTCGGTCTCATTCCAAAAAAAGCAATCAACATTTTTGGCATTTAAATCGCTGATAGTAAAATTATAACAATTCATTTTACTCTTGTAATAAAATGAGGAAACTTGTCCTCTCGGCAACGGCAATACCGCTTGCAAATCATAAACGGCCACTGAAGCAGTATTATTATTTTTATCTTTTTCTTTCTCGGCCCGAGAAAGCTGTTTTTCTTTTAAATGCGAGTTGTAAGCTTCAATTAATTTATGTTTGCCTTCCTCATCGGCATTTTTAAACGATTCACATACGTCACACTGGTCCTTTTTCGGGACAAAGAAGGAAATGTTAAATTCAGTGTTGAATATGCGATTGAACATTATATAGTTTGCAAATGGAAGTTGTCTTCTTTCTCTTTCTTCTTGATAGTCTCTATGTAAATCTGACAAACTTTTGCCACTGTCAATGTATTCCCGTTCTGTTTGGGCTCTTAAATAATGGGAATCTGTTCTTGGTATGGCGTTTATAAATTGTCTTACACTTTCTTTTATTTCTCGATCTACTGTGGGTTGTTTACCATGTCTTCCCCTCAAATCTTTACCAACAAAACCAGTTTCATTTTTCTTCATAATAGCTGTACGAATGGGTCTATCGTTTATGTCAGGTGTTGCCTTAAAAAATAACTTACAAACTCTTACCCGACTACTGTTTACATCAAAGTAAAATGCTGAATTCATTTTTCTAACATTTTGAGTGCTCGAATAACGGTATTTTGGTTTTATTTCTTCACAATGAGCAATGATAAATTCCCTTTGTCTTTCTAAATTAGCCAGTGCCCAGTAACTGCGAAACAGCTCTTCTCTAATTTGCTCATTAATCTTTAGGTCACACTGCAATCTGCATTTTTACCACAACCAGGTCTTACTCTTTTTGCAGGAAATTGTTTTTGGATTTTGAACTGGATATATACGCCTGTCCAGAATTCCTTAGTTTTTTAGATTGAGTAACACCCCAGTTCTCAAAGTTCCTTCTTCTTTTCTTTCCTTTTTTCTTCTCTTCTTCTTCTTTGCCATCAGGGTATTCATTCTGTTCTTCGCCCTCGCTGCTGTTTGAGTTGCTGGTCGAACTTTTGGATCCGGAAGCTGGGTTAAGATTAAAGGTTGTTTTAGTATTATCAAAATTTGGATCTTCATCTGAGTCATCCATATCACTTTCTCCGCTATGAACCGGAGACACAAAGTAATTTGGCTTTTTCAATATCCTTAAAACTGTAGGGCGCTCGGATTCATACGATACATCATACTGTACATGCTTTTGAGATATGCCTTTGGAGCCTCCTAAAGAAAAACAAAAAAAAATAGATCACAATCACAATCTTTTAGTATCTACGTTTTGCTACGTTACTATTGCAAATATTCCTACAGAAAAATTTTAATAAAAAACAATATAAACAATTTTAAGTAAATAATAAAATATAAAAATATCAATTTTGTTCCTACCTAAATATTCACTGCTAATGGACTCTGCTAAATTAGTCTGACCTTCATTTTCTAAATCAGATTCTAGTGGAAGAACTATTTTTGGATCAGAAACTTCAAAGGGAATTGGTTCTGGGTGATGGCTGCTAGATGATAGCTGCTTAGAAATCTCTGTATTGGGTGTTTGACCAGAAATTTGCGAGCCACTAGTTGATGGTTGGTTCTCATAGTCGGATTCAGTCTGTTTAACATTTCTAGTATTGGTAACATCCAATAGTGTACTGTTTACTTCAAATTTTCTTTTGGCCAATTCTAAAATTTTGGCTGTACGACCTGCTGACTGCATACTTATTGGTTATAAACTGAAAAAAAAACAAAAATTACGACATGCTATATTTAAAAACAACAAGTAAACAAATTACTTGCTTACATTTATTATTTTTTAGTTTTTAAAATATTTGTAGCATAATTTAAATTTAAATTTAATTGAAATTTAAATCTAATTAAATTTAAGCAAATCTTAATTTTAGCATCTAAAATGACACAACTTAAAATAAAAACAAATATTTCAACTTACCTGTTCTTTTAAAACGACACAACTTAAAATAATTAAAATTAAGTTTGTAATGTTTTTCATCAAAACTGTCACAAGAACAAATAATCTTGATTATCACTGCACTGTTGATCATTAAAAGTGGCACAACTCAAAATGAAACACTTTTTAAGACCGATGGAAGCGTGTGCTCCCGCTGAGATCAGAGACTAAACTGGTATTATGTCGCTCTTGAAAAAATGGTTTATTCTTGTTTTGATCATTAAAAACGACACTAATGCCATCTATCGGCAAACCATTAAAGTTAATTTAATACGGTTTTGTTGGAAAATAAAGCATCTTTTCAGGAATTTCTCAAGGTTATTAACTCAAAAAATGCAATTTTTGAGTTGTGTCACTTTTGAAGCAAGGGTGCGATATACGAAAATGTCAAGTTTGACATATGATATGTCATTCTATTCAGAGTATCATTTTCTATCAAATAAAGCAACAAAAAACCGAGGGTACCATTTAAAAATCAAAAGTTGTAGTCATTTCCGGCAAAACAGGAAGTGACAGAAAACAATTGAATACGTCAATCAATCCTAATTTATGTCATATATTAACATACCAAATCTCAATTTTTTACCTGAAAAAGTAAAAAAAGTTATAGGGGTGAGCCACTTTTGAGACACACCCGGTATAGCCATAATTTAAATTTAGCAATATTATATTGCTAAATTTAAATAATATATAATATACAGAGTGGTCCGAATTGTATTCCGAAAACTTCGACAGCATATTCTGTAGAAAAAAATAAGTAAAAAAGTTCGTATAGATGTATGTCCTAAAATGCTTCGTTTCGGAGCTACAGGGTGTAGAAGTTTCATTTTTATTTCAATTGTTTCCAAATAATTTCTGCAGCAACGTCAATATTTGGATGAAAATTGGTATCTTCGACTTTTTTGATGTGAGAAATTTGATTTTGATGTCAATATGACTCCTAATAGTAGAGCGCGTCACCTACACATTTTTTAACTGGTGCGAAGAGTAATAACTTTTCGTCCGTACCTGTATAAAACTAGTGAGTGAAAAAATATACATTTACGATATTTTTTTCGTAAAAAGAGTCTCTTTGTAAAAATCGCTACGAGTAATGGTTTTTGAGATATTTGGAATCGAAATTATCAATACCTGTCATCACTGACATAAATTAAACATATTGACTAAATAGTTATTAGATTGAGATCATAAATTTGAAATGTTTTTGTGCCAAAAGTTCAACAGAAACTGTTTTATCATCATTTTTTGCAGAACAATTTATGATTAATTTAAAAAAATAAAAATTTCCCAAATTTATTATTTCAATGAAATAACTATCTACTCAACGTATTTATTTTTCGTCAATATTGACTATTTCCATTCTAAATATCTTGAGAACGGTAACTCGTAGCGATTTTTACAAAGATATATTTTTTACGTAAAAAGTCACAGAGATGTATGTTTTTTCCCTCAGTAGTTTTATACAGGTACGGACAAAAAGTTATTACGCTTCAAAACAGTTAAAACACATGTAGGTGGCGCCCTCTACCAGTAGGAATCATATTGACATCAAAATCAAATTTCTCATGTCAAAAAACTCTTAGATACCAATTTTCATCCAAATATTGACGTTACTTCAGAAATTATGAGGAAAAAATTGAAATAAAAATGAAACTTCTACACCCTGTATCTTTGAAACTAAGCATTTTAGGACATACATTTATACGAACTTTTTTACTTATTTTTATCTGCCGAATATGCTGTCGAAGTTTCCGGAATACAGTTCGGACCACCCTGTATATATATATATTACTTTCATTGGAAATAGTAGGAGGTAATAATACAAGGTCCGTCAATAGTGCCTCGGGCATCTGTAGCTCCTATAATATCAGTAAATATATTTCGAAAGTTTCAGAGATATTAACAAATGAATAAAAAATACATATTCTTCAGAAACAAAATATTAAAAATACAAGAACTGTCTTGAAATCAAAATTATATTACGTATTTACTTTAGAATAAGGTCTGTATAAACTAAAAAAAAACTTGGAACACCCTGTATATTATTTCTTCAACAGATGGACAATTTTATTACAAAATGTACATTTTTTTTCGTTTAGAGTGTTTCAAAATTTTTAGCGGTTTTGCAGATATAGTCGTAGCGGTAGAACCCAAATACACGAAAATCGTTTCAAATAATAATAGAAGCAAACCACTTGGTATAGGTGGTATATACACATAAACAATCGATTTGACCCGCAGCACCTTATTGCAAGTGGAGGCCAATTCAAAATGGCGGCGTTTTTTAAGAATTACTGTTTTTTTGTTTTCTTTTTGTTTTTTTTTAAGTTTTTTAATCGATTAAATTTAAAATAAATGCTAATAATAATAGGATTAATACTACACTAAATATATAAAATTCAAAATGGCGGAATTTAGTTCTGTATTAATTAGTAGTTGCGAGCTAATTCTCTATCACCTACGCGCGAGATATAAGTTTTAGTTCAAATCAAAATTGTATTACAAGCAGCAGCGCACCAAGAAAGTAATTGTGAGAAGACCCCCTTCCGCCCCCCCTTTTCCCACCTGCCCCCCCCCCACAAACAAAAAAATCCGAAGAAAACATATTAAATTTCCATATAAAATATAAACCTTTTACATTAAGTACTGTTACAAATTAACTCTATCCGTGGGTCCCAATAATTCAAAACACTCAGCACAACAACGACTTGACTTGTTCCATTGTATGAAAAAAATTAAAAAAATTCTTTGTCAATTTTTGCATCGAAAAATACGGTAAACAAATCTCTAGTGAAATGTACAATCCAGTAACTTAAACTGGACTATCAGCGATTTTCAAGATTATTTATTGAAAGCCTTCCCCGTGAACTGGATTTAAATGTGTTCTTTCAGCATGAAAACCAACAATGCCCACCATCTCTGTCTCAAAATGGAGAATTACGCCGGGGGCAAAAAAGTGAGCTCACCAATATTCTTGAAGGTACACAATTAATTACGCGTATTAAGTTTAAGTTTTACATATCTATATTTTTTTTGTTGTAGAACTAGTACCAAGCGATACTGATCCAGAATCATGCGATGGTATTGTTACGATGGTGCAGCTCTTGTACACTTTGTCATTCCCCATTATAGCAAAACATTTCAAGAATATTTTGAACTGGAGCTTAAATCTTATGTTGAAAAAGATGCCGCAAAATTGGGAGCATATAGATATTGTTTGGGATCAATATGTAATTGATAGCTTTAAAAATACTGTCCGTGAATAACGAGGACATTGAATTCGCTGCCAAGTAACCGGCCTTACTAGACTTCCACCAAACTGGCCAGATTTCTTAAAAAACACATTAAACAAAATTGATCTCTTCATTTTTATTGCAGTAGAAAGCAAAATAGTATACGAGTATGTATCAAATATAGGTGATATAATTTACTCATCAGCAAAGGCAAACTCATCCCTTAATGGTGTAAAATGTAGTACTAAAGAAGAAGCAGATGGCAGAATAATATTACATTTAAAGGATGCGGTGCAGCATGGGTCCCAGAACGTGGTAGTGCGAACAGTTGATACTGATGTAATAGTACTATGTATAGCTTTTTACGCACAATTTAAATCTCTTGGTCTCCAGAATTTATGGGTTCTTTTTGGTACAGGTGCAAAGAGACGATATTTAGCAGCACACCTTATGGCACACTTGGCCTAAAAAATCATATTTTAGATGCTCTTGGCGACAAGGCTAGCGCTCTTCTTGGGTTTCATGCTTTTACAGGATGTGACACGGTGTCTGTATTTTCTTACAAAGGAAAAAAGTCTGCCTGGAAAACATGGAATTCGCAGAGCGATACGGCAACCAAAGCTTTTCAAGCGATTTCAAGCCCATCCCCATTCCGGACGATGTCGTCTAAGTTCTTGCTAGCTTCACTGTTCAGATGTACAATCCACTTAGCACTGCAACCAACACTGACACCACAAGAAAAAAATTATTTTGTTCTCAAAACAAGCCAATTCATTTGATACCTCCGACTTCTGCAGCACTGTATCAACATATCCTAAGGGCTGCTTACCAAGCTGGTCAAATCTGGGGTTGTTCTTACCATATGGATGACGTAACGCCATCACCTAAGGTATGGAGCTGGGATGAAAAGAATTCAAAGTAGACTTCTCTATGGTCTGCTCTTACAAATGTATGGCAGACATGCCAAGAGCTAGCTAAATGCTCCTGTAAAACTGGATGTAGCAGTAGTCGGTGTAAATGCAAAAGAAGTGGTCTTCCATGTACACTGCAATGCAATGTAATTCAAAAGTTGATATTTTTAAATATTTTTATATTTTTCCTGATATAGACTAACAAAAGGTTTAGACTTATTCTTTTTTGTAGACTTATTCTTTTTAATATTTTATTTTAGTTTAGAAGATTCCGAAGACTAAGGAATGGTATCCGGCGCCATTTTGTAAAAAATCACGTTATTTTATTTGTTTTTTCTTAAAAACGCTGTGGTTTTAATAAATTATAAAAGTTAAAATTGCTATTCTATTAATTTCAACCCCGTTAGTCTCATAAGAATTAAGTTAAGCTGCGCCATTTTGAAAAATTCCGCCATTTTGAATCTGCCTCCACTCCTGATAAGGTGCTGCGGGCCAAATGAACCTACTATATGTAAGTAAACTTTTTGCCAAGCGGTTTTATTCTATCACGATTTGAAACTTTTTTTGGTCTACCGCTACGACTAATATTCGAATGATAATTATGACTTTATGATTCAGAGGTAAATTTTATTATCTGTCATTATTTGCATGTCATCTGTCGAAATCTTCTCTGACTAGTTGGACAGACTATATAAATAAATTTTACAGATTATGTTAATAATATAATTAAATTATTAATAGTATAGTAATACATCCCTGGTTCCTGGTTCAATAAATTCTAATAACCTAAATTCGTTATAATACAGATAATTATATATGAATTTGGTAAACTATACATATGTAATTCATCTACCAGGATTAATTTGAAACTAAATTACATTTACTAGAATTTCGTTTTTCCAATATTATAATTGAAAGCTCTGGAGTAATAATATATTATTTCCAGTAACACCAATTACTACATCGTGTAATGTTTTATAAATTATTTCCGTAGTAAATTGCGTAACAAATTATAATTTACCCAACCCTGCCATCAAAAGATATTGACTTTATACGGAATTTTACCACCCCTGACCCCCACTCCCTCCTCCCACCTAAAACCGTAAAAATTTTGTTAAGGTCTTTCTTCCGATGATTAAGTTTAGGCGAAATGTTAGAGCCGGCGTCTTTAAGGGTAGTTAAAAGCGTAGTTTACGAGTGAGGAACAATGTTTAATGTCTTCCTTTCCTTAATATTAAATCTAAAATGTGGATTCTTTACTAATAATAAAAGCTCGCATTTTTATGCGACGTTTTGTAGACCAAACTAATAAATTTTTGACTACCAGACTTCATACCTAGAGAATATTACAAAGTAGCAATTTAATAAGGTAATACGAACAGCAAAATATAAACATATTAAAATTCTGGTTAATAAATGTAAATTTAGTGCAAAATATCTGATGATCCAGATATGTCTTGATTTGGTACAAGAAAAATATATATAAACAAACAAAAACTCCAAAACCTTAATTTGTAAATACTTAACAACTGCGATGTTTTCAAATTGAATTTTGATAATTATAATATCGACCCTAGAAACACATCAAAGACTTTTAATTTAAAACTTTTTATTTAAAAAACATAAAAACAAGAATCAAGCTTCTAACTATCGCCCAATTGCACTCCTTCCTACGCTATCTAAGATCATAGCAAGGTTGGTTAAAAGAAGGTTGATGGTATCTTTTCTGTTTAAGTACAAATTACTTACTGAACATCAATTTGGATTTCTAAGCAACAAGTCCACAAATGACGCTATGTTTTCCCTCCCTAATAAAGTTTACTCCAGCCTAAATAACCATCATTCTACAGCAACAATTTTCTCTGATTTTTCTAAGGAGTTCGACTATGTAAATCATAAGATCCTAATTAATAAACTGCAGCGCTATGGGTTCAGAGGAACATCTCTCGAATGGCTTAAGTCGTATCTGAGCAACAGAAGTCAACTTGTGAGGGTGGATACCACATTGTCTTCTAGCAAGCCAATAGAATGTGGAGTATCTCAAGGCTCAGTACTAGACCCTATTTTGTTTCTTCTTTTTATTAACGACATTTACACTAAGACAGGCGACACTAGCCTCACTTGGAGCAACAAGGACGTCACGGCACTTCATAGGATAATATCAAATAACTTAATAACCATTAAATATTGGTGCGATTCGAACCTCCTGAGTCTCAACATTTCTAAAACTAAAGCTTTGTCGTATAAAAACTCGCTGCAACCTTTTGTACTTAACAACACCACCAACCACCATTGACGTTGTAAAATCTGTAAAATTCTTAGGGCTTGTTGTAGACAATTCTCTAAAATGGGACATGCATATCGACACAATGTCGAAAAAAATAAGCTCTGCATGTTTTGCATTAAGATCAGTTTCTAAGTAGCTTAACTTGTCAGTGGCTAGAACTGTTTATTATGCACTTTTTGAGTCGCACCTCAGATATCCCCTTCCATTCTGGAATACGTATTGTGCGACTCAATTTGACCGCATTTTCAAGCTCCAGAAGAGAGCTGTTCGATATTCACTGGGACCTAACATAAAGTTTTGTAGTGTCGGTTTTCCAGTGCAAGACAGTAGCACACTAGGCTTCTCTATGGTTTCTTCTTCCTTTCCGTATTCTCCGTAGTAGTAGTAGTTGGCAGTGGCGGACTAAGCCTGTCGGGGGCCCGGGGCGGCGAAGCTAAATGTGGCCCCCGGTCTGTTTAGATAATGATGATCTTCTAATGCACATTTTGTAATAATTGAATGACGTATGTATAATGCTTGACAAAATTCAAGTATTTATACACGGTGTCCCAAGATGAGCCTGCGTTAGAAGTTTCTAGAGAACTACAATATCTATACTATGCTTTTTTTCTCAGGTAAGATTTCGACAGACGATGACAGAAGAAAAGCAGATGACGTTCCATACCAATCTATTTATTTTAGTAAAAAAAGTTTCTAATAATTTTTAAGTTAACTATGGATGGGTTTAAATATAAATCCGTCATGCGTCGTCTCTTTTTGTGTTTAACCAGTTTTATTGGTTTATTTCAAAAATGACAGATCGTATTTCAATTTTAGTGGTTTGACGGAACGATGAACGACAAACGGACGCCGATGTGTATGAACTCGCCTTTAGATTTTTGACGCTTGTCAAAGTCTTGCCAAATTAAAGGTTATAATTTTGTGTCAACTTTTGTCAAATACCCTGCGTTTTGGAAAATGATGCATTTTGATTCGTGTTATTAAGTGTGTTTTGTGTCTTTTGAAGTCAAGTGGAGGAAAAATCGAGTGAAAATTAACTGTAGACCCAGAACACAGTTTATGGTTAATACTCGCTGCCCAGGCAGAAAGTCTTATACACCATCAATAAAGTTTGTATACCATTTCGTCGTAGTTAAGTGCATCTCGTATATGGTAGAAGGATCATACTAAACACATACTACAAACTGGAGTAGCTGTAAAATATCGACATCACAGGATAGGTAAATAATGAATTTTAGTACTGCAGAAAAATAATGTCAAAATGTAATGGTTTAAAAAAATTAAGATTAAAGTTAATTAATCAACCTTTAAGGTATAAAATTTAGTAAGTGTTATTATTAATAAAATAGTTTTTTTTATTTATGTTGTTTTATTTATTCCTGTGGAATATTACAAATTTGTATTTGTACATAAGTTATATTGATAAATATAAGCTTGGAAGTAAGAAATAGTTCTTTTTTATATTTTTTTGGTATGTGGTGTCTTGTTCTTGTTTGTTTTGTATTAACACACCATTTTTTGTTAAATAAAATGACTCGATTTCATTTTTTCAATTTTATACAGTTTTTTCACAATATTTTGAAGTAATCACTTGTCAGTCAAATTTTGAATATATTAATTTCCTGCTACGTGTTCCAGTTGTACCAACTTATTTCTTTGTAAAATAAAATAAACTACTTTGAAAATAAAACGACAGACACATCTATCACTGTCACGGATCTTCTCGTTGGACAGACTATAGATACGAGATTTTGTGCATATCATTGTTTCACAATGATATATATCGATTAAAAATATTTTCAATATGGCGGAACTTTCGGAAGTACCGGAAGTTGACAGCAACTTTCTTATTTCAAATGGGTGATCCCATTTTTTATTACATACTTAAATTCTCTGTAAAATTTTATAAATTTTGATATTAAACACTCTATACCTAACGTTAACCGTTTTTGAGAAAAAAAAATTCTAATTTTTGGAGGAAAAAACTGTCAAAAATATGTATATAGCCGAAACGTCAAAATTAGTGATTGCCACAACCACTGTACCATAACTTTGAATAAGAAGACTAAGGAAGGAGCATATCAAAAATCTTAGGTACACCGCGATGGGCCTCAAATATGACCGACTTAAATTCCGGTTTATCAGTGTCGTTCTAATTTTATTTAAAAAATGTAAAACTATGATGTAGGGTAGACGTGGGGTAGACTCAATAATTTGTTGTTTTATTTTACGTTGTGAATAAATGTTGGTAGTTATTAAAATTGTTATAAAAATATATAATTCTAATAAAGATAGATAAGTTATAATAAGTATTTATTAACACAAACATCCGATACGCTACTGAAGCAGGTAAGTCAAATTAACGTATCTAAATTCTTTGACATCTAATCTTTGACAAGTAATAAATAAACGCTAAAATGCAAGAAAAATATATAATTTAGTTAATTTAAGTGAATTTACTCGGTTTACTACACGTATGTATATTATATAGTCACTTACTAGCGAAAAGTTGTTCCATTATTTCACTCAATTTTTGCCGAGATCTACCGCACGCTACACAACCAACTATTTTAGAGTCTTTTTCGATAAATCGCGATAGTGTCACTGTTAATTTAAGTTCTGCCACAATTTCCATCTAGATTTACTACCTTTATACAACTATCAGTAGTAGAATAAATAATAAATAACATAAAATAAGCTCCACAAAGACTGTCAAATCCACAAAATTTCAAATCAAATTCAAATGTGTCAAATGAATCGTCAAACAGAACTGTCAAGGATCCCCACCCTAGAGAGCTTTTATGGTGCCTTTTCCGCCCACCATGCATTAATACATGGATAGCATTATGCTCCTTCCTTAGTCTTCTTATTCAAAGTACCATAAAGAGAAGACATGTGGCTATCTGTGTCAAAAAATAAATTGTCAGTTGTCATGGAATTGAGCGATTAAAAAATTATCATAAATTATTTATTTTCAAATGAAAATCCACTTTTTTATTTCACTGGTGAAAAGGCTTTTGTTACTTTCGTTTTTAAAATTTGTTACTTTTTGACTATATGTACATGTATAGTAGTTATAATATAGGAAATTCAAATAATTAATTTTCTGATGGAAATAAATTGTCTGACTGTTTGACACTTAATGTCAAAGGAAGCTAGATAAAATCAAGAAAAATATACGTTTTCAAACTAAATCTTAAATATCTTAAAAACGATTTATTTTAGGTATAGGAAT
Organism: Sitophilus oryzae; assembly: GCF_002938485.1. Lineage (NCBI taxonomy): Eukaryota > Metazoa > Arthropoda > Insecta > Coleoptera > Curculionidae > Sitophilus > Sitophilus oryzae. The sequence goes on along the minus strand of NW_022147432.1, from coordinate 638,786 downwards.
ATGTCTAGTTAAAACGTAACAAATTGGAAAACCTTTTCACTAGTGAAATAAAAAAAAATGGGTTTCCATTTGAAACAAAAATATTTATGGTAATTTTTTAATCGTTCAATTCCATGACAGCTACGGCCATTATTATATGACATTTGAACAATTTAATTTTGAAATAGAAAGCCACATGTCTTTTCTTTATGTCACAGGGGCTGTGATAATCACTAAATTTGACTTATAGGCTGTACACATTTTTTTGACAAGTATTTTTTTTCGTCCAAAAATTTTAAATATTTTTTTCTGAAAAATGCTTCCAGGGAACTACCGCGACAAAATATAACTTTGTAAGTCCTCCAAGATCCGAAGGGCCCCTTCGCTATCTCAGGCCCGTAGCCCCCTTTATACTAAAGACTTCACTGCTCATCATCAGTAATGAAGCTAGAATACAAGTTATGCTGTGCATTGGTTGTAATTTAAAATGTTTATTAAGTAAAAATAAATAATGAAACCATTGAAAAATAACTTAAAAGCTAAAATAAAAAAATAATAATTATTCGATATTTTAAACAAAGAAAATTACCCCTTGATTTAATTTCCTAAATACAAAATGCCATTGACAATTACTGGGGCCTGATAATTGATAATTAAGTAAATATCTGCTTCCATTTATACTGTTTATAGTTGGCGTATACGTATGGTTTGCATACTCCACCTACAAACTGTTTTATAACTACTGAATAAAAAATTACTTATTAAGATTCGGAGGCCCCCTAAAAGACGGGGCCCGGGGCGGACCCCCCCTTCCGCCCCCCCCCCCCCTTAGTCCGCCATTGGTAGTTGGAACTCTTCCATCTCAGCTACCCCTACTATTGTGCATATTTTGTGCTCTAGTAGTTGTTTTGTTATTTTGCTATCTACCAGTCACGGTGTTTAGATTACGGTGTTGCCACGTCCTCCTTGTCACTCTCAGGAGTATCAAGAAACATAACCAATTTAAGTTAAACCGATTCCTTCAAAAATTAACGCCAAAATATGCATTGACGTATTCAAGAAGTCATCCTTATTTTTAGATAGGAATTACTATTGTAACATTTTAAAAATATATTGCGCAGATTATACCATACTACCGAAAAGAAAAACGGCGTCGAAGACCGCTGAGGAATGACGGGAATCGATGACAATTTTGGCGAGCCCTAGAAGACATTACCTGGCCCCTCCTCTACTTTATCTTTAATGGCTGTTACTGCCAGTTGGCCTTAAGAACGTTGTAATTTATTTTTACACTGAGTAAAATTGATATTTAATTGGTGTTTTAGTGTCAGTTTTAATAATTTATGAATCGTATTTATCTATTTTATCCTAAAACAAGTGAAGCAATAACAATTTTACACTTTATATATACCGAGTGCATCTCAAAAGTGGCTCACCCCTATAACTTTTTAATTTTTTCAGATAAAAAAACGAGATTTGGTATTTTAGTATATTATGACATAAATTAGGATTGACTGACGTATTCATTTGTTTTCGATCACTTCCTGTTTCACCGGAAATAAGTACAACTTTTGATTTTTAAATGGTACACTCGGTATTTTTTTACTTTATTCGATAGAAAATGACACTCTGAATAGAATGACATATCATGTGTCAACTTCTGAAATTTTCGCATATGGTTTATTTGAAATTATAGCATGCGGTTTGGTTTGGTTTGGTTTGGTTTGGTTCACAATTTGACTCGAAATACTAAGTGTGTGGTAACAAATTATTCGTTAAAAAAATGTTTTTTCCAAATATGCTAATGAGCCACCTTCGTTTCATTTGAAAAAATTGAGATATGATTAAAAATAAGATTTGGGCATCTTTTAACCGGCCAGGGCAAGACACTAAAAACATTAAAAGATCAAATCTATTTTTCCAGGGCTCTTTGATTAAAAATTAGTGTTTTAACACATCCATGGCAATCTAGATTGAAATTTAAAATACAATTTGTTTTTGAGCGAATATTTCAAAAGTTGACATATGATATGCCAGTCTATTCAGAGTGTTATTTTCTAGTAAAACAATACCGAGGGTGCCATTTAAAAATCAAAAGTTGTAGTCATTTCCGGTGAAACAGGAAGTGGCCGAAAACAATTGAATACGTCAATCAATCCTAATTTATGTCATAAATTAGGACATACCATCATTACTGACATACCAAATCTCGTTTTTTTTTTATCTGAAAAAATAAAAAAGTTATAGGTAGGGGTGAGCCACTTTTGAGACGCACCTGGTATATTTTTTTTAATGCGCAAATGTCGATGCAACTACCGACTGGAAATATTCATAAGCCTCTATAATTATAATTACTATTTCAATTAGAAATAATTACAAATTCGCATATTTAACTCGTTATTGTTATTATTTTTGTTAATATCTTTTAATGGGAAAAGTTTCAACACATTGGAACCGAATTAGTTATTAATTTGAACATTACACAATAAAATTAAGTAATTAATTAAAACAATCCAAATTTGAACTGTAAAATGTTTTGCCGTATGCAAAACTGGCGAATGTTATTAAATGTTAATTAAATTGTTCAAGCCAAAGCAAATATTTCTGATTTCGTTTCAAGGGATCAGTTTATAATAAAAGCTTATTGTAACAATCGCATTAATATTATGAAGTATAAATATTTGATTAAACACAATTTTCCTATAGCCCTTTTGAAATAATTTCGAATTCTGTTTGTATTAAATTTACAAAAAAATAATGCGAATAAAATTATTTTTTATATTCCATTTATATTAAGAAAATTTAAATTCATTTATTTTTGCTTTTTTTGCTTAATCATTTTTAGTGCTAGTAATCTATAGACATAGTATAAGGAAACTAGTAGATATACTCCTTGTCAAATTCTTTGTTCTTTTTCTGCCACTTTATATGACCTTGTTTTCGCGTCACGTGACCACTGACGTAGCTGTATAGTCGTGGCACTCGCCATAGTTTCACAGAGATGTATTTAGGAAAATATGAGTTTACAATAAAATAAAATAAAAAAAAATTGATCATCGAGTAAAAATTTGCTTGAAAACAGAATATTTTCACATTTCGTGTAAGTAACAATTCTTCTGTATCTGAAAATCTTCTGATGGTAAGAAATGCGGAAAAAATATATAATGACATTTTTATATTATTATCTACTTCAAAGATTGTCTACAACTTTTTTTTTAACTTAAAACAAGTTTAATTTTAACATTAATGTGTTTGTTTTGTAGTAATATATTGGTTAGGTGATAATCATATAATCATTGGATAACTATTAATCATTGTACTAAATAACATATTTAAACTTCAATAATACCTAATAAACATTACAGAAATTTCAAAAGAGAAAAGAAGCAAGAACAATGAGAAATAGCATCACTACTTTCTCACGTAATAAAAGAATAATTTTTTAGTTATTGTTACCGAGTCCCGAGGGTACCGAAAGAACCGGGAATTAATAATTTCGAGTCCCGGTTCTTTGATATCTCAAAAGAACCGGGAATTTCCGGTTCTGAACTCTAGTTGCCATATTATCAAGAAATTATTTTACTTAACTAAAAACACTAAAAAAAATCCAGATTTTTTTTCAAAAAAAAATTGCGCAGAAAAATCCTTGTATTTCTGGGGTCAAAATATACTACCCATAGAAATATTTGCACTTTTTTAAAACTCACCCTGTATAGGGCGATTCACCGTTATGGTACGTTAAAGCGTTTCCGCAATCGGAGCTGTTTTTTTGAACCGGAAATTTCGGTACCATGCCTCTAAAGGAACCGGGATTTCCATTTTTTTTCGGTACTAGCAAAGTTCAATGGTTGTCAAAAGTAAAATCGATAAAAAATTGAGGTTTAAATTAAAATAATATCAAATTATTAAGTAGTAATCAGTCATGAGAAAATTAACCTGAACACAAACATGATCATAAGTGACTCAAAAAAAACTCAAAGCACAATTTTTTGAATTATTACTATCTACAACCAATAGCAGCACACAGTAAGGTACTCATTTTTTGTCAATCCGGTTCTGTGCTGGGACGTAACGCTCGAACCTCGCAGGCACAAAACACATACACAAGAAAAAGTGCGAGCGCCTTGCTAAATATTGGAAAGTGAAATTGACGTTTAAATTTGACACTGTTGACAAGTCTACTGCTACTAGCGCCCCCAATGTCGCTTGTAGGAACTACGGACTAGATTATCACGCATGGCGGGAAGTTTAAAAAAATAAAAAAAATTAATTCTTCATTTATTTTTAATTATGACATACATAAAAACACAAAAAATACACCATTTTTTAAAAATATGTTTAATATCAATATCAAATATACAACAGAAATTAATTTCACCACAATAAATTAATATAATTAAAAGAATAATGTTACAAGTAGATCAAGAGACAAAATTAATTATAACAAAACTGAAAAAATGGCGTCATAGATGGCTTAGAAATGAAGATATATATCATAATTTTGAAAGTAAAATTATATGGGAAATGTCATCGATCATCATTTTTAAGCCAACTGGACGATTATTTCAAACATACAAGCTGAGTTCGTTCATAGTGCTCTGAGAAATCTAGATAAACAAAGAATAATAAATTAAAAGTATTCCAGGGGAAAAGAGAGGAAAAGCCTGTACCGTCTCTGATATCTGTCAGGGTATTGTTGAAAGTGTCATCCACGGGGGTGTCACTTGTATGGGAAAACAGGCAACAGTCAAATTTAAACGTGCCAGGACCAACGACAAAGAAAGCAACATCTGCCAGGCATTGGCTTTCTTTGTCACTCACATTGCTTAAATCATGATACCGCGGCCATTTTGTCAACAAAGAAGCTGGCCGGGCTGTCCTGGCAAGTGACTTAAAACAATTTTGCTTTTTTACAATATTAAATTACCGTTTGGATGTATTTAATGCGATTATTCAGTTAACTGGTAAGTCAGAAATTACACACAAATACTTTATTTGTAAATACAACTAAGATGTAAACGTATTTTTGTATTTTTAGATTTCAACTTTTGCAAAGACCCGCCGATAGAACTTGCCTGGCAGCGTACCTGTTTAACTAAACGTATTATTTCCCTGATAATAATATCAAAACACGTAAGTACCTCTATAATTTATAATGAAAAAATGATTTTGATTATGTTTTACATTATTTAAATACTTTCTAACCTCAAATAATAGTAAGATCCTTGTTTATATCGCACAGCCCGTTCAAAACTGTATTGTCTTCAAAAAATGTCAAAACAAACAATTATTACAAAAACAATGTCCTTTTAATCTGATTTATACCTCAGAAGGATGCCAGTAAAATTTTATTAAATCAACATTATATTATTTGGCCATTAATATGCAAAAAGGAGCATATTACCTTAACTTAAATTTTCTTTTACTTCTCCTGACAATGTTCTCTATATTCTCTATTTTGAGTTAGTAAACTTTTGAACGGGATGTGCGATATATAAAATACATAATATATCCAAGGGTATGATCTGATAAAAGTATTTTTTCATGCATTTTTTGGTTGTTTATGCACGTTGGCTTGGTTTATGTTTTATTCAGCTTATATTTATTTGGTATAACAGTTTTTTTTTGCCTTTGGAATGGCATGCATTGAGGCTAGATAGTGTTTCATTAGATCATTAAAGGAATTTAAATTAGCATATATTTTTTGTGATATTAGTGTGTTATCATGATACAGGTAGTTGTATCGTAGTGCCTTATGCATGTTATTTACCTATTATATACTTATTATCAGTAATAGATGATAACATACTACTAAAATGTCTTTTTAATAGTATGTTTTTATCTTTCGAATTCACTAGTTATTTGCAAAATGTATTTTGAACTAATTTAAGTTATTAATTGATCGTCTTTCTTTTTCAGGTTCCGGGATATTCTTTTTCATTGTTAAAAAAATATATCTATTTCAATATTATTGTAATATAAATCGCAGCTCTAAAAAATAAATGATATTGTTTACTATAATAATGTGTAATTTATTTACTACGAATTTTCTCTGAAAATAATAAGTCTTTAATAATATCATTGATTTGCTGTGTAAAGTTAATAGACATATTTTTTAATACATTAAATTATATTAAAGTAATAAAAAATATGTTTATTAACTTTAAACAGTAAGTCAGTGATACTTATAAAAATATTTTTTTTTTAAATTTCCCCTTTTTTAAGCCCCGCCCCTCCAATTCCCCTCAATTTAGCTAGTACTGCCAGGCGACACCAGGTGGCGTCTGTTTCCATTTTTTAACATGAAGTTAGCATTTCTTTAATGTACCTATTCTCTGGTGTCATCTTTTTGCTCGAAGTTTTCAGGTCGATCAAAAAGATGACATTTACAACAATACTTTGCCGTAACTTTCACAAATATCAGAGATAGTACAGGTATTGCCTCTCTTTTCCTCTGGGATGCTTTATATCTGTTGTTCTTTGTTTATCTATATTTCTCAGAGCATAATGCCGAACACGACTACAGTATATAATAATTTCAATATCTTAAGTGGAAAGAAAAAAGATCACCTTTCTGTTTTGTACTATGGTCCCTTTCTTCCGATGGCTCATCTCGTTGATATTTAGGAAGGTATCCATAAAATATATATTTTACTATCGGTCCTGGGATGAAAAAATATAAAATTCAATTTGATTTGATGATCCTTTTCTGTCACCTAAATCAGAAGAATGACAATAATGAGCATGTTAAGATGAAAAAAAAATATTTATCAACACTTTTACCAACACGTTAGTCCAAGGAGTTTTATCAAAAACCTATATTTGCCTAAATTATTTATGTATCAAATTTGCAAAACAAACTGCAGCGTGTAAACAAAAGAAATAAAATGGCGACAAGTCAACGTCAACGACCCGACAAGAAGAAAAGTGGTGTTCGAATAACAAATTATGGGTCACCAAAAATTGTTTTTGTCTCCTTTCAACGCACACTTTAGAAAGAAAAAGAGATGAACTGTAATACTGAAAGAACGTCAAGGTTTTATCTGTCACTCTTGTCAATAATTTATCGGTAAGGAAGATTCCTAGAAAATCGCTTGTAGTTAAGTTTTGAACCATTGCCAGTTCTCCCATAAGAAGTGTCATCCACCTGCTCGCAGGTCGACGGACGGAACTCAACTGAAACGCTCTGCAATCTGCGGATATTCGACAGATTGTAAAAACTGGCAGAAAATATTTGGGAGAGTGCAACTACCATTTCCCTTCTACTATGCTATAGACCTACATTTTCAAAGGGACTGTATTTCCAATATACAAAACCAATAAAGTGACTAGGAAAAAAACTACACAGGGTGCAACGTCAGCGGTGAACATTGATCGATGCGACACGAGACCACGAAACCCGTTTTATGAGAAAATTCTCCAACGTAATTTCTCAAAATTAAAGAGGAAAAAGAAAAATTCGGACCGGCGAGCACGGATTTATGGAGATCGTAAAGACAACGGAGTGGATTACATCTAAAACGATCGGTTCAGAGATAACCGTTCGTGCTTTTTACGAGGCCACGGAGGAGATAATATGGAAAGACCGATGGTCATTCCGAAATTCGGTTTTTATCGGCTTGTTAAAGACGGTGTGTGGTTCGGCTTATTGCCTTTTTAAAATTACCTAGAGATGTAAAGGAAAGAGGTCCATGTTATTTTTATGGGCTAACTTTTGATGTTGATACACCTTTTTATAGCAACTTTAGAATTATCTTACAAGTTTATTGTTAAACAAATAAATTCATTTTCCGTAAGTCGTAATAAGATTTTTAAAAATGGTTCAATAAGGTGTGCTATTCCAAGTGGTACAAAGAAATAATTATACTTTTTTGGACAAATTTTTGGTGATGAATGAAGAACAAAACAGAATTAACCATACAATTTGACTTTTAGCCGCTTACCTCGTTTTAAAGAGTGGAATACTCGAAAATGTATATGCAATAATATCCAATCGTTTCTTCTACTGGTAACTGAATTATAACAAAGTGTACAAACTTGGAAGGACATTGTCTTAAAATTTGAATTAGAGTAAAATTATGTGAATCTTGGAAACTGACTGCAAAAATACTTACTTACTGTCATTACTCACTGACAAGTATTTGACCGCCATCAGAAGATGGTTACGCTATAGGCGTTTTCTCTCATGAGCTTTTTATAACAATTTTAATAGGTAATAGCATTTCTGTTGATGGTCCTCACGTGTTTAGCGAAACGCGTGTCTAGTGTTAAATTAGAGTGTTTTGGTGTATAGTGCTAATAGGATTGATTGATGTATTCAATTGTTTTCATTCACTTCCTGTTTCACCAGAAATGACTACAACTTTTGATTCTTAAATGGCACCCTATAGAAATTTTAAAACATTTTCCGATGCACGTCATCAACTTTGAGTAACAACGATGGCGACAGCGCTGCCAGATTGTGATGGATTTATAAGATGAATCTTAATTTAAAAGTGACAAACAATATATTTAGTATATAATTTTTATATAATTTTTTGTCAGCAGCTACTCGTTACAAATTGAAATAAGTAGAAATAACTTGAAAGTGGTATAATATGCTTACCAATCAATCTTACATCTTTGACTGCATTGAAGGGTAATAAAGGACCTTTATTGTCACGTTCGCGCTCAAAATATTTTATCAGGGAAGCTAAAAACGCTTTGCTTCGACTGTTTGAAGGCTTCGGCACATTTTCAATCCACAATTTCAAAAAATGCAATAAAAAATTTCGAAAATTTAGTTCTTAAAAGAACTGTTTGTGCTTAGAAGTACAATTTAAGAAAAAAAACTATGAAAAACGGCAAAAAACGAGAATTACTCCCAAAAATTCAACAACACGATATTATACAAAATAATGACTGACACTAGGATAATTGTCAAATAATACACGACAACATTGCTGAATATGGCGCAATGTGACCAACAAGGCGATAATAAAAATCGGTTTAAACTAATTTTTGCAGCTTTAATCTAAATAAAACATCTGTTACAATCATATGCTCTATAAAGTATAATGAAGAGCTGCTTGGTAACTTACATAAGTAAACAAATTTAAACATTTTTGCTAAAATTTCATTTACTCAGGTTTATAGGTCAATAAAGTCTTTAGTGTCAATGTCGATGTGATTGATGACGTGCATCGGAAAATGTTTTAAAATTTCTATAGGTATTTTTTTACTTTAATTGATAGAAAATGACACTCAGAATACAATGAGATATCATATGTCAACTTTTTTGTTTAACATTTTCGTGTATTTTAAATTTCAATCTAGAGCTGTGTTAAAAACACTAATTTTTATTCACGAAGCCTTGAAAAAATTGATTTGATGGTCTAATGTCTTTCGTGTCTTGTGCTGACCGGTTAAAAGAATCCCAAATCGTATCTTTAATCATATCTCAATTTTTTCCAATGGAACGAGGATGGCTCATTAGCATATTTGAAAAAGGCATTTTTTTACAAATAATTTGGTACCACATACCTGGTATTTCGAGTCAAATTGTCGGTACATTTATGGCCATGGCACTTTAAATTAAAATCTAAAATGCTATTTTATTAATTGAAAATGTCAAAATTTGACATATGCTATGTCATTCTACTCAGAGTGTCATTTTCTGTTAAATGAAGTAGAAAAATACCAAGGGTGTCATTAGAAAATCAAAATAAAATCAAAAGTTGCAGTCATTTGAACCGGTGAAACAGGAAGTGACCGAAAAGAATTGAATACCGTCAATCAATCCTAATTTATTCCATATACTAACATACAAAATCTCGCTTTTTATCTAAAAAAATAAAAAATTATATAGGGGAGTCACTATTGAGGCGCACCTAGTATATATATCTTGGAGTCATTAAAAACCAGGTATACTGTATTATTGGTATTGGAATAGGAATTCTCTAACGGTCAAGACAGTCGAAAAAATCTCTCAGAACTCCGATAAAGATCAAAGATTTTCCTTGATTTAAGTAAAGAACAATCCTTGGATTATCACGGGGTTTTTAACAAGACACTGTCTCCTCAACGAACACCTCAGTAGAATGAAGCTAAAAAACAACGACGACTTCAGATTCTGTGGGGAAAATGGGGAAACACAGAGCACCTCATCATTGAGCGTGCCGAGAAAACAACCATTTATGCCATAAAGTTTGGTACAACTAATATCGAGGTCGAAGATGGAGAATTAACCTTTGTGAAACCGTCTCAGATATCTACTGGCTTTTTTCCAAACCCTGAGAGTATATGGTGAGTTTTAAGTCGTTATAACTTAAGAAAGGGGGACAGCAACCAAACCCCCCTCCCATACATTCGACATTTTACATGATTGACGTATTGAATATACAGGGTGTTCCGAACTGTATTATTGACATGAGAAATACGATTTTGCTGTCAACATGACTCCTACTAGTAGAGGGCGCCACCTACATATTTTTTAACTAGTTTGAAAAGTAATAACTTTTCGTCCGTACCTGTATAAAACTACTGAATAAAAAACATACATTTACGACGTTTTTTACGTAAAAAAGGTCTCTTAGTAAAAATCGCTACGAGTAATGGTTTTCGAGATATTTGGAATCTAAATTATCAATACCTGTTATCATTGACACAAATCAAGCATATTGACTAAATAATTATTAGACTGAAATCATAAATTTGAAATGTTTTGTGGTAAAAGTTCAACAGAAACTGTTTTATCATTATTTTTTTGCAAAAAAAGTTATGATTAATTTAAAAAAATAAAAATTTCCCAAATTTATTATTTCAGTAAAATAACTATCTACTCAATGTATTTATTTTTCGTCAATAATGACATATTCACTATTTCCATTCTAAATATCTTGAGAGCGATTGCTCGTAGCGATTTTAATAAAGATTTTATTTTTTAAGTAAGTCACAGAGATGTATATTTTTCCCTCGGTAGTTTTATACAGGTACGGACAAAAAGTTATTACGCTTCAAAACAGTTAATACACATGCAAAACCTCTGGCGAGTGGTAGGGGACTCAAAAACTCACAATCTTTTAGGATGTTTATTTCAAAATTCAATTTCATTCAAAATTGGGGCGACATGTTTCGGGATTCATTTAATTCCCATCTTCAGGCCCAGAAAGCTAAAATAATCAAATTACAATCAGAATAGTTAAATAATTCTAATACAATCATACAGAGCTCAGGTTATAAAATACAATCACAAACAAATTCAAAAGGTAATTTTTTTTTAAAAAAGGTTAAAAATTAGCTTAGTTGGAAATTAAAACGACTAAATTACAATCAGAAAAGGCAATAATACTCAATTTAAGTTCAACAAGAGGCGTAACTAAAAAAAATTCTCAGAAAAGGTTGGACAAATCATGTTGTGAAAGTAAGATTTCGAATTTGCCAGAAAGCACTCTGAATCACCTAACAACTTTAATAAACATGTCGTTCCAAAATGGTATTTTTCCAGAATATCTTAAGACGGCAATAATCATTCCTCTGCATAAAGGAGGAGACAAAGATGTAGCTTCTAACTATCGCCCAATTGCACTCCTTCCAACGCTATCTAAGATCATAGAAAGGTTGGTTAAAAGAAGGCTGGTATCTTTTCTGTTTAAGTACAAAATACTTACTGAATATCAATTTGGATTTCTAAGCAACAAGTCCACAAATGACGCTATGTTTTCCCTCCTTAATAAAGTTTACTCCAGCCTAAACAACCATCATTCTACAGCAACAATTTTCTGTGATTTTTCTAAGGCGTTCGATTGTGTAAATCACCAAGATCCTAATTAATAAACTGCAGCACTATAGGTTCAGGGGATCATCTCTCGAATGGCTTCAGTCGTATCTGAGCAACAGAACACGTTGTCTTCTAGCAAGCCAATAGAATGTGGAGTACCACAAGGCTCAGTACTAGGCCTTATTTTGTTTCTTATTTTTATTAACGACATTGCTAACATAAATATCAGTGGCAAAATATGTCTTTTTGCGGACGACACTAGCTTCACTTGGAGCAACAAAAACGTCACCGCACTTCATAGGATTATATCAAATGACTTAATCACCATTAAATCTTGGTGCGATTCGAACCTCCTAAGTCTCAACATTTCTAAAACTAAAGCTTTGTCGTATAAAAATTCGTTGCAGCCTTTTGTACTTAACAACACCACCAATGACGTCGTAAAATCTGTAAAATTCTTAGGGCTTGTTGTGGACAATTCTCTGAAATGGGACATACATATCGAAGCTTTGTCGAAAAAATTGAGCTCTGCCTGTTTTGCACTAAGGTCTGTTTCTAAGGAGCTTAACTTGTCAGAGTGGCTAGAACTGTTTATTATGCACTTTTTGAGTCGCACCTCAGGTATGCCCTTCCATTCTGGGGTACGTGTTGCGTGACTCAATTTGACCGCATTTTCAAGCTCCAGAAGAGAGCTGTTCGATATTCAGTGGGACTGAACAGCAGAACTCATTGCCGGGACTTTTTTAAAGAATTAAAAATATTGACTCTTCCTTCCTTATTTATATTTGTATCCGTCTGCCTAATACGTAAACATGTATCAGCTTCTCAAGAAAGAACATCTCACACTTATCCACTCAGGAACGCGGAGCAAGATCTTTATCTACCTACACCACGCTCACAGTTAGTTAAAAGTTCAATATTATACAACTCGAAAAAAATGCACAATCACCTGCCATTTGAAATCAAATCCATAACATAATTTTTTTCATTTCGCAAAGCATTGAACTCTTATTTACTAGCCAAGGCTTTCTACGCCGTAAATGAATTATATTTTGAAAATCGAATTCGATCTTGTAAACACTGGTCTAATGTTTGCTATTGCTATATTTACTAATGACATCGAAATAAATTTATTTAGAGGTCATTGATATTTTACTATAAACTAACTAAATATTTTTGAATATTATTTTTATTTTTTTGTTCTTGGACATTGTAAACATTTATAAATGTTAATTTTAAACAGTAAGACTGACAATATTATTTGTATAATGTTTTGTATTATCTTTTGCTTGTTTGTTTGTGTATCTTGTTTTTTTACTTTGTTTGTTAGTTTACCTTTGTCTACAAATTGAAAAATTTTTTGACAATAAAGGCATTTATTCATTTATTTATAAGTTTAGTTAAAATACATGTAGGTGGCGCCCTCTACTAGTAGGAGTCAAATTGATATCAAAATCAAATTTATCATGTCAAAAACCTTCTAGACACCAATTTTCATCTAAATATTGACGTTACTTCAGAAATTATTTGGAAAAAATCCAGGACCACCCTGTATAAGGCAGGTTAAACTTAATATAATGCTTCCAGTCCTAGAACCTCGTTAGAAAATCGAGAGTTACTCGACGCTCTCTGACAAAACCGTCGAGCAGCAGAATGTCGCCTATCCGCGACAAGTTTCCTCCGCAAAATCCCCGATCGCGTTTAATATATCGACAAGAACTCCGACACGTCAAAATCGAAAACTTACCCAAGGCATTTTTGCTACGTAGTACAACGTTCCCGCGCGCTCTCGCCGATTTCCTTTGTTTAAAGTTGGGAAAATAGTTTATATAACAAACAGAAACGAGAAAAAGAAGTTTGAGATATACGCGCCGCGGTGATCAGTCATTGTCAATTTACTTGATGCATTATTACGTTGAAGTTTGCAGGTGCGCGCCTTTTTAAAAAGTTGCCTTTAGTGTACATTAAGTAAAAGTTTTATGTCCCTGTACGTGCGATACTATAGTTATTTGACGGGTGTCTGGTATAACTAATTAATTAGAGTAGGTGTCGGGTCTTGCAGCATTGATGAATGTCTTCAATAATATTATGGACCAATATTATGTTTTTAGCTGATTTTATTATGATCCTTCGATTCCCTACCAAGGGCGTAGATAAGGGGGGGGTACTGGGGGACAGTACCCCCCCCCTGACGCTTGACGAGATACGAGAATTGAAATAGTCATTGACTATGAAAGGATTTTTTTTAATTAATATCCGACATATAAGAACACTTTGTATGCTTTTAATTATGTTGATTTATCGTTTATAATATGTTCGACCTAATTAAAAGCACACAAAGTATTCTTATTGGCCAGGACAGATTAGTGGGGTTAACTCTAATCAATATCCATAAAGATATTGAAATAAATGTTGATGCTGTTATTGATAGGTTTTCCAAACAGCGTACTAGAAAACTTGATTTTGTTTTGTAGTTTTATTTATAGTTCTTAGAGTTTTTTTTGATAGTTTAGATTTTTTTATTTATAGTTTATAGAAAATTAACTAATAAACGTCGTTGTTTCATTTTTGTTTATGTTATTTACAAATCTATATTTTAATTTTTGTGTTATGTTTTTATATCTTTTTGAAGACAAAAAAATCGCCGTCGTTTTAATTCGACAAAAAAATTCCGACGGTGATTTTTTTTGCGACTTAATCATAGTACCACCCCCATAGCATACACCTATCTACGCCCCTGTTCCCTACACCTTTTTATCATATATCATCCTCTCTCTCTCTCTCTCTCTCACCATTATACGAGAAAACAAAATGTTAATATTTTTGTTTTCGTTAAGGTTGAAAGACCCTATGGAATAATTTATCATCACATCCTTTCTCGATAGTTTGTTTTGTGGTTCATCTCAATAGCTTTATTTTTGTTGGAGATTTTTTTCGTAATTTTTACATTAAAGCCATGACTTTGCTTTTGGTCCTTACCAGCAAGTCTAGTAACTTGTGTTACCGAAGCAGGCCTTCTTGACATAAGAGGCTTCGTTTAATTTTCCTTTTCTAGTTCCTTCATTTAGTACATCTACCGGGTGGCCAACTAAGAATGGACGCCGGCTGTATCTCAGAAACTACTTATCGTAGAACGGAAAAAAAAATTCTAATAAGTAAATCGGCCAAGAGAAATCGCTGAAAATTATTTTCAAGTTCGAAAAATGTCCGCTAGGGGGCGTTTCTCTGATAGCCAATCAGAAAAAACAGGGGTTTTCTCAAAATATGCCGGTGAACAGGTATTTTAAATATTATTCAATGTAGTATAAACTCGTCGAGAAATTTGATTTTTTTTTGATATAAAGTATTTTGCTCTATCTCATAAAATAAAGTGGTGGGGGAAGGTTAAATTTGCTTTTATTTAAATAAGGATAACTCTGGTTTGGGTTAGCCAATTTAAACAAACTAGGGCTCGTTTTTCTTCCATAATGATCTCCAGTATACATTTTGTTTCTATAATTTTTTTCGTGGCCGCTAGAGGGCGCTGTATACATCATAACAGATATTGCGCTTTTGCATAAAAAATTTAAATAGGAGGCTATATTTCTTTTCACACAGATAAATAGAGCACAAAATTTCCAAAATATCAGCGCAAATCGCAACTTTATATCTTCTCTCTAACGGGAGATATTAAGAGAACAAATCATGTTAGGCTGCCGCTTAGGATTATAAGGTCTAAAAATTATAGTAGTAGGCTAGGAAACAAAAAGAGGTAAATTGGTCACGTCTAAATATCAAAACATATATTTTAATTTCATTTTAATATCATTTAATTGTTATTTATCCATGTTCGTTCTTGATTCAACCCCATAAATAAAAACCCAGGCATATTGAATCCGATGATCTACCTGGCCATGAAAAAAATGACGTCATCAATTTTTAGACGTGTTTATGTAACATTATCGTCCATCCATATAATCTTTACGAATTTCTTGGTTAATTATACGTTAATTACGTATATAAAAACTCAGATTAAAATGTCCGAAAGTCGGACAATCAATAATTTTATTAAAATGTCTAGGAATTTTGTGCCGCCATGTTGCTTTTAACAGAAAACGGCAGAATTTCGTATGGCCGAACTAGGGGTTTATTTCATGTAACGTCATTTAGTTATTAATCCAAGTTCGTCCTTGATTTCACTTGTTTTCGTGTTTTACCTGTTGTTTGTATTATTTATTATTAATAATTTATATTAAAGTTCATGTCGATTGGGTCAATTTTCATATAGCACCGAAGGTGGGAATCTTAACAACATGCACTACTGATCCAAATCTACCCTTGATGTAAATAATTCAACACCAAGACCTTTGGTCGGTAAATGTTTAGGCGGGAATTCTGAGATGGCGAATGATTGGACTTTTATAATTGTCTCAATGAAATGAACTATCCATAATTTCTAAGATATGGATTGCCAATTTTGTTAAGGGATCCATCATGATGAAATTGCATTTGTTGTAATATCATCAGCATAAATGCAGTTGGTGCAGTTGTGCCGCTTATTTTGCTATGAATGTGTGAGGCTTCTTGGATAACACTTACTTTAGTAGATAGAGACGCTGGAGCGGCATATTTTCATGGCCAGGTAGATCATCGGATTCAATATGCCTGGGTTTTTATTTATGGGGTTGAATCAAGAACGAACATGGATAAATAACAATTAAATGATATTAAAATGAAATTAAAATATATGTTTTGATATTTAGACGTGACCAATTTACCTCTTTTTGTTTCCTAGCCTACTACTATAATTTTTAGACCTTATAATCCTAAGGCAACAGCCTAATATGATTTATTTTCTTAATATCTCCCGTTAGAGTTTATCTCTTTTTGTTTCCTAGCCTACTAGTATAATTTTTAGACCATATAATCCTAAGCGGCAGCCTAACATGATTTGTTCTCTTAATATCTCCCGTTAGAGAGAAGATAAAAAGTTGCGGTTAGCGCTAATATATTGAAAAGTTTGTGCTCTATTTAACTGTGCACAGAGAAATATAGCCTTCTATTTAAATTTTTTATGCAAAAGCGCAATATCTGTTATGATGTCAAACAGCGCCCTCTATATAGCTACCACGAAAAAAATTATGGAAACAAAATTTATACTGAAGATCATTAAGAAAGAGAAGCTCTTTCAAACGAGCTCTAGTTTGTTCAAATAGGCTAACCTAAATCAGAGTTATCCTTATTTTAATAAAAGCAAGTTTAACCTTCCCCCACCACTTTATTTTATGACATAGAGCAAAATACACTATATCAAAAAAAAAAATACAAATTTCTCGATGATTATAATAGTAATATTTAAAATACCTGTTCACCTGCATATTTTTGAGAAAACCCCTTTTTTCTCATTGGCTGTCAGAGAAACACCCCCTAGCGGACATTTTTCGGGCGTGAAAATAGTTTCCAGCGATTTCGCTTGGTTGATTTACTTATTAGAATTTTTTCCCAAAGTTATATGATAAGTAGTTTCTGAGATACAGCCGGCGTCCATTCTTAGTTGGCCAACCGGTACGTTTCTTAGGTAGAATTCATTAAAAATTTCAAAAAGCTGGCAAACGGCGGTTTCTTAGCAATAAACTTAAAATAAATCGTTAATAAAAGTTTTCAAACGAAGGTTTCTCGGCCTTCAGCATATGAACTTGTCTCGAGAAAGCGACTATATTGTACTTTGTGCACACCTAAATCTGTTAGCGACATAATTTTGATCTCTATCATCTTCAAGTAAAGCAACTATAGCGGATACAAATTCTGGACTTCTAGAAACTATCTCTGCTAGAGTAAATACTCCAACAGCCAACAGACAATAATAATATGATTTTAGGTTTGGTTTGGAAGATTAAATAAATCATAAACACTATTTCATAGGTCGATCTGTTGATTGGGATCAATAACAAAGGCATGGTTTTATTGTAAAAATTACGAAAACATGTTAGTGTCTTCTTCAAAAGTGAATATCTCCAAAAACCATTAAACTATTGAGGTGAATTAGAAAAGTAAACTATCGAGAAAAGATGCACATAGATGATAAGATAATTTTCAAATTGCTTGCTTTTTCAAAATATTCCACAAGGTGTTCCAAACTTTCACCAAAATAACAACAACTTGTGTAATTCGTATAATTGACAAATGGGAAATGGGAACTTGGAACTCGAAAAAGCCAAATAATTTAACTAGAAATTGCTCAAAAGATCATCAAAATCGGTTCACTAGAACACAATATATAAAACTTTGAAATATACATCAAAATTTTAAGGTATCCGTTTTTCATACCAAGGATTTTATTTTATTGATTTCTTTTGCAATGCTAAGAAAGCAAGAATTTATTCAAAAAATAAACCTGCCACAAAGGTATAGATATTAATAATAATAGCTCCCGTATATAACGTTTAAGGCCTTGGGAGTAGCAAGGTATAGCTGCCATGCTAGAGCCGTTCGGTATATAAGGAAGGTAATGTGGCTAGCACTACGCTTCAACCGCCTATTATTACCTCAGGATTGTGAGAGGTCGTAGCCTTAAATGAGTCCCAAGTACTCATTTAAGGCTGAGTCGACCTAGGTACCCAAACTATTTTTATTTTAATAAAAATATTCAGCTGATGAAATGCATGGTGTAGGAATCGAACCCACAACCTTAAGATTGGTAGAGCATGTACCTCTACGCCACAGGGGCACCATAAGGTATAGATATTACTTATAAAAAAAAATTCCTGCATTCAAAAGCAGAAAATGAAGTGTTCGACACCGTCATCTTCAGTACACGAAATACATTCATTCCGTTCACCCTCTGCCATAAGAACTTAATCTAATTCTTTTCTCTTCGCTGGTAATCAGAAAGACGCTGATTTAGGCTAGACGCTTAAATAGGCCTCTCGTTTGCGAGGAAATGTCGAGCACCACAATGCATTGTTAATCTGACAGTTGCAGTAATCAAGTTATTTTTGGGTAGGAACTGATTTAAATTAAGACCGGACAATAACAAAAATCAATAAACTTCTGTTTTATATTAAGTACACATTATTTTTCGTAAAAAAAACACTTTTCCCAACACTAAATCTAACTGCTTTAGTAGTTTCTGTTTGTTGACATAAAATTTGTAGAAAAATGTAATTTGCCAAGCATTTCAAAAAAAATCCACACAGAATTTCGAGCACAAAAATTACATTCCTTTAAAAACAGTGTTGCCGGATATTAACCAAAAATTACCCCGAACGAAAGAGCGATGAAATTTTAATTTAATATCACCCGAAGCGCTTATACGTTATTTTTCTAAACGGACTCGAAAACGATGGTAATGAGTTTTCCTTAGGGATGGACAAAAATGTTATTTTTGGATTTTTTTTCATTATATTGACATAACTATCAAAAATATCAGGTTACCGATACATCTGACAGATACATTTTTTAGCTTGTTTAACTGAGCCGTATAAAAACTGAATTATATAAAAAAAATTGGCGCCGGGAGGCACGTATAGCCCATACTAATATATGTTAATAAAAAGTTGGTAGGCAGTTCTTTAAGTTTCAAAGTAAAGGAATTTTTCCAATTTTGGTCGTCCGCAGTTACTTCCTCTATCCGCCACCTGGGGTCGCGTCCGATGGGAGTTTGGAGTTCTCCACACGGATTTTCTCAAAAACGGACTACGGAAACACGGAATATCTCAAAAACTGCGACTTTGACTGATTTTGATGTTATTACAAATTTTGTTACAAATATTATTCCTAATCTTAAATTGAAAACCGCGTTTCGCTAGCTACTGTAATTTTGGAGTTACGATTTTTTTAAATTTTTAACCCCCTCCCATTCCCCCTTGCCAACCCTCCACCCCCACTAAAAACTAATAGCCAGATTCTCGGGTGCCACAGTATTTTTGTGCCAAATTTGGTTAAAATCGGTTTAGCGGTTTTTGAGTTGTCGTGTTACAGACAGACACCATGAAAACCCAAATAATTCATTTTGAGTGAAATTAAAAAAACTTTTTTTTTGCCGATCTTAATAGCTTACCATACCTGTTGGTATGGTCGGCTAATAATCTATATGAAGGAAACAAAGTCATCAGAAACTGTCTCTGGAGGTCTCTGGGCAACGAATATTAACTGTAAACTATGGTTACTTAATTTTCCCTCGAGTTTTCCTCCACCTAATTTAAAAAAACACGAAACACAAGTAATAACACAGTCCAAAATGCAAAATATTTATCATTTTTATTTGACATAATTTGACACAAAATTATAACCTATAATTTGGCAAGAGTTTGGTTTGGTTTGAATCGTTCAGTCAAACCAATAACATAGTATAAGCAAACTACCCATACAACACATCAAATCACATTTACGATGTGTTTACATTATTAGATGTAGACACAGGGTGACACAATGCAAATATGCTACGTTTACACCTTGTAGTTCAACACGTATGCACAAAGGTTAAACGTCCGCCTCACAATGTAGTCACAGTATAGCATTTACGTATATACACAAAGTAAGTGATACACAGTGTGCCGTAGGATACACAGTGCTTGTGTATTACGTTTAAACTCTGTTTACACCTTGCAGTTATGACTACCGCGTGTATACGTATGTATTTTGCTTCGTATATACATCTTGCGCTAGATAAAACTACTTCTTATGAACGAATTTAGGAAATAATACAAGTTTTGAAGCCTAACTTTTCGTTCTTTTTAAGAAATTTTAGAAAAAAAAAGTTCTTCAAAAAATCTTTTTAGAACGAAAATTAGGGAGGCAAAACTTTGTATTTTCCAAAAGTATCTCGATCGTAAGTTCAAGAGAAGTAGCCTTAAAATTGTTCCATTTTTGTTTTGTATTAAATGTACCATTTTTCTTCCATAAAATGGATTAAGTGGTAAAAAAATAAAATTCTTATATTTCTTTATATCATGGAAACGCAATAGCGCAAATAACACAACAATAATAATTATTTACACTGCAGAAACCAGAAGTAAGAAAACACTGTAAAAGAATAGAATTTGTATCAAAATCTACTAAAAATATAAGTACCTAGTATAACAACATACTAAAATGGTAAACACTGGTATATCGCCACGATTTGGTGGACCTCGTTTAGTAATTTTTTTCTCCTCTTTTCCCTCCAAGCAGTTGGTTTGTTAGCATACTCATTCAACGAACACTCTGTTGGACGTTGTTGTATTTTATTTCAGCCAAACCATTCACTGGAGTCAAAATTTGGTAAATTAGGTATCGAGTAAGGTAAATTAGGTATCGAAGAGTCGCTGCTATAATATTAATAATACTCTTAGGAAGGCGTAACAAGATAATTAAAAACTTGTGCTTACCTTAAAATCTCTTTTAAACTACACACAAACAGAACATTTATATAGAGCTTCCGAATGATAAAACAATAATGGCTACTATCACATACCACTCCTAGAAAGGAGAAAGGAGAGAGGACACATAAGATACACTTAGTCGGTGTATCTACGCTGAGGCTATCCGCGCGTGCGCACACCTTCATTTCATGCTAGAATGTAGACACAACAGTACACTATTACAAAGTGTCTATATAGATATTTATATTATGTGTATACGTCACATTTTTACAAGGTGTGTAGTATAGGCACAACTATGATACGAAGTATCACACATGCATATGACTTATACATTGTATGTCTCATATACCGACGTCAGATTAAACAGCAAGCAAGGGATGGTTATCAAAAATAAAATCCATAAAAAATTGAGGTATAAATGAAAATAATATCAAACTATTAAGTAGTAATCAGTCATGAGAAAATTAACCCGAACACAAACATGATCACAAATGACTCTAAAAAAAGTCAAAGCACAATTTTTTGATTTATTACTACAACCAATAGGAGCACACAGTAAATCACTCATTTTTTGTCAATCCGTCTCTGTGCTGGGACGCAACGCTCGAACCTCGCAGGTCGACAGACGGAACTCAACTGAAACGCTCTGCAATCTGCCGATATTCGACAGATTGTAAAAACTGACAGAAAATATTTAGGAGAGTGCAACTACTCTATTCCTTCTACTATGCCAATAATATTCAAATATGGTCTATCATTTTTGAAATAAACCAACAAAACTGGATGCATGACGGATTTATATAAAAATCCATCCATAGTTAACTTTAAAAATATTAGAAACTTTTTTTAGTTAAATGAATGGATTGGTATGAACGTCATATGTTTTTTTTTCTGTCATCGTCTGTCGAAATCTTACATGGGAAAAAAAAAACATAGTATACTAGACATTATCGAATAGAAATTCTACACATCCCTATTTTTTCTCTTCAGGGTTTGGAAAATTTTTCTGTTGGCGATGCAAAATAATAAACTAATGAAATAAGCGAAATGTGCAAGTCACAGAGAAGCAATTAGGATGGTGGTGGTTGTGCGAGGGCATTCGACCGCCATCATCGGCCTCAAATAACGCTAATAATGTTAAAATTACGTACAAATGATGTTTGAGTTTGTTATAAAACAAATGGCGCGAGAAATTAGAAATTTTATGGCGAGTTGTAAAATATAGGGACTGATTACATTTAATCCGCCTCTGCCTGGATGTGCCTCTTAGGACCGAGACCTTTAATTTTAAATCGCTATATTATAAGGCAATTTAACGGCTGTTTTACTACTGGAAATGTTATTAAAACAATAATTGCTATGGCGTTTTACCTCCAATTTCGGCGTTTAATGGACGCAAATATAAAATATTTTTACGGTATCTGTTTTTATTCGAAGATTTCATTAAAATTTGGATGAGGTCTGCTAATTTCGGTAATTTACGTTTAATTAATTTTAATTGCGTCAGGATTTATGGAAATTATTCGGAAATATAATGGATTAAAGTAATTATTATATTATAAGAGTATATTTCGTATAATTGGATATTTCGACTATGAAAGAAGAATCCTAAAGATGAAAAGTTATTTTTTCTAAAATTCCACTGCAAACAAAAATTAGCCAGTGGGTTTTTACCAAAGACATCTAAATAAGGGGAGACAAAACAATTTACATTTTATCGCGATCACGAACCGTGTTCCGCAAAAATTGACGATGACAGATTTACGCGGTATGTGATAGAATACGGTTCGAGTTCCAAATGTTATTATTGTTATTAACGTTTTTTGGGTACCTATAGAAACGTTAAACTGGTTAAACTAAATATTTGTATAGGTATATACATTTAATTAATATACATAGGTTGTGCCAGGATTATACCTTTGAAATTATTTTTAGTTTTCTAATAAAATTATATTAGGGAAATTACAACTAGCGGCATTGCTGCGGATTCATCTTTACTACGAAATTGTCGAAATCTGTAGGAATTACGCTGACATTTGACGTTTTCATTTGTTTTCATTTAACTTACATTTGACAGCGCGCGGTTGTGAGTTTTCTGCGGTAGTTGAAAGTTTCTGTAGCTTTTGAACAACTTTCTAATAATTATTAGTGTTTATTGCAAAAAAAACTATTTAAAGTAGTTTTTAACTATCTACGATGGTTCGCCAGTGCATAGTTTGTAAACAGGTGGACTGTTCTAATCCGGAATTGATATTTCGGCGGTAAGTGTCATTACGTTTTTTTTACGTTTAGCCATGCTTACAGTAGTGTATCTAGATACTTTTGGTTATAAGTAGATTAAAACAAAAATACGTATATTTTCGTATTTGTTGGCGCTTTCGATTGTGAAATTAGAGTTTCCCTCAGTTAAACCTCAGGCAAAACTATACTCTGTTTTTTTTTCTCAGGTAAGATTTCGACAGACGATGACAGAAGAAAAGCAGATGACGTCCCATACCAATCTATTTATTTTACCAAAAAAAAGTTTCTAATAATTTTTAAGTTAACTATGGATGGGTTTAAATATAAATTCGTCATGCGTCGTCTCTTGTTGTTTTTAACCAGTTTTATTGGTTTATTTCAAAAATGACAGATCGTATAGTGTGACCAACGGATCTGTAGCTACGGGGTATCGGCAGGGAAACGCAGTTGTAAACAAAACACGCCCAATTTCATTCATAAAATAGGCATGGGCGTAAGGTGTTTTATGAAAATAATGTGTATCATAAATATAATATTCAGATTAATAATTTTTTCAAAAAACTTTATGCTGTTTGAATCGTTACTGTTGAGTTAGCAGATAAACACTAAAAGCTTTTATTAAAGCTCCCTTAAATATTTTGAATCATTTTATTATTATGTGTTGTTAATATAATAGAAGAAATAATTAGAGCTAGGGGTTGGAACCTTTGGTCTTACACAGCAAAATAAAACACTAAATCAGTACAATACACCAAAACACTTTTAATTTTACACTGGACGCACGTTTCGCTAACCATGTCTGCCATCAGCAGATGATCAAGACTGAGTCTTGAGGTGTATTTATTTATATATCTGTACTAACTATATTTTTTTCTATAATACATAATTTTAGATATAACTATTTCCAGCACAAAAAAAATCTTGAAAATAGTTAACTTTGGAAGCGCAAACAAAACATAATTTTACTCACCAGTAGATCCAATATTGTCTATTACACCAGATATGGTATCGCTCCGCCAGCACTTTTTAAA
Source organism: Sitophilus oryzae (assembly GCF_002938485.1). Classification (NCBI taxonomy): domain Eukaryota; kingdom Metazoa; phylum Arthropoda; class Insecta; order Coleoptera; family Curculionidae; genus Sitophilus; species Sitophilus oryzae. Next base: position 614,436 of record NW_022147432.1, on the reverse strand, counting down.
GGTTAGGTCATTGTCTACCCATATGTTTCATCCAAATAGATAATACTTGGCTATATTTTCGAATTTCGCGTATATATTTATATCTCTCTCTGCAATTTAATGGGTCGCTCCATTAATATTTATCTGTTATTTTGACTTATACGCCAAAAAAATTCATTTGATTTTAATAACCCCCTTAGCGTTTCCCTGCCAAAGGAAAATTCGATTCTTCCTGCAATTTTTGCAAAAGCTTTCTAATTGTGGGGACGAGTTTGAATTCGAGATAAAATCTATTTGTCAAATTCCTGACCACTTGGAAAAAGTCGTCGAGCGTTTCAACAGCAGTCTCGCGTGGTCGTTTCTTTCCAGGGCTGGATATAATTTTATCGGGGTTAGTTTCCAGCCTTTTTTATCTTCTGTGTGAATTTTTTTATAGCCGATACGCTAACTCCGGTATAAAGAATATCCGCTCAAGTTTACGTTTAAGCGGCAACTTAAGCGAACTCTCTGTAGCTTCTTCGTCGCAAACCCTATTATGAACACAAGGAAATAAACCAAATGAGATTTCATCCACGTTTAGGGGATGAAATCTCATTTAAATACTAAATTCTCATTTCAATTACTAAAATAAATATTAATTTATTTTAGTTTAGCTAAAATATTTAGGTAAAATGTGGGTGCTTTTCATTTTAGCCAATATTTAATTTTAATATTCTAATTATATTATTATTATTCTACTTACCTATATAAATTAGCTATTATTTCTCTTGTCTGGCTATGTAGCGTCTTACCCTTAACAAATTTATTCATTTTAAAACACAAATATACGATCAAACTTGATATTAATAATTAAAAACTACGAATGAAAAATATTATAACAAGATAACAAAACAATAAAACACAACTATCAAATATACGAAAAATATAAGAATAAAGTTTAGGATAACCGGTACAAAATAATGAAATAAAGTAATAATGATCAAAAGAATGACACCGCCACTGGATATTTCAATAGTATTCAATATTCCTACTCTTTTCAGAAGAGATCGTGAAGTTGGGGATAAAGCAAGCGAATAGGAAAGGCGTAAAAGCCATGGCAACCGCGTGGTAACAAATCCTGTGACGTACTCTCGCCAATCATGTTCGATGAAAAGGCGGCCATGTGCGGCGATGCCGGTTTGCCAATGATATCGTTGAAAAATCTTCAACTTTCATAATAAGCAGATTATACAGAATGAAAGAGAAATAAGTTATTAAATAAAACATATCGAACAATATGAACTACGTTAAAATTCCTTAGTAATATACGTCAGAATATATGCTAAACACATTATATATAATAAAACTATATTAAATTTATAGTTCATGTCTGGCAATTTTGCAATTTTATAGATAAACGTGGCAATGTCGATTTTTTTTTCTCGCATTCCTTCCGTAGCTTCAGATCCGCTGGTCAAACAGTATTTCAATTTTATTGGTTTGACGGAACGATGGACGGCAAACGGACGTATGAACTCGCCTTTAGATTTTTGACGCTTGTCAAAGTCTTACCAAATTATAGGTTATAATTTTGTGACAACTTTTGTCAAATACCCTGCGTTTTGGAAGATGATGCATTTTGATTCGTGTTATTACGTGTGTTTTGTGTCTTTTGAAGTCAAGTGGAGGAAAAATCGAGTGAAAATTAACTGTAGAATCCAGAGCACAGTTTATGGTTAATACTCGTTGCCCAGGCAGAAAGTCTTATACAGATACACCAATAAAGTTACTATCAATCAATTTCGTATACCATCTCGTCGTAGATAAGTGCATCTCGAATATGGTAGAACCAACTAAATATATGATTTGATGAAAAAAAATATTTATTTTTGATTTTGGAGGCCTTCAGTGGCAAAAAACAGAATGAAATTACCTTTTTTTTTTACACATACTAAAAACTGGAGTAGCTGTAAAATATCGATATCACACTATAGGTAAATAATGGATTTTAGTACTGCAGAGAAAAATAATGTCAAAAGGTACTGGTTTCAAAAAATTAAGATTAAAGTTAATTAATCAACCTGTGAGGTATAAAATTTGGTGTTATTATTAATAAAATAGTTTGTTTATTTATGTTGTTTTATTTATTCCTGCGGAATATTACAAATTTGTATTTGTACATAAGTTATATTGATAAATATAATCATAAATGCGGGAAGTTTCATAAAGCTTGAAAGTAAGAAATAGTTCTTTTTTATATTTTTTGGTATGTGGTGTCTTGTTCTTGTTTGTTTTGTATTAACACATACCGTTTTTTATTAAATAAAATAACTCGATTACATTTTTTTCAGTTTTATACAGTTTTTTTCACAATATTTTGAAGTTACTTGTCAGTCAAATTTTAAATACATATATTAATTTTCTGCTGCTATGTTCCAGTTGTATCAACTTATTTCTTTGTAAAATAAAATAAACTACTTTGAAATTAAAATGACAGACATCTATCACTGTCAAGGATCTTATCGTTGGACAGACTATAGTTATAATGGAAAATGGTCTGAGGCAATCCCAATAAGTTTTTGATAAAATTCATCAATTTTTGATAAAAAAAAAACGTCACGCCACCGTCACGCCACTGACAGAGCCACATGACACATGAAAGATAGACGAAACTAAACCGTGCTGACATATTTATGTACCCATCCCTTTTTAACTCTCATAAAAAGGTCAAACCATGTATGATTCTAAAAAATTGAGTTTTATGAATGGAGTTTTCTGTCTACCCATTCAGATGTTTTTGGTTTTTACTCGTAAATAAAGTTAACCAACCTACCAAAAAGACTTAACGTTTTCAGGAATATATCTATCCCCATCGTCAGAAGCAAAAACGAAAAGAACACAGAAAATATATTTAAAGTGTAATTACTATGAAGACACTAAACCAGTCCTGCCAACAGTGGCGTAACTATCGATGTGCCGTGTGTGCGAAGCACACGGGCCCGGGCCCTCGGGGGGTTCAGTTGGCCGCATTTCCATATCTATCACATGCTATCGCGAATCAAGCAGAATCGGGCGTTCCAGAACTAAGGTGAAGAATTAAGAAGTTTTTACGACTTGATTCAAAGTGTATATGTATTTTTTGGGCATAGTATAAAACGATGGGCTCTTTTACAAAGTGTTACCAAAAATAAAAAAATAACATTAAAAAAACTCCTACTCGTTGGTCATCAAGACATGATGCGCTAGAAGCTCTTTGCTTTAAGTATGTAGATGTTTTAAAAGCTCTTTCAAAAATCATTTTAATTTCTACTAATAAATCTGAAGCTAATGAAGCAACAGCATTAAAACATCAGTTAGAAAAATTTGAAACCGTATTTTTAATTATTTTTCAAACAAAAATTTTAAAAAATATTGACGTTTTTTCTACTCGTAATAAATTTCTTGAAATAATAATTTCTGAATATTTTTTAAAACGTAACTCGCTAGATATGGAAAAAAATATTGTTTTATAAACGACGATAAAATTGCATTATCTTCTCCCGAAATTAATTCTTTTCTGGTTGACGATAAAATACCATTTTATCGTCTTGTATAAAAAATAACTAATAAATTATTTACTTACTAATTTTCTGTTAATTCCAACAAATTACTAATTTAGTGATGTATTGCACGGGTATTGCAAAACAGCAAAATATTGAGGAGGCATCCAAACTGTTCACGGTGTTATATGAAAACATAAAAAAAATGCTTGATGATTATAACGCCACCTTGGGTGAAAAAGTTTATAATGAGAACTCAGATTCACCAGGTTCCGTTACAAATAGGTTCCAGCTAGCTCAGTAAATAATTAAGTAAAATATATATGCACAGAACAAGAGATATCAAAAGGGAGGTGTATGGAAAAAGTGTACTGATTGAAAAGTCCAAAATGTACTGGATTCGTTTAATAAATATTAAATTCAAAGTTAAAACAAATTGCCAAGATCTATCATAAAATGTAGCAAATATTTAAATACAGAAATAATGAATATATATATATATATATATATATATATATATATATATATATATATATATATATATATATATATATATATATATATATATATATATATATATATATATATATATATACTAGTAAAAAATGAACTATCCGTAGAATAAATTAAATCATGAATAGTATCACAAAATATTGTTGTGACTAAACTGTGAACAACCCTGATGCGTATTTGTGATTATGATTAAGTCTATAAAGAATAAAATGAAATTTAAATGTAAAAATATCCTGGTATACCAAGTTCACATACGATCGTATATTTAATGTAATAAATTTTAATCAATCATAAACGCAATAAAATAAGAGATGATTAAAGTCTTATCTGTCATCCAGTGGTCGTTCCAGTCAGTCCATGAGAAAATCCAGATTGCCGGTCTTCAGTGTCACAGTGGCATTCCTCGTCACAGTGGCATTCACGTCACAATGGCATTAGTTGCAGTACCAAATCCAGTACAAAAAAAATTGATAAAAATCTTAAGCTAAACCGTAATCATCACTAAGAGCCAAGGAACAAGAACCCTAAAATGTGATCTATTTTAGTGACACCATGCGGACCTTCCAAGACAAGATGGCGTCTCAACGCATGTTACTCCATGGAAAAGGGTTCCTTAACTGTCCTCGTACTCATTCCAGTACGTCCACGCACCCATCTACAACTCCTGTCCTCTAAAATAAATAGTTGTAGAAGAGAACCTTACACCTAAGAGTGTCTCTTACCCAACCAACAAAGATATCCCTTTTCAAGGTTTCCCCGGAATTCCAACTACACAGGCCAAGCTCAATTTCTTGCCAATCGGTCTTCTCGACCCTCAATGAATTCCAAGACCGTAATTCTACTGAACAATCCCAATATGGAACGGCGACCAGCCAAAATTTCACTAGAATTTCTTTTATTTTCGGCAGAGATCAGAAGGCTTCCCTTGCTTTCACCAAGACGGTTCAAAGTCGAAAAAAGACGCGTGTTTGCAAAATCCGCAAAAGACGCTGGACTCCAAGATACCAACCCAAAATCCAACACTGGCAACCAGTAAAACAAAAGACCCAAAATAAAATTTGATGTAAAATTTTATTTAATGCATACGGATTGAGTGAAACATTTTATTACATCATAATAAAATTATAATAATCCCTATATGAACATAATATCTTCGGAAAATTATTAATACATTTTCCGATCATATATAAAACCGTTTAAAAAGATCGAAAACCTAATTTACAAAGACCCATCTGTCAAACTTCAACGTCGGTGTCAAACGATCAGCTGACAACAATTGAAACGTCAGTCTGTAAATCGTAATATAAACAAGATGAAATTTAGGGAAAAATCAACTATAATCAGGTAAAACCGATTGATTACACACAGGAAAAATACATAATAAAATCCTTAACCCATATGTATATTGTAGACCCAACATTCCCACTTGTTGCGTTGAAAACAGACAAAAGATAATCACATCAAGTCTAGAATCCTCCGAAGAAATATGCCAAGAAAATTATCCTAACACAAGCATAAGTCTAAATAAAGAATTAGTAACCACTGTAGAAAGAAAGGTAGGTTTTAAACAGACAAATTGATATTTTATTAATGAGGTTTTATATTACAGTTATCGGAGACAACTCCATCCCAAGAAATTGTTGTGGTGAAGAGATTTAATAGATAAGATATTATTAGAAGTTATATGTACAGTTAAGAAGTAAGCTAATTAAACGTTATTATTCAAGTTATTCAAGTAAGTTTAGTTTTATTCCTAAAAATAAGCAAAATAAGTAAAATAAGTTACGGTGAAATTTTAAACCGTAACATGATTTTAATTTAGTTATGGCAGAAGCTATTGATCTAGCGAAGCAATACAACAACTCAACAACTCAATTTGTAAAGGGGATGTCTCGCCCAAAAATATTCTTTGACGAAATTAATAACCATAATCAAATTCAAACAAATGAAGATTGGTTTAAAATAAACATATTTTTTAAAAGCTTGGACATAATTATATTTCAAATAAAATCTCGAGGTACTAGACTCAATAAAGTTTATTTAAATTTTCGCGCAATTTCGCCTGAAGTATTACGAAACCCTTCTGTTTCTGATGAGAATATATAAGAAATGGGTCAGGTTCTATACCATATTAAATACCCCGATGATATTGCCTATACGATTTCTTCTCAATTGCTCTCCTTCAGGCAATGTTTCCGAAATAATTTATATGAAATTAATTGCATTTTTGAACTCACTGAATTTATTTTAATTAAAAACCTTTCATCGTCTTCTAGTTTCAGTGAGATTTTAACAGTGTGTCATATTTTTCTCACCATACCTGTTTCTGTGGCCTCGGCTGAAAGATCTTTTTCCAAATTAAAGCTTGTCAAAAATTATTTAAGAAATACTATCGGCGAAAAACGGTTATCAGCTTTGGCAATTATTTCAATAGAAAATAAACTTGCTCGTACAATAGACATTGGTAATATTGTGTCAACTTTCGCCCATGCTAAAGCAACGAAATGTTCATGTTCCTATTTACATTGTTTATTTTAATTTAGTAATGTTTCGTAATGTTTTATTGTTGTTTTTTGTTTTGTTTGTATTATTTTTTTTATTTATTTGATATTTTATATGTTTTGGGTTACATATTTTGATAATAATAAATAATACTATATAAAAATTAATTTGATAATGTTATTTCTAACCTAAAATATGAGTGCATATTATTCAGATTAGTATACTAAGGGTCGGCATTTTTGGTCTTGGGTGCCGGTTTTCATGTGTACGAAGAATACGGTCAACACAATTAGTAAAATAAGATGTACTGAATAAAGACAGAAGGCCAGTATTTTCCCAAGCGCATGGAATCTAGCGTCAGATTAAGTAGTTATGTAATAAATACTTCATATTTTTGCTCACTCCGACTTACTAGATTGCCATAACGACTCACTCCTACACATGTAAACGCCGACCTAAAAGTTCGCTTGCCAGCAGGGTATATATTATAATTATTGAAATATGTAGGTGTAATGGGGGCCCGGTAAAATGTTTGCACACAGGCCCGTGAGCTGTTACGCCACTGGCCATTGTTACGCCACTGGCTGCCAACACTAAATCTGCTCATCATCTAATAATAGAGGAGACCTAGGCCGATTGTGGGCACTTGCGTTTTTCACCCATAATTTTTTTTCAAGTTCTACATTATGCGGTGATACACCAGTGGAAAGCTAAAGACCTGAGCTAACCTTTTTTAAACTAACTATATCGATTCAGGAAAAAGGAAAAACTTTGCAGCCTTGATGCGAAGTACTGATTTTTGACCAAAGAATTTTATCCGTCCGGTTGTGAGCACCCGTGAAAATTCGCAAAAAATGGAAAAATATGCATATCCATCCGGCCTCCTCTTACCGTCTACAAGCTCACCGTAAAGCAGAGATTTTGGTATGCGGTTTCCTTGCATTCTGCACACGTGACCAGCCCATCTTAAGCGGTATTTTGTAACCATGACTTCAATACTCTCGCAGTTAGCTTTTTCAAAGACCGATAGGTTTGAGACACGACGGAACCCTTAAAATCTTAAGAGTTGCCTAAGGTGTCTCTGTTGCAATTTGTTTAATGCGTTCATGTGTCGGCGGTACGGCACCCAGGTTTCGCTCCCATATAACATGGTGGGGATTATATTGCTAGGTACACTGCAAGTTTCGTTTTTGAACACAAGTCATGATGGTAGAAAACCCTGTCTTTTGATTTCCAGAATGCTCTTGAGTCGTTGCTAATCTTGTGCTGAATTTCAGAGTAGATATTGGTCTTTTCCGAAATCAAACTGCCAAGAATAAAACTCTTAAGTAGTTAATCGTAATACCCACAACATTTATATCTTCTTCGAACCATGGATGCCCGTTTCACCAACCTTATCCTATATACCTATGTTATCAGCAGGTGATAACATTAGGAGCATTTAGAAATATACAAAGCTAGAGCTTGGTGTTATCACCTTATTATTCTATTGTACTTTGTTATTCTTTACTGAATCCTCGAAAATCCTTATTCTAAACCCTTTCACAACTACAAAACTAGCCTTAATCCGACTTAAAACTTCCTCCCATTTGAGAACGCCTCCTTATTCTCCTTCTCCAAGGCGGACGAACGGTAAAAGAACAGTTCCTCGGCTTCCAGGCTGCTTTAAATCAACCCTTATCTGCGGCCCTCTCGCGAACAAGAACTAATTATTTTCACCCATGGCGCGATTAGATCTTTGCGCCGTGTTTCAATTTATGCACCGGCGACAGATAAGGGAAGAGGGAATTAAAGGGCACGGGCAATCCGTATTTACAACTTTACACCGCGTCCGTGGACTGGGTAATACGGTTGGGCGACCTAGATCGGCGCAGTGGGGCACCCGCAAAGGGGCATTTGCATACGAAAAGACGAGAAATTTGCCTTTTCCTTTAAGATACATTAGTTAAAAATGTGTAAGTCATGCTTGAAGTTTAGAACTAAAGATGTAATCAAAGACCAAGCAGTTTTTGAATTATGTTTTTGAATTATTATAAATTTAGGAAACAAAACGATTAAAATATGGATTCTCAATTTTAGAAGGATAATTATAAAATATGCATAAAAATTAATTACGTGAGTGCAATCTAATTTATACAAGGTGGCTCATTATAGTGCCAGGAAGTACCGGGTGGCCAACTGAGAATGGACGGCGGCTATATATCAGATACTACTTATCGTATAACTTTGGAAAAAAAATATGTAAATCAGCCAAGAGAAATTACTGGAAATTATTTTCAAGTTCGAAAAAATGTCCGCTAGGGGGCGCATCTGTGATGGCTAATCAGAAAACATGATTTTTCTCAAAAATATGCAGGTGAAGAGGTATTTTAAATTTCAAAAGGGTATCAAAGTTTTTAACACTAAATATTTACCGAAGTTTATTTATTGGCCAATTGTTGTATTGCAATAATAAAAATAATACTACCTCATACAGAGTGTTTAAACATTTATTTTGAATAATTTCTAGCTTTAAACGGCAATAACTTGTTTAATTTAAATGGAGCACCCTGTATATTTAAGGAGAATCAGATGCACAATTTAATCGTCTAACAAATTGTATTATACCATTTTTTACCTAACCCTTCAAATTTCCGTAGAAAATGTATTTTCTTATAATTTAGACCTTATATATCATTATACCCATGGAATATTGACATTTTAGATTGTTTTTAAAGCACTAAATATACAAAATGTACAGGTGCTAAAACGATAATATTACTAGCCCATTGGTATACAAAAAAAACTTTATAAAATTTCGGACTATTTAAATATTTATAAAAGAATATACCATTAAATAAATATACCACCATTATGTCCGCCAAAATATTAATTAATTACATACTTAATTGTGTTAGTTAATAAATTATTATAAATAAATGTGGATTTGAATCAGAAATCAATATATTAATAAGTGTTACTTTTTACCACATGCAAAATACATATATAATATAAATTCAGTTTTTTAATTACTATTAATCCTTGCAAATAGTCAATTATTAATGTAGTTTGAATACTGGAATCATAATAATTGGTCTTTAACAAATATTTAAACAGTTTTTTTAATTTTTTTAATGAAATAAACGAATTATATTAGTCCGGTTTAAATTTGTCAAATATGGGATCCAGTGTGCAGATTTGTGATACAATATTGTGCCATACCTCAAAATTTTCAGAAAACCTTGTAGAATATGAATATTGATGGGCCCTCTCTAGCAAATATGGTAGAGGGGTATAGTTTACCCCTTTAACCTAAAGGAACAAAAATTAAATTAAATGAAATTATGGAACAAATTGTTGCATAATTTTAAAAACTCTTTTTGATTTAAGATAACAGAAAATGTGGATTAAAAAGTGACATGGGGTGAGTTTTACCCCTTGAGACGTAAAGGGGTAACTTTTAATGTATGCGTGTTACTTAAAAATACTATATTCTTTTCATGTCTCAAATTTTAAAATAAATCTAAATTAAAATTTGCACTGGAGTATCAGAGGGTGGTATTCACCCCTTATAATATGTCACCCCTAAAATAAAAAAGTTTTCTTTTAATGTTTTAATAAATAAATAATTTTAATAAATAACTAAAGTAAGCACAACTTCATTGTTTAAATAAAGTGTAAGAACATGCGCATGTAGTTTTCTTACCCCAATCAAAGCCCCAATTACACTTTCTTATTAAGTTGTTATAAAGTTATATTATATTTTTGGGACCTACTAAAGTCAAGTAAAATTAATTTGCATAAGTCTATGACTAAAAAGATTGTTGAACCAAGTCAAGAATAGTAGGGCTTAAACAAGATTTAAGCATGTTTTCACGATGCGTTCTTATCTGTAGAAGTCGTGCTGATTTAAACTTAAAGGAAATTATTGGAAAATATGAATTAACTGCCATGTCACGGTCTTTATTTTATCCTGATGGCTCAATGATTCATGGCCAGGAAAAAAGTAAAATTAGACATCTTCTGGAAGGGCTTGTTCATAATGATTCCAAAGTTAGTGATGTGGATTTAGATATCTTAAAACAGCCTTATAGTGTAGCAGTTGTTGATGGTATGGCAGAAGTGCAAATGTTATCGTTTAAAAATGTGGAATACTTTTCTGATTTGTCAAGTCAATTTTCAACCAAGATTTTTAAAAAAATATTCTACATATTCTGAAATTCACGTTGTTTTTGACTCGTATAAACACGACTCTTTTAAACCAATGGAAAGGGTCAGAAGGCAAAAAAGAGCAGACCCTATACAATATATAGTTAGTGATAAAACTAGTCTTAAAAACACCAATCTAAAAAAGCTGCTCTCTCATGCATCGACAAAAGGGGAAATTACACAATATTTCTCAATACATGTAATATCACTGGGAAATGAAACTAATCGCAAAATGTTATGTTCCTTGGAAAATTTCATATTGGCTACAACTGCTTGTGACAATATGATGGACTTGCAGAGCTCACACGAAGAAGCTGATCCAAAATTAATATTTCATTCTGTACATGCATCTAAGAGAGGAGTCAATAGGATAAGAATATTTTCACCACATACTGACGTTTTGTTATTTGCTTTGAGATGTTTTCCTTTGTTTCCAGAAGACACAAACTTTGTAAGCATCGGATCAAGTAATCAAGAGATACGTTTACGACTAATTTATGATTCGTTGAGAGAGTTAAAGGTAGAAGCTCTTCCACCAATTGTCAGGAGCTGACGTTACAGGTTCCTTCAAAGATAAATCAAAAATTAGCTTTTGGAAAAAGTTTCTAACAGCTTCTCCATCAACACTTCAGGCGTTAGCTGCTCTTGGGAAAAATGAAATATTAGCTGAATCTGTTATTGAAGAAATCGAATCTTTTATTTGCAGTGTGTATTCACCAACAAAGAAAAGGTTTAGCAAGTTATCCGACCTGAGATGGTGGATCTTTAGCCAAAAATAAAGTTACAGCGATAATATGCCACCTTAGCAGCTCTGAAACCAGCAATACTGAGATGCCATTACCAATGCATGGAATGGTATAGAGACATACTTCCTCATGCTTGTTTACCACCAGCAGCGGAATATGGGTGGAAATTGGTTAATGGTGAATTTGAACCCATAATGTGTGATCTTCCGTGCACCCCTGATGAAGTGTTAAATTTAGTGAGATGCTCATGTTCCAAAACTAATCGCTCCCAACGCTGCAAATGTGCCACTTTAAGTCCACACTTAAAGGTTTTCTCTACAAAACCGACATTTGCACAAGAATCAACGTTTCCTTCACATGCACACATCTCTGTGCATACCACTATGCACAGAGATGTGTGCATATGAAGGAAACGTTGATTCTTGTGCAAATGTCGGTTTTGTAGGGGAAAGCAACTTGGATTCGGAGGACTCATCGGACGACGAGTGTTATACTGTTGGATAAAATTGTAACATTTAGGGACTGCGCCCCTCTTTGCCCTCTCCCTCTTGCTACAAAAATGCCTCATTTAAAAAACATTTATATACCGTTTCTCTATCTTGATATATAAATATTAATGGACATCTATATAAACATTCATCAGTTTTTCTATAAACATGAACACTTATATAGCCAAGAGGGTTTTTTATACTTATTACTATTTAAAACAAAACTAACATTTATAGGTTAGGCATTGATTATATGGCGTAATCGTATATTTTCAACCCCCAATGACCTAGGGGTGGAACAATTGGAAGTATTTACAAGTTCCAAAAACAGTTTGTATTAAAAAATACTCGTTAAAATTAAAATATATTCAATACATTTTATTAAGCGAATTTACATTATTTTATAAGGGGCTGAATATAAGGGGATTGTTTCTTCCTTTAGACGCATTTGTGAAAGAGGGCCCATCGATTCTCGGAATCTGTGTGGTATTCTGAAAATTTTAAGGTATCGCCAATATTGTATCACAAATCTGCAAATGGAATACAAATTCAAACCGGACTATATGGACAATATTAGTATCTTTACTCTTAAAAAATTTGTTACATCTTTAAAAATAAACCAAAATGTCAATATTCCATGGGTATATTGATAAATGAGGTCTAAATTGTAAAAAATGCATTTTCTACGAAAACTTTAAGAGATAGGTATAGAATGGTATAACACAATTTGATAGACAATTAAATGGTGCAACTGATTCTCATAAAATATACAGGGTGTTCCTTTTAAATCCCTGGTTTAATTTAAAACCTTTTAAATTAAACCAGTCGTTTAAACCTAGTAATATTAAAATTAATTAATTAAATTAATTATTTTTTTATTATTAAATTAATTATTTATTTATTTAAAATAAATTTTTAGACACTCTGTATAAGGTAGTGTAATTTTTATTATTGCAACACACAATTTAGGTAAACAGAAATACTTCAGTACAATATTTGGTTTTAAAAACTTACATACGCCTAGAGAAATGAAGCATTAAAATAATTACTGTATTTTGACAAAAACCTAAATATTTCAAAAGCGATAAGATTAAAATGCGGTAAACCTTAATCAAATTTACCTTTATTTTAATCGTACAAACTAAAAATGTAATAATATACAGGGTGTTCCATTTAAAAAAATATTTTGATATTTTTTATTTATTTGGGACACTCTGTATCTTGCAAAAATATTTTAAAATTGTAGCTCTAATAGTTTTTCAGTGAATCCAAAACTTACAATTTGCTAAAATCTAATCGTTTAGCTACAATACTTCGTGTTGTATATAGTGAACAACACTGTATATCTTTTTAGACTGTTAGCACAAAATTTCCAAAATATCAGCGCAAACCCCAGATATAGATGCCTGTTACGTCTATAATGCCCTGTTAGTAGACCCGCTACATCTTCGACTTGAATGTTCTACTATGATGAATGTTTTTTTGTAAAATGCCACTTCAGTAGAATCCAAAGTATTTCTCATTTTCAAGAAAATAGAAGCTCTCTAGGTATCGGAAATCTTGTTAACAGTCCCTCCAAGTAAAAATGACAAGGACTGACGTGATGCTGACAGGCAATGATGACGTTATTAAGTCAAAAGAAAGCTTCGCCTTGGTGGTCGTGAAAGAAATAAATAGCCAATATTATGGTAATACCTTCAGGTCTAGGGATGGTGGCGACGAGTTCATTATGTAAAGTACTTTGTTTTTTGGGGGAATATGGCGGTGTAGTCTGATGTTAATCAGCTACGCTACATTATGCAAAGTAACCGACTGCTTACTGACGAATCTTTCTTTTATTCGATGCTGACGGTGAATAAATACGTAGCTGAATTATTGCCAACGAAGGACGATGGGAAAAAATAATCCAACAGTTTTTTTATAACGTCGTAAATATAACACAGTAGGTGTCTGTCAACGTTTGATTGATTATTAACATTGATTTGGTTAATTCCATAAACACTCCAAAATTTCAATTCTCTAGCAAATATCGTTATTTAATAGTTATTTTTTATACAATTATCGTCTTGTATAAAAAATAACTATTAAATAACGATGGTATTTTATCGTCGACCGGAAAAGATTAATTCACGACCGATGAAATCGGGAGTTAATTTCGGGAGACGATAATGCAATTTTATCGTCGTATATAAAACAATTTTTTTTCGATAGCGATTAACGTTTTAAAAAATATTCAGAAAATATTATTTCAAGGAATTTATTACGAGCAGAAAAAATATTGTGCTGTCTCTTTAGTTGTCAGTTTTGAGTCAATATTTTTTAATTCTCTTTCGTGTCGATTGCTGATTGAATTGGCGCCAGAAATGGCTCAAAACGAAATAAGTAAATTAGCAACAGATATTCAGGCTGAGGCGACAAACGCCATATCCAAACTACTTCCATTTAAATCCCGAATAACTTATGAAAAGGAATACAAAAATTTTCAGAAATGGAAGCAATTAAAAAACGTGCGAGAAGAAATAAAGTTTTTAACCTATTCTCGCTGTTAAAGTATCATTTAATCTATCCTTGCGGTTAAAGTACTATTTATCTACTATTTTTGATAAATATAAGGTAATTTTAACAGTTGCTATGGAAAAAAATAATATTATGTAAAGTATTATGCTATCGAATTTAATATTTTCTCTGTTAACTGCGCCACGTGGTTGTTCGTTCGTTCTCGGAGAACGTTCCCCAAAAATAATTTATCGAGCATTTTGAGCAGTGAGGATATTTTAACAAGATAAAATTAATATCAATAAGCCTCTATAAATCAATAAGCCTCTATAGTGAGCAATTACAAATCTGTAGTAAGCAATAATCTTTTAAATATAAATGTTTCATATCGAGCGTTCGAAAATTTAATTAAATTAGTTGGCTAATTATTTTTATCTTTTTTGATAAAAACAAAGAAGCGAATAGCAAAATATACAGCAAACAAACAAATTCTTCAATTTAATCGCCACTCCACGTAGAGGCCGGAATATACAACGGATCCGTTCATTACGGACAAACTCTCAACTTAAAGTAATTCCACCTATTCCGCTCGTCCAGTAATTAACTTTTACGGAACACTCGGCACCTTTTAATTTAAAAATCCACCCCACACCACGCCGGCAAAAACCAGCTTGTTCGCTTGTCTGCATACATTTCTACATTTCTCGTTCAGTATACATCCAGAGTATATAGCGATTGCTGTTCTTTGTGTCGGTCTATCTACCCGATTACACGAGCTGTAATAAAACATTTCTCCATTTATCATATCAATTTTAATATATTCTATTACTTAGTTTGTACAAACAAAAAAGTACAACATAATATAATAATAGCTCCCGTATATAGCGTTTAACGCCTTGGGAGTAGCAAGGTATAGCTTGCCATGCTACAGCCGTTCCGTATACAAGGAAGGTAATGTGGCTAGCACTACGCTTAAACCGCCTATTATTACCTCAGGATTGTCAATGTCAAGTACTCATTTAAGGCTGAGTCGACCTAGGTACCCAAACTATTTTTATTTTATTAAAAATAGTCGACTGATGAACTGCCGGGTGTAGGATTCGAACCCACAACTTTGAGATTGGTAGACGAGAGCTGTACCTCTACGCCACCGGGCACCGTAAGTAACATATTGGACATATTGTTAGTTTTTAAGATTGTAATTTTGTTCAAACTGAGCTAAATGATGTAAGATTAACAAATTAGAACTGAAGTAAGTATCCCAAAATGTAAAGATCTGTCTCCAAAAAGGAAAACATTCATTTTTCTTATGCAGTTTCTAATTTATAACCCCCTCGACCATCCAGAGTGAAGCATTTGGGCATGTCATTTATTGAGGGTAGCGCAGATAACCGATACCGGTTGTTTCTCAAAAATGTTTCACCCCTATTATAACTGTTTTATTTTTTCAGATAAATAAACGGGATTTGGTACTTTAGTATATGACATAAATCAGGACTGATTGATTTATTCAATTTTTTTCGGTCACTTCCAGTTTCACGGGATAACGTTCTGAATAGAATAACATATCATATCCCAAATTTTGACATATATTATATATATATATATATATATATATATATATATATATATATATATATATATATATATATATATATATATATATATATATATATATATATATATATATATATATATATATATATATATATATATATATATATATATATAATATATTTTATGAGAATCAGATGCACAATTTAATTGTCTATCATTGTCATTTTTACGTATCTCTTCAAGTTTCCGTAGAAAATGCATTTTCTTGTAATTTAAAACTCATTTATCAATATACCCATGAAATACTGACATTTTAGATTATTTTTACAGATGTACCAAGTTTTTAAAGAGTACAGATACTAATATTGTCGATATAGTTTCTTTATTTCATTAAAAAATAAAAAAAAAAACTGTTTAAATATTTGTTAAAGAGGACCAATTACAATTGTTCCAGTATTCAAACTACATTAATTGACTGTTTGGGTTGATTAGTAATAATTGCTCCAAATACTAAAAAACTGAATTTTGTATGTGTATTAGACGGTGTAGTAAAAAGTAATACCTTAAAAATGTTATTTAATTTTTTGACAAATACCTATTTATAACAACAGAGACATTCATTTTCATAACTTATTATTATATTGATTTCTGATTCAAATCCACATTTATTTAGAATAATTTATTAACGAACATAATTAGTATGTAATTAATTAGTATTTGGACGGAAATAATGGTGGTATATTTAATTAATGGTATATTTTTTATAAAGATTTAAATAGTTTTCTTTTTGCATACAAATGGGCTAGTAATATTATCATTTTGCTAAAAACGATAATATTACTAGCTTGTACATTTTGTACATTTGTTGCTTTAAAAACAATCTGAAATGTCAATATTCCATGGGTATATTGATAAATGAGGTCTAAATTATAAGAAAATGCATTTTCTACGAAAACTTGAAGGGATAGGTAAAAAGTGGTATAATACAATTTGATAGACAATTAAATTGTGCATCTGATTCTCATAAAATATACAGGGCGGTCCATTTAAATTAAACAAGTTATTGCCGTTTAAAGCTAGAAATAATTTAAAATAAATTTTTAGACACTCTGTATGAGGTAGTATTATTTTTATTATTGTAACACAAAAACTGATCAATAAATAGACTTCAGTAAATATTTAGTATTAAAAACTTTGGTACCCTTGGAGAAATGAAGCCTTAAAATTTTTACTGCAATTTCACAAAATTGAAAATATTTCAAAAACGGTAAGGTTTATGTGTAATAAACCTTAATCAAATTTACCTTTATTTTAATCGTAGAAACTAAAAATGTAATAATAAACAGGGTATTCCATTTAAAAAAATACAACTTTGATATTTTTTATTTATTTGGGACACTCTGTATTTTGTAAAAACATTTTTAAATTATAGCTCTAATAGTCCTTCAACGAACCCAAAATTTACAATTTGTAAAAATCTAATCATTTAGCTACAATACTCCGTGTCGTATGTGGTGAACAACCCTGTATAAAGCATGAAAACTGTTACATTATATTTAACCTTTTCCAGTTAAGGAATCTACAGAAAATGACCAATATTCTTTTGGTCCTTCCATTTTCCACCCTAGTTCTAAACCCTTTTCACTGACATCGAGAAAAACAATCCGGAATTAGATCAAACGAATTTCGAGACCAACGAGATCACTTTGTCTTAAGGTTATAATAAGGTTGACCATCACAAAACTGTCCCCTATATCAGTCCAATCCCACAGCAGATTAGTGCTCTTTCCGCTAGATAGCTCTTTATGAAAGATAATCAAAGAGATCAAAACCAACTAAGATAAAGCAGAGGCAGAGGTATACAGGGTGGCGCTCCTCATTCGCCTCGGTTGATTATACGAAAACGGAAAGATGTAGAAACAAAATATTTTATGGGTATATGTGGGTAGTCAATGTGCACAATTTAAAATTATTTTGAAATATACATGGTGGCTCAGAACTATGATCCATACCAAAGTTATATTTTTTCTTATGGAACATACACGGTATTTTATTTCATTTTTCGATTCTTGGGCCCAAAAAAAGACATTTATTACAAGAGTTAAATATGTTTAAAATCTTTGGTTTTTGGGATATTTAAAGATATTTAAATATGCATGCTACAAGAGAATTGATTATTAAGACCCTGTACATTACTTTTCAGAATTAATTCTTTTGCTGAGTTTAAAGGCAAAGAAATAAACTTACTGAAAAATGTTATTACTTCCTTAAATTTATACAGGGGTACAAAAAATTAGAGATCTATTTTAAGGATTTATTTTACATAAAAACTTTGTTATTTCAAATGCAACACCCTGTATTTTTTAAAATAAATCGAAGCAGATTCAAATGCTCTAACACAAACTATATTAGGGTTTCCTATACCTATCTATCTCAGATTTTGAATAAAAAGCGATTTTTAAATAAAATGGCAATCAAGATGGCTGGTATCGCCATGGCAATTTTCTAGTGACAGTTAGTAACTATTTTCAAAATCGACATTAGTTTATAGACTTTATTTAAATCTATACCAGTTTACTTTTATTAAATTGACCTACAATACTTTAATAATAATATTTATTAATATGTATTTATTATTCTATCAAGAAAAACAAAGAAGTAGTTCTTTGTTGTATTTTACGATAACTTGTAGATATATGATTTTTTTATAAAAGAGCCAATTACGGCAAATTCAATTTCTTCACTTCCAACGACAGGTTTCTGCCTAATAGGTTTTTTATAAACTACACTACCAATACTACGAAATAGGACAAGTAGTTTTTCAAAGGAATGCTTGTCAGGAAGATTCCTATTTGGATATCTTTGAGCATTAGCTCTTACTCTTGAGGCCAAGAAATATTTTTTCTCACAAAATAAAATCACTAGTAATATATCCATTCGTTCCACCAACAGATATGGCTTTATTTTTCTTCATAAAATAAAGAATACTTACTTATTAAACTATTGTGGGTAAATTTTAGTAAACTGTTTAAATAATAATGTCCATATACTAATGTCGATTTTGAAAATAGTTACTAACTGTCACTAGAAAATTGTCATGGAAATACCAGCCATCTTGATTGCCATTTTATTTAAAAATCGCTTTTTATTCAAAATCTGAGATAGATAGGTCTAGGAAACCCTAATATAGTTTGAAAGAGCATTTGAATCTGCTTCGATTTATTTTAAAAAATACAAGGTGTTGCATTTGAAATAACAAAGTTTTTATGTAAAATAAATCCTTAAAGTAGATCACTAATTTTTGGTACCCCTGTATAAATTTAAGGCAACAATAACATTTTTCAGTAAAGTTTATTTCTTAACCTTTAAACTCAGCACAAGAATTCATTCTGAAAAGTAATGTGTTGATAAGGGTGTTGGTAATCAATTTTCTTGTAGCATGCATATTTAAATATCTTTAAATATCTCAAAAACCAATGATTTTAAACATATTTAACCCTTATAATAAATGCCTTTTTTTGGGCATATGAATCCAAAAATGAAATAAAATACCGGGTGTTCCGTAAGAAAAAATATAACTTTGTGGATCTTAGTTCTGAGACGCCCTGTATATTTCAAAATAATTTTAAATTGTGCACATTGCCTCCCCACATATACCCATAAAATATTTTGTTTCTACATCTTTCTGTTTTCGTATAATCAACCGAGGCGAATGAGGTGCGCCACCCTGTATACATAATAGAGAAATATTGTTTAAAAATAAAATTTTATCAACAATAAAAATATATCTACTTGCCAAAAAATAATATTTTACGTTTATTAATTTTCCTAAAATATAATTGTACGTGCGGGACCATGTCTCCTGAGTATTTTGTTTTTTGGATCATGTCAATACATGCCTTGGTTAATTTTTAAGAGCCCAATGAACTTGCCACCAACAATTTGCAATTTTTTCAATTATCATTTCTTTTTGAAGTTATTTCTCAATATGACAAAGCAGGTTTAGTAATTATTGTTAACTATATAAATGCTTGGCAGGAGGGTTAGAGGTCACGAAGCGGTACCAGCTTCATTAAATGAACTTCGCTTGGTGCTTAAAAAAGAAGGGGAAAACATAACGCAATATGATATATGCAGCCTCAATAACAGTAGCAGCCAAGGGAGGCAATACAAAGTGTTAAGGTAGCTTTTACATTTTTTTCTGTTTGTATGATGATGATGTTTTCTTTAATATCGTTAGTTCTGTTATTGTTATTAATGTTTATTAAAACCCAGGTTGTATCGTTGGTCTTTAAAGTTTTTTTTTTAATTTAATATAGAATATTAAATTCAACGTATTACTACGTTACGACAATAGTCACCAAAACCATCTCATCATATTAAAAAATTACATCAAAATGTAATGATAATTGAAAAAATTGCAAATTGATCATTATCAGTTCATTTCGCTTATAAAAATTAACCAACGCATGTATGGACATGATTAAAAAAACAGAATGCTCAGGAGACATGGTTCTGATCATAAAATTATGTATTTGAGAAAAATTTACACACGAAATTGCACAGGGTGTTTTAAAGTTAGGGTAAAAAAACATCCCCTCGGTTAACCCTGTATAATATGCCAAATACTAAACTCTATAAAAAACTAAGTTTATGAATTAAAGTTGATAAAATTATATAGAGTTTGCTAAAAAAATCATGAAAATAGGGCTAAAAATAACAAAAATACAACACTTTCAATTTGACCAAAAATTTCTCCGTTGCGTTTTTTTTTGCATCTGAGTTTAGTAAGACATACACTTTTTCAAAAATCCGAACGACGCATATATTTGACCTTACAAAACTGCAATTCTTTCCCATTTGACCGACTCTCTAGCTCCAGTAGTTTCCTAGATAGCCGAGAGATGACTCGAATACAGAGTTTCCGAGATGTAGTATATAACTCCTGGGTAAATTTTGAATTTCTAGTTCGTTCTTTCAAATTTGTATAGTAAGTATATATAAAAAACATAATGGGCGTACTATAATGGGAACATCCTAACTAACTAAAGAACCCGTGGAAAAAGTAGGCGTATAAATAATTATATCAATATTACATATGAAAAAATTATAAAACGGTGAAAACACATAAGCTATTATGAAAGTAGGAACGCAAGGAACGTTTCACCACAATTAAACGATAGGATAAAGCTAAATATGATACGACGATATTCAGTAAATTGAGACATATTTAAAAACAATTTTTAATAGTGACATATTTTATTCCTAACTGTAGTTGTTGTATATCCAAATAACTCAAAAAAATGTCTATACCTCTGTGGCGGATTCATCTCTCCAAAAAATCCTATATGGGTATTTACCCACTGCAATCTACAAAATAAAATAGTTATTTTTTGTAAACACTGCTGCGTTAATCCAAACGGAAACTTTGTCAGCAGCTAGGTTCACAGATATACAAATTTGCCTAACGAACAAAAAAATGCTTAACGTTTCGGAAAGTTTATCTCTTTCCGTCGTCGGAAGCAAAATAATACAAAGAATAAAGAAAAAAAAAACTATTTAATATATTTAAATTCAACTATTCGAGAACACTTTAGTTTTTTAAAACAGATATGTCTATAAAAACCGTTGAAGTTCTGTTAAAATGACATAATATCAAGTTAAACTTCAAAATTAACAATAATTACTCCCTGATGACAATTACTTAATAAGGTAAAACCTAAAAGCCCCAAACTTTCTATATGATTATTTTTAATTTTTACGTATGTTATGTTCTTAAATAACTCAACTCGAACAAGAAAATACCCATCTTAAAGATAAGACACTGACGTATAATACACTCGTTCGTTATCATTTTCGAACACACCGTCCGGGTCTATAGATAAAAAAATATATTTTCACTTAACACGACGGGCAACTACAAACCCATAGATTATTCTTATCGGGCATAATGATTTGGGGAACCGATGTAGCGTGCCATTTTTCTTCGCCCTATCCCTTCGCAACGTCAGCGAGTGAGGGCTTGAGAAGTATCGACCGGGTGGTAAGGAGTGAGGGGGACATAGGACGGATTCTCAGAGAAGAAGGCCGAGATGCTTAAACGTCCGGTTAGTGACTGGCAAGAGGACGCCAGTCCTTGTTTTGCGTAGGTTACAAGTAAATACATTTTTGGTGTTCTTATTTAAGTTGCTGGTGTTCTGGAACTTCTGTTCTAGTGGAGCAAGAACAACTTACTGTATCCTGTGCTGATTGCTTCATACATATTTCGCGATGCGGGATTTTGTTGTATTTGTTTTTTGAGATAGTTTTCTGTTGGTTCTTAGGTGGTATTGGTAAGGGTCTCTTGGTCACGCCGATATAAGTTGTACTACATTCACATGGAACTTGGAAAATTCTAGCAAAAATAAATAGCAATCCTAGCCAAGACTGGAATAGCTACAACATAATTCTAATTCATAAGAAAACAGTCAACTGGACTGGAACAACAAAGGATTAAAAATAGATGGGGAACATCTTTAATCATCTAAGATTCGCTAATCTTCTTCTTCTTCTTCCTGTGCCTTGTGCTCAGCCGCACGATGGCAATTATCTGTACTCTTCATATAATGTGTAGAGTGCCGTTTTCGGCTCTTCGAAATATGGTGGCTGCGTCGCTGATGTTACACCAATCCCGTATGTTTCTTAGCCAAGAATGTTGTTTTCTTCCTGGGCCTCGCTGCCGTCCCTTTCTTTTTCCTTGTAGAATTAGTTTAGGAATTTAATATTTGTCTCCTCTAAGAATATGGCCGAGGTAGGAAACTTTTCACTGATTATTGACTGCATTCTCACTTAAATTTTGAGTTTTTTCTTAACTTAGTCAGTCACGATTAAACCTGCTATTTTTTAATAATCTCTTCTTGATCGCCTATTTATGTCACCGTTAGATGACAATCGATTTTTCCTTTTCCATGTAAGAATGCTTAAAAGAGACAAGCTTAAATGCAAAAGAAAATCCATTTTCGTAATGCGGTTGAAATTCTAATGAGATGAACCGCCTATTTAAAAATAGACATATTTCTTTAAATTCAAAACATTCATTTTTAAGACACTCTGTATACAGAAATAAAATTATTGATTTCTAAAATATGATTCGCAAAAGTAGGAAGGGGGAAATCAGGCGACGACCAAGGAAAATAGTTCTAAGAGGATTAGCTTCTAGACTACGATTCGAGACGCATTGATGTTATTTTTGGTTCTTGAGTTTTGTGACAAAGAATGTTATTAAAGGTAAAGTAAATATTTTCTCATTATTTAACTAATGTTAACTAAAGCATATATTTTATTTTTCTGTTCTTCCTTGTTTATTTCATCTGAGAATTATATCATATAACATGTGTATGTATTTAATGGAATCTATTTATGCTGTAAATAATTTCAATTTAAAAGTAATCTAAATAAAATCGTTTACTGTCCATTCGTGCCGATGTTTGTGGTTTGAGGTTTGAAGTTTGAGAACAAGGGCCTTGTTGAATGTACTAATACTTTTCGACCGTGACTGGGCAAATATCTTAGCTCGCAGAGGGCAACTAAAAGCAATAAATATAATATTAAGATATTTACACCAAACATCCAACTTTAGCTTCGAGATCCGAAACCAGGACCTTAGTACCTGCAGGCGGCGACCTGCTAACTAACCAAACACTCTTCAGTTTTGAATGATATAAATGTGGCATGTTTTGAATGTATAAAACTACAAACCTTGGTATGAGGACAGCTTCTATATTATTATTATTTCTCTTTTATTAAGGTTAAGGACAGCATAGTTAGAGTCTCTGGAATAGTGATCATGGTTTTCTCTGCCGTGCTCTTTTACATGTGAATGCCAGGCAGAGTACGGCACTCCTTTCATTCCATTTAATAAAATAAGTAGGGCTATTACAAATTTAGCGTTTTATTTACATAACCTATTCTCCTCAAATTTCCCAAAATATTGCTTCTGTCGAGGCGCACACATCCGAGGTAATCACAATAAAAAAATTATTTAACACAACGTAGGTTCCTTTCGAATTTGGGTTGTTACACTACACTAAGCTGTTTCCATTGCCATTTCTGTCTGTTTCGCCCAGTTCTTTTTTCTTCTCGTCACCACTACAATATTTCTTATTACTTTTTTAGGGATGTGGAGCTGAAGAAAATATATTTTTGGAGAACATTTTTATTATAATTAAAATTTAAGGAATGTCATTAAGGATTTTGGTAACAAATGAGGCAGTCTTCATGCAAAACCGTTCTACATGTATTTGTGAATGGTTTTATGTTATTTATAGTATTTTTATGGATATTAAAACTTAATGAATAAAAATAAATGTTGTTCTTTTAATTCAGTGTGAAATAAAAATAACAATAAAAAAGATGATGACAATTATGAATAAAAACATTCTTGTCAGAGGGGTGAAGCTGCAGAATCGTCCTTCATAAATAAGAGGATGGTTGTATTATAATTAAAATTTGAAAAATGTCATTAAGGGTTTTCAAGAAAAATGAGACAACGTTCCATCATAAAAGATGAACAAAAAGTTGAGTATTTTTTCTGATTAGGGTTTTTAATTTTTGTCTTCTGTTATTTTGTTACTTTCGTTTCTGTTAAAACACTCACTCTCCTAAACAACCTAACATTCTAAAATATAGTTAGAAAAAATTCAACTACATTTCTATGTTTTTTCATTTTCTCTAAAACGGTATGGAAATTTGGAAAGGTATAACGGAATTAACCATTTTAGAACAAGCCAAATTTTTTATGAAGAATGCATTTTTCTCAAAATCTTGGTGTATTCTCCGCCGGTGCTGCCACCTTTGGGGAATATCGGAAATAACTGATATACACAAATACACGGGTTTAAATAGCAAGTATACGAAAAATATAATATATTATTATTCAAAAGTGCTAGGAAGTATAATTTGTGAAAACTCTAAAAAAAACAAAAAGTAAATATTTTGATATCTTCAGGAGGTGTAACTTGTTTTATAATTTATTATTCCAGTTAAAAAATCTTTTTAGAGGACTTCAACTACGGTAGCGAGCATAGTTTTACGCACCGGTTTTGGTAGTGGGGTCATAATTAGGGCTCTTTCGGCTATAACAAAATGTTTTAAGGCACATAATTATAATTTTAGAATAGGGTACGAGCACTTTGTTTACTCACTCGTTTCGTCGAACTGTTTGAATCCATCTTTGCTTTTGGTCAAATCGGTGTGAGAAAATATGAAGCTATAAAATGTTGTTTCGGGAGAGTTGAATATCCGGGAAAGTTGAGTTATTGAATGTTATTGCACCCAACAACCCCCTAATTACGTTCTCCTTTACCCGTTAACATTTTTTGGTCAATTTCATTAACATTTGAAATTGCCACAACACAACATGACTAGTTCGGTTTCTTTTTCTCTTATTTTTTACTACCCGAAACAGCGTTACATCAAACAAACCTCGAACCTTAGTGTTTTATAGTTTCAATAACTACACTGGCAAAAAAACAAAAATACTTAAATATTATGACACAGCCACGATTTCAATATTATTTTAAAGCAATCAACATGAACTGTAACTGTGATGGCGTGAAATGCATAGCCGAAATTTCTGATTTCTACCGTATACAGCGCTGCGGTCGGAATTTTCTGAAATCAATTGAAATGTACCAAGCACTTATATTAAAGAAGTGTTTCCTCTTGTAAAGACAATACGGGGAGATACTGTAGTTGATTTGTAACAATCGACGTCCATCTATAAATCAGTGACAAGGAAATGCAAAGGAAAATAATGGAAAATAGCATATTTAAATCTAAAATAAAGATATTGAAATATATAAAAAATACTTGATACAAATTGCAAACAAAAATATAGAGAAGAAATGAAAAAATCAAATCGACTGGTCTAAATCATTCCAGATCATTCAAGATTGACAAAAAAACGCTCACCTCAACTTAATGCTAGGCTGTACGAAATTACCAGGGTCAACTACTAAGTTACAAATATCCACCTGTGCAATGAGCACAGGTCTTTTCTAAAAGATCAGCGATTGTCATCAGATCCAATTTTATCTCCGTCCACATTAAACAGTTTCATTTCCTTCGAATAAACTTCGCGTCACCCCAGAACCTTAATAATAAAACTGCCCAAACAATTCCGATTCGTTATTATTGTCTTTGTCGTCTCGTTCCCTCTCTATTCCCAACAGACTCTGACCAGTATTAACAACGCCGACGTTCCTGTTACCGCAGAGCTCCCGAATCAAAAACCGCCACCGTTCCCAACCTTATTTACCCACGCACCCAATATTTCCCGGATTAGTCTTATTCCGGGAGCGCGCGCGTGGCGAAACAATTACAAGGTCACTCGCCGGGACCATTAACACCCCCAGGGGTCAACATCGGATGAAGGGGGGAGGGAAGGTGGCATGGGATCGAGAAGCGTGCGATTTAAAGGGCGTTCGAAGAAGGGTGGTGCTGACCGTTACGGAAAAGGCCGAGTTTGATTGGACATTTTATTTTGCTCAAAAAAAATCTATTTTTATCCTCGAACTGATTTGGTAAATGTTATTCTGTCTAAATTATTTTATTTTTGATTATAATACAGTGTTGCGCCTCTCATACGCCGCGGAAGCTCCAAAGGGGAACGACAGTTTGTATTGAAATGAAATCGTTCTACAGGGTGTCCCTAAAAAAAGTTACATATCAAAGTTGTACTCTTTATAATAGAACACCCTATATATTAATTGATTTTCGGATTCAGGGAGAAAAATAAAGGTGAGTTTTATAAGAGAAGTATATGACTAAAATGTAAGCTTTTTGACACATTTAACATTTTCTAGAAATAAAGAACAATTTTTAAATTACAATAAAAGCTACCTAAATCGAAATTTGCCCGGTATAGCCTAATATGTAGTTAAATTAACTATTGTACTTTAAATCAAATTAAAACTTGATACAAAAAGTTATACAGAGTGAGACAAAATTAATATTGAACACTGGTCAGATGACCAGTGTTCAATATTAATTTTGTTTTGTTTTTGAAAGATTTAAAAGCATGTTAATCATTTATTTTAAATGGAAAACCCAGTATATTATTCCGATATTCAATGGAGAATTCATGTCTCTTCAAAATACTATTAAGGTTGTCTACCCCTCAAACAAAGATTTTCTTATATATTTTCATTTACATGATTTGATCTAAGTAGATCTTTATTATTTGATATAATCTAGGTGGCTATCATATGTCTGATGTTACTTCAACATCGCTGTCTAATTAATCTCATATTAATCCAACTTTAACAACTAGTTATCATTTTGTGTCAGTTAAAACAAAAAAAACATCTCAGAAATTTGCCGAAAATTCAATCTTATCCTACATCAGAGAGAATTCATATGATTCTATTAGTTGGTTGGTGTCTAAAATTGGTTTTGGTCACCAATTAATACAATACTTAAATGCTTCTCATTTTATCTATATATCAATTTTTATCAAAATCGGACAACTTTGAAATTTTTTTGACAGCTGTCAAATTTGACAGCTCAATTTTTTTTTCGTTTTAGCCCATGGCCATCCTATATATCGATTTTTAGCAAAATTGGCTGACTTTGAAATTTTGACGTCATTAAACTGTCATTTCTTCAAGATGGCCGCCCATTTTTTTTTTCATATGATACCACCAATATAAAAAAAAAACAATCAAACCCACCATATACCTATATACATAATTTCAGCCCGATCCATTCATAAATAGAATTTTAAAAATCAAAAACCTCAATAATGCCGCCATTTTGACAGCTGTCAAAAATTCGGGTCATGCCTTGCAAAAAAATGTATTGTCATCGGGACTGAACCTACATGCCAAATTTCAATTTCCTTCAATGAAAGGAAGTGGTTCTAATTTAGCTTACAAGATTTGTCCCGATCAAACATACATACATACAAAGCAAGTTAAATAAAAGCTTATAAAAATGCTACTTGTGGCGAATCACCATGTATGTAATAAACAGATTCTTAAGCAAATAAAGCAAAATATTAGCATTCTTATAAAAATCATTTATACCATGTGCTAGAGCTGTCACGTTATTGTAATTTATTTTACACAATATGGCATATATCGAATAACTTCATAATTCATATCTGGTTATAAATTATAACGGAAAACGTATAAAATAGCTCTATTTAACCGTCATTAGAATGACTTTTTTTAAAATTGCCACGGTCGATGGCGTATCTAATTATTTTAAATTTTCAAATATCGTGACAAGTTTGCGTGTTGTTCCTCCACACAGAGAATGGAGAAGGCGCATGGAAAAAAGCGACAGGAAATTTCCTTCTGTTTATTTAATACGTTTTTAAGTTACGATACGCGAAAAGTGTTAAAACTTCTATCCTGTCATGTGTGGCTGCAATTTGAGTAAATTCTTTTTTATTGCTCCGTATATTTAACCTTACCATACTTAGTTTTTCTTTGCTCCCATTAATTCTAAATATTTTATACAGTTCAATAAAGAGATGACTTTTACCATGACCTATATTTTGTTTATATTTATTAACAGAACATGAAGATCATTTTGTGGAATCACTATTTAAACAGCAATGGAATCAAAAACAAAAAAAATATAAAAAGCATTTGGGCGGCATCTTAAGGTGCGTCCCCATTAGGGTCGCCAGACGTCTAGCAAAAAAATAAAAAAATGCATGTTGGATTAACAGATATATAGAGGGGAAGAATTCTTGCACTCATTGAAGAAGGAATGTCCCAAAGGGACGTAGCAGAGATAGTGGGCGTTACCCAGGGTGTTGTATCGAAAACATATGCAATATACTTGGAATTAGGAACACACAAGAACAAGCCCAGACAAAGTCGTCAAAGAGTCACAACTAGACAACAAGACCGCCTTGTGTGCCAAATTGCTAGAAGAAATCCCAATGTTTCTCATCCAGAGCTACAAAGACAACTTCTGGCAGCTACAGGTGCGAACGTGTCAGTTGAAACCATAAGAAAAAGGCTTCGTGCGCGAGGGTTTTACAGCAGGAGAAAGTTACGGATCCCATAATTATCTTGGCAAACTAAAATTGACCGGCTAAATTGATGCCTTCAACATCAAAACTGGACAACTGAGAATTGGTAAAAGGTTCTTTTTTCGGATGAGACCAGAATTGGCCTAAGATCAGATGACCATCGAATTCGGGTTCTCAGAGCTCCAGGAAGACGAGCGAGACTCCAGGCTGTCAAATCTGTACCAATATATAAAGGAGGAACTGTAATGTTCTAGTGAGGTATTATGCTGGGAGGCAAAAACTACATTGTTACCACTTCAACAAACTTTAACGGGTCGAAGGTATGTTGATTTAGTGCTAGAACCAATCGTTAGTCTTTGGAGAGCTGCAGTTGGGGATAATTTTAACTTCATGCACGATAGTGCACCTCTCTATACCAGCAGAGTGACTAGAGAATGTTTTGAAACAAAAGGTGTCATAGTTTTGGACTGGCCTGCATGTTCACCAGATCTAAACCCTATCGAACACTTATGGGGCCGGCTCAAAAGAAGGGTTAGAGCTCGTGGAAACAATCCAGGAAATCTCGCACAGCTTATTGATGCAGCATTAGCTGAATGGAAAATCATACCCCAAGATAACGTTGATAATTTAATAAGAAGCATGCCAGCCCAAGTAGAAGCTTGCATATAGTCTAGAGGTGGTAACAAGGATTATTAAAATTATCAATTTTTTTTTGTTTTTGATTTTTCGCCATTAAAAATTTAAATTTTATTTCGTTTCAGAAACCAAAATAATACCATTGTTTATTTTGGGAACTGATTTTTTTTATTGCTATATGGATTTTTTTTATTAAAAGTAATTGGTAAGGACTGAGTTTTGTTCATAAACACAAAATGTTCATACGTCTCAAAAATTATGAAAAATCATAGATGATTTTCCATATAAATTTGGTTGTGTGTATATAAAACTAGCTGCTGCCCGCAGTCCCACACACAAACTTTCACATTTATAATATTAGTGTGATCGATACATATTATATTCTTGTTTATCTTACACACAATATTTATTATCTGTTATTTCATATAAATTGTGTAATATTATTATATTATTATAATTTATTTTCATTTTTTTAAAGAACATTTAAATAAAATCATGTTTTTAAAAAGAATTTATTTTAAAGGACTTTTTGCTTCGTAACAAACTAAATAAAGGAACAGAAATTCGGAAAACGTTATAGCAATACTAAAAATTACATTACAGGGAAATATGGGAATATTAAATATAAGTTATATAAATTTTGTTTCGCCGCATTCTTTCTGGTAAACAAAATTGAGCAAAAAATTAAATTAAATTAAATATTTTCACAATTTAATAAAATATGATAACCTTTATTTCATTACTTAAAATACGTAAAAAGGCTTGGAATATAATTCTATTTACTTATTCTTTTTTTTTCTTTAATAACGTTTTATTAAAAATAAAATTTAATATTAATTTATATATACTCTATTAAAAAAAACTGTTTCAAACAACTTCACAGTAATGACGAAATTGATAATAATTTACCTATACAAAAATTTAATATTAAAATAATGATCAATAATGATACGTTACCTTAATGTTGAAAAACAAAAAGTAAATTATACCGCACGCAACAAAAACTAGCCTAAACTAACTAATATATTAATTTATGCAAATGGAACGAGTTACAAAAAGTAATTTTCAAATTAACGTCTTATTTAGACCGACTAATTTCTAGAGCCTTTAGACCAAAAGGTTAAAATTAATGATATTTTTCACCTTAGTATCCATTAATTCTTTGTACTGGAAAATAGGAGATTTAATATTCATTTTCTTTATTAATAATAACTAGCAAGATAATTAAGCATGTAAAATTACATTATTTTTACGATTATTAAATCATAAAGGGCAATTTTGATTAGATAATTTTTAATTATCAAGCGAGTATAATCTTATTTCAAATTGTTAGGTTTTTGTATTATATTCGTTTGAACGTTTTAATAAATGTTAATTCGTACAAAAATAAGCGTAATACAGAGAGACATTGGATCAAGATTAACCATATACATTGATTAGTTTGACCCAACATATAAGTACAAGCAGCCTATTTTCAGAATTTAACATATACAAATTGTGAGTCTCAAATAAGTGCAAATATCTTCATTGGTGGTATATTTCGACCACAGGAACACGTCTATGAGTTTTTTTCGCAAAAAGATGTTCAAAATCGTTCATTTTTTTTTAAATTTCCCTCTATATTTTTGGCAAACTTTTTAGAACCCTTTTCTGCAACCCTATCAGCACAAGCCAATCTATCCAATGTTTATTTTTCTGAGGGTTTGTGTCTATTAAAATAATTGAATATTCCTACCTATGCATCTCCTTGTGGTATTGTGTGTACTCCATAACATAACATAACATAACAGCCGTTACTCCCTGACGAGTATTCGACACACATAAAGAAGATGGTCACGCAAGGCGTTTTCTTTCATGAGCTTTTCTGTGACTGAAAAGCCCGATACGTGATGTTATCTGCCTACCGCACTCCGGACATTCAAAAATCTCATTGCCTTTTTGCCTCTTTACTTTTTGGTTGTCGCTGTTAACTGAGTTTACAACTCTGCTCCATGAGTTCTATTGTGACCTGCTTTTTCCCACTCATTCTGCATGTTAATGATTTTGATTTTGTTTTCTATCCATTTAAATTTAGTATTGACATTATATACAGTTGTTTATTTACATGTATGTTTATATTTTATTTATATTTAATTAAATAAATTTTTGACAATGTACAATTTCTATAATTGTATAAAGTATTGTTTTAGTTTTGTATGTTTGCTGTTAGTTTTATATGTTTTTCTTAAGCGGGATTTTGTAACCATGACATCAATACTCTCGCAGTTAGCTTTTTCAAGGACCGGTACGTTTGAGACATGATGGAACCACCGGATTCTTAAGAGTTGTGTAAGGTGTCTCTGTTGCAACTTGTTTAATGCGTTCATGTGTCGGCGGTACGGCACCCAGGTTTCCCTCCCATATAACATAGTGGGGATTATAATTGCTCGTTTGTTTTTTTGTTTTTGCCCGCAAGTTTTGTTTTTGTACTCAAGTCATGATTGTAGAAAACCCTGTCTTTTAATTTCCAGAATGCTCTTGAGGTGCTACTAATCCTGTGCTGAATTTCGGAGTCAATATTGGCCTTTTCCGAAATCAAACTGCCAAGGTAATTGAATTCCGTTACATATTCCAATAGTTCTTCTCCGATTTTTATAGCATGGTTGTGATCTTCCGGGGGAGTGCACATGATTTTAGTTTTGTCGATGTTTAGCTTAAGGCTGTACTCCACACGCACTGTATTGCAATTTTTTCAAATCAGAAAATAATGAGCTTAAGAAAATTATTTTTAAATTTTGAAATTTAAACAACTCGGTTATTTTGTATTTATTTGAAAAACGGTAAAGTAAAAATGTTTCTTTTTTGGAGATCTACCAGCCTTAAAAATATTTGCACTTATTTAACACTCACCCTGTATAACATTGATGTAATTTAGAGTATTAAATAAACAAATGTCTCTACTTAAACCAAAAGAATTTAGAAATCGTATAAATAAAACTTGACAAAAAGGTCTCACAAGTCCAAGCACAGATTTTTTACAAAAAACGCGTAATATAAAATTTAATAATAGTAAATTCAGTTTACTTTTTTTTTATTTATGTATTTGTGGAACTTGTAAGGCCCTAAATACACCTTGGGGGATTTCTGACTTTTTTTTTCCGTCTAAAGTCAGTGGCGCTCTTAACCCGCCCCTACTCTCCGAATTTTCTGAGCTAGGGCATAAATTTGTTCGCGACTAGACCCCTGCAAATTCCATAAATATTTATTTTTCTTAATCGCTAACTTAATATTTTTTTCTTCTTCGTATTTTTTTTACTTCTTTTCTAAATTTTTTTTCTTTTTTTTTTAATTTAAAAGAGCCGAGCTAAGGCCAAAACGCGTGACAAAATTATTACGTTAAACTGTCAAACTATCAGAAGTAATATGGAAAAATGATGTGTTCTGTATTGTTGTGTTGAATTCAATTTTGGATTGTTAGAAATATAAAATATTAAATTTTTGGACTTGGATTAAGTAAAATTTGTGAGTCACTCCTTCCTTCTGATTATACAGTTATAATATACTTAGAGATTCATTATCTATGATCCAACAATCCGTTGCTATTAATCAAAAATTAGATAAATCAACTAAAACATAATAAAAAGTTTTAATACATACATTTTTATTTTTATATTTTCCATAATTATTGTTTAATACAAATAATATAATACTTGCCAGATATGGGCCTTCTTCTTCGTAATGTCGTATAGAAATATATTTTTACCTGAAACAAGAATAAACAAATTAGACATAAATATGAGAAAATGAAGGAGAAATCCATACATATTGTTTAACTGTGACATGCGTTCTTATTCTATTATTTCGGTAGCAAAGCTTTTTAAGGAAGTGCCTTTCATAACTTAACAATTATGTTTTAGAAATTATAATTTCCTTTTTTTAATTGATTTAGATTAATAAAATTAAAAATACGATTGCGAAAGAGAGCTATTATGCTAATAAATAAAAAATATTTTCTTCTTAATATTTTTAATAAAACGTATTTTTATCGAAAAGACGCTAAATTAATTTTTAATTATATTAATTAAAATAAAGAAATTACAAAAGAAAATTCGTTTTAAATTCAACAAAACAGTTTTCCGGTCTCTGAGTTAAGATAATTTATTCGCCTTGCAACAAATTAAAGACAAAAAAATATCAAAGGACAAGGAAATAACTACTGAACTAAACATTTTTAAACAGTTTAAAAAAAAATATTAAAAATACAAGAAATGTCATGAAATCAAAGCTATACTAGTTATTTACTATAATTTGATCTGTACTTGCCTATAAAATCGTAGTCTTAAACTACATAGGATGTAACTTCAAAGATTTAGATTCAAACTTTGTGTTCGTATTTTTGAATGGAACACCTTGTTACTTGAACACGTTTTTGCGGATATTCGTAATATTATATTACATATGGGGTTTTATTACATTACATATGGGGAAACAATAATTTTTTATCAAAGCTAGTACCTAATGATTTTTCTCTGGTATTTTACCATTGAGAGAGCCATATGTAATATAAATGCGAATATTTGCAAAGCATCTGAAAATTTTCAAATAATTTAAATACAAAAAAAGTTCAATGTTCCATTTAAAAAAATGAAGAAAAATTATTTTATATTTTAGAAAGTTTGGCATAAGATTTTGAACACCCCCTGGTTAAAGATGAACGATATTTATGGCAATGTAAGCACAGACTAATCATAGTAAATATCCGGTACTTATAGTTTTGATTTCAGAATATTTGTGGTGTTATTAATACTTTTTTAAAAAGGGCTAAAAAATTTTTTTTTTATTTATTAATATCTCTGTAACTATCAAATCATATTTAACAATATCTTAGAATAAGTGGTCAGAAAGGTAGAGAAAAATGCAATAATAAACAGGATGTTCCATTAAAAAAATCATCCTGATCCAGTCACAATTTTTTTGAACCACCGCACCATGTAGAAGTTATTACAGAAAAATATTTTCCTGAATACAATTCTTTTCCTGAATACAATTTCCTAATACATACTTTAGGTTTCCCCTTATACAAAATTTCTTATTTAGTTTTTTTATTATAGAGACTACAGATGCCCAACGCATTATTGCCAAACCCTGTATACCTTAAAATATACGGGGTGGTCCTAACTGTATTCCGGAAACTTCGGCAGCATACTCTGCAGATAAAAATAAGTAAAAAAGTTCGTATAAATGTATGTCCTAAAATACTTAGTTTCGGAGATACAGGGTGTAGAAATTTCATTTTTATTTCGATTTTTTCCAAATAATTTCTGAAGTAACGTCTATATTTCGATGAAAATTGGTGTCTGGATGTTTTTTGGTATGAGAAATTTGATTTTGATGTCAATATGACTCCTACTAGTAGAGGGCGCCACCTACATGTGTTTTAACTGTTTTGAAGCGTAATAACTTTTTGTCCGTACCTGTATAAAATTACCGAGTAAAAAATATTCATCTATATGACTTTCTACGTAAAAAATATCTCTTTGTAAAAATGGGTACGAGCAACCGTTCTTAAGATATTTAAAATGGAAATAGTCAATACATGTCATTATTGACGAAAAATAAACGCGAGTAGATAGTTATTTCAGTAAAATATTAAATTTGAGAAATTTTTATTTTTTTAAATTAATCATAAATTTATCTGCTAAAAATGATGATAAAACAGTTTCTATTGAACTTTTGGCACAAAAACATTTCAAATTTATGATTTCAGTCTAATAACTATTTAGTCAACATGTTTTGTAAAAAAAGTAATTTATGTCAATGATGACAGGTAATGATAATTTCAATTCCAAATATCTCGAAACCCATTACTCGTAGCGATTTTTACCAAGAGACCTTTTTCACGTAAAAAACGTCTTAAATGTATATTTTTGTACTCAATATACAGGTTCGGACAAACAGTTATTACGCTTCAAAACAGTTAAAATATATGTAGGTGGCGCCCTCTACTAGCAGAAGTCATAGTAACATGAAAATCAAATTTCTCATGCCAAAAAACTCCCAGACACAAATTTTCATCCAAATGTTGACGTTACTTCAGAAATTATTCAGAAAAAATCGAAATAAATATGAAACTTCTACACCCTTTATCTATGAAACCAAGCATTTATACGAACTTTTCTACTTATTTTTATCTGCAGAATATGCTGCCGAAGTTTCCGGAATACAGTTCGGACCACCCTCTATATTTTTCAAATACATTAGATATGGCAACCATGTAAATATTTAAATAGTGTTTGACTCCTTCCTTAGTCTTCATTTTTCAATGGAAACAACTGTAATATACTATTATTTACAACCACATATAATGTAATAGTGAGATTACTGACTTTTAAAAAATTTGAATATGTCAAATTATCTACATTTCTTCCCTCTTCCATTTTCCTCACCCATTTCCCTCACTCGGGTTTTCTTATTTCTCGCCTCATTTAATTAAGCAAAATTATTCTTGTAATATCTTTATTAAATACTTATCTAACATCAACAAAAATAAACAAGAAGATTAACAATAATAATTGAAGATTTTTGAAAACATTTAAAAAAAAAACCTTACTTTAGTAGGGAGGTGAATCTTGAGGTGCTTTCGTGAGAAAATCCTCCAAGTTTTGCCTAGTAAAAATGCTAGACTTCTTTGGCTTAAAACCTACATTCTGGCGTTTTAAAAAAGCGCCGAGTTTGTGATATTTTGTCGCTAAAATATGCCATCAAGACTGTTTTCGAAGCAATATTCGTAGCATTTCTTTCGGCACACCATTTTAAGTATACTTTCAATGCTATTTCATATCGCCCCCTACCTTTCTCTGGAAGTAAACTGGCTTCTGCTCTTTTGGCAGTTTCTGTAAGTTCTGGTGGAGTACCAATATTAAAGTAGTCTCCATTATGAGAACTATCCGACAACATTCTGGCTTTCTATGTTATATAAATTCGAAAAAGCGAACGAGAAATTTAAAACTGTCACTTAGTTGTTTGTTTTGCTGTTGAAGGTTTGCGCCATAACAACCACTACACTGGTACCGGTAACTATAGATATGGAAATACCAAAACCGAAAACGACAAATTTTCGCATATTTTTTTTCAAAATAAAATACTGTCATTTTTTAATTAATTTCTGCTATAAATAAAATAGTGTACAAACCTCGAAGGAAAGTTTTAATTATATATATTTCATATATACAAGGTGTTCCAGAAATAAGTGCAAGTATTTAACTGGTAGTATAGTTCAATTCCAGAAACACGCCTATGAGGTTTTTTTCGAGAAAAAAAAAATTGAAGAATTTGAAATTCTTTGAAAAATGTTTTTGAAATTTTTTTAGTTTTTAATTAAAAGACATAATTTCTTGATAATATGGCAACATAGGTAGTAGATTAAATTTACAACAAAGAAAATCCAGAAAAGATCCAGTGGTTCTCAAAATTTTAGCAAAAAAATAATTTTTTTGAAAATTTTGAAAGCAAAATAACTCCGTCATTTTGGACTTATTTGAAAAACGATAAAGAGAAAGTATGTTTCTTTTCTCAAGATCTACCACCCCTTAAAATACTTGCACTTATTTCTGGGACACCCTGTATATACTATTTAATGCACTAGGTGAGTCACGTACGAAATTCCAACTTTAAAACAAGCAGAATTACATACGTTCTTTGATAACAAACTACGTGAAAACTGTGCGAAAATAAAAGAAACGGAGGCCGTGTGACGGGATTTTCAGGTCGTCGCCAAACTTCGGCTGTACGCCGTTAGATGGCTCCCTTTTTCTTCGGAAACGTTTCGATTGACAGCGCCGGCAGATTTATCGGAGGCGCCTTTTGTAGTTTTAAGTTGTTCGCTGGTTTTCTATTAGCGTTTCGGAAAGGAGCTTTTTAGCCGTGCAGCTTTTTCTTTTTGCTCCTTTTTTGCTGTTCTGTTGTTCCGTAAATAAATTGCCTTCTCTTAGAGGAACGGAGAAAACGGTATTGACTCAATTTGACATTAAACCGTTCGTTTCTTCTTTACGTTTATATTATTTTAATTAGTACAAATAAATATATAAAATTAAATTAAAGATATGATTAATAAATAAGATAATGATATGAGATATGATTAAAATATTAAGATACGATTAAGATATGATATGATTAAACTATTAAGATACGATATGATTAAAATATTAAGATACGATTTGAGCATCTTTTAACCAGTCAGGACAAAAGACTAAAAACATTAGACGATCACACCTATTTTCCAAGGCCTCTTGATTAAAAATTAGCGTTTTTAGTACACCAATTTTGTTTTAATCGAAAATGTCAAAAACATATGATATTATGTCATTATATTCAGAGTGTCATTTTCTATCGAATAAAGTAAAAAACAACTAAAAATTTTGTTCGTAAAAAAAAGCTGTAGTCATTTCCGGTGAAACAGGAAGTGGCCGAAAATAAATGAATACGCCAATCAATCCTAATTTATCTATACCGGGTGCGTCTCAAAAGTGACTCACCCCTATAACTTTTTTATTTTTTCGAGATTTGGAATGTTAGTTAAAGTGTTTTTATATTAGGATTGATTGACGTATTCAATTGTTTTCGGTCACTTCCTGTTTCACCGGAAATAATTTTTGATTGCACCCTCGGTATTTTTTTACTTTAATCGATAGAAAATGACACTCTGAATCGAATGACATATCATATGTCAGCTATTGACATATTCTCTCAAAAACAAATTGTATTTTAGATTTCAATCTAGAGTGGCTGTGTTAAAACACTAATTTTTAATCAAGGAGCCTTGGAAAAATAGAGAAGAAGAAGAAGAAGATTGAAATCGTCTTCTTCTTCTAAATTGTTAACGTCTCTTTTTTGCTGCCAGGGCTAATCTAGACGGGGCCTACTTTGTTTACGAGGAATCCGAACCGCGGTCCTCGGCCATATTATGGCAATGGCCTACCGACTTGGCAAGTGCCTAAATTTACAACTCTTTCTCACGAGATATCCGATCTCATCCGGCCTCGAACCGGCGTGAATGAGCAGTGTGTATCAATAGATTTTACACTTTTTTTAGCTAGGCCGTTGCGCTGGAAAAATAGATTTGATCGTCTAATATTATTCGTGTCTTGTCCTGGCCGGTTAAAAGATGTCCAAATCATATTTTTAATCATATCTCAATTTTTTCAAATGGAACGAGGGTGGCTAATTAGCATATTTGGAAAAAGCATATTTTTACGAATAATTTGATACCACACACTGGGTATTTCGAGTCAAATTGTCGTTATGAACCGGTTACAATTTCAAATAAAACATATGCGAAAATGTCAAAAAGTTGACATATGATATGTCATTCTATACAGAGTGTCATTTTCTATCGAATTATGTAAAAAATACCGAGGGTGCTATTTAAAAATCAAAAGTTGTAGTTATTTCCGGTGAAACCGGAAGTGACCAAATACAATTGAATATGTCAATCAATCCTAATTTATGTCATATACTAACACACCATTGTTTTATCAGAAAAAAAATAAAACATCTTTCTTGATAAAAATCGCTTCGGGCAACCGTTCTAAAGATATTTAGAATAGAACTAGTCAATACATGTCATTGTTGACAAAAATAAACATATTGACTAAACAGCCTATGATCGAAAAAATCGGCGTCCTGTTAGCTTAGAAATGACGATCGATGACATTTCCCATATAATTTTACATATAAAATGACAGCGATTTTCATTTCACGGCCATTGCTGACGCCGTTTTTTTTATCATATCGTATTTGTGCAATTTAGACTAAACATACGCTTAAATGCAATAATTATATTGAAACAACAAAATAAAAAAAAGTGAAGTTTCGCTATTCGTGCACAATTATTAAATATATGATACTCATATTCTCTTATTCATATATTCTTTATTTTATATCATACACAAAACAGTCAATATAAATAAAACAATGGCGAAGCTTAAAAAGCAGAAATACGCCATCCTAAACATAAAAACACATTAGGGGACTACCATTGGTATGCCAAGATGGTGAAATAAACATTCATATACTGCAGACCGTTTACTATAATAATAATAGCTCCCGTATACAGGGTGGTCCGAACTGTATTCCAGAAACTTCGGTAGCATATTCTGCAGATAAAAATAAGTAAAAAAGTTCGTATAAATGTATGTCCTAAAATACTTAGTTTCGGAGATACAAGGTGTAAAATTTTCATTTTTATTTCGATTTTTTCTATATAATTTCTGAAGTAATGTCAATATTTGGACGAAAATTGGTGTCTGAGAGTTTTGTGACGCGAGAAATTTGATTTTGATGACAAAATAACTCCTATTTGTAGGGGGTGCCACCTACATGCATTTTGACTGTTTTGAAGAGTAATAACTTTTCGTCCGTACGTGTATAAAACTATTGACTAAAAAAATATTCATTTCCATGACTTTTTACGTAAAAAATGTCTCTTGGTAAAAATCGCTACGAGCAATCGTTCTCAAGATATTTAGAATGGAAATAGTCAATACATGTCATTATTGACAAAAAATAAGCACGTTAAATATAGTTATTTGACTAAAATAATACATTTTTATTTTTTTAAATTAATCTGTTGTTTCTGTTGAACTTTTGGCTCAAAAAGATTTCAAAATTATGATTTCAGTCTAATAACTATTTAGTCAACATGTTTAATTTATGTCAATGAAGACAGGTATTGATCATTTCAATTCCAAATATCTCGAGAACCATTACTCGTACCGATTTTTACCAAGAGACCTTTTTTATGTAAAAAAAGTTGTAAATGTATATTTTTTTACTCAGTAGTTTTATACAGGTATGATCGAAAAGTTATTACTCTTCAAACCAGTTAAAACATATGTAGGTGGCGCTCTCTACAAGTAGGAGTCATATTGACATGAAAATCCCAAATTTCTCATGTCAAAAAACTTCCAGACACCAATTTTCATCCAAATATTGACGTTACTTCATAAATTATTTTGAAAAAATCGAAATAAAAATGAAACTTCTACACCCTATTTCTCCGAAACTAAGCATTTTAGGACATAGATTTATACAAACTTTTTTACTTATTTTAGTCTGCAGAATATACTGCCGAAGTTTCCGGAATACAGTTTGGACCACCCTCTATAGCGTTTAACGCACTGGGAGTAGCAAGGTACAGCTTGCCATACTTGAGCCGTTCGGTATACAAGGAAAGTAATGCACTACGCTTCAACCGCTTTTATTTTAGGGGTGGCCCAAATAAAAAATTATGTAGAATATGCTTTTTAGGGCGCTATTTTTAACCCAAAAGCCTAATATTTAACCCAATTTATGGATTTTAGAGGGGGGGGGCCCATGGGCCCCCCCTCTGTATCCGCCACTGAGTCGAGCTGCTCACAATGAATTTCCTAAAGTTTGTAATTCTTAAAAAAGAAAATTGAGTTAAATAATTATTTTAATTGAGGAAAATAATAATACAGAAGCTTAATATTATTTATAGTGTGCATTAAAACCATTGACATTAAATCACTTCATTTTAGACTAATACCAAATCTACTTAAGCCACTAAAATTAAAGCTGTCGCCCGATTGTGGGATAAATACAGCCCTCCACCAGGCCATCGACAGCTACAGAAGCAGCCAATGCGGCTCTATAAGCGCACCGATAAAGCCAGATTAGTCGTTAATATTCTTTGGTGCATCGAATCGTTTGCATCCCTTTGCACCCTTTCATTCCCTTTCTCCAGTTTTGACAAAGAGCTGATTAAAATTTGCTTACAGAAATACAACCGAATTTTGAAAGAATAGGCGATAATATTATTAAATAAAATTTAATTTTTTTAACCGTTACCTTAATATTTTCGGTCTACCCGGTTTTCTTCTTCCTGGAGGTTTCCAGTTTATGATTTGCTTTGGGATTCTTATTTCTGCCATTCTTTGGACATGCCCGTACCATATGAGTTGTCTGTTCTTTATCTCGTCCACTATTTATGTATGTTTAACTTTCATAATCTCTCTTATGCGTTCATTAGATTCGCTCGAGCCTTAATTTGCCTGCTGCTCTCCTCAAAAGATCCATCTCTGTAGCTTCTAGCATTTGTTTTGTTGTTTCCTTCATTGGCCGCACTTCACAGCTGTATGCGATTATACTCTTGATGATGGTATTTTACACATGTTTTGTTCCTGTTGTTTATGCTTCTGTCCCACAATATCCCATTTAATACCGTGATAGCATTCCTTCCAAGTTGATTTCGTTCTTTAATTGCTGTATCCAACACTCCCTCATTTGTGATTTCCATACCTAAATCATTGTATTTTGTGCAGCATTTGATCTTTTTCCCTTCTTCGACTATTATGTCTGGTTGTTGTCCGATACATACAACCGGGTGCGTCTCAAAAGTGGCTCACCATTATATTATAACTTTTTTATTTTTTCAGATAAAAAAACGAGATTTGGTATCTCAGTATATGACATAAATTAGGATTGATTGACGTATTCAATTACGGACTACGTATTCAATTCGGTCACTTCCTGTTTCACCGGTAATGACTACAACTTTTGATTTTTAAATGGTACCCTCGGTATTTTTTTACTTTATTCGATAGAAAATAACACTCTGAATAGAATGACATGTCATATGTCAACTTTTGACATTTTTGCGTATGGTTTATTTGAAATTATAAAATGGGGTTTATAATGACAATTTGACTCGAAATACCAAGTGTGTTATACAAAGTTTTACGAATCAAATTATTGGTAAAAAAATGATTTTTCAAAATATGCTAATGAGCCACCCTCATTCCATTTGAAAAAATTGAGATATGCTTAAAAATATAATTTGAGCATCTTTTAATCAGCCAGGACAAGGCACTAAAAACATCAGACGAGCAAATCTATTTTTCCAAGGCTCCTTGATTAAAAATTAGTGTTTTTAACATAGCGATATTGTCAACAGTTGATATATGATATGACATTCTATTCAGAATGTCATTTTCTATCGAATAAAGTAAAAAAATATCGAGGGTACCATTTAAAAATCAAAAGTTGTAGTCATTTCCGGTGAAACAGGAAGTGACCGAAAACAATTGAATACGTCAATCAAT
This sequence comes from Sitophilus oryzae, assembly GCF_002938485.1. Classification (NCBI taxonomy): domain Eukaryota; kingdom Metazoa; phylum Arthropoda; class Insecta; order Coleoptera; family Curculionidae; genus Sitophilus; species Sitophilus oryzae. Next base: position 571,686 of record NW_022147432.1, on the reverse strand, counting down.
CCTAATTTATGTCATATACCAACATACCAAATCTCGTTTTTTTTATCTGAGGAAATAAAAAAAAATTGGGCTGAACCACTTTTGAGACGCACCCGGTGAACTAAATCAAGACACTCGATACTCGCTGGATTACAAAAATGTATATTTAAACCGAACAAGTAAATACATTAACTTTTACAACTTTAACTTGAGAATACAATAACGCAGAGACATCACACAACAAGTCTCTGCCAACAACAAAAATATTCTAACAATCTAAAATCTTACTGTCTATCTTAAAAATACTCTTTTTAGTCTTTGTCTTTTATGACGCCACATGTTATGTCCGACCCTTGCATCGCCGAAGAGAAAGTTTTAGGGCACTTTTGAAATACTCAAGGCCTATAAGTTATAGGCCCAAATCTAAAAATTGTCAAGGCCTCAACACCCGGTATATTCTGTTTCGTTAGTATTGATCTCGAGTCCCCATTTCTGGTATTCTTCTATAAGCTTATAATCTGGCCTACGGATTGTATTTTATACTTCTTTAATAATTATCAGCAATCCAAATATAATTTTGATAAAAAAAATTATCTTTTTTGGAAGAATTCGACTTTTTAAATACAAATCCAATCAAAACGTCAGTTATTATTCCAAACCGGAGCATTCAAACGGAAGACAAACATTATCCGATTATTCAAAAAGCTTTATGCAAAATTTAATTTGCCCGTCAGCGTACAAGGCCGCAGCTCACATTTCGATTGTTTACTGCTTGAAAAAAGCTCACAATGAACGCGCACAATGAGCATTACAGTTCTTGCTCATTAAAACTGAATTAATTAAATTTATTATCGTTTTTAAGTTACCGTTGGAACGCTTTTAGTGAGAGAAAGAGGCTAAAGTGTTATTTCTTGGGAACAAAAAAATATAAATAAAAGTTAATGAATATCCTCCAATGAGGGGATAAAAGGTACAGTATTCTCACAAAATATCAACGAAAACAGTGAAAAAACACAAGGGTTTGTTGAGAAAAGTATTTGAAAAAGCATGGCAACGTCTAACAAAATACAATTACCAATTTCCCAGTAGGATGAATTAAAGTCGTTGTTTACATGACTACAGCTTCCCGTAGGAGATGCAAGACCTTGTCGTTGGTGGGGAAGCTCCTGGTCAGACGCTGCACACTGTTGCGCTCAATGGACATAATTCAAAAACGCATGTATTTATTTTTGGGTTTGTAAATACACCTATCTTTAGAGGAATGTCTGCTGATAATAAAAATAGAATGTTCTTTTTTTATTGTTTACGAATTCCAAAGAAACAGAGATAAAGAAAACGAAAAATAATTTTGTGCGTTAATTGAAAGATTAGTGTAAAATTTATTCTATAAGAGGCACTTTGTCATTTTAAGTTTTTTATTATTTTTTAACATTAAGGAGACTATGGATATTAATTTAGAAGGTAAGCAGTCAGTTACTTTATTTGCCTTTAGTATTTATTTAATTAAAAAAAAAATTCAACTTTGACTTACAAAAAATATATCAATATAGTCCGAAGAAATTTTGAAAATAAAATCTTTAAACAATTTAGTTTAAAATGATAATAATCATTTTTTGCGGAGATTTGCGGAATTTGCTATTTTTCTATTTTAGAACAATCCTCTGCTATTCCCAACAGCATGTTATACGAAAAATGGGTAACTTGTAAAAAAAATAACTTGTAATAAAAATATAATATAATATATAATTACAAAAAATATATCAATATAGTCCGAAGAAATTTTGAAAATAAAATCTTTAAACAATTTAGTTTAAATTGATAATAATCATTTTTTGCGGAGATTTGCGGAATTTGCTATTTTTCTATTTTTAGAACAATCCTCTGCTACTCCCAACAGCATGTTATACGAAAAATGGGTAACTTGTAAAAAAAATAACTTGTAATAAAAAATACAGTTTATAATCATCTGCTGATGATGCTAACATGGTTAGCGAAATGCGCGTCCAGTGTAAAAGTAAAAGTGTTTTGGTGTATTGTGGTGATTTAGTGTTTTTATTTTGCTGTGTAACACCAAAGGTTCCAACCCTCAACTGTAATATTGTAGAATTAAAATAATATACATCATGTTTTGCGCATTTTTGCGATTTTTGTTAATTTTCTATTTTTAAAGAAATCCTCTGTTATTTTCAATTTAGGATTTTATACCAAAAATGCCAAATATTTATTTTTAAATTTATAATATATTTTTTTAAGTTTCTAGCACATTTTCAAAAATACGTCAAATGTATTAAAACCATAGCAAATTCTTTAACCCTCTAAGTGGGGTATCATCCCCCAATTTATTTCCAATGGAAATAGGGGTCAAGTAATATTTTATTAAGAGGACTTTAATTTATCTATATAATGCTGGTTATTTTTTGAAAATTAATCAACCCCTTAGGAAAATAGTGGGGTTTGAAATTGGGGGATGATACCCCCACTTGAATGTTGAGATTTCTCTATGGATTTTACCCTAAAATAACGTATTTTTAAAATTTGTTTAAAAAACCTTCCAAATTTCTTGATATAATTTATTTTGCATTTTTTTCCTTATTATTGATATTTCAAACCTCCATATTTTCAATAGGGGCTTATCGATTTTGGAGAACTATACACCAATATTTAGGTAAATAAAAGACCTTTTCAATAAGGTATAAATTGGCCCCTCTTTCCATGTGAAAAATTTTGGGGGATGACACCCTCGCATAGGGGATGACAATTTTGCAATCATTTTTGGAGCAAAAGTTGGCTCTCTTATAAACAAAATAAATAAAAATAGTCGCAATAATTAATATTAGTTTGTTTTCAAAATATGAATTTTGACCCAATTCCCCTATAAGGTGCAACACTGTGCGCTGGGGCGAGTCCCACTAGCGCCTGGCTTGGTCTAACAAGCATCTCACTCATCGTCTTGTCCCTGGCTGTAGTATCGTGGCCAGGGAATTGCACCAAGGCATATAACGATGCCGGTGTAATTCCCTGGCTAACGTGTATATCACACCCTCTACTGACTGTGGTCATGTCTCGCGGGTAGAGGGTGTGGGGTCTTGGCTTAATCGCCTGGACCAAGAGGAGACAATCTCACCAAAAACCTAAATCTTACGATGGCGGGACCAGGTCAAAAGGATGCGTGGCTAGATAGAGGACTAACAGGCCTCAACCTTGGGGCATCAGGGGGCGCCCCATTGTATTTACCCCTTACTTCTACATACGGGGCTCTGTAGAAGCGGACCGACTATCCCTAGCGACTCGTGGGAACAATATGAGATCTAGCATTAAAAACACCACCGGTGAAGCTATGGAGAAGCCCCTAGCGACACTGGGAACATTACAAATTAAAGTTCCAAGGGACCAAATCCAAAGGAAACTACAAGAGGAGCGGCCGACACTTGCTTGGGATCATCCTCCACAAGTGGCCCACAAGATACCACCTTCTCCAGCAAAGGTCGGGAGCCTACCTCTGGACCAAATAAGCGACACAAGCTACCGTTTCGTCTATCCGACCTGTGTCAACCAGGCGGGCTAGACGATCCTCTGAGAGTAGGTCTTAGTGGAGCAGAAGCACGGAGATACCTCCGACTGCTCCACGAAGCACTTGCTCCAGAGGAAGCAAAAGGAAAGGAGAAACACTCATCCGAAAAGGAGAGAGTAAAGAAACCAAGAAACAACCTGACTCATCTCCATTAAAGGGCAAGAGAGGGAGCGAGAACCTCTCACCTCTTCTCCGGGAGGGAGAGAAAAAAGCCAGAATGGAAAGCCGTCCAACACCGGGAGGCAAGCAGGGACGTATCACCAGCTTTGCCGCTATTGCTAGACAAGTGAAAATGGCGGTGCTGACAAAGAATTTCCCAGAGGTTCCTCTGACTACCGACCAGCAAACGTCTCTAGAAGAGGCTATACTGGACGAAGTAGTGGCGATCGGATCGCAACACAACGATCTACAAAATGTGGGTGAGCTGCGTTTTGCGAGGATACACTTTCGGATGGGCATGATCCTCATAGATTGTGTATCTCAAGTAACGGCGAATTGGTTGGTGGAAATCACACCTAAGCTTAAATGAGTCTTATCCAAGATCAGAACTTCAATGTAAGGACATCGAGTTGGCGAGTCATCAACTCGAGGGAGGAGGGTCAAGGTCCTCACAATAGGAATTGACCTCAAATCCAAGGAGACAATAGAGAAAGAGGGACATATCCTCTATTATAGATACGGGATTTTGGGTATCAGGTCTAGGGAGAGACCAAGTTAAAGAGGTGGAGAAAATGGAGATAGATCCTCCAGCCTCCATCTCACGGGTTCCTCAGCCGGAGGCAAGCTCCTCGACTGTGAAGAGCGGCACGGAGGGCCAAACTCCAATCTCCGAGGGTGTGTACCCTCGGAGGAAGAACTGTTTTCAGAGGAGGATGGTAAATACCCTGTCCCCTCTACAACAGGGGTATGATGGGTTATAGATTGTGTGATGACTCAAGGAAGTGGGGCACAATAGATCTTTAAGATTGCAGTGATTAACCCCCCTCTTATTCATTCTACATTCTAAATTGAGCACTAAGAGTCACTAATTAGAGGTCAAAGTTTGTATAAATCTTTAGTTATTAAAATATTTAACTTGACGAATGAATATTTGCAGCAAACCTGGCATAAATATTCATACGCATTTATAAATAAATGTCTTCTCTAAACGGCTACTGGCTTCTCCGCCTCCTCCAATTCCAAAATAATCGGCGGATATATATATTCGCCAAAGGGCGTCCTAGTGCCGTTTAACTGTACAAACACGTCCAGTTTATGGAGTTTCTCTTCCCCATAACTCCCTCTCTTTCTGGCCTATTTGCGTCGCTCTTTACGGTAATAGCATGGGACACTCGACGATTTGTAATTAATTCCATTTGAAGTGTTGACTTTGCCGTCGACGGCCGGTTATATTGGCCCTAGTTTAGCGTTTGAGGCGTTTATGAACATATTTTCCTTTCCTCTCTGTTATCGGTGAAGAGCTAATAAATTTACATGTACGCTACGGTTCTTCGTTTAAGTCGAGGGATAATCGATTTTGGCGTTTGTTATTGTTCGTGAAAATTAGACAGATTACTGTGACATTATTGGATAGGTGTGTCACCGACAATATCGGAAATCGATTTAGAAAAAAAAATTCACAGATTTTGCAACATGCGCAACCATCATAGGCGTATTGAAAATACCAGACACAAAAGTCGGCGGTGGTCAGCAATCACCTGTTTTTTACATTTTATATTAACTTATGACGTCATTTGGCAGAGCTCAATAGAAATATAAAAGAACTAAAGCTTGTTTGGAAAGCAATTTGACATTCGTGACGTCAGCACTCCGGCAGTCTAACGTATCGCTAATTGCCATTCGCAAATATATTCCAGATACGTATAGTGATATTGTATTAGTATTTTGATATTGGATTTTTATCGTGATGGTTTTTTTATAAAAGTGAAGAATTTAGTAAGAAAAATATTAATGATGGAGATAAACGTGTACGGATTCATGAATGGACACGATCACGGTCACGACACTATAGAAATGTGAGGTATGGTAATAGCACCTTGAACCCACAGTTTCATTATGGAGCCAGATTAAACCAATCAGAATAAGTATTATGTTACCGTAAAAGCCTGAATATTGGTTAAACGTAGGGTTACCCACGTAGGAGCCCGAAATATGCAAAAAGGTCACTTTAGGTTAAGTTTAGATTAGGCCTATATTTTTATTAATGCAAAACCAACTAAAACCTAATTCTAATCTAACCTAAACTCACTCCCTCTTTTGCATATTTCGGGCTATTACCTGGGTATTTCCAGGTTTAACCAATATCCGAACTTATGGTGTAAATTTATGGACGGTCCATAAATTTAAAAATTCGCCGTACAAAATATAAGTAATAGTTACTGTAGATAAAAATAAATTAAAATATAGTTTCACGATAATTTAGTTTGCAGCTTCTTTTCATCATACCTAATAAAAGCCCGTCACAACCACTACTCATAGTATGTATACCTATGTATTTTTAAACATCATTATGAGATTTAAGTCATAGGTGCCCATAATATGAGTAGCGGTATTGACGGTTTTTTGTTATGATGAAAATGTTGTGTGATATGAAAAAGCAACAAAATATATTATCGATTGCAGCAACTATACCTAGTTTGCATTCAGTAATTTCAATTAATATAGAACATTATAGCTATGCATGATTTTAAAAATTTGCTACCATTATATTTTGAGTTATATTAGTTGAGTTTTTGAAATTATTTGTTAGCTTCTTAAACAAAATAGGCCCATAATAATTCAAATCTTTATCATCCAAGACTTCCAAGAATTATAAAGTAATCTCACGTCAGAATTTTTTAAAATTATTGCATGCCTTAAATATTTGCAAAGTTAACAAAAATATGTCTTTGATTACCTGCAATTAATATAATTGGTCCAATTTATCAGTTCTGCATCATATCCGAAATTCAGGTTGTGTGTGATACAACGAAGAGTCAACGTGCAACGTGAACGACAAGAAAATGGCAAGTAAAAAAATTGTAAAGTCTTAATTACTAATTACACAGTCGTTCTCTTGAGTTCTCCTGCCCAAAGTCTATATTGCCTTCCCTAAGATTTTAAATATACATGATTGAAACTCATACAAGTTTACCACAATTCAAACTTAAGATAATTATTTAATTATTAAATCCATAATTATATTAAAATATAACACTTACAAAGTTACTATATATTAACTATTTCTACTTAATCATTTAATAATTCTGATAAAAACACGCTTGAATATTTATTTTAGAAATCATACGGGCTATAATCATTAATATGACTTTATTAACAATACTTAAATGAAAATTTATTTGAAGGAATGCTACTGTATTACAATAATTGTAAAACAAGTATGTAATAATAACTCGGAATAATTATTAAAAACTGCTCATCTTCTTATAGATGTCGGCGTCTTGTCTCTATTATTTTATTAGCCGTTTAGCTATAGTTTGATTTCAGATAATGCAGATTTTAATCTGCCATTTGCCATTTGCCAATTGTTTTTTTATTGGAATTATTATTTTTAGCATATTTGGTATACTCTATGAAGTTATTTTTAAGTGCTCCTGTCCATTTTTCAATTATTAAAGTGCCTTTAGATACAATTAAAATTAATTAATTGGTGTATAGTATTTGTATTATGGGTTTGTTTATTTTTTATGAAATTATTTTTTCCTATTTAAATAAACATAGCTTACTAAATCACTAGCTAGCCATTTTTAAATACAGGATGTTAATTAAGTATCTGGCCAAACTTCAGGAGGTGATTCTTTGGGTGTTTTTAAGGTAAAAAGTTCATATAAACAGATAAGTGTCCGGAAATATTATTATTATATATTATTATTTACGACAATATTTAAACGTTAAATACTTATCCCAATAAATATTTGGCGCCGCCTTGAATTCATTTGTTTTACGTTGGCGGTGGAAACCATGCAAGCTTTTTCTTTGCCCTAAGTTGTTAATTAAAAAAATTATTATCATATAAAAAAATATAGATCCTAATAGCCTAATTTTTATCAAAATATATCAGCAAATCCGATGAGCCCGAATTATTATATGTTTTGGAATTTAATGATTTAATTATTCCCTTTAATGCATCGATTGTGCGCATTATCCTACGCGCCAAGAAAAAAGTTGCATTAGTCTAAATTTATTATTTATGTTATTCCGCTCTTTCACGTATAATTTTCCCCCTGCTTCTCATACGGAAAGAGTTAGATTAAAACAGCCCAACTGTACTTAACAACCCATGCCTTGACGCATATTCTTTTTTATAATAATATCGGCTTTCAGAGACTAAACATCCATATCCATAAAATAGTTGGCCCACACTAATAAGACCTCATTTCGGCCCTCGGCCGGCCTTGCTCTATTCACGACTTACGTGTTGACAAGTTGATTAGGCAGGTTATTGAACTCCATATCGCCTCTAGCCATGTCGTTTTTTCAAAGATGGGTCCCATATAAACGCGGCCAGAAGTATTTTCAATACTAAAAAATTAGTATTAAAACTCCTACCCTATGATCTTCTCTCTCTTATCTACGATAAGAATTCGCATCCCGACAAGAGAAGAATGGGAAAGCAACCGAGTAATGAACACTCAAGAGATAGCAATCTACACAGATGCTTCCTCAAATTCAGGGGGCACAGGTATAGGCAACTTCTCAGAGAAACTAGACATCCGACGATCTTTGAGGCTATCGGATGGCTGTAATGTTCTACAAGCAGAGGTTTACGCCATAAAGGAAGCGGCTAGATGTATACGAGAGAAAATTGCTGATAGATCAATAGTCGATGATAGAGTGTCATTTTCTATCGAACAAAGTAAAAAAAATACCGAGGGTGCCATTTAAAAATCAAAAGTTGTAGTCATTTCCGGTGAAACCGGAAGTGACTAAATACAATTGAATATGTCAATCAATCCTAATTTATGTCACATACTAACATACCAAATCTCGCTGTTTTATCTGAAAAAATAAAAAAGTTATAGAGGTGAGCCACTTTTGAGACGGACCCGGTATTTATTACGATGTACTTAAACAGCCGTTAAACGGTAGCCTACTAAAATGCCGTTAATAGATATTGTGACGTCATTCATGTCGGCGGAAAGTAATGCCTAGTTATAAGCATTTTGCAAGAGAACCTGTGGCTCCGTGGCTGAGGCTATCGCTTCGTGAGCGAATGGTCCGTGGTTCAAATCTCAAGCCGACCAAGACTTTTTTATACTTTTTTTTGCTTATAGCGTTTTCTTATTGCATTGGTTTCACTCTTTTTGGTTGGATTTGGCGGGTTGGTTAGCGTGGTTATTTGGAGGGTGTTAATTCATTGGTTAGTTGGTTATTTAGTGGGGTTGGTTGGTTTTTACTAATTTATATTTGTTTTTTATATTTTTTTATCAGTGTCGAGGTTAGTTGCGTTGGTTAAGTTGGTTATTTGGTGGGGTGGATAGCGTTGGTTAGTCCTTATAAAATTCCTATATTTTATAAAGCCATCAAGTGCGTCACATCAACGACGTCATACCTATTAACGGCATTTTAGTAAGCTACCGTTTAACGGCAGTTTAAGTACAGCCTATTTATTATATGTCATTCCTTAAAATTATTTAACCAAATATTTAAGGTTTTATTCAAAATTTACTCTAAATAATCATCATGGACTCATCCTATACATTACTCACTTAAGGACTTTAGGAAAAGCATTAAAATTAATTGTTTTCTTAAAATAGCTCCTGGCCGTAAAAGTCCACATAAAAATTACGACCTAAAGTAATTATATTAAACAATAGAAGAACTGGAAAAAACTTTATGGTCGGGAGTGCCAGTACTATTAAATAATAAAATTTATATAGAACGCGATAGCAAAAAACACCGAAGGTGCCAACAACGCTGCTACAATATCAATAAAAAGAGCCATTATAACCTTTGCGTGAATCTATCATTAAAACGCACTGCTTCATCGACCAACTTTTATTTTACACTTTTATTTTGTTACAGGGTGATTCAACTTTGGAACTATGGATGAATAATGTGGTAGACAATGAATCAGTATTGTAACTAAAAGAATTTCGGACTATTTTCTTGATTTATTTTATTACAGTTCAGTGATCCGTCTGACCGAACTGTTGTGCGCGTCTTCCTTAAGCCTAAATCGCAATTACAACTATGTTTTCAATTAATATACGGAATTCTAATTAGCGTGTCATTCGTAGGCTTCCTTCGTTTTTCTGGGAATATTTTTAACGGGATCATAATACGGCCTGAACTTAGCTTGGAAATGACAATGAACAACATTCCACATATAATATTAGATTACATTTACAGAAAGTTTCATTATTTTACTGTTTTATTGTTGGTATGGTATATATGTTACAATGAAAGTCGGAAATTCAGTGATTGTTAACATTCACTAGGAAATGCTAACAATTACGCATTGGACCAGTGGATGTGGTATTTTCAGGAGATTTCTCGACTTTTCCTAGTAATCTCTAACATTCACTAGTGAAAGTAACATTTACTAAAGGTCGCCAGTAAAAGTTATTCTATTGTACAGGACGAGTGTGGAGACGAAGAATGTTGGTGCAAGTTAGAACAAATAAAACTTTTAAGAATATTGGATCACCTCAATATTCAAGCTGATCCACATATTATCTTAAAATTACAATTTACTTCTTTAGTATATTTATTAAAAATTATAGAAAATAACTACATAACCTTCTCGTTATTAAAAGGGAAAACATAGTAAACATTTTAAAACGTACAAAACAATTTAAAAAAAACATTCATAAACCTAAGATTACTTATTGGTACAATGTTTTTTTAATAAGTTTTTCATCGTGGACAAAATAAAGTATGCCCGAATTTTCTAAGCCTTTATACTTATATTTTACAATATGTGGCAACCGCGCTAACTGAATCTTTCAAACTCACTGCTATCGTCCAGGGAATGTTAACATTCACTAGTAAAAGTTGGTTTCAAAAATAGCTGTTGAACTTTTACTGGCATAGTCTTAGCAAATCAGTGAATGTGAGTTTTTACTAGTAATTGTTAACAATCACTGATTTCCAACTTTTACTGATATAAACATATGAATATAGAAGAAACCAAATCATTAAGCAGCTCCTCGAAGTCCGAAGAATTGAATAACTTTTAAGTAGTGTTTTTTTTTCTGAAAATACGACTCGTGCACTAACTACATAAATATTAAGCATAATATGTACCTTTTTATTTACTTTGGACCACCGTGTAGAAAATTTTAAGTACACAGATAACTATCCAGATAAAAATGTTTTGTTTGGTCGTTGATTCCGCATGACGTGCTTGCGCCCTGTTTGTAGCAAAATTATTTTCACTTCTTTTTTATTAGTTCTCTGAGGGGTCAGTTTAGGTGGAGTTCACAGGAGAAAAAAAGATTTATGAGCCGCAATAGACGAGGTTAGATTGTAAACGGGATATTAGGATTTCCCTCTTTTTTTTTCTTTGTAGAGGTTAAATTTATTTCATTGCAAAATTATTAGTATTTATTTTACTCATTATTTCAAATTCTACCAATAATTGAAGTGCTTGCAATTCCTTCCCCATTTAACCGACTCTCTATCTCCAGTAGTTTCCGAGATACCCATAAAGAACATCATAGGAAACTCACTACTATATATTTGAGACAACTAATACACAGTTTGGGATCTCTACTACCAGAAATCAATAGAAGAATTGAATTAGCATAGAGTACTTATGGAAGAAACTCAATCATATTCAAATCTAGAATGCCACTCTATCTAAATAAGAAAACATTCGACCAATGTATACTACCAGTCATGACCTATGCCTGCGAAGAAACCTGGACACTTAAAACGGATATCATAGGAAAACTGCTGGTCGCGCAACGTTCAATCGAACGAAATATGCTGGGAATAACCAAGAAAGACCGTAAAAGAATAGGGTGGATACGACAAAAGACCCAGGTAATAGATGTTACCCACAGGATCAAATCTCTCAAATGGCAATGAGAACGACAACAAGAAGAACGAAAAACAGATCGACCACAAAAATTACAGCATGGTACCCACAAGGAATTGAGAGACCTAGAAGAAGACCGAACTTGAAATGGGACTATGTTATTGGGAAATTAGCAGTGATAACTTGGGCCCGCATAGCAAACAATAGCTCAACTACAAAGAGAATATGTGAGAGAAGCTACACCATAATTGGAAATGGTTAAATAAGCTGAAAATGATGATAATGATGATAAAATGACAGCGATCTTCATTTCATAGCCATCGCTGACGGAGTTTTTATCTTGATCATATTGTAAATTTTCTCCTTTTTTAACGTATATTTATATCAGTTATATAAATTACAGTTAAAATTTGACCTAAAAAATAATTTTCACAACCAGTGTGATGTTTGAACTTTTTGAATATTGCCCCACTTCTCTCTAACCGCCTCCACTGCGTTCATCTCTGCCAGTGTAAATTTATAGGGCAATTATTGTTTTCGAATTGTTGACAGCCATGCAGAGCGCCATTAACAATGCCAGTGTAAGCTCTAAAAGCGTCCTAAATATGTAATTGCATTTTTCTGTTAGCTTCGGTCCGAACTGACGAGAGATAGATAGTAGAAACGGGTACAAAAGTAAGCTGTTAACTGCAAACAAAGAAAGCTCAACGGATCCAGAAAAACTAATAGCCAATGGAGGAACAAGATAAATCCATAGACCACTGAAAAATAAACAAAGATATTAAAAGCTACTTTGAAATATTTAAAAATGGCATGCGAAGAGAATATTGACAGGACACAGAATACATTTTAAACATCAGTCAAGCCAACTTGAAAAAAAATTGGTTCAAAAATAACTCCTTTCAAAAATGCCATAAGCATTAATGAAAAAATAAGAAACTGACATGAATTCGTGACATTATTAAAAAAACCTGATCAGAGGCCCTCAATCTTACTATCAAGATGCTCTAGACTAGAGCTCAATTACTATTGGACTACTATTGGATTATACAGTGCTTTAAATAGATTAAAAGAACATAGAATGTTACGTTAGACTGTGTACCAAAGCAAGAGGGTCACGAGGGTAACGCAAAGGCAGATGAGATGGCCAAAAAGACCCATCAACGCCATTAATGGTCAAATCCAGATCAGAAGAACTGGCAGAGGACAGAATACATTTTATATCAGTGCAATCGACTGGCATATGGGCGGTTCTTTATACACACATGGCCAAAATTATTGCATATATCGTTTAAAAATATACGGAAAGGAATTTAAAGAATATTTTTTATACATAGCTTTGATAATTTGTGATAAACATTTTTTTGTTAAAATGGAAATGGTAAACAATGTTTATCGTTCAGACCCAATATTATTACAAATTCTTGCACATTTCGATTTGTGGTCCCTTGGGTTTTAGAAGAAATTTGACCATTGTTTTGGCCTTAAAATGCCTAGAAACATTATTTCACAGTTTAATAGACTCAGAATTGTAACACTGTCTCAACCGGCCTACCGGCAAGTTGCAATTTGCAATAGCTGAAACTGTAGGAGTTTCAAAGCGAGTTTCGCGAAAATTAAAAAAAATCAGGGAAACAAACGAGGTTACAGACCGGCCTGGAAGAGGTAGAAAGAGAGTTACTACTGCTGTGCAAGTCAAATATATATAATTGAACGACGCAATCCCCTGCGTTCTAGTACTGCTATTAAAAATGAGTTAGCTCACCTTGAAGGAGTAAATGTTTCAAGAAAGACATAGCAAGAAGACTCCGTGACAGAGGATTACATTTAAGGAGGCCTCTACGTGTTCCGAAGCTTAATTTACAGCACAAAATTACGCGACTACAGTGGAGTGAGGAGATGGGAGCAAATGGACCTAATTGGAATTTCGTCATGTTTAGTGATGAAACAAGAATAGGCCTAGTGTCAGACTCGCGACGAACTTTGGTCTGGAGAGCATCTGGAAGACGAGCACGCTTGAATGCAGCTCAACTCCGTGTCCGGTTTCAAGGGGGAAGCATTATGGTATGGGCAGGTATAATGCACGGAGCTCGAACTCTTTTTGCTTTTTTATGGCACAATGACAGGTGCCTCATATCTTATAGACGTTTTAGAGCCTATTGTGCAGCCATTTCGAGGGGCAGTGGGGAATGAATTTGTTTACATGGACAATAATGCTCCTCCCCATCGCACTTTAGCGGTTCGCGAATTTTGTGAGGAAGAGGGTATAAGAAAACTGTGGTGGCCACCGATGTTTCCAGATATGAATGTGATCGAGCATGCTTGGGACATGCTAATACGCCATATTGCCAAAAGGAACCATCCCCCTGTACCTTAAATGGATTGAAAATTGCTGCGCGCGAAACATGAGAAGCCATTCCTCAACACCTTCTGGACAACTTTATTGAGAGCATGCCACGTCGCCTCACAGCTTGCATTGAGGCTCGAGGAGGCAATACAGACTATTAGTTGTGAGAAATAATTAAAATTGTTTTCAATGTTTTCTGTTTACAATGAAATTTGTTTTTATTGATTTTCAGTCATTATGAAATAAAATTATAATAACAGCCTAGTTGCACTTAGATTTTTAATTTTATATTAGTTAGTCGTGTAGTAAGCCAATATGTCCAAAAATATAAACCTAACTACATCTTTCTTTCCAGCAAGTAACAATTTCCTTTGTATAAAATGATCTATCGATCATAAAAGCCGTTCTCCTATTGAAAAAAGTAGTCAGGTATTTAATTTAACATGAGATGAGGGGTCGACCGAACACCGCCCCACCTATCTATTTGAAAATTCCGCCCGGGCAACAATTTCCTTACGTTGGAAATATTCGTGGAACAGACGCAGCATCCGATACGAGGCAGAAATGGGGCGCAACCCATGATTGACGTGCCCTTTTTGATGTTTTAGGGTAAGACGAAGTCTCTGGGGGTACGATGAGCTGCGTGTCTTTATACGGAGAACGACTATGAATCTGTTTTTTTTGCTATGTATGCTAATGTTAAAAGATTTTTTGAAGTGAAACTTCTTTACGCGCGATGGGAGTAAAAATTGAAGACCGCGAGTCGGCCTTGATTGACGGCTGCGGGACGGGATGACCTTGTCATATGACGCGAAGGTCATGCGAAGCATCAGATCAAAGGAGTTATCGTTGACAGGATATATGCCTTATTTTGATTATTTTATATGGTTATGGCACAGGTTATGGTTGAGAATTGTTTTTTAGTTCGTTTAGTTTAATAATTACTAAAACCAGCAGTTCCAAATATATATTTAAAAATAAAATATAAAAATCCTAAATATTTATTATCTATTAACATGGATTTAAACGATAATAGGTAAGCATTATGGAGACAAACCTCACACATCACCTAACCACTACATTCCTCTTGTAGGAATAAAGATAGAGAGAGAGAGAGAGAGAGAGAGAGAGAGAGAGAGAGAGAGAGAGAGCGATAAGCATTCAGAACGTTATAATTAGTGGGAGTAATTTTCAATTATTGGAAAAAGTTAACAAACTTTTGACTTTTCCACTAATTATACTTCAAAATTTGCTAAGAATGTCATTTTGGTCTTTGATTATCACCCGTCAAGAAAAATTATGGTTAGAAATCAAAAGTTGATTGTTTTATAAGCTAAATATTATGCTTTCTCTATGGATACAACAGACTACCGCAAGCTGTTGCTAGGATATTATATTAATTTTAATTATGTTTTTTAGACATTGTGAATGATCGTAAACTAAAAAGTATAAAATGTAATTGAAACCACTAATTTATTCCACTAATTGGGAGGTTCTGAATGAAGCTTTACGCTTACACAAAGACTCTTAAATATCTAAATTTGTTTTTGCTTCCTTCCACTGTATAAAGTGCGTCTACGTCCACTCTATCTTTCCACCATTCCACAAACACTCAGTTGATAAATCAATTCTTGCGCACTCAACCGTACACCGCCTACTTCAACTTCTTACAGATATTGAACAAAGCAACACAACCGAATAAAATCATTCACGACTCCACACTCCAATTCCTCCACATTTCTCCTTAAAACTGAATATCTTCGATCTCTTTAATTTCCTGACCGAGGTTTGGCAACGCGGTCTCCCTTTCTCCGCACCCCCACCCCCGCAGCTTTCCAGGATCGCCACAGATCTGCCAAAACTCCATCAGATTTCGTGCTCGGCGACGAAAATGGGGAATTAATTCAACGCCAGCACACGTTAGCCGTGTTGATAAACAGAACCGAATTTATATTACTTCAAATAGGAAACTGTATCCTAAACAAACCGATGGATGGTGGTTTTCGGATCGCGATCGGTCTAGACCTCTTCACGTCTGGTTGTCATAGGAATTGAACGATAAATGTGAGGGAGCGGTGGAATGATTTCCTATTAAGTTTTTTCGCCAACTTTCTTTTTATTACCGAGTTAAGGTTCAAGTCTTTGGCGTTAATAAAACAACAAAATAAAATTAACTCACCACTGTACAGGTGGCGCTCATCATTGGGATTTCGGAAACCGTAAGAGATACAGGATCGGTTAAATGGAGGCAAAGTTGCGCAATTTGATGCTCAATAAAATGCCATAATGGATTTTTTTTATTTTTTTTGCATAAAATATTCTGGTGATGGAATTTTCTGTACAAAACGTCGGCAAATATCAAAGTGACTATAGTTGTATTCATTTAAAACTTCCCAATATGGCGGACTTCAGAATGGGAGGCTTAAAAAACGAAAATCTCTAGACTGGAATCGACTGCAGTTCAAATCGTTCAAATTGATAATCTGTGGTAAATCCAATTGAACTCTGACACTTGGCTGACATTGACGTTTACGGTTCCTTTTTCTAAATATTTTCATTATTTTTTGAGTTTTTATTCACAAATTCTACTTTCTACTTGACCTTGTTCTTTTATTTAACCTGGAGCCTGCAGTACTAATTATATAGTTATAAATAATCTTTTCACCGATCAAGAACTGAGGAATAGGCTGGAAGATATTCAAAATGTGTAAAACGCTTAAAAATGTATTAGAAAACATTGACTCGTCCACAAATTCGTGAAAATAAATTAGTCCAGATGTTTGTAAAAAGGTCTCTAATTATTTTGAGAAGTTTCCTCGTATCAGTAATTTTCAAGTTTGTAATATGTATATGATAATAAATAGATTAAAACTTACATTTCAGGAAACAGCACGGGCATTACAGATTGTTGTAAATCAGTTTTAAAATATAAAGAAGGTTTAAAACAGGTTTAAAAGTCGAGTTAGTAGAGAAGACCTAAATAAGGTAATGTTGGTAATGGGGGACTAAAGATCAAATAACACTTGAAATATTAATTGTAAGTAGTTTTTATGAATCTGTTTGATATCTATTGCATTGTTTTTATATTTCTTGAAATATATATTTTTTTACTTTACAGGATACACAAAGAATAATAAAAAATACAGTTACTCACTAAAACCACTTAAGGTTTGTAATAGATGTAGTTAGAATATCAAACACCAAGCCAAACCAAAATTATGTTTTATTTTACTGGTATTCCTCACATTTGAACGGAAAGTCATTTCATAAATAAGCAGAAGGACATTGTATAGTACACTCTATATTAATAATTAATATATAAAAATTCTTTTTATCCTATACTTGTTAGTTGACGCATCACTTACTAGGTATAAAATTTAGTACTGATTCCAAACCTATAGTTGTGGTTGTGACATATTCTGATGTGTTTCTGGCATTTTAAAATAAGTTAATATTTAAACAAACATTTATGGCTTTTCTGACAGAAGTGTGAACACAAATTTAATAAAGGTATAATGTGGATAATGTTCTGATTATTAAAGTTTGCATGGATGTTTTTGTATGTTTTTATTTTTAATAAAGTATATTTAATGAGTTTTTGAGTATTTCTTTTTTTTCCCAGAGGATTGTGTTCTAATCTTTATATATGAATTTTCATAAATTATATTTACAAAATTTATTACCTTATAACTTTTGATAAAGATTTTGTAGTTGATACAGTTTAACAGTATATATTATTATTATTATAAAAAAACTATTTAAATAAGATGTTTGAAAATATATAGCTGTTTTGCACACATTAATTCAATTTGTGATTAACAGTACTGAAATAAAACAAATTAAGAGAAATGGGGTGATCTATCAACTATAACATGAAACGCATCATCCTATTTCTAAGTCTTCTATTAATTTCACTTATTAAACAAATATAATTATTCAATAATCTTGATAATTCTAGGAACTCACAGATATCGTCAAAACATGAAAACAAAAATTCACTTCCTATAGTTCTTACGTCCCTTTAACTGAAATATAAGTAACAGGGGAGTTAATATTCTCACTGAGAAAGTTTATAAAATACTTTTAAGTAAAATCTCTTCGGATCTGCGGTAAAATACCTTTATTCTTATTAAATAATTTCAATAATCTATGTTTTTATTTATGACAACCACCTAATAACCTAATTTTAACGTCAACTTGACAATCCTGAAAAATGTTATTGTTAACCAAAGAGTAAATCAATTTCTGAATTCGCTAACGCCAACTTATTTTTCATTAAAAAAAAATTACCAATTTTCGTAACTAGGTCGGCCATATTGAGGAACTTTTAAAAAAATTGTACTATATATATATAGTGTTTTAAGAGTGATAAAAGAATTTAATTAATTGAAAAAAAATCAGGTTTGTATTTAAAAAAATTAAGTTGATGATGGTCGCCAGAAGCCGAAACGTCAGAGTCAATATTTAATCACACAGAGTTATAGAGCAGAAAAAGTGGCCATGAAAATGTGTTTTTCATTTTAAGTTATCTTAACAAATAAAGCCAGGAAACAATAGAAAACAAAATTGAAAATTCCGGTTTTTCGAATATATTCGGAAGTATTCGGAATTTTTCAAAATGCAACCGATACGTAAGTATGGTATTTGTATAGATATTTATAAAGCTTACTATCTGTTTTACATTTTCAGTTTTTGATGAGACAATTGATTTTATTTGTGAAATGCCCACAAAAGACCTACCAATGATTCAACAATAGTGTCTATTGCATAATGGCTCATTCCTGCTGATTTTTAGACCATTTGAAGACTACATGGAAAAACCAGATGTCACATTTTCATAGAAATTAAGATAGCGATACTACTTTATAGGCAAACGTTAGCGTTATTCGAATCAATTTAGTGTTCTTACATTAAAATTAAGTGAACAAACTTCTACGGCTAATTGAAAGTACTAATTAATTCCACTGATTTCGAGGTTCTGAATGAAGCTTAAGAATGAAACAATTTTGTCTACAGAGTGTTTCAAAAAACATGTGCCATCTCTCGTGGGGACATTCCTCTCTTAAAAAATAGATTTATTTTTCATATTAACATATGTCCGATTCTGCTTTGTTTCATAGCTACAGAGGGTTAAACTCGGGGTTAAAGGTTAAAGTCTTCATCTTTTTTCGATTTATTATAATTTTCTTCCAAATGCTTTTAGCGATTCGAATAAAATTTTAAGGGCAAAGGTAAGTGCAACATGTTTTAATGCTAAAAAAGTGTCGATATAATATATTAACCAATTAAACTTGTTGCCACATTTATTTATTTCCTAACATCATTGTCATTCGTTTTGACACTTTAATTTTGTATTACTAGTTTTTGGTTTAAATAAATAGTGTTGTGATACTTTAAGCTTAAAATGTTTACTAACAGACATTGCAGTCGAAGATTGTTCTTTTTAGAACCTCTTTTAATGCGAAGTGTACAAGATAGCTTAATATCTGTAAAAAATTCATCTCAACTTTATTAAAATATTTTGTAAAAAGAAAGGATGTGTAATGGCCGCTTGTTCAAAAGGTGAGTTTTGTTGATGTAAATAATAACTGTTTATATGTTTATAATTAATTTATTTTCGTTTCCTAAAATATTTTGATTAATAGAAAATATGTAAAAGTAGGCATCGCTGCGCCGGTCAAGCTTAATCACGTGACTAAAAGTTTATTTGGTATGAACTGTATGTTCTGGTCATCATTTAAAACTAGAAAACCTCTAATTTTATATAGACGGAGAGCTGGCTACATAAAAAACCTTATCATCGTTACATGTCTAATTTTTCTTGTGAACTATCCTTTTGTGTAGCCATTATCATAATCATGTCTGCCAGCGCGATCCCGGGGCTTAAAGGTGCGTATTCATTATCCGAACGAACGAACGAACGAACGAACGAACGAACGAACGAACGAACGAACGAACGAACGAACGAACGAATGTTCGCTAGTGGTATGGACGGGGACCGTACGATAGAACCGCACGAGAAGACTGGACGCGAACGCCTTTAGGTGCGTATTCATTATCCGAACGAACGAACGAACGAATGTTCGCTAGTGGTATGGACGGGGACCGTACGATCGAACCGCACGAGAAGACCGGAGGCATTTGTTGGCGAACGCCTTTGATGTACCGACTCGAAACGGATGGTCGAGCGAACGAACGCACGAACGGCCGCATGCGTTCGGTCCCCGTCTAAATATACCGCACTTTCATTCGTTCGTTCGGATAATGAATACGCACCTTTTGATGTACCGACTCGAAACGGATGGTCGAGCGAACGAACGAACGGCCGCATGCGTTCGGTCCCCGTCTAAATATACCGCACTTTCATTCGTTCGTTCGTTCATTATCCGAACGAACGAATGTACGCTAGTGGTATGGACGGGGACCGCACGATAGGACCGCACGAGAAGACCGGAGGCATTTGTTGGCGAACGCCTTTGATGTACCGACTCGAAACGGATGGTCGAGCGAACGAACGAACGAACGGCCGCATGCGTTCGGTCCCCGTCTAAATATACCGCACTTTCATTCGTTCGTTCGTTCGTTCGGATAATGAATACGCACCTTAACAGTGCTTTCAGATGGACCGGACCGTACTCGCGGATGTTTTTTCAATATAGCTCATCCGGACGGAACATACGCGACCCATATGAAATCGTTCATATAAACTCATGGTACTTGCTCGAAGTCGCGGACGCTCCGCTCGATCTGAAAACGCTGTAAAGCTTGATTTTCATGCATCCGTTATCCGTCCGACGGTGCTCTGATTGGTCATAGCGTTTTCGCGCCACTTTTCATCCGTAAATATTTTACTTCAACGCGTCAACGGACCCGTTCATACGATAACGGACGTTTTGACACTTTTTTGACAAATTTAATCTAACCTTAATAAAAATATAAGTAAAATAGCAAAATCGTTATGGAAACGAAAATATAAAGTGACACCAACGTTTATCCGATAAACGGAGGCATGAAAATGCAATAAATTTAAAAACTGCATTATTTTCTAACAATCAAAGTCTTTAAATTCTACCAATAAAATTAATATCGTATCTACGTATCGTCGGACAACGGATGCATGAAAATCAAGCTTAAGGCGGGGAAGCCAATCGAAAGGGTGAAATTTTGACACTAAAACTATTATCAGGTAAACGAGTTAAAATTGCCAAATGGCTTTTATTTATTATTAAGAAACGTGGAAAATTGTTGGCAGACATTTTCCCCTTGGCTAAAATGCCGACAGATAACGCGAAAGAGGCATGAAATTTTGACAAAAAAATAATCGCATACATGCATGCCGATTGGAATGTCATATTTATTTATTTAAAAAGCCGTATGCAAAAAGGATAGACCAAAAAATCGTGGCTCAATCAGCGGTAGAGAGGTATCAAAGGCGCGATATTACTATACAGGGTGAGTCTTGGATAAGTGCAAATATGTTCAGGGCTGGGCCCATATTCTGTAACTTTGAAAACGCTAAGCGCTTTTAGACGCTCAGCGTATATGACGTTAATTTTTGCTGAGCGCGCACTTAATTAACAATTTCGGTATTCTCGTCTGACGCGCTTAAGCGTCTTCACTGATTGCGCTGAGCGCTTTGAAAACGGTTGCCTTAAAGGGTCGTTTTGCTTGTCGAACTGTCAGTGAAAATCGAAAAAATTGTGATTTTGTGCGTTATCTTGTTCTTTAGTGAAAATTGCCACTTCTTCTATAAATTCCTCAATAAGTACTTGATAATTTACGACTTGGCAGCTATAAATATTGTTCAAAACATCGAAAATGCTGAGAAGCGTCTTCAATACTTCCCTCGTATAATAAGAATAATGACATATCCATAGTAAAATAGCTTGACATAACTAAACAATAGGTTATGAAATTCACGTAACATTGACATTTTTCATGGTTACATCCGTCAGTTATCAACTTATGACTATTAGCTATATTAGAAATTGTGATGTTGCCAATATGTGCTCAACGCTTATCCAGAACACGATTCGCATGGCAACGAGAATACCAAAATCGACTGCCTTGCGTTTCGCTGATCGAATACTTTCGCTTACCGCTTTGAAAGCGTAACGTTTTTATGTCAAAGTTACAGAATGCGGGCCCTGGTATCTCGACAAAAGAAATATATTTTCTCTTTACCATTTTTCAAATGAGTCCAAAATAACCGTTCAAGTTTAAAAATTTAAAAAGACATTTTTAGAAATATTTATTCTTAAATAATTTTGTGAGTCACCTTTTTTTAATTTTTTTTCTGTATTTGCGTCCATTCTTTTAGTGTCGTAACCACAGAGTAAAATCGTTTACTTGGCACTGATTTAGCCACGATCTTTTTGTCTGCCCTTTTGCATACGGCTTTTAAAATGAATAAATATGACATTCCGCAAATCGGCATGCATGTGAGCCATATTTTTTTTCATAATTTCATGCCTCTTTCGCGTTGTCTGCCGGCATTTTAGCGACAAGAAAAATGTCTGCCAACAATTTTTCACGTCCCTTAGTAATAAATAAAAGGTATTTTCGCAATTATAACTTGTGTACCTTATAATATTTTTAGAGTCAAAATTTCACCCTTTCGATTGGCCGTCCCCGCTTTAAGCCCCGGGATCGCGCTGGCAGACATGTCTATTTCGTAATGGCTACACATAAGGAGACTTCACAAGAAAAATTAGCCATGTAACGATGATATGGTTTTATATGTAGCCAGCTCTTAGACTAATACCAGACGCAATATTTATTTTATCCCGATCTCGATTTCATGAGTCATCCTGTTTAATAAAGACATCCGTCGCGTCGTCGAACAAGCCCACCTCCTATGTAATAAATAAATAAAAAAACTTAATTAAGAAAGCTGAGAGCGCAAGGGAGAGGAAAATGAAGGAACGTAGCAACCGCAGCCAATCATCAATCGTTCCAACCAATAAAAACATCAAATTGCTAAACAGCAATCGCCGGGGGGCTCCTATGACGCAAAGGAGCGCGGGGCGACTCCCGCGGTGTCAAAAATGGTCGAATGCATTTGTCAGCTGTCACGGTAAAGGGACCGTTAGAAGACAAATGCTAAAGTTAAGCCTATTACCCACATTGGGTCTAATAGTGGAGTAACCAGAGACTTTTACCTCGGAATTCAATTACCGTGAATGTATTAATGTGAAACCTTCTGTATTGTGTTTTATAGATAAAATACTAAAATGTTTACCCATTTTTTTTCGTTGCTTTTAATTTTTTATTTTAGTAACTTTAGTAAATTCTTAATTATTTCCTTCTTAATTTTTTGATTCTTTTAATTCTTTTTCTAAGTAAATTTATTGAAGTAAATAAATCTAATGCATAAGCTATACCTATTCTGCTTATATTCTAATCATTGAAATTTTGATTGAAATCGAATTATACAGGGTGGCGCGACATATACGATGCGGTTTTTGCAAGGGAAACAAAAGTTTGTACTGAAGTGAAATTTTGTGAGCTTATGTAAGTCAATTTAAAGCATTTTCTAAAATTATGTAGAGTTCTACAGGGTGTCCCCAAAAAAGTTACACATCAAAGTTATGTTTTTTGTAATGGAACACCCTATATATTAATTGATTTTTGGATTCTAGTAAAAAAATAAAGGTTTGTTTCATTAGAAAAGTATATGACCAAAATGTATAGTTTTTGAAATACATTCATCGGCACGAAAAATGGGCACCTTAAAACTTTGATGTATTTTAAAGGTTAATATATTTTGTTTTAATGGACCGATTATGATGATTTTTTAAGCAGCGTGTAGCCAAATTATTTGACTTTTTAGTATTTTTTTCTAAATTAGAAATGGAACTCCCCATCTGTTAATTTACGAGGGAAAACAAAACCTTGATATTTTGGTGATAGTTTGAAACACCTAGTGGAATATGGTAAAACCGCAAGAAATTTAAAAATAATTTTATCATCTAGATACATCCTTTCTTGATGGTTTGTTTTTTGGTTCATCTCATTAGCTTTATTTTTGTTGGAAATATTCGCTTTTGAAGAAGACACTACTAATTTTTACATTAAGACCAAGCCTTTGCTTTTGGGCCTAGTCAACACATCTAGTAAGTTCTGGTCCCGAAGCATATTTGCTTCATATAATCTTATTCTTATAGTCTGTTAGTTAATATGTACGTTTCTTAAGTGCAATTCATTATCAATTTGAAAAGCTGAGAAACAGCGCCGGCGGTTGCTTAGCGATAAACTTACAACAAGTCGATCGTCTCGATTAGAAGTTCTCATACGAAGGTTCCTGGATGTCTAGATTGACGTCCTCATGGTTGTGGTCATCATTCAAAAACCACTTAGGTACACTATGGTATTAAGGTATTTTTGGAACCGAAATTTTATAGCAAATTCACTGAACTAAACAAATATAGGTATATATTTGACTCACCCTGTATATCTATAAAAATATTTTTGAAATGTGAACTACCATTAAACACATATTTTGTAAAAGGTTTGGAGTAAAAATCTCAAATAGGAATCCCGATACAGAGCTTTTGCGGAATACGGTGCCATCTTGTATATTTGTATATGTGTGTTTATTTAAATACTAAAGTGAAAGCAACGAATTTAAATGGGTAAACTTTGTAATATATCTTATTAATAATACAATGCAAAAAGTTTTATAAAAATTCGTTCACAATAAATGAATTCCGAGGTTTGTATCCCATAAGGGCGTAAAGCACTACACTATAATATTACTAGCAGAAATACTAGGGAATTTTTTTACAATCATTGTGGTATCATAAATAAATATTTATTTTGTTTGAAGAATAGTACATAAGGGTTAATTTGAATTAGATCTGTTATGGTAACCTTTCATTGCATTAATTTTCTGATTTATACAGGGTGGTCCGAACTGTATTCCAGAAATTTCGACAGCATATTCTGCAATACTAATAATGCAATAAACTTAAGTAAAAAAGTTCGTGTAAATGTATGTCCTAAAACAATTAAATTCGGAGATACAGTGTGTAGTAATTTCATTTTTATTTCGATTTTTTTAAAATAATAATTTATGAAGTAACGTCAATATTTGGATGAAAATTGGTGTCTGGAAGTTTTTTGACATGAAAAATTTGATTTTGATGCCAGTATGACTCCTACTTGTAGAGGGCACCACCTACGTATTCTTTAACTGGTTAGAAGAGTAATAACTTTTCGTTCGTACTTGTATAAAACTACCGAGTAAAAAAATATACATTTACTATATTTTCTACATAAAAAAGGTCTCTTGGTAAAAATCGCTACGAGTAATGGTTCCCGATATATTTGGAATCGAAATTATCAATATACCTGTCATCATTGACATAAATTAAACATGTTAACTAAATAGTTACTAGACTAGAATCATAAATTTGAAAAGTTTTTGTACCAAAAATTCAAAAGAAACTGTTTTATCATCATATTTTCGCACAAAAATCTATGATGAATTTAAAAACATAAAAATTTCCCAAACTTATCATTTCACTCAAATAACTATCTACTCAACGTGTTTATTTTTTGTCAATAATGACATGTATTCCAATCTAAATATGTTGAGAACGGTTGCTCGTAACGATTTTTAAGAAGAGACCTTTTTATCGTAAAAATAAAATACGCCGTGGGCTGGGGTAATTTTTTTTTGTTTAGATTTCACGCGAAATACTCGACCGAGTATCGTTTCTGCGCATGCGGAAGTTCCTTTAATGTTTATTTGAAATAGATATAGAAAAGCAAATAGCAATAAAAGTATATAGCCACAAATTAAAATAAGTTCGCAATTTGTGTAGAGTTATTGTCGCGAAATACTTCAAAAAGTAGCCCAAATTGCGATAAATCGGCCAATCTGGCCACACCGGCACCGTGTGGAACTAGAGATGCCGCGAGATGCGAGACACGAGACGTCTCGTCTCGTCTCGTCTCGAAGTCATTTTGTCTCGTCTCGAGAGCATTTTGTCTCGAATTACGAGACGAGACGAGACGAGATAAAATGTTTCGTGACAAGGCGAGACGAGACGAGACGAGATATCTCGAAAACCATTAACACAAAATATGGTAATAATAGGCTTAAAATTTATATAATATCAAATTGCGTGATGTTTTCGAATAGTTATATGCTGATGGAGAATAAATAACCACCAAGTAACTAAATAAATATAATTTATTTGAAAACTTAGAACCAACTTAGTGTCCAAAGTCCAACGTCGATCTTAATATATGTAGCTAATCTTTACTTCCATTGTTTTTCCAAAGTCATTGAACATTTCAAACGAAAACAAACGAAATGGGAATGTTATTTTAAGTGTGTATAGGGAGGTCCGTATATAGGGTGGTTAAAAAAAACTTGTTTTTTTAATTTTCTTAAAGTTGTCTTTGGTGTATACCGGGTGCGTCTCAAAAGTGGCTCACCCTTATAACTTTTTTATTTATTCAAATAAAAAAATGAGATTTGGTATGTTAGTATATGACATAAATTAGGATTGATTGACGTATTCCATTGTTTTTGGTCACTTCCTGTTTCACCGGAAATGACTACAAGTTTTGATTTTTAAATGACACCCTAGGTATTTGTTTACATTATTCGATAGAAAATGACACTCTGAATAGAATGACATATCATATGTCAAATTTTGACATTTTCAACGTTTGTGTGGTATCAAATTATTCGTAAAAAATGCTTCTTCCAAATATGCTAATGAGCCACCATGGATCCATTTGAAAAAGTTGAAATCTGATTAAAAAAACGATTTGAGCATCTTTTAACCGGCCAGGACAAGACACGAAAAACATTAGGCGATCAAATCTATTTTTCCAAGGCTCCTTGATTAAAAATTATTGCTTTTAACACAGCCATGACACTCCAGATTGAAATTTAAAATGCGATTTATTTTTATGCAAAAATGTCAAAAGTTGACATCTGATATATTATTCTATTCCGAATGTCATTTTATATCCAATAAAGTAAAACTATACCGGGGGTGCCATTTTTGTAGCCATTTCCGGTGAAACAGGAAGTGACTGAAAACAAATGAATACGTCAATCAATCCTAATTTATATCATATACTAACATACCAAATCTCGTTTATTTATCTGAAAAAATAAAAAAGTTATAGGGGTTAAGAACGCATTGCATTATTATAATGATTAGGAAAAATTTGGTATACTTTATTGATAAAAATTAAACAAAAAAATGTTTAATAAAAAAAAAATAAATCTGATATTTTCAAAAAAAATCATAATTATTTTTTTCAATCTTGTAGAAAATATCCCTTAGGTAATATACAGCATTATTGTGTTATATTAAACAAGTCGGAAAAAAAACGTGACAAAACGAAACGAGACGAGATAAGACCTTATCTCGTCTCGTCTCGATAATGTTTTATCTTGAAATTTCTAGTCGAGACGAGATAAGTTATTATCTCGTTTCGTCTCGTCTCGCGGAACTATGTGGAACTGCGGCGCGGGTTGTAAACTTGCACGGTCCGACTAGACGCAAGTGTTCTCACAATATTTGGAATGGAAATTATGACAAGAATGTCATCATTGACAAAAAATCAACATGTTGACGAAATTGTCGCTATCGGGTACTACGTTACACGCTATGTCCCTATGTTTTCCATTACAGTCAGACCTTAGTCTTAGTGATTTTATAAAACTGGAATTTCTTAACAATATGGATGAGTTATCTTTGCCTGATCAATGTAACGGAACTGAGACATGACTGACATCTGTGAATATACCTTTATATCAATATGATGTATTACTTACGATACTTTTGCCAGTGTTGTGTATTATAACATATCCTTACCTGAAACAGAAAACAAGCAATTATATAAATGTCAATATCAGATTATTTATACAGGGTGAGTCTTAAATAAGTGCAAATATTTTTATGCGTGGTATATTTCGACCGCCGGAACACGTATATGAGTTTTTCTCGCAAACAAAGATGTTGAAAATCGTATATTTTCTTTTAAATTTTCCTATATTATATTTTAGAAATTTTTTAAAACTGTCCATTCACCGCAAATTTTTCCACGGTATAATTTTTTAATCCCTAATATTACCATGATTATGGCTTTACTCTATGGTTATGACACTAAGTAAAATACAAAAAACATCCGGTGGCTCTCAAATTTTTTTAAAAATAAATCATTTTTTTTAATTTACAAACTTGAATAATTCGGTTATTTTGAAGTTATTTCAAAAACGATAAAGGGAAAATATGCTTCTTTTCTCCAAAAAATCCTATATGGATATTTCGCCACTGCAAGAAAATCTACAAAATAAAATAGTTATTTTTTGTAAACACTTCTGGGTTAACCTAAACGGAAACTACTTGTCAAAAGTTAGGTTTACCGATATACAAATTTGCCTAACGAACAAAAAAATGCTTAACGTTTCGGAAAGTTTATCTCTTTTCGTCGTCGGAAGCAAAAAAATACAAAGAATAAAGAAAAAGAATATTTAAAATATTTAAATTCAACTATTCGAGAACACTTTACTTTTTTTTTAAAGAGATACGTCTACAAAAAAACCGTTGACGTTCTGTTAAAATGACGTTATATCAAGTTAAAGTTCAAAATTGACAGTTACTACCTGATATAGTCTATGAAACGAATAACTTTGAATTTGACAGTTCCCGCGGGCTTTTCTAGTGTTAATTTTATTAGGTTAGCAACTTGCGACCATGCTGACGCAATGCCGTCTCGAACAGCCGAGGAGCGAGATTTTGACGTCACGGTAGTTACATACTACAGATTGTAGAATACATGGAAAACATAATTATTCCCCATATTTTTGGTTTGTATTTTAAAAATGATATAGTTTACATGAAATATGCATAATATACAGTTAATATAAACAGTTAATATAAATAAGTTAATATAAAAAAATATATATACAGTTAATAAATAAAAACGCTGATTAAGTTTTCATTTGGTTTTTCATTATTTTTTTTGGTTTAAAAAAACGTTTCGGCTAATATTATAGCCTTAATCAACAAAAATAATGAAAAACCAAATGAAAACTTAATCAGCGTTTTTCCCGAACCTAAATCCCAAGAAAATCAAAAATTTTAGAATAATTTTACATATAAAATGACAGCGATCTATATTTCATATCCATCGCTGACGCCTTTTATGTATGATATTGTATTATTTGCAAATATATATAATTTTTCGAACATTGATACTTGCAAAATATACATATAAATTTTGTGAATGCAAATAATAATACATTACTATTAGTAGATATTGAATGTTTTTTTGTTAAATTAAATCGATTTTCAAACCAAAATTTAAAATATATTTTACATTTTACCCATTATCTTATGTACCTATTCATTATTTGTATATTGTAAAACATTTGCTGCTTTTGTATGGTTCATAGTTTATTTGCCAAAGTATTTATTACTATAAATAGGTATATAATATATTGTATTTATTAACTGTATATTATGTATATTTCATGTAAACTATATCATTTTTAAAATACAAACCAAAAACACGAGGAATAATTACGTTTTCCATGTATTCTACAACATATTTATTAATCCGTAGTATCTAACTAGCGTGACGTCATAAATCTCGCTCCGTGGCTGTTCTATGAGAGACGGCATTGGTCTAATATTTAGAAATGTCAAAGCTGATGACATTTGACTTTTGATAATTATGCCATTTCGTGTTGATTTTTGTAAGAGGCAGAACTGTAACTTGTTTTATAATTTTCCTTCTCTATTTCACGAAAGTAAAATAAGTTACCTAAGAGTTGAAGAGTTACCTATCTGATTCGTTCAGTCACTCAATTTAAAGAATATCAGTAACTTTATTGACAGAGGGATTTTATATTTGCCATGTTGGTAAAAAATAACGGTCAAAATTCAAAGTTATTCATTTTATAGACTATAACACTAACTTAATAAGGTAAAACCAAAAAACCCCAAACTTTCTGTATGATTATTCTTAATTTTTACATATGTTATGTTCTTTAAAATCAAAGATATTTTTTTGGAGAGATTAATCCAGACATATGTATAGACATTTTTTATGTTTCTTTTATCGAGATCTACCAGCCCTGAAAATATTTGCACTTGTTAAGAATCCTACTGTATTTATTTATAATTATAAAAAAATATCAAAAATATTTTCAACATCAAATACAAAACAAAAATAACTGAGACCCTTTTGTTTGAGCTCAAAAAAAATGAACAGACCTAAAAGCGAAATCAGGTTAAACACAATGCGCCGAGAATATGTATATGTACCGTTCGCAAGAGGAATAATATCAACGATTTTTAGGGGGTGTACATAAAAGTATATTTCCCTTTTCATGTTCGCAGTGCTGGAAGTGATTTTCAATGACAAATAGCCGTATCTAACAAAAGAGGAGAAGAAACAGATATTCAGAAAAAAAACGTTTACGGAATCCTAACATTAGATGTTTTTTTGGAAGGTATGTTAAGAATTTGTAGTAAATTAGGTTTTTCTACTGTTATAAGCTTCATTCAGAACCTCGAAATCAGTGGAATAAATTAGTAGTTTCAATTAGCCGTAGAAGTTTGTTCACCTAATTTTAATGTAAGCATTCAGAACGTCATAATTAGTGGTAGTAATTTTCAATTAGTGGAAAAAGTTAAAAAACTTTTGACTTTTCCACTAATTATACTTCAAAATTTGCGAGGAATGTCATTTTGGCCATTGATTATCACTCGTCAAAAAAAAATTTGGTTAGAAATCAAAAGTTTGTTGCTTTATAAGCTAAATATTGTCAAGGTGTATTACTGGTTGCATAACTGCGTACTGCTGAATAGTCGCGGTGTGCATTGAGGAACCTGGCGCATTCGCCAGAAAGTAGACAATTATAGAATTCTTTAGAAAAATCTAGAAACAACCGCCAGGGGGTATATAAGGCCCGCGCTTTGACATTTGGACAAGTTTAAAAGTTTTTGAAATTTGAATATACCGCGTGGAAATTGAAAATCGGACAATTTGGTGAAGGAATCTTATAAATAGTTAGTTTGTTGTGTGTTATAAGTTAGTAATTGTGTATAAAGTGAGAAAATAAATTCGTTAAGTATTTTATCGTGAGTTTAAATTAGTGGACCCACGGAATCCGTAACAATTGGTGTCGGAAGTGCGATTCAAGAGGATTTTAAGCAGAAATTAAGTGGATTGGAAGATTTTTAGACCGAATTAGAGTATTTTTATGGTTGGTACAAGGGAACAAGCAAGAAGAAAATGGAGGAAGTAAGCAAATTATTAGGCGATTTTATGGAGAATATGAGAAGAGAGAAGGCAGAAGAACAAGAAAGACTCCGTAAAGAACGAGAAGAAGAGCAGGCCGACTAGAAAAGAGAAAGCAGAAGAACAAGAAAGACTCCGTAAGAACGAGAAGAAGAGCGAGCCCGATTAGAAAGAGAAAAGGAAGAGGAAAAACTACGACGTCAACAAGAACAGGACCGGCTTGAGAACATTTTCGAAGATTTAAAAATTCAACGACAACAAGACAAACATGAAGAACAGGACCGGCTTGAGAAAATTTTCGAAGATTAAAAATACAACGACAACAAGACAAACAAGAAGAACAGGACCGGCTTGAGAAAATATTAGGAAATTTGGAAATTCGTGTGGAGGAGCGACGTCACAGGGGAAAGACAAGAAAGATCAGGACCGTCTTAAGAGAACTTTGGAAAATCAGGGAATTTCGACTACAGAAGCATTTTGAAGACCTGGAAAAACGGCAGGAAAATCACCTTCAAGAAGCCGTAGAAGATCTTGAGGAACGCCTTCAGCAGAAAATGGAAAAATTAGAGATGGACCTACAGAAGACCAAGGCACAAGTAAGAACACCTGGCGTTCATGGAACTGCGAACCTCAAGGCCCCGACCTACGATGGACAAACCACATGGACGATGTACCACCGCCAGTTTGAAGCAGCGGCTGCTGCCAATGGATGGACTGACCAGGAGAAAGCAGCGGCACTTGTCATCGCGCTGCGTGGCCCTGCCCTGGAACTCCTGCAAACTATTCCTGCAGCCCAAGAGCAGGAATACCAAACTTTGGTCGCTGCACTGGATAGAAGATATGGCGACCAACATCGACGCCAACTTTACCAGGCACAGATCAAGACACGCCTGCAGAGGTCCGGAGAGAGTCTGCAGGAATTTGAAGCAGACTTACGTCGGCTGGTACACCTAGCGTATCCTGAAGCACCGGAAGGATTTAGGGAGGAACTCGCTGCTCAGTGCTTTATCAGCGGACTGAGGGACAACGAATTACAGAGGGCGCTGCAAATATCCCGATTTTCTACCAGCAGCGAAGCACTGGTCAGGGCGCTGGAAATCGAAGCTGCTTTTAGCGCCATCCCTAGACCGAAGATAAGACCGGTAACGGTCGAGGAACAGCCCGGAAGTTCTCACATACATTTGGAGGAGATGTTTAGTAAACTATGTGAGTTACTAGTGAACAAGGGTAGCAACAACACCCAGACAGAGAACCATAGAAGATCCCAGGATATTAGGTGCTATAGATGTGGCAGGAATGGCCATATCCAACGGGATTGTCGCATCCAAATGCCATTCCGTTCATCATTAAGAGAACATCGGCATATCGGAAGATCCCAGGACATAAGTTGCTATAGATGTGGCAGGAATGGCCACATTAAACGGGATTGCCGCGTTGAAATGCGATCCCGTTTACCCTTAAGAGAACATAGGCACCAAGAAACTAATACCAACGGGCGAGAAAAAGTGGATCGGCTGAAGAAAACAGAGACCCTAGGATGTTTTCTATTAGGAGTCTAGGAAAAACCGCTGACAGTTTGGTGATCAACGGGAAGGTCAATGGTAGAAGAATTCGAATGACTGTGGATACAGGCGCTATGGTATCGTTGGTGCGGACTAACTCAGTGCAAGGATTGAAGATGATACCTCTTAGAAAAAGAGTGTATTTACGTACAGTTACGGAGGAATGGCCCGTTGTACGGGGAGAGGCTTTCATGGAACTGGAGTTAGGGAATTTGAAGTTTCGGCATAGCGTTTTAGTGGCAGACATTGAAGATGATTTTATCATGGGTATGGATGTGATCAGTCAACATGGTTTTGTTCGATCACCATAGAAACATCCTGAAAATCGGAAATGAGGAATTTTCTGTATCTAAAGAGAAGAGACCAGGAAATATGGAAGCAAGATCAGCGGAAATTGTGATGATACCTGGTGATGCCAAGAAGACTGTGTTCGGGAAAATGGAGAAAACCTCTGAGTGCCGTGTAGGACGGGTACAAATTATCGACAACGAACCAGATCGACGACGAGCTACCTTAGGCAAGAAAATGAAACATCGTGAAAGCACTATCAGAGTAAGGAATTTTAAATTGAGAACTGACGAACAATGGACGACGATACAATTGAGGAAAGATCAAATGAAAGATCCAGACATCGGAGCAATACTACGGCTCAAGGAAGGTAACGGCGAGAGACCACCGTCGCAGGATATTGCGGACAGAGGGCTGGTTTTCAAAGCTCTCTGGGCTCCGTGGAATTCACTGGTGATTGAGAATGGATTGTTAAAGCGCACGTGGGAAAGTGCGGATGGCAGGACCGTAACAACTGAGTTACTGGTACCAAGGAAGAAAGTCACCCAGGTATTGGAAGAAATTCATGGTGGCAAAACTGGAGCCCATCTTGGGGTAAACAAGACCTTGAGCAAGCTGAGAGACCGTTTTTACTGGGTGGATTATTGTGAAGATGTTAAGAAATGGTGTCAACGTTGTAAGATTTGCGCAGCTAGACAAGGACCAAGTACTCGATCTGGAGGAAAAATGAAACAAGATAACGTTGGACTGTCGTTCGAAAGAATTGTTAGGAAGGGAAGATTACTGGACGTTCATAAGCACGTTAGAAGTAAGATTGCGCTAGCCAGTGACCGGATGAAAGCTCGTTACGACCTCAGAACTAATTCTACGGGATTTCAACAAGACGATAGGGTATGGTTGTATAACCCACAGCGCAAGAAAGGAAGGTCCCCAAAGTTAACTCCAGCATGGGAAGGTCCTTATACAGTCATCAAGAGGATAAATGATGTTGTGTACCGGATTCAACGCAGCCCTAGAAGTAAGATGAAAGTAGTTCATCTGGATCGATTGAAGAGATACCAGACAGGAAACCTTGATCGGGACGATCAAATTTGAGAAGGGGGCAATGTCAAGGTGTATTACTGGTTGCATAACTGCGTACTGCTGAATAGTCGCGGTGTGCATTGAGGAACCTGGCGCATTCGCCAGAAAGTAAAGACAATTATAGAATTCTTTAGAAAAATCTAGAAACAACCGCCAGGGGGTATATAAGGCCCGCGCTTTGACATTTGGACAAGTTTAAAAGTTTTTGAAATTTGAATATACCGCGTGGAAATTGAAAATCGGACAATTTGGTGAAGGAATCTTATAAATAGTTAGTTTGTTGTGTGTTATAAGTTAGTAATTGTGTATAAAGTGAGAAAATAAATTCGTTAAGTATTTTATCGTGAGTTTAAATTAGTGGACCCACGGAATCCGTAACAATATTATGCTTTCTCTATGGATACAACAGACTACCGAAATTTGTTGTTAGGATATTTCATTAATTTTAATTCTGTTGTTTAGACATTATGAATGATCGTAAAAAAATGAGGTTCTGAATGAAGCTTTAGTTAAAAATAAGAAATCAAAAAATAATTTTCAAAATTAATTTGTGATTATTTTCTATTCTGTCCCCATTTTTTATCATACATGGGGATCTTCCTGTTGTAGGGGGGATAGAGTATTTCCCATCCTCCTCTGACAGCAGATGTACATCCTCCGAGGAGTGGGCATCTACCTTCTACGAGGGTATACAGTATACATCCTTCCACGGTTGGGGTTTAGCCCTCGGTACCCTTAACAGTGTTAGAGCTTGTCCCCTGCTGAGGTCCCCGTGAGGTGGAGGCTGGACGATTTAACTTCGTCTCTCCTTAGACGATGTCCTCCAATGAAAATGCGAGTTGCTTAATACTAATAATTCTAATTCTCAGCTAGCAAATGAGCTAAATGCTTTACCTAGACCTCTGACCCTTATTCAGAAGCTACAAACCTATCGATAAAAATATGCATCAAAATTTACTTCGTAGCACACTAGAGGATATTGGTACCTTCGAGTATTACTGAGAAACTTAGCGAGTATTTACTGAGAAACATTTGATTTAAAGCTAAGAAAAGTATTATAATAAACTTACTGTACCTGGGTACCAATATCCTCTAGTGTGGTACGAAGTAAATTTTGATGCATATTTTTATGACCTTTCTCGCTAGGTCGTCTGTCAAGGCATAGTCAAGGTCATGTCGTGTCAAGGCCGTGGTATGTCACGGCTTTGAATTTTTATTCCCACCGCGCGTAAAGAAGTTTCACTCAAAAAGAGATAATGTATTTCACAATTCATCATTTACTACCACTTTCAACCGGTCGGTTACCTCAGGGGTCGGGTAAAGCGGGTGTGTGGCCGAAGGAAATATATATAATATTTCAGAAATCTGCCTAAGGCTTAGCCCGATCCTGTTGTGTTAAGCCACACCCAAAATTCCAAACACACGTGCGTTGGTTAAGACTTGATTAAGGCTTGATTAAGGCTTGCAGAGCTTCAGCATTTTCCATAAAATAGCGAGCAATTTGTTACAAAACCATATAAATTATATATCACTCTAATCACAAAACTTCAATCTATTTCCGTATTGTAACGGAATTTTAAATTATGTCTTCATTTTCGAGAAAATTTAGTCCAAACATAAGGAATATTTTGTTGATGTGATCATCAAAATCTTAAAAATAAAGAAGTTATCTAAAAATGTGCGTCAATACGGATAAAATATAATCCTTTATCTTTAATTTTCTTCTTCTTTAGTGTATAAATACCTAACCAGTTTCAGATAAAACGTTAAATACCGAACGCTTATTTTGCTACTTTTTCGGACTAGTGAAATGGACTCTTAAACTATTCTTTAATTTATTTTTAATTTGCTAAAGACTACCTATAAAGAACACAAAAGTAGCACAGTTACCAATAGAGTCTATCCAACGACAAGATCCTTGACAGTGATAGATGTGTCTGTCATTTTATTTTCAAAGAGGTTTATTTTATTTTACAAAGAAATAAGTTGGTACAATTGGAACGCATAGCAGAAAATTAATATATTTAAAATTTGAGTGACAAGTGATTACTACAAAATATTGTGAAAAAAATCAGTAGAAAATTGAAAAAATCTAATCGAGTTATCTTATTAAAACAATTACAGTATGTGTTAATACAAAATAAGCAAGGGTGTATTTTAAAAAACACCACATAACAAAAAAAATATATAAAAAAAATTTCCTGCTTTCAAGCCGTGTTTCAAGCTCAAGCAACTTCCTGCATTTATTCTTACATTTATCAATATAATTATTCAATATGATTATTATTTACCTATCGTGTGCTGATATTTTGCGGATACTTCAGTTTTTGGTATCATGTACAAGATAGTATACAAACTTTATTGGTGGCTAATACCACTCTCTGGTCATAATATCTGGCAAACTATCTCTGGGCATCGAATATTAACGTAAACTATGGTCTGGGTCAACGCTTAATTTCACCTTTGACTTTGCCTCCACTTAATTTTAAAAAACACGAAGCACGTAATAACACAGTCCAAAACGCAAAATGCAAAATATTTATCATTTCTATCTGACATAATTTGACATAAAATTATAACCTATAATTTGGCAAAAGTTTGACAACCTTCAAAAATCTTATGTCGAGTTCATACGCATCTGCGTCCGTTTGTCGTTCATCGTTCCGTTAAACCAATAATATTGAAATATGATCTGTCATTTTTGAAATAAACCAATAAAACTGGTTAAAAACAACATGAGATGACGCATGACGGATTTATGTATATAAACCCATCCATAGTTAACTTAAAAAATAATAGAAACTTTTTTTAGTTAAATAAATGGATTGGTATGGGACGTCATCTGCTTTTGTTCTGTCATCGTCTGTCGAAATCTTACCTGAGAAAAAAGAAAAACAGAGTATAATCAAATTTTACGGTTTGTTTAAAACATGTGAAAATCCCTTAATATTCATAAATCGACACTTGAATATGCAACGACCAAACACTGAAAGCGGATAAATATTTAAACGATAACATTTCGAGTAAAATTGAAACCGGACTAGCTGTCAATAACGGCGTTAACACAACATCGAAACGGTTACTAAAACATTGAAAACGGCTCATTACCGGCTATCGGATACCGGCCTAATTAATAATGTAGATGGCGACAACACCTCGGCGGACAATAAAATTCTATCAGCGTGTGACAAATATGTCCCAGCGCTGTCCCACAATCCAATTATTGTAATATATTAATTCAATTATCGGACCTGCGAAAATTAGGTCAGATGTAGCAAATAGAGACAGGAGATACACCGAATGGTACCATGGCCTGAATATATTATGTACAGGGTGTCCCATTTTAGTTGAAATCATACGGTATCTCCGTTATTAGTAGAGATAGGAGGATGCGGTTTGCACAAACATATTTCAATTTTTTGTCAAACGAAAGATGCTGAAAACGAAATTTTCATAGCCCTCTTCGTTTCTGAGCTACAGGGCCTTTCCAAAAATTTTGCAATTTGGGACAGGCACCGTATCTCCGTTATTATGGATGATATTGAGAAGGTGAAAACTGATTTTTGTAGAGCTTTTTACGTAGAATACAGTGGTGTAGTCTGTTTTTCTACGAAAAAAATATTATTGGAAATATGAACTAAAGTTATGTTTTTTTTGTAAATGGAATACCGTGTATATTTATAAATCATATGATCCATCTTACTATGAGCTTCTCAAATATATATATCACTCTATATTTATTTTCACTATTTAGTGCAATATTTAAATCATACACATATTAAAATATTATTTGGGATTGATATATTTTATTTTGGAACTGTTGAATCTCTGAATATATTTTTCTTTAACCGAATTTCTTATAAAGGAATAGGTTTGTAAATAGCTAAAAGCTTGCATTATTAAAACATTTTTCAAGTATTCGACATTGTTGTAGTTGCCACGATATAATATTTCATATTTCAAAAACCCCAAAATCAGAAATCGACAACGGACAAATCCGTGAATCATGGAGGCCATTATATGGGTCCATTGATATTTATTGATTGATATAT
Source organism: Sitophilus oryzae (assembly GCF_002938485.1). Taxonomy (NCBI): domain Eukaryota; kingdom Metazoa; phylum Arthropoda; class Insecta; order Coleoptera; family Curculionidae; genus Sitophilus; species Sitophilus oryzae. The sequence goes on along the minus strand of NW_022147432.1, from coordinate 533,537 downwards.
TTTATTTTGGAACTGTTACCATTGAATCTCTGAATATATTTTTCTTTAACCGAATTTCTTATAAAGGAATAGGTTTGTAAATAGCTAAAAACTTGCATTATTAAAACATTTTTCAAGTATTCGACATTGTTGTAGTTGCCACGATATAATATTTCATATTTCAAAAACCCCAAAATCAGAAATCGACAACGGACAAATCCGTGAATCATGGAGGCCATTATATGGGTCCATTGATATTTATTGATTGATATATTTTATTTTGAAACTGTTACCATTGAATCTCTGAATATATTTTTCTTTAACCGAATTTCTTATAAAAGAATGGGTTTGTAAATAGCTAAAAGCTTGCATTATTAAAACATTTTTCAAGTATTCGACATTGTTGTAGTTGCCACGACATAATATTTCATATTTCAAAAACCCCAAAATCAGAAATCGACAACGGACAAATCCGTGAATCATGGAGGCCATTATATGGGTCCATTGGTTCCAATCCATTGATTTGAGAAATAATAATTTAACAAAATTCTAATATTTTCAGAGGTGTGAGGGGGAGCCCCATCTTGCTGATAGTATATTTCATGTATATTAGCTAAACGAATATCTAAAAGTTTCGGTAAGATAGCTTCCAAGATTTACGAACAGCGGTAGAGAGTTAAGTTTCCCTAATTATACAGGGTGCTACAAATTCGTGGTACGAGCATTGGTATCTCGGTAACCGTGATAGATACGAACATGGTTAAATTGGGGCAAAGTTGCGTATCGGAATGTTCACCAAGACGTCATCAAAAAAGTTTTAAAAATTTCAAGGATTGCTGAGTTTTATGGAAAAAACTGATTTTTTGGAAAATCAATTTTATTTTTTCCTATCGTTACTTTTTAGTAAATCAAAAAACTAATTGCACATTCTCATAGCCACTTTATTAGAGCTATCTAATAGTATTTTTAGATTTTCAAAATAGCTGATAATTTGTGAGATACAGAGGCCAACTTAGTTTTTTAAATACGGACCTGCATTTTTTATTTCAGGTTTTGAAAGAACTCGGTCTCCTGAATACAATGATATGTCACACTTTATAATTTTTTTTGTTTTCGATACCTTAACAGCAACAAAACTATTTAATTATTACTAATTTAAAATAATAAGTCCGACTCTGGTTTCTTAAATTATTTAATCTGATTATATTCATCGCAACAATAATGATCAGCGCTAATTAACACTGAATAATGAAAATCGAGCCAATTAGAAGGTTCAAATAAATAACATCTAGGTCAGAAATTTAAACATATTATTTTTAACTTTTTTTTATTGTGAATTGGAAATTTCAGTGTGCGATTACCAACCAACGACACCAAATTTATTTTTCGCTCAATTTTATTTACAGCTCTTTGAATTTTCTTTTTATACTTCCGAATGCATTTTGAACTCTTTATTGTAAATGTTGAGATGAATTAATTTAACTTTTTTGTAAATGATGTCAAATAATGTAGCCCCTTGGCGATAGGTCCAGAAACCTCGCTGGACATTATACTTCTCTACCATTTCCAATCCATCTTCCAGGAAAATGATTTGATTGTTTATATTATATTATATTCATATTAATTATTTTATATTATTTTATTCCATTTGATTTTCCGTATTCAATGTTTTACCCCATATCATTCTTAAGTTTGAAAGCTTATCAATATTGTAACGATGAAAAGATTAAATATTTAAAAAAAAAACAGAGCCGGACTTGAAATTAGTTTAAATAAATTGTGTTCAAATGTCAAAACAAAAAAAAATATTAAGTGTGGCATATCATTGTACTCAGGAGGCCGAGTTCTTTTAAAATCTGAAATAAAAAATGCAGGCCCGTATTTAAAAAAATTAAGTTCGCCTCTGTATCTCAAAAATTATCAACTAATTTGAAAATATAAAAATACTGTCAGATAGCCCTAATAAAGTGGATATGACAATGTGCAATTAATTATTAATTAGTTTTTTGACTTTCTAAAAAATAACGACAGGAAAAAATAAAATTGATTTTCAAAAAAATGAGTTTTTTCCAAAAAACTCAGCAATCCTTGAAATTTTTATAACTCTTTTGATGGTATCTTGGTGAACATCCCAGAGCGCAACTTTGCCCCAATTTAACCATGTTCGTATCTATTACGGTTAACGAGATACCAATGCTCGTACCTCGAATTTGTAGCACCCTGTATAAAGAATTTATTAGTGGCTCCCAAAATAAAACAAAACACAGATAGAAATATACTTTTAATAATTCTTTAGTTTCTTTTATTATCAATCATGGCCTAAATAAATATAGAGTGATATATATTTTTGAAAAGCTTTTTGTGGCAAGACAGATCATATAATTTATAAATATACTGGGTGTTTCCATTTAAGAAAACATAACTTTAGTTCATATCTTTAAAAACATTCTTTTCGTAGAATAACAGACTACGCCACTGTATTCTACGTAAGAAGTTCTACTAGTTTTCACCTTCTCGATACCTTAATAATAACAGAGATACAGAGGGTGTCCCGAGGGGTATCCCAAATTGCAAAATTTTCAAAAAGACCCTGTAGCTCAGAAGCGGAGAGGGTTATGAAAATTTTGTTTACGGCATCTTCCGTTTGACAAACAGTGGGACAGCTTTGTGCAAACCGCACACTTCTATCTTCACGAATAACGGAGATAGAACCCTCTACAGGATGTCTCATTTTGGTTGAAATCATACGGTATCTCCGTTATTTATTAAGAGAGAAGGATGCGGTTTTCACAAACCTGTACCACTTTTTTGTCAATCGGAGAATGTTGTATACAAAATTTTGATAGCCCTTTCGTTTCTAAACTACAGAATCTTTTTAAAAGTTATGCAATTTGGAACGCTTCCCTTATCTCTGGTATCGTGAAAGGTGTCAAGAAGATAGAAACTGTTTATTGTAGAACTTTTTATGTAGAATAGAGTGCCGTACTCTGTTTTTCTACGAAAAAAATGTTTTTGAAGATATAAACTATATGTTGTCTCAAATACACTGAAAAAATATTTTACAAAAAAAAAATGGCACCGGGAGGCACGAGTATAGCCGCGCATACTAAAATATAATAATATAAAAAATAAAATAAAATAAAATTAATAAAAAGTTGGTAGGCAGTTCTTTTAGTTTCAATTAAGTATCTCAAAAACTGCGACTTTGGCTGATTTTGATGTTATTTCAAATTTTGTTGCAAATATTATTCCTAATCTTAAATTGAAACCCCCGTTTCGCTATAGCTACTGTAATTTTGGAGTTACGATTTTTTAAAATTTTTGTAATGAAGAAGAATCATTTCTAATATGGCATGTGTATTTAAATGTCAACATCGCTAAGTCGCTATGGCCAGATGTACACTCCCCATATATCATTTGTGTTTGATGGAGAAACTTTCTAACCATATTTCCATATTTTACGTTTAAGCTAATACATAAAGCTTGATACAAAGCAAAGTTACATGTATATGGAAACAAAGCTACTTCATTAAAAGTTTTAAATGTTCTCGTAAGCCTTTAATTCCTAAACTTCGGAATATAAACAATTACAATCTGATCTGTTTAGGGTTTTTACTCGTATTTGGTCGTAAATAATAAAATAAAACTTTTACAATTTATGGTTTATTTAAAATATGTGGCGGAAATGTTTTATGAACCCTAACTCAAAAATGGTAAATTTGTATGCACAATTGCTTGGTATCATGCCGAAGATTTATATAAAAAGATATAATCCTAACCATATACAGGATGGCGCCTCTCGTACGCCGCGGAGTCTCAAAAAGAACGACCAGAGCACCTTTTAAAAATATAGAGGGTTCTAGAGGATGTCTCCAAAAAAGTTATATATCAAAGTTGTGTTTTTTTGTAATGGAAGAACAGTTTTTCAATTACAATGAAAGCTATCTAAATTGGAATTAACCCGATATAGCCTAATATGTAGTTAAATTAACTGTTGTACTTTAAATCAAATGAAAACTTGATCCAAAAAGTTATACAGGGTGAGAGAAAATTAATATTGAACATTGGTCACTTTTAAAAGCATGTTACTCTTTTATTTTAAATGGTACCCAGTATATTATTCCGATATTCAATGGAGAATTCATGTCTCTTCAAAATACTATTAAGGTTGCCTACCCCTCAAACAAAGACTTTCCTAGATATTTTCATTTACATGATTTGATCTGAGTAGATCTTTATTATTTGATAAAATCTAGGTGGCTGTGATATGGTCTGACGTTACTTCAACATAGCTGTCTAATTAGTCCAACTTTAACAACTAGTTATCATTTTGTGTCAGTTAAAACAAAAAAAAAATTCTCAAAAATTTCCAAAAAAATTTCAGAAAAAAGGCATTTTGTGCATTTGATTTCATCTAGCTAATTTTTGTCACATAACTATAGGTTTGTTATCTAGTTTTAATTCTGTAATAATTAAAATATGTTTTATACGAATATCTTTTTATTACCGATGAGTATTTTACTCTACATTCTTTAATTTTTGTTAAATTAACAAAAGGTATATCACATACAGCCACCTAGATGTTTTCAAATATTAAAGATCTACTGACGCAAAATCATAAAAATTAAAATATCTAGGAAAATCTTTGTCTGAGGGGTAGGGAACAATGAAATAAAATAATTAACAATATTATGAAGATATATAAATTCTCCATTGAACACCGGAAAAATATACTGGATGTTCCATTTAAAATAAAGGAGTAACTTGCTTTTAAAATACAATGATTACTGTAATTAAATATCGGGTTATACAAGGTCAACTAAAATTTAGGTAGCTGTTATGGAAATTTAAAATTTTCATTTAAAATTCACTTTCACGAAAAATGAATTTTATGTGAAATATGTCAAAATCCTTAGATTTTAAGTATATATGCTTCTTTAATAAAACTCACCTTTATTTTATCCTAAAATCAGAAAATTAATAAATATATAAGGTGTGTTCCATTAGAAAAAACACAACTTTGATATGTAACCTTTTTGAGGACCACCTTGTATAATCCTATAAATTTTTATAAAAATGCTTTCGGTTAACCTACATATGCTGCCGAAATTTCCTTTCGATATAAACTACCGTTCTCCTTGGAACTTCCGTGGCGTATGGGAGGCGCTACCCTGTATATTGCAGGCCAACCCCCTTCTTTACCACATATTTAGGGGATGAAACGCACCTTTTTACGAGTACGCGATCGGCAAGACCCCTTTTTTGCTGCACTTAAACACAACAAGAACGATTTATACAAAATTCAATAAGGCATTTTGCGGGGAAACGCGTTGCCGTCAATAGCATACAAATTTTTATTCAATGGATCATGATTTCATTGTGCCTGACCCTATGCCACAGGGACAGAACAGAGATTCGCTTTAAAATTTTAGGTGTGTATAGATATAGAGAAATATGGGGGATTTAGATTCGATAAATAAATATTGAGGCATCGATGAATGATGTCTTTGTGAGATCAGACGAGGGCCGTATGTTTTGTTTGATTTTTGGATGGGGTGAATATAATTTTTTACCTTAAAAAATCAATAATATAATGTGGTAACTTAATGGCACAGCATTAAAACCGCAGAAGAATGAAAAATTTTTAATCTATTTCAGATTACTAAGATGCATATACAATATTTTTATAAATATTTATAAGCATTTTGTTTATAAACAAATTTGGCTTGGTGCATTCTCCACCAATGTGCTGCCACCATCGGAGAATATCGTAAACAACTAGTATATACAAATAAACGGATTTAAACAGCGAGTAGCCAAAAGAATATTATATAATTATTCCAAAAGTGTTAAACAGGATACATACTATGCCAGAAACAATTCGAAACATGTCAAGTGCGCATTTCGTCGCCCAACTTTGAACGCATTTCGATTTATTTCCAGTTTTCTTGGCCCACTTCGGTTTGCCTCGACCTACTTTCGATTCTTAAAAGCGCCTGAAAACTACTCGTGAGGAGGGCGAGGGCGGATTTTTTGCGTTTTTTGTTGCCTCGTTCAATTTTGTTTTGTTATGAGCTATTTCCAAAACGTGGCGGTATCTGTACCGGAGACAAAGGATTTTTTTTTCGTAAATCTCAGTGAAATAAGTAAACCTAGACGTTTCTAAAATAGCTGTTGTTACGATGATATTACGTTAATTACATCTCGTTTTATTGTGTATTATGTACGTATATTCCACAGAATTAATATTTTAACACGCGTTTATAATATGTATAGTATATATTTAGGAACAAAACTTTTCACTTAAACTGCAGAAATATAATTACAATATTTTTATGATTTAATTTTATTATAATGAATTAGTATATAAAATTGTATATGATATGTTTGTTTATGGCCTTAATTGATTAATATAAGAGTAATATTGCTTGATGAGTAATACTGGTAATATTATCAATATATCCGCTTGTGAAAATTATTAATTGACCCGATGTCAACAAAACTATGGTCCACGCACATTATTTAAAAGCAATGTTCTTTTATTGTTCTTAATAAAAATCTGCAAACGATACTTTTATTAGCATCCAGGATGGTTTGATATAAATCCATTCAACTATTATTTGTTATGCAGGGATTTATTGACAATTACAACTAGAAATTGGGACAATTAAAACTAGAAAAACAAAACCAAATTCGTAAACTAAACTTTGCTACAGACTACGGTATAAATGTTACTTCACCATAACCAGAAATAATAAATAATTAGACAATTTTTAAATAATTCTGTGTATATTTTGTTCATGAGGCGCAATACCGTGATTATACCGCCGATAAATGGTAGACCGCTAGTTAGTCACTGTTTTAGAAGAAGTTTCTAAAGAAGACAATGCTATTAACTATATTAGGATGAACGAAGAACTGCTTCAAAACGTTAAAATTCCAAGTCATAAGAACGACAGCAACCTTCAGTTATCAACAGGACTAGAAAGTTCTCTAAATTTTCAAATATTACAACAAAGCAATACTAGTTTTAACACTAGACAGTCATGTTGGAATTTCCAAAATTATTTTTTCCGTACGAGGGAAAATCATAATCGCGTTTAAACCCATACATATATACTCATATTAAATATAATACATATATACTGCCTCTCATACTCATATAATACAAATATACTGCCATTACTCGCTGACGAGTATTCGACACACATCAGAAGATGGTCACGCAAGGCATTTTCTTTAATGGGCTCTTCTGTAACTGAAAAGCCCGATACGTAATGTTATTTGCCTACCGCACTCCGGACATTCAAAAATCTCATTGCTTTGTTGCCTCTTTACTTTTTGATTGTCGCTGTTAACTGAGTTTACAATTCTTCTCCACTGAGATCTATTGTGAACTGCTTCTTCCCACTCATTCTGCATGTTAATTCCCTTTAAGTTTTCGTGGAAAATGTCCTTGTACCTTTTCAGTTGTCCACCCGGCCTCCTCTTACCGTCTACAAGCTCACCGTAAAGCAGAGATTTTGGTATGCGGTTTTCTTGCATTCTGCATACGTGACCAGCCCATCTTAAGCGGGATTTTGTAACCATGACTCCAATAATCTTGCAGTTAGCTTTTTCAAGGATCGATACGTTTGAGACATGATGGGACAACCGGATTCTTAAGAGCTGTCTAAGGTGTCTCTGTTGCAACTTGTTTAATGTGTTCATGTGTCGGCGGTACGGCACCCAGGTTTCGCTCCCATATAGCATGGTGGGGATTATAATTGCTCGGTACACTGCAAGTTTCGTTTTTATGCTCAAGTCATGATTGTAGAAAACCCTGTCTTTTAATTTCCAGAATGCTCTTGAGGCGCTTCTAATCCTGTGCTGAATATCAGAGTCGATATTCGCCTTTTCCGAAATAAAAATGCCGAGGTAATTGAATTCCGCTACATATTCCAATAGTTCTTCTTCGATTTTTATAGCATTGTTGTGATCTTCCGGGGGAGTGCACATGATTTTGCTTTTGTCGATGTTCAGCTTAAGGCCCAAAGCCTCGTATGCCCAGGTATATGTATGTATGTGTTTAACATTTGTTGTAAATGTTGTAACGTGTTTGCAACTAGAGCGCAGTCATCAGCGTATTGAAGTTCTGTAAAAGTTTAAACCCAATAACATTATAAAAGAAAAATAAGTTTAAATTTTTAGTTTTTTTGTTTCTGTGGCAAAACAACCAACTGTTAATAAGAACAAATTATGACTAAAAATTCGTACAGTTTAGATTCAAAACGAGAAAATAACTGTGTTTTAATACCACTTCCTCATTAACTCAACAAAAGCTTTCCTCATATTCCACTCCCTTCCTTCTGTCATTATATATTATTCCACCCAGACGCTCAAGTAAACTTTACGAAAAACAATGTTCCCATTTCGAACAAGAATCCGAAATCGTAGCCAGAGCAGTGGGGTAATAAAGAAAATATTCTCCTAATCTCAACTGAACATGCCCACGCTCAACAGCCCTAATTCAGTCTGGGAACTACCCCAACGAATTTGCGCTCTCGCCCTCTCCCACCTCACTTGTTCCCTGTTCCGAAAACGGAACGCATGTAAAACCCCAGATTACCGTCAATCTGTCATATATTTCGCGATTTAGCAGGCACCCTTCAATTTTAAACTTTATTGTATTAGAAAATTTCAGAAGGGGGAAAATGTGAAACGAGGCGGGCTCGCTAGCTGGATATGCCTTGGTATTGTGCGTAAAGGTTTTAGTATACGGAGATGAGTGCGTTTAAGAGCCCATTTCACTAGTCCGAAAAAGTAGCAAAATAAGCGTTCGGCATTTAACGTTTTATGTAAAACTGGCTAGGTATTTTTACACAAATGAAGAAGGAAATTAAAGATAAAGGATTATACTATATTCGTATTGTAGCACATTTTTAGACAACTTCTTTTTTTTCAGATTTTGATGGTCAAACATCAACAAAATATTCCTTATGTTTGGACTAAATTTTCTCGAAAATAAAGACATAATTTAAAATTCCGTTACAATACGGAAATAGATTAAAGTTTTGTGATTACAGTGATATATAATTTATATGGTTTTGTAACAAATTGCTCGCTATTTTATGGTAAATACTGAAGCTCTGCAAACCTTAATCAAGTCTTAATCAAAGCACATGTGTTTGGAATTTTGGGTGTGGCTTAACACGACAGGATCGGGCTAAGCCTTAGGCAGATTTCTAAAATATAATATATTTTCCTTCGGCCACACACCCGCTTTATAGTATACCCGAACTTTGAGAGCGACCCGAGCAGTACAGCGTAAAGCCCTAACTCTTAACGGTGATAATTATGGTAGAAGTTATAGGAAAAACTTTTGGAAAAATAAGCAAAACAGAGTGTAGACTATGAAAAAAAAAAAGAGATGTTAAAAAATATTTATCTGGCTGATAAATATATAAATATTTTAGTTTAAAAAAAATAATGTGTACATTATGTGCGCATATTTGAATTGTCTCTTACTAACAGCTATTAAATTGAAGGATTTGAAAGATATACAGGGTGAGTCTTAAATAAGTGCAAATATTTTCAGGGCTGGTAGATCTCGATAAAAGCAGGCTGTGCTTAAAGTGCCGTTAAACGGTAGCTTACTAAAATGCCGTTAATAAGTATGACGTCGTTGATGTGACGCACTTGACGGCTTTATGAAATATAGGAATTTAATAAGGACTAACCAACGCTATCCACCCCACCAAATAACCAACTTAACCAGCGCAACTAACCTCGACACTGATAAAAAAAATATAAAAAACATATATAAATTAGCAAAAACCAACCAACCCCACCAAATAACCAACTAACAAATGAATTAACACCCTCCAAATAACCACGCTAACCAACCAGCCAAACCAGTCCAACCAAAAAGAGTGAAACCAATGCAATAAGATCACGCTATAAGCAAAAAAATATACCTATATATATATATAAAAAGTCTTGGTCGGCGTCCACTGATAAAAAAGATAGACTTGAACTAAAGTCGTCATCGTTCTTGAAAAAAAAAATTAGTGGCAAGAGAATTTATTTTAGCGTAAAAGAAAATATGTTCCCTGAAGAAAAACTCTCTTAACTCAAGAAAACTTGTTCTCTTGAAAAATTCGAAAATTTATCTTGAATCTATTTCCATTCAACCAACTGCAAGTTACTTTGTTTTAAGATAATAACAAAAATACGCTAGGAAGTACTTCATTCAAGAAACATGGCCATTTTTCCAATAGCTAAATACTCTTTTGATGAAAAATAATAACGACACGCAAAGACGATGACGAAGGATGGTGTATATACAATCAGTCGGCAGTCCGATCAGTCTCACGTCGCATTTGATAGGTCGCACATCATATTACGCACGGGTTTTGTTGCTTGGAATTTTCCACTTGGAATTTTGCAAAATTTGCTTTTTAAACGCATATCATATAACAAATTAGTGATCGTTATTGGATTTATGTGTTTGTCATTTTTTATGGACAAATCGAGGGGTGTCTCACTATTGGAATTACCTGTACATTTTCTTGGCAGTCGCTGGCAGTCATTGGCAGTCTTATGGCAGTCGCCTATAATAATTACATGGCAGTCATAGTCTTCTTCATAGTCATTGGCAGTCGCTTAGCAGTGGAAGGATATTTTGGCAGTATGTGTACATTTTTTACCCGAGTGAGATACCCCTCGGGACAAATTTTAGGATATATGGATTCTTTAAAGAAAGGATTTTCTAAAAAAATGGAAATTAGAGCATTTATTTGCTTTATTTGAAGGCAAGAGACATTTACCTAATGCACCTGTTTAGATAATGCATGCCTGACTATAGATAGAATAAGAATATAGGTATCGATTTTTTTATGCAAATAATTACAAACATTTTAGAATTTGAAGTCGTCGTATTAAAAAATTCAAAATGTGACCAAAGCTTATAATTTTAATAATTTGTTCGCTTTACTTTGATTAATCGTGATGTAACATTTTTTTGTAATTTGTAGAGTGATGAACCACCCCAAAAAATAGCAAGGAGTGAAGGAGCAGAAATAACTACCTACTATCGAGGAAAATAATATCACTTTACTTACTACCAGACTAGGAAAACTTAAATTTATCAGAAAATAATATACCTCGTGATATGCCTGTATGCCTGTATATGATGTATAGACTTCTCTTAGATCAAAATAAATTTTAGTTCAGTCAATGGTATTCGCTATTGGTTTAAGAAAAGTGTCTCTTTAATCAAGAAATGTCCCTTTTCAATCAAGAATTTTTGCATGAATCAAAGAGACTATTGTTCTTGTAGCAAGAACTTCTTTGCATATTAATTTTGGGTCAAGAGTGAAATACTTTGGACAGATAGATTCTTCTATTCTCTAAAGTAATTTTTTAAAGCTTAAGAAAAGAGAGTTAATGCTTTGGGCAAAGAAACGTCGTTCTTGGTCCTATTGAAAAGCGCCAATCTTTTGGGTCAAAGTCATATTCATTTCGACTGAGAGATCCTTTTTTTCAGTGTGAGATTTGAACCACGGACCATTCGCTCACGAAGCGATAGCCTCAGCCACGGAGCCACAGGTGCTCTTGCAAAATGCTTATAGCTAGGCATTACTTTCTGTCGACATGAACGACGTCACAATATCTATTAACGGCATTTTAGTAGGCTACCGTTTAACAGCTGTTTAAGTACATCGATAAAAGAAACATATTTTCTCTTTACGATTTTTCAGGTAGTCCAAAATAACCTAGTTATCTAAGTTTGAAATTAAAAAAAAAAGTTCTTTTTTGAAAAAAATTTGAGAGCCACCGAATTTTTTCTGTATTTTCATCCCTTTCATTGCCGTAACCATGGAGTAAAGCCGTAACTATGGTAATATCAGAGATTAAGTAATTATACCGTGGGAAAATTTGCGGTGTACAGGCAGTTCTAAAAAGTTTTCAAAAAATATACAGGAAAATTTAAAAGAAAATGCACGATTTTCAACATCTTTTTTTAGCGAAAAAAACCTCATAGACGTGTTCCTGGGTCGAAATATACCACCCCTGAAAATATTTGCACTTATTTAAGACTCACCCTGTATATTTTTAATGAATAGTTTTGACTCTTCATATACTTCAAAAAAAAATTAGAGTTAATATAAAACCGTATACTATTTTATTATGAAGAAACACCTATGAAGAAAACTCCGGTATATTGATTAGTTCCGGATTTATGTCAAAAAAATGACAATGGTACGTTTATTTTAAATGATAATATCTTGAAAACTATTGTATCTATTGCAACGTAAGTGGGTAGTTTTATATTTTTGACCTCGGCCAATTAAATGCGGTTTTCAGAAAATTTCTAAGCTTTCTAGATTTCGCACAATAACAGCCAAGTTTTTGTTTTTTATGGCTGCTATTTTGAATTTTTATAATATTAGATAGAGCGAAAAAAAGTCTATACGGTGCCGGTGGTATCTAATTTTTATTCATTATTATGTAAATTAACTAAAAAAATAGATTTTTATAAAAATTCGCCTCAGATCAAGTCTGCCTTGGAAATCCAATTGACAATGTATATGTCAGCAAGTTATGTTTTATTTATTCTATTAAGTGTCCAATCTGGACCCACAAAAATATATAGTAGATAGTGTAAAGTGTATTAACAGTCAACAATATGTTTACGAGTGACGAAACACGAGATATGTATGATGTTTACTTAAGAAATAATAGAAATTACGATATAGCATCCGCAAGTTATAGAACCTTGTATCCTGAAAGGACACAGTCTCGTCGTACTAATTTCGCAAGGATTTCAAGAAATTTAGCACAGTTGCTGGTATCTTTAAAAAACAAGAGGGCAATATTTTAAAAGGCTTAACGATATTAATGTGTGCTAGCTCAGATTGAAATAAATCTGGAAACTTCTAGCCATAAAATAAGTCGCGAGTGTTGTAGGGAAAATTATTACAAAACCTAAATATCACAACTTTTAATTTAAATGTGTACCAAATTTACATTCTGGTAATCACGCGAGAAGATTAGAATCTTGAAACTGGTTTCGGGAAAGTGTTCAAAAAAGCCCCCTTTTTTCTAAAAAAAAATATTATAGACGGATGAATCTTTATTTACAAATTCTGGTACATCTAAAAGAAAAATAATTCACATTATTATGCAAAAGAAAATCCTCATTTAATTAGAGAAACCAGACCACAAATAAGATATTCTTTGAACGTCTGGGATGGCATTCTGGACAATAAATTTTAGGTTCTGTATTGATCTGTATTTACAACTCTACTATACAATTTTTGTGCGTCCAGATTTGACACTTAATAGAATGAGTAAAAAATAACTTGCTGACATATAACTTGGATTTCCAAGGCAGACTTGATTTGATGCGAATTTTTAAAAATATATATTTTTTTAGTTAATTTACATAATAATGAATAAAAATTAGATACCACCGTATAGGCTTTTTTTCGCTCTATCGAATAGTATACAAATTCAAAATGGCGGCCATAAGAAAATAAAACTTGACTGTTGTTGTGCGAAATCTAGAAGGCTTAGAAATTTTCTGAAAACGGCATTTAATTGGCCGAGGTCAAAAATATAAAAGTACCAACTTACGTTGCAATAGATACAATAGTTCTGAAGATATTGTCATTTAAAATAAACGTATCTATTATTTCAATTTTTTTGACATAAATCCGAAAATAATCAAGATACCGGGATTTTCTTCATAGGTTTTTGTCAAACTTCTAATTACGCAACTTTTGTCCCATTTAACCGAATTCGTATCTCCTGTAGTTTCTGAGATGCCCATGTTGACCATAGAAATTGTCACCACCCTCTACAGGGTGAGTCTTAAATAAGTGCAAATATTTTCAGGACTGGTAGATCTCGATAAAAGACACGTATTTTCTCTTTACCATTTTCCAGATAAGTCCAAAACAACCGAGTTATTTAAGTTTGAAAATTTAAAAAAAAAATTTTTTTTGGAAAAAAATTTGAGAGCCACCGAATTTTTTCTGTATTTGCATCCCTTTTAGTGCCGTAACCATAGAGTATAAAGCCGTAACCAAGGTGATAGGTATCAGAGATTAAGAAATTATACCGTGGGAAAATTTGCGGTGAACAGGCAGTTCTAAAAAGTTTTCGAAAAATATACAGGGAAATTTAAAGGAAAGTGCACGATTTTCAACATCTTTTTTTGTGCGAAAAAAACTCATAGACGTGTTCTTGGTGTCAAAATATACCACCCCTGAAAATATTTGCACTTATTTAAGACTCACAGAAAATATTACTGGGGAGATGTTTTTTTTTCTATTCCTGTCAAAGAGTGTGCCGCATAGTTAAGAACTCTCTGAATAATTACAATTCGAAAGCGGTAAAGAAGGGTATTTTGCATAATAATAAAAGAAAGGGGGTTCTGGTTTAAATCCATGGGTGTTAAGACCCATTCAACTGTAGTTAATATAATGAATGAAATGACTGGGCTTTACGAAGACTATATTGAGAGCCGTCTCGTTTTTTTCTTCTCGTTGGGAGTATATTTAATAAATATAATGAAATTTTGAGGGCGTGAAAAATGAACAATATTAAATAAAATCCCGGAGCTTATTTAGAATTGGAATTCGGGAGTTACTGTGTACTGAGAATTGTTGAGAATTTTTCTCTGATGGTGTAGTTTTGACGTATTTTGGACATAATTTTGATTTTTTTTATTTAAAAAATCTTTAATATATTAGTGATGTTTATTATTAACTTAAACCTAATATTCACTTGGGTTTTTGATAATGAAAAACGAGTTTGTGAATAATATAGGTATGAAACTGAACTCATATCTAATCTCGTATGTAATATGTGTTGGCCGTCGAGGCCGCCGGACTTAGTACCGATGGATCTAATCCTATGGATATATTTGCGGAAGAATAAAGGTTCTGATTTTTAAATTGCCCGTATAATTTAGACAAAAATTAGAAATACTTATCAGTTATGAATCTTCCACCCCTACTAAGTTAATGAATTCCGCGAGAAATGTTAAAATAAAAAACGGCCCCGTCTGTCCATAGCAGAAGACAGTTGATATGTCGAGATTTTGCTACAGGTGGCAAAATCTCATGTCTTGGTTTGCTATTTATTTTTATTGTTATTAGATATAGATTAAATCTGTTGATGTTGGTTAAATGTAGTTTAAATTGTTATAATATCTGTATCTCTCATTGCAAATATTATTTTCGTTTTAATTGATGTTCACACCTAGATTTTTTTTTGCATTACAGCCGGCGCCGTTTAAAGCCTACTTTTAAAGTGGGCGAATTTTCATAAACTCTATTTCTCGAGCAAAATATCAAGTGTGCTATATTTTTGGAAAAGTAATTTTAAATTATTTTCAATAAATTAAAAATTTACAGGGTGTCCCATATAAAAAATAAAATTTCCTGTTGATAATTCTTAAATTATTAATTAAAAAAAAATATACTTAAACCATTAAATTCTACCTAAAAAGGTGCTTTGGAAATGTTTTCATAAAAATACAAAATTTTCCATAACAAAAAAGTCAACACCTCGTAACTCCGAAACGGTAACAGATATTGATATGCGGTTTTCACCATCATGTTTTTGACAAAAATTGAGCTTCAGTCACCGATATTAGTTTTTGTCTATCTCCTATAGAAAAGGGCGTTTCCGTTTAAAAGCGTCCAATTTGGCCCACCGTGTACATGCTCATTTACACCCTGTATATTTAGGGTGCAACCTGTGTGGGTACATATATCAAATTACAAGTAATTATAATCGACTAGACTGAACATATGGCGATCACTGAGCAACTGAAGGGGTACATAACAAATGTGAACAGACTTGCCCAAGCTACATCTCAAAAATACATTAGATAAAATGATGAAATAAAACAGTAAATTAAATCTGCAAATCTGATTCAAAATAGTTATTTCATAGAGTATAAAATAGAATTGATTACTAAATTGGACGCGCTATTCAGAAAGGGTAATTTGTATTGCATTTAAATGTTTTCTGGTTCTGAGTTTGGATCTTCCTGCCAGTAAATTCTTGGCAAATCATATTCGGAAATTACCATTTCTTTATTACCATTATTTTTATTTATTACCATATTATTACCATTTAACATTTTACTCACATGCAGAACTGATTTCTGCCCAGACGTTTAGAATCATTGTTAGTTTTTGTCTCACGAATAACGTAACTACACCCTTTTGACAATGAACTCACGTTCGTTTTCCTCAAAGTAATTCCGTCCCTTATCAGTTCAATTTATCAACCAGCCACTAAAGTCCACTGCTGGACATAGACCTTCGTTTGCTTCCATAACTCCCTATTGTGAGCTATTTGCATCCAGTTACTGTGGATACGATAGGACTTGTTGTAGACAACTCGTTAAAATGGGACTTGCAAATCAAAGCTTTATCGAAGAAACTAAGCGCTGCCTGTTTTGCGCTAGGATCAGTTTCTAAGGAACTTAACTTATCAACCTCTTGAATAGTCTATTATGCCCTTTTTGAATCGCATCTTCGTTATGCTCTTCCATTCTGGGGTACTTGCTGCGCAACAAAATTTGATCGAATTTTCAAACTTCAAAAGAGAGCAGTTCGATATTGATTGAGACTGAACAGTAGAACTCACTGCCAGAATTTCTTTAAAAATTTTTCCTTCTTCATTCATTTTTGAATCCGTTTGCTTAATCCGCAAGCACATATCTGCCATTCCCGAAAGGCCATACCTTTCAACAATTATGCGGAGCACGATCTTTATCTGCCAACCCCAAGCTCAGCACTAGTTAAAGGCTCAATACTGTACAATGTCAAAAAATGTACAATCATCTGCCTTTCGATATCAAGTGGCTTTCATTCTTTTCCGCATTTCGCAAAGCTCTGAAATCATACTTACTGGAGAAAGCCTTACATGCGGTAAACAACTTTTTTGTCGATGTTTAATCTTGAACAATTGTGAATTTTAAAATTTTGGTCATCTCACATACTGGTTAAAAGTCTAGTACTTATAATATCTATTAAGCGATTATGACCATTTACAATTTTAAAATTGTAAAACTTTTATTGATACGTTTTTTCTATGTTGTACAATGTATGTATGTATGTTCTATTTGGGATTTTAATGACGTAATTTTTTTTGAATTGTATTATTTGTGATTGTATGATGTTTTTTATTATTTGTATATTTTTTGTGCATTTGTTTGTTTTTTAAATGCGTTGTCAATGAAGCTATTTTGGCTTTTTGTACAATAAAGCTTTATTTTATTTTATTTATTATTTGCGTGAACCGATTTTGAATTACTTTCCAGAATGTTTACAATATTTCTCTAGAAGTTAATGTACAGAGTTTTCAGCGATATTTGGGGTAAGTGCCATTAGAAGTAAAGTTACAACTTTTCTTATTTTTTTTTATCGTTTTTTGTTGATTTTTATTTGACTATCTGGCGATTCATGAACACTTTACACCTACAACATTTAAAATTTTTACTACCTCCAATAAAGAGCAACGGCCTAGCTACGTTGAAACTCCGATTCCCATTAGAACACCGAAGTTAAGCGACGTAAGGCGATACTGGTGGATGGACGGGTGACCGGTTCGAAACTCTATATCGTGCTGTTGTTCAAGGGAAAAGTGTAAAATCTATTGATACACACTGCTCATTCACGCCGGTTCGAGGCCGAATGAGATCGGATATCTCGTGAGTAAGAGTTGATTTAGACACTTCCTAAGTCGGCAGGCCTTTGACCATGATATGGCCGAGGACCACGGTTCGGATTCCGCGTAAACAAAGTAGGCCTCGTCCAGATTAGCCCTGGCAGCAAAAAGGAGATGTTAACTGAAATCTTTACTTTTTACCTCCAATAAAGGTAAGCTTGCAGGTATCTAAATATCGATGAAATCTCTGCACATATAAAAGATCGCGATATTCCAGGACATGAAATAACGAGCAGAGAGAACGAATGTGATTGTAACCATAATTTACTCGATTGCAAATCCAGTTTTTTCCATTCGGATATAAGAAATTTAATTTCTCTGTCAGACGGCGACGCGCCGCGCCGGTCGGAGTCGGTTAAAAATTCTAAAAATTCAATAAATCCATGAAACGGAACGATGATTCGAAAATTACAAAAGTAATCAGGGCGCTGTCACGTCCGTCAAAGATATTAACAATGGAAAAGGCGCTTTTCACACAAATTCGATTAAAAACGCTACAATTTTCTTTGCGTAATCAATCACTGTGGATGAGGAGGAGGAGGAGGCCATGGCGGTATAGCGGCGGCTACGCAAAAAACAATTTATTTGAATTATAACTGAAGGGCATCATGGCGGCGCGGACAGAGACGGATCCCCGAAATTTATCATTATTGTCATGCCGCTTGTGTTTTTTTGGCGTGTAATCATTTTTTTGCGTTTTTTTCATAGTATCAAATTTTCTTGGCCCAATTTTCTCCAAACCACTTGTAAGATTGCGTCTTGTACAGCACTTGCGGAAAAAGCTAAATATATTCATGACTTTACGGCAAATAAAAAAAAATTGTACAGGGTGGGTCAAATTGGACGCTTTCAAACACCCTTTTCTATAGGAGATCGATACCTCGAACAACAGTCCAGGGTGCTTGGAATCAGTATATGGAAACAGGAAATTTCACCAAGCGAGTGGGTTCCGGAAGAAAAAGGAAGACAAATGCAACTAACGACTGCTTTAATTGTCCTGAATACTTTACGAAATCGTAGAATACAGCGTTTCAGAATCAACATCTACTACAAGCCGTGCGTAGAACTCAAGTCAGTGAGAGAACAATTCAACGAAGACTAAAAGAAAACAGCTTGTCTGCAAGGAGGCCTGCCACAGGACCCCAGCTACTTCCAAGACATCCTCGAGCACATCTTAAATTTGCGCGTTTACATGTGAAGTGGTTTGGTTGCGGTTTTGCCTGCAGAGCATTTTTCCGAGACGTTCGTTTTAAAGCAGCGTATCTCCAATACAAACAGAGATAATGTCGTGATTAAAAAAACAAAATGCTCACAAAAGATGAGACTACAATGTGATTTTAGCAATAGCTACTACAGCTTCTGCATCCTACAGGGTGTTACAAACTTCGGGCAAAAAACTTCGTCTTATTGTTGCGCCCTGTATATGCTCAAAATAAATTCGGAATCAAAATTTCTGACGTAGCATCCGTTAAGAAAGAATTAATTTACAATTTAAAAAAATCATCAAAATCTAATGAGCCGTTCGCGAGAAATCCAACTTTGAAATTGAGACTAGTTTATAGTGGCCGGTTTTTTTTGCCGGTGAGTTTATATCAAAATTTTACTAATGTAAGTCATGCACTTTTCAGTACCATGAATATATACTGAGCTGTCTTTCTATACATTATCCACGATTCACTGAACACATATCGGAAATCGGACCAGCGTAAATTCGACTAATTCTATTAAGAGAATGCATTAGCATTAGCTCGTTATCAATTAGGAGCGGACATATTGCAGGTTTCCGCACATTTTCGTGTATTACACCATTTGTTATACGTTTCTCGACTGTTGATAGAATTGCTGAAGAGCTGGGGAGGTGGAGATAATAAAGAGAAGATTGGTTCTGTTTAGTGTATGGTTTTAGTGCTATTAAGATATTGCAATTGCTAAACAACGTCAGGTGTATGAACGTTATAAATGGAATATGCTAGACTAGACAATACTGAATGGAACTGTAACATGCCATTGGTTAATTTATTAAATACAGGGCAAAGAGTAGATAAGACAAGAGACGACACTGGACAAAGAAGTCGAATTTCGCGAGAGAGACGGAAATACATGAAAATTTAAAGGTCCCATTTAGGGCCTGTTGTCAAGAATATTTCTTTGAAAAATAACCAAGATTTTCTGAAAATAAATTTATAATATAAATAACATTTATTAATGCAAAAATTTAGTTTTTAGTTTCAGTGCTAAATTACTAAGATTCTGACAATGCCAAACAAACTATCGAAGTAATAATTAAAAGATTAATATTTAGTTAGATTTGATAGATACATAAAAATAAGTAAAAAAGTTCTTATAAATGTATGTCCTTAAATGCTTATTTTCGGAGGTACGGGGTGTAGAAGTTTCATTTTTATTTCGATTTTTTTCAACTAATTTCTTAAGTAACGTCAATATTTGGATGAAAATTGGTGTGGGAGTTTTTTGGCATGAGACATACTTGTACAGACCACCTACGTATTTTTTAGCGGGTTTGAAGAGTAATAACTTTTCGTCCGTACCTGTATAAAAAAAGCTAGTTAAAAAATATACATTTACGACGTTTTTTACGTAAAAAAGGTCTCTTGGTAAAAATCGCTACGAGTAATGGTTCTTGAGATATTTTGAATCGAATTTACCAATACGTGTCATCACATCACTGACATAAATTAAAGAAATAGTTAAATAGTTATTAGACTAAAATCACAGATTTGAAATGTTTTTGTGCCAAAAGTTCAACACTGTTTGTTTTGAAAACTGTTTTATCACCATTTTTCCAAGAAAAATTTATGATTAGTTTAAAAAAATAAAAAGTTCCCAAATTTCTGATTTCAGTCAAATAACTATCTACTCAACATGTTTATTTTTAGTCAATAATGACATGTATTGACTATTTCCATTGTAAATATCTTGTGAACGGTTACTCATAGCGATTTTTACCAGGAGACATTTTTTACGTAGAAAATCACGGAAATGTATATTTTTTCACTGAATATTTTTATACAGGTACGGACAAAAAGCTATTACTCTTTAAAACAGTTAAAACACATGTAGGTGGCGCCCCCTACAAATAGGAGTCATGTTGACATCAAAATCAGATTTCCCATGTTAAAAAACTTCCAGATGCCAATTTTCATCCAAATATTGACGTTACTTCCAAAATTATTTGGAAAAAATCGAAATAAAAATGAAACTACTACACCCTGTATTTCCGAAACTAAGCATTTTAGGGCATACATTTATATAAACTTTTTTAGTTATTTTTATCAGTAAAATATGCTGCCGAAGTTTCCGGAATACAGTTCGGACCACCCTGTATATTAGATTTTCAACGGAACTTGGTTTGCCGCTCTATTTTTAAACTTTGCTGTTGCTGTTGAACTTTCTGTTACTTCAATGTTCATATATGTATTTATTTATAGTCGATTATTCGATTAAACAATGCAAACTTTCGAAATCCTCCAAACAGAAACTGTAGCGATATTGTTTTTGTTCGTGATCAGGGTGTGCAGGGCTTGTTTCATTCTCTGTGTTGTTTCTCCCCCATTCTGCGCTTATTGCAAAACACCACTGCCGCCTTCGATAATCTTTTACGTGCCTTTGGCGACGTCTGCGGTGATTAGTCGAAGCTCGATGAGATTAAATAGGGCTCTATTTACCGATGTGTTCTGCTGTACTGCCTATAAGCGTAGACAAAGACCTGGAAAATTTTCAGTTTGATCTAAATATAGGATATGCCAGGGGATCCGGCTGGTAGAATTTCAATGTATTGGTTCTATATTCTAGTTCTGGGTATGGGACCAAACAAATTTTAATGAGTTAATATTGGCCTACCAGAAACATTTTTGGAGAAAGAATTTAAATCTGCGACTTTTTTGCGACTAAGTATCATTTAATCAGTACAGAATCTCTCAGGTTTAACAACTGAAAGCATTTTATAAAAATATGTAGAATTATAAAGGGTGTCCCCAAAAAAAGTTACACATCAAAGTTGTGTTTTTTTCTAATGGAACATCCTGTATATTAATTGATTTTTGGATTCTAGGAAAAAAATAAAGGTGAGTTTTTTTAAAGCATATACCTAAAATGAAAGGATTTTGACATATTTCACATTTTGTGAAAATAAAGAGTAAATTTTAAGTTTCGATAACAGCTACCTAAATTTTAGTTGGCCTTGTAAAGCCTAATATTTATTTACAGTAACCATTGTATGTTAAACCAAATTGAAATTTGACCCGAAAAGTTATACAGGGTGAGACAAAATTAATATGGAACATTAGTCACTTTTAAAAGCAAGTTACTCCTTTATTTTAAACGGAACACCCAGTATATTATTCCGGTGTTCAATTTATATATCTTCAAAATATTATTAAGGTTGCCTACACCTCAGACAAAGATTTTCCTAGATATTTTAATTTTTATGATTTTGCGTCCGTAGATCTTTATTATTCGAAAAAATATAGGTGGCTGTGATATACCTTTTGTTAATTTAACAAAAATTAAAGATAGAGTAAAATACTCAACGGTAATAAAAAGATACACGTTTAAAACATATTTTAATTATTACACAATTAAAACTAGATACAAACCTATAATTGTGTGACAAAAGTTAGCTAGATGAACTCAAATGCTCAAAATGCATCCTTTTCTGTTAACTGCACAAAATTATTGATTTTGAAAAGGATCTTTTAATTTTAAAAATCATATATTATGTGGAGTTCTACCTCGAAAAACAGCTACAATAATTTCTCTCATGTTGTCGACAATAGTTGGTCGAGTTTTTTAAACACTGTCTTTAACATATCCCCTATCCCCATAAAAAAAACTAGATAAAATCAGGAGCCTTTAAGTATTCTATTAATTATTCTAATAATAAAACTAAGAGAATCATATCAATTCTCTTTGATGTAGGATAAGACAAATTCTCTTTGATATAGGATAAGACAAATTTCTGACAATTTTTTTTGTTTTAACTGACACAAAATGATAACTAGTTGTTAAAGTTGGACTAATTAGACAGCTATGTTGAAGTAACGTCAGACCATATCACAGCCACCTAGACCACCAACAACCACCTTTATTATCAAATAATAAAGATCTACCCAGATCAAATCATGTAAATGAAAATATCTAGGAAAATCTTTCTTCGAAGGATAGGCAACCTTAATAGTATTTTGAAGAGGCATGAATTCTTAATTGAATATCGGAATAATATACTAGGTGTTCCATTTAAAATAAAAGAGGAACATGCTTTTAAAGATGACCAATGTTCAATATTAAGTTTGTCTCACCTTGTATAACATTTTGGATCAATTTTTAATTTTATTAAAAGTACAATAGTTAATTTAACTACATATTAGGCTATACCGAGTAAATTCCAATTTAGGTAGGTTTTATTGCAATTTAAAAATTGTTCTTTATTTCTAGAAAATGTTAAATAATATGTCAAAAACCTTACATTTTATAAACCTTACATTTTATATACTTCTTTTATAAAACTCACATTTATTTTTCTCCCAGAATCCGAAAATCAATTAATATATAGGGTGTTCCATTACAAAAACCACAACTTTGATATTTAACTTTTTTGGGGAACGCCCTGTAGAACTGTCTATATTTTTAAAAAGTTCTCTGAATTAACCTACATATGCTCACAAAATTTCATTTAAACACAAACTGTCGTTCTCTTTGGAGCCTCCGCGGCGTATGAAAGGCACCACCCTGTACGTTCTACATATTGTAGGAAAACAAATTAAGAACTTCAAATACGTCACCGGGTAAACCGAAATAGATTAAACTAATAAACACACTCTAAACAGATAATATATTCTACAGAATGTTCCGAGATTGCCCTCCTAAATTACCGTTACCTGTAATCAAACGAAAATGTTAAATCGCCCAATTTCGCAGACCCTCTTTCTAAGTCACCAGCACCTGCACGGTCTTTAATTTGTGCTGGATATTCAGTTCCACGCTTCCGGAGAGGTTGCGTCACAAAATGCCCCCCCCCCCCGTCACCACCCTCTCCACCCCTTAGCGTTTGGCGACACCGATAAGGACCCTGGATAAATTTATCTGTTAATTATATTCATCCTAAATGCATATATGTGTATTTATTATGCCTGAAATTGGTTTGGAAGATTGCCATTATTAATTTGAAAATTCACTTTTGGTTAGTGCGGTGTTATTAAGGAGTATAATGCTATTCAACACATTCATGTATTGAAGACAAGAGAGAGAGAGATCCACATCATTTACGCCCATTTTTGACAGTTCTTTATGACGTTTTGATTGACACTTTTCTGAGCTTACTAAAATCGTATTTTCAAAGACGACTTTAGTTGTCTGAAGGAAAAAAAGAGAAATGTATATCTCCTTTGGTTTTTAAAATGCGCAAAAGTTTACTGATGTTCTTGGGCTACTTCTGTCAAATTTGTAATAAAGTTGTCTCGTTTTTCGTTCAAACAACGAAAGCCGCTTATTGAAAAAGCGATATTTACAAATGATTGGCGTTACAAAGAGACTATGTATAGCTTATTGAACATGTACAGGGTGGGTCAAATTCGACGCTTTTAAATGGAAACACCCTTTTCTGTAGGAGATAGACAAAAACTAATATGGGTGTCTGGAGCTCAATTTTTGTCAAAAATAAGATGGTGAAAACCGCATATCGATATCTGTTACCGTTTCGGAGTTACGGGGTGTTTTTCAAAAATATGCATTTTTAACAAATCGCTGTAACTTTTTTGCTATGGAAAATTTTGTATTTTTATGAAAACATTTCCAAAGAACCTTTTTACGTAGAATTTAATGGTTTAAGTATAATTTTTTTTAAAATTAATAATTCAAGAATTATCAACAGAAAATTTTATTTTTTATATGGGACACCCTGCATATTTTTACTTTATTGAAAAGTATTTAAAATTACCTTTCCAAAAATATAACACACTTGATATTTTGCTCGATTCCTCTTGGAGATATAAAGTATATAAAAATTCGCCGGCTTTAAATAAGTAGGCTTTGAACGGCACTGGCTGTAATGCAAAAAAATTCTAGCTGTGAGCATCAATTAAAACGAAAATAATATTTGCTATAAGAGATGCAGAATTTTATAACAATTTAAATTATATTTAACCAACATCAACACATTTAAACTATATCTAATAACAATAAAAATAAGTAGGAAACCAAGACATGAGATTTTGCTACAGGTGTTCGACATATCGACCGTCTTCTGTTATGGACAGACGGGGCAGTTTTTGAACATTTCTCGCAGTATTCATTAACACAGTGGGGGTGAAAGATACCCTCTCATAACTGCTAAGTATTTTTAATTCTTAGACAAGAATATCTAGACAGAGTATTCTAGACAATTCTTAGACAAGTATAATCTAGACAGATTATACGGAAGCAAATATCTTCCGCAAATATATCCATAGGATTAGATCCGTCAGGCCAACGGCCAACGGCTGATATCTTGGTTAGCTATTCAATTATTCTTTAAATTGGCTGCAAAAATTTGCTGATAACTTCAGCGTTCAGAGGCGATGCGTCGTGTTGCTGGAAAAATA
This sequence comes from Sitophilus oryzae, assembly GCF_002938485.1. Classification (NCBI taxonomy): domain Eukaryota; kingdom Metazoa; phylum Arthropoda; class Insecta; order Coleoptera; family Curculionidae; genus Sitophilus; species Sitophilus oryzae. Next base: position 508,224 of record NW_022147432.1, on the reverse strand, counting down.
TGTTTTCGAGTTCCATTAAAGGCATATCATCAATAAGGGGTCCAAAGCCTACTAGTTAAAAGCGACGAGCTTTTAAAAATTCTGTATTTCGAAGGCGATTATAACAAAATATCAAGTGTGCTATATTTTTGGAAAGATAATTTTAAATTCTCTTCAGTTAATTAAAAATATATAGGGTGTCCCAAATAAAAAATCAATTTTTCTGTTGATAACTCTTAAATTATTAATTTTAAAAAAATTATACTTAAACCATTAAATTCTACGTAAAAAGGTGCTTTGAAAATGTCTTCATAGAAATACAAAATTTTCCATAGCAAAAAAGTTACAGCGATTTGTTAAAAATGCACATTTTTGAAAAACACCCCGTAACTCCGAAACGGTAACAGATATTGATGTGCGGTTTTCACCATCATGTTTTTGATGAAAATTGAGCTCCAGACATCGATATTAGTTTTCGTCTATCTCCTATAGAAAAGGGTGTTTCCATTTAAAAGCGTCGAATTTGACCCACCCTGTACATGGTGTCCCGCTAAGAATAGCTCTCGGCTGCATTTCGGAAAATACACTGATAAAAATGATAGACTTGAACTAAAGTCGTCATCGTTCTTGAAAAAAAAATTTAGTGGCAAGAGAATTTATTTTAGTGTAAAAGAAAATATTTTGCCTGAAGAAAAACTCTATTAACTCAAGAAAACTGGTTCTCTTAAAAAAATCGAAAATTTATCTTGAATCTATTTTCATTCAACCAAGTGCAAGTTATTTTGTTTTAAGATAATAGGAAAAATACCCTAGGAAGTACTTCATTCAAGAAACATGGCCATTTTTCCAATAGCTAAATACTCTTTTGATGAAAAATAATAACGACACGCAAAGACGATGACGAAGGACGGTATATACAGTCAGTCGGCAGTCCGATCAGTCGTATGTCGCATTTCATAGTACGCACGGGTTTTGTTGATTGGAATTTTCCACTTGGAAAATATACTTATATACTTATATACTTTGCATAATTTGCTTTTTAAGCGCATATCGTATAACAAATTAGTGATCGTTATTAACATGCATTTGTTATTTTTTATGGACAAATTTTAGGATATATGGATTCTTTAAAGGAGTTTCTGAAAAAAAATGGAAATTAGAGCATTTATTTGCTATATTTGAAGGTAAGAGACATTTACCTAATGCACCTATTTAGATAATGCATGCGTGACTATAGATCGAATAAGAATATTAAATAAGCAAATAATTACAAAAATTTTAGATTTTCAAGTCGTATTAAAAAACTCAAAATGTGACCAAAGCTTATAATTTTAATAATTTATTTGCTTTACTTTGATTAATCGTGATGTAACATTTTTTTGTAATTTGTAGAGTGATGAACCACCCCAAAAATACCAAGGAGTGAAGAAGCAGAAATAACTACTATCGAGGAAAATAATATCACTTTACTTACTACAGACCAGGAAAACCTAAATTTATCAGAAAATAATATACCTCGTAATATGCCTGTATATGATGTATAGACTTCTTTTAGATCAAAATAAATTTTATTTGAGTCAATAGTATTCGCTATTGGTTTAAGAAAAGTATCTCTGTAATTAAGAAATGTCCCTGTTCAATCAAGAATTTTTGCATGACTCAAAGAGACTATTGTTCTTGTAGCAAGAACTTCTTTGCATATTTATTTTGGGTCAAGAGTGAAATACTTTGGACAGATAGATTCTTCTATTCTCTAAAGTAATTTTTAAAGCTTATGAAAAGATAGTTAATGCTTTGGGCAAAGAAACGTCGTTCTTGGCCCTATTGAAAAGCGCCAATATTTTAGGTCAAAGTCATATTCATTTCGACTGCGAGATCCTTTTTTTCAGTGTATTAACCGTAGAACCTGCGGAAAAAAATATTTATAACTAAAGAGACCATGAGAAATTTCTGGAAATTATTTTCAAGCTCATAGACGGCCGAAGAAAATAGAATTTTTACAAATAATATTGGCATAGATAAATATATACTCGTATACTAGCTCCATAATCTTCAGTAAATTTTAGATTTATTGTGAAAACAATTTTCCCCAATCTGCTAAAATAAAGTGGTGGGGGAAGATTAGATCTGTTTTTATTTAAATGTGAATAACTCCTGACCGGATGATCGGTATCCATCAAACTAGGGCTCGTTCAAAAGATCGTTCCCCCCTTACTATATTTTACACGATATCTCTCTCTTCAGTTCTGACCCCCATTAGGGAGTGTAACATCATGGATGATTTTTCTCCATGCGCCTCTGCCTTTTGTCATCTCGATGACATCGTGCATTGGCTTGCTACAGCTAGTGGTGATCTGGTCTATCCATCGAGTCGAAGAGCGGCCACGTGGTCTACGTCCCTCCACCTTGCCTTGAATTATGAGTCTTTCCATATTGTCAGGACTTTTCCTCATCATAATGTCCAAAAGTTTAGTTGTTTTAGTCGGATTTTACAGGAAAGCTTGTTGGTAATATTAAGTTCATTTATAATGGAAACGTTTGTACGGCGTTCAGTCCATGGGATACGGAGCATACGTCTATAACAATACATCCCGGTAGCATCGATCTTCTTACGTTCCGCCTGCCTGAGAGTCAAGAGATTCACAGCCATACGTCAATATTGGGAGTATAAAACAGTTGACTAGTCGGTTTTTGATGGCTCTTGAAATCTGGCGGTCTTTCCAGATCTAGGTCAGCCTCCCAACAGCTACCTTTGCCATGTTGCACCTACGCTTCACCTCTTCTTCCTATGTGCCTGTATTTGTCAATAGTGATCCCAGGTATACGTATGACTTAACGACTTCAAAGCGGTCGATATGACTTATATTTGGATGGTTATGTTGCCTATCAACTAACATGATTTTGATTTTTTGTGTATTTAGTTCCAGACCGAGCCGATCGCTTTCGTTTTCTACCCTATTTACTAAATTGATTAACTCTTCTTGACTGCTAGCGAGTAGTGCTGTATTATCTGCAAAGCGTAGATTATTTACTGTTTGACCATTTATTGAAATGCCTCCTTCCCATGTTTCTAGGGACCTTCTCATGATGTATTCACCGTATATGTTAAATAGTTGAGAGTTGTTTTATTAAAAATGAGACAATAGACACCACTGTCTGACTTTGTTCAAGGGAAAATTCCTTTGAAGCTGAACCCAGTATTCTAACTGATCCTGTAGTGTGCTGATACAACTGGATGATAAGTGAAATAAGGTGTTGCGGTACCCCCACTTCCTTTAAGATTTTCCACGGTGATGCCATCTGACTAACCAAACCAATAATAATAAGTTTTTGAACGTAGACGCTAGAGGGTGCTGTCCTACAATTTAACAAACATTCCGGTTTTTCTTCGAGAAAATTAAATAGGATAGTATATGTAATTTTAGCTGATAGTAAAGAGTAATAAAATCTTAAAAAGTCAGCGAAAACTGCATCTTCATATCTTTTTTCAAAACCAAAGCAAAATTATAATTATTACGACCATTCTCATAAAAAGAAAAAAACTATAGTATATCCTAGATAGAAAAAAACTATAGTATATAAAAGAATACAAAACTATTAGTATATTCTTATTATTAGTAATTAAGATATCAATGAACAAGAAACGACGCACAAAGGAGTATTTTTTAGATCTAGCTGGCTAGCTATGATGTCCCATTCCACCATAAAATCGAATGCATCAATCGGTTTTCGGACGTTAAACAGCCGTAATTGTTTCGAACTGTTTTCTGTGTGAAAAACGTGACTTTTAGAAGTGTTGTATTTTTTTAGTGTATTCTCAAGACTAAAATCTCATGGATTCTGAAATGGCAGGTAATTTTACCTTTATTTCCATATTAGAGTTTTTGCTTATTATCGGTTTCTTATGCGTTTATTTCTTTATGTTAAAAAATCCTGTACTTTTGTCAGTGTTATGAAAAGATATTATAACTGAAAGTGTTTTGTTGTACTTCAGGGTTCGTCCCGGTAGTGATTTTTGTAGAGATGATAAATGAATAGTATTATATACCTTCCTAAAAATCATATATTCAAGGTCCACTATGCTCCACCTATTGATTAATTAAATATTTAAAGCTTACTGTTTTGCAAAATGTAAAAAAAATAATAATCTCCTTCTATTCTGCTGATACTTTTTATGGTCTGTGACATTCAAGTTATTAGTAATTTTGCATTTTCCTTTATTTTAAGACCATCTGGCATTAGGGTAATGACTTGTAGAGAAATATTTGACTTGATGAGTGCACAAAATCGCCTCGATATTAACGAGAAGTTAGAATTTGTCGAAAATCATTTGGCAATATTGGAGCCTTATAGCAACGAACAAATTAAGGAAATAAAGCATACATTTTCATGTGTGAAGTCCGAAATAAAGCGTCGCTGGATTGCAGCAAAAGATGACCAGACCTATTCGGAAAAAATAATCAGACATGGCTTAGGGGGGTATTTGAGCTGCCAAAGGTACAGACAAAGCCAGGACGACCGAAAAAGTTATTTGAAGAGGCTAGCGAACGAACTAAAAGACGCAAAACTGAAGAACAACGATTGTCTGATAGTCCTAATAAAATTATTTATGCATTTATCTTAGTACCTACCAAAATTATATTCTGTAAAGTAATAATATCACACATTTTTTTTTAATATACGTAGATTTAACCAAAAGATAGTATTTTGAAACGATTTTCAGTGATAAATAATTTTGGCCAGGTAGATCCAACAAATACTCCTCTGTGCGACGCCTCAGTGAAGTCATGGTAGGCTTTGGAAAAAAGTTGCTTTTGAAGTGATAGTTTAAACGCCAGTGTTGTTATTACAACATTTTGTATATTTGTATTGAACCCAACAATGCCCTAAGTACGGTCTCTTATACGCGTTAACATTTTTTCGACAATTTTATTAACATTTGAAATTGTCACAACACAACACGACGCGAAGCGACGCCTAGTTCGAATTCTTTTTCGCTTATTTTTTACTACTCGAAACAGCGTTACATCTCACAAACCTCGTACGTGAGTGTTTTATTGTCTCAATAACTGCACTAGCAAACAACTAAAATACTTAAATATTATGACAAAACCACGATTTTAGTATTATTTTAATGCGATCAACATGACGGCGGCGCGGCGGCGGCGGCGTGAAATACCTACTGATAATTTCTGACTTCTGATGTTGAAGCGTTGCGGTCGGAATTTGTTGAAATCAACTGAAATGCACCAAGCCTATAGTTTTCGAGATCCCAATAGTGGGGATCGATTCGAATTTAAACTATCCTGTATTTTAATGAAATGTTGAAATATTATTGAAAATAAATGAAATACATTCGGTAAATGTGAACATTTTCTTGGATGTAATTTTACACGACCTACGGAAAAAAATAACTTTTTATTATATTAGAAACGTTTCTATATGGTTTAGTTCGTTCCACTCGATGTTCCACTCTATTGGATTTCGTCCGATTGTCTTGGTTTCGGTCGATTTCCCGGCCAGGGCATCAATTGAAAAACCGCATTTTCCACTTGCCCACCCGCATACACACGTGCTCCATGTCGCAGAGCGCTGCTCGAAGGACCATAACCAATATTGCCCCATTTTTAATAAATTCGGGCATCTCTGAAGGAAAAGATGAACGGGTAAATGGTGAAAGCCGGAGAAATATAAAGCTCGTTCGGGACTATCTGTGTCTCCAAAAAATAAGGGTCCAAGAGATACAAAAGATTAGAGTAATTGTGGTGTGTGTTTTAGTGCGTCCAAATAAATATTTAAAGAAAATACTGGGACTATATATTTTTAACTGAACACACATAACTCTTTAATACAAATTTTTATTATCTTAATCATAGGATTTAAATAAAAAACTAGCTTGTTTCTAAGAAATCTAAAAATAACAAAGTTACAAAGGTATAACTATAAACAGGTATCCAACTATAACAGGTATCCTATATTTATACAGGATGTCCCAGGCTGAGCGCGCATTAGAAGTTTCTAGAGAACTACAATATTTAAATCAGAGATGTTTTGCACATCATTGTTTTACAACAAGATCTATCGATTAACAATATTTTCAATATGGCGCCTCTTCCGGAAATACAGGAAGTTGACAGCAACTTTCTTATTTAAAATGGGTGCCCCCATTTTTTATTACATATTTAAATTCCCTGTAAAATTTTATGAATTTTGTAATTAAACACTCTATACCTAACAATAACGGTTTTTGAGAAAAAAAATATTTAACATTTTTGGACGAAAAAAATAGTTTGTCGAAAATATGTGTATAGTCTACCGCAGTCACTGTGCCATAAAAAGAAGACATATGGTTATCTATTTCAAAAATTAAATTGTTCGAATGTCATATAATAATGGTCGCAGCTGTCATGCAATTGAGCGATTAAAAAATTATCATAAATCATTTTTTCAAATAGAAACCCACTTTTTTATTTAACTAGTGAAAAGGCTGCTCATTTCGTTACTTTTTGACTATACATGTTCCTATATCTAAAATAAATCGTTTTTAAGTTATTTAAGAAATAGTTTTTAAGCGTATATTTTTTTGATTTTAACGAGTAGCCTATGACTTTAAACATCAAGTAAAACAATAGATCTGGCCTTGTCATATTGTGACACTTTGTTCAAAAAACAGTATATTATCGATCATCAGCTTTATTCGGGTTCGTTTTTGAGAACCGTCCTAGAATCGTTCTAGCACTGCGCAGAACTACTTGCGTAGTGGTTTAAATTCTAGAACTTTTTTCGGATCTTTTGAGGACTGCGAACTACTTGATGAAACCCGAACGGTTTGCGAACCATTTTTGGACAAAAATGAAGTGACAGAACAGAAGTAGCTTAACCTCACTATTGAGATGTGAGAGATCGAAAATTACAGAGCAGTTAAAAAAATAAGATTTAGTAGTGAATTTCTATTGCATTGATCGCCAGAAATTATTTCCTTTTCAGGGTAATTTTAAGAGACATATTGTGGCAGTTCAATATATTCAAATATACTCTAGCTTTATTTCCTTATAATATGATCAAAATTTAGTTACTGTTCAATTCCTGGGGGATTGTACTATTTATTTTCACAGAAATAATGATTTGAGAAAGCATTTAAGATAGTGTTTGGACAGCATTTATATCATTTGAAAGTAGGTAAGTTAAAATTACTACCGTAACAGGATATGTACAATATATAATTGGGATTTTGTAGATTGTGATATCTGACTAAAGATAAAGGAACATAATTTTAATAATTTATACCTGAGTAGTACATTGGAATGGTTTCGAAATATATCAGGTACGTACATAAAAAACTGCTATATATCCTTGGTTTGCTTCTTTTTAATAATATGACAAGGATATAACTAACTCTCTATTTTCCAAAGATATTTGAACTATTTTCTAATTACCACATTATAATCAAAACTGATTTGTTTGCTTTTTTTAGATATGCCAATAATTGCCGAAGGATATTTAAAGAATAACTGAGAATCATAGAAACCAAAATTATGAACAAAGTTTTACAGAATATAATTTTAGAAGAGATGAATTTTGCTTCATTATTCTATAATTAACATAAGAAGCCTAATATTAAAGACATTCTAGAAATAGAAAAATATTTAAATGATATGCTATGTAGATAACTACAAAAAAATTCATTATGGTCATAACTGTTTATTAATTTAGTTAATAAAAATTATCAATTTTGTGGCATACTTTGACTATTTTTATTTTGTTACATTTCTAACCCTCAAGAATCTTAAAAAAAGTTAAATTGACTTCCATAGAGCTTTAATTGCTAATTGTTATAAATGAAATACTTTAATAACATTTTATGTTAAAAAAACAAATTAATTTGTGTATGAATGATAAATAATAAATATATATATACTACATACATTACTATAGTAAATATATCTAAAATTGTAATGTATCCCCTTTTAGAAGATCATTTTCAGAAATATTACTTATAATAATAAAATAATTTAGCTCTTCTTGGTTAAGCTGTTTCGTAAGGGTAGTTCAGGCACATTTTTCTATCGAACAATAAGTATTATTACAATACTAATTTATAGATGATGTACCTATTCTTCAGTTTTAATCAAAGTCCTACTAGTTATAGGTTCTTGTTATAATGATAAAAATAAAATTTTAATATGTATGTATTGCCCATCTCCTAAAATAATAAAAAAATATGATTAATTTATTTTATCTCTGTTATACGAGGACAAAAGTTATATATTTCACATTCTACTGCTGTGTTAACTATAACTAAATAAAGTAATACTTTACATATCAATATTTACTTACAAAATAAAGCAAAATTTTCAAATTCACCATGTTCAAATTGTCTCCTTAATTAGTTCCATGTTAGGTACTATTTTAGAAGTATAAGATTATTAGCTGCAGGTATCAATTCAGAATTATGGCAGTGCTGAGTATTAAATGAAAAAAATGCATTTTTCTTGCTGAAAATAAATAATTATTTATGAATTATAAAACATTTACAAAAAAGAATACCACCTACCGGCACATACATTATTTAAATATTCCGAAAGTACTCTATTAAAGGTAATATTTGTAAAACTCATTACAATAATTCAATATCCTCTTGAAAAATATCATCTTGAAAGTCAATTTGATGCATTTTCTTGCAATAATAATATCCTGTATGGTAAATAAACGTAAAACATAAATGTTTTTAGGTTAGAATGAAAAGTACAAAAATGGTCCAAAAACGATTCTTGCTGCCGAGCTAGGAACAAATTTGAACTGTTTGTTTTAGTCCTAGAACCGTCCGCGTTATAACCCGAACATCTAACTTGATCTAATTGAGAGTCCAAAAAAGGTCCAAAAAAAGTTCTCATCGAACCCGAACGCAAATTTTCTTCTGCGCATGCGTATCACCGTTCTATGACGGTTCAAGAAAAAACCCGAACAAAGCTATCGTTTCCAAGCCAACTTTCTGCTGTTTTTTTTTCATCCAAATCATACGGTATATTAATAATAATTAATATCAACTATTAGATATCACTAAAGAGCGAAAAGACGAGATATATTTTTATAAATACACTTTTGAAACTCTTAAGGGTGGGGGGGAAGTATTTATAATATAGAAAATTTAAATAATTCGTTTTCTGACATTCTGACACTTAATTTCAAAGGAAGCTAGATAAAATCAAGAAAAATATACGTTTTCCAACTTAATCTTAAATAACTAAAAAACGATTTATTTTAGGTATAGGAACATGTATAGTTAAAAAGTAACGAATTGAAAAACCGCTCAAAAAAATAGCTCAATTCCATGACAGCTACCGCCATTATTATATGACATTTGAACAATTTAATTTTTGAAATAGCTAGCTACATGTCTTTTCTTTATGTCACAGTAGCTGTTGTCACTAAATTTGACGTTTAGACTATACAATTTTTTTGAAAGGCAGTTCTTTTCCTCCAAAAATTTTAAATATTTTTTTTTCTCGAAAACAGTTAATGTTAGGTGTACTGAGTGTTTGATATCAAAATTCTTAAAATTTTACAGAGAATTTAAGTATGTAATAAAAAATGGGGGTCCCCATTTAAAATAAGAAAGTTTCTATCAACTTCCGGTATTTCCGGAAGTGTCGCCATATTTAAAATATTTTTAATTAATAGATCTCATTGTGAAACAATGATGTGCACAAAATCTCCGATCTAGGTCTTGTAGTTCTCTAGAAACTTCTAATGCACGCTCAGTCTGGGACACCCTGTATATCGAACAAAATGTTAAACATCCTCTACACTATCCCCGAAATGTTTTAAAAAATATTTCTGGAAATATTTCGTGAAACATTTCGAACATAGAAACGAGAACTGAACGCTCTACAAAAAAGGTCTCTTATATTTTGCGATAAATCCACTCCTTCTAAAGTTATGCCTACCATTTTAGTATAGCTGATTTTAATAAACTTTGTTTATTAAAATAAATCAGCTTAAATGGTTTAAACTTCATTAGACTTGAAGATTTCTTAATTCCCAACCTTAACACCATCAGAATTAAAATAATTAAAAATAATCATAATTTTGTCAAAAATGTTGAAGAATTTAGGAATTTACCGAGTGGTTTTAATTTTAACCGTGAATAACTTTTGAAGCAATAGGTTTAGGGCTCGAACTCACTGACGACCAGGTCGCAACGACCTGGCCGTCGGCTGGCCGGATGCATTGCGTTTATAGCTGCGGCCAGATGAACGACCAGTTTCAACAGATTTGTCAGATCTAACGATTTTTTACATTTTACCAATTAGAAAATATTGTTTCAGAAATTTCGAAGTTGCTATTCATAAGCTTATTAAATGTTCTAATATTAAATAATGCATTTAACATATTCTTGAATTTTTCGTTAATGAATACTGGTGTGGTAAATGGAGTAAGTAAAATCTCCAACCCCGACTAAGTAAAATTCGTTAATAAATACTGGTGTGGTAAATGGAACAAGTAAAATCTCCAACCCCGTTATTTCCATGGTTTTCAAATCCGCGATGCCTGCTATTCCATCAATCGTTTCATAACAGAATATTCTACATCCTACGTCTATGTAATTTAATATGTGTAGAGTGATTTTCAGCATTATATCACTAGGACAAAAACAGTATTGTTCTTAAAGGTGCGTCCAGACTTGAGCATTTTAGCCCGAACGAACTGAGCGCGCACGAACAAGAAGAAACAAATAGGCCGAACAAAAAGCACTGTGTACGCGCGACCGACAACAAGGAGATATTCTGTTTCTTTTTTCTACTGATATGGACTTCTACTGATGGCTCTTATCGACTTTAGAAGTAAACATATTAGGGTCATCGTAAAAAAAGGTCATTATACACTGGCTCTAAATATAAGCAGGTAGAAAGTTTAGCTTCCAGTTATTTCAATGTTTACAATATAAATTCCTCTTTTTTATTGTTACTGAGAATCTACAACAGTAATTACTTCTATTTTTATGAATGTTTAAGTTACTTTTACTCTTAATTTTTTTTTAAATAATGTACCTAGTAGAAACATAGTCTAATGAACCCTGTTTGAAAAACGTTAAATTAAATACAATATTTAAAATACAGTTGTCCTCCTTGTACATGACTACAATACAACTAAAAAAACTAATTTAATAAAAAAAAACAAGTCGTTGTAGAAAAACTTTAAATGTTATTTTTTTATTTTTTAACATCGAAACTCGAAGGTATAATAAGGTATCATACCAACCATAAATGAGGAGGTATGTCATATAAAAATGTTTTGAATTTTTACTAGAATCGACCCTTCATAAAAAAAGGGACTATATTTAAGTTTCCCTTTGATCCAGTCTGTATACTATTTCTTTGGATTTTCTGCACGTGTGCAAAAACTACACTAAAACATTATATCTTATAGAAAATAAAATATTGTGCGTTAATTTTGAGGGATTTCATCTGAAAAATTATTAATTTGGAAGAAAACCGGCAACAAGCGGCAGAAAATAATAATATTTCCGTGCAGTCTTCTGGTCGCAACGACCAACGGACGGCCAGGACGTTAGTATGCGCTATATCATTTGATTTAATGGTATTAGAGGTAGCAGCGGCCTGGCCGGTGCGACCTGGTCGTCAGTGTGTTCGAGCCCTTATCAAAAAATTATAAGAGACATTTTTTGTAGAGCGTTCAATTCTGTATAAATGTGTCATGGCTGCGAGAAAACAAAATTGAGAGATATAAAAAATTATTTGCAAAAAGTGGCAAATTACGTAAATAAGTGATGTAATTTAAATGAGAAATGAATCGTCTTTGGGGCACGGTTTATTGTGAATATTAAGGGTTTACAATGGTCTGTTATTGTTTTTTAACGGACACCCTAATATATAATTCCTTAATGAATTAATTTACACCGTCGGATACCATATCCAGATTTAATTATTATAATTAATTAATTACTAGGGAATTCATATTAGCACAGCATCCGAACCCATATGTTTAGCATTAATTAAGATTTAATATCGGAGTACAAAATTAGGGCATGACTTCGTTCATTATTCATCAGTGACATATTTGAATTATTTATGCGATTGCGCCTATTGGGTATTGTAAACTATGATTTAATTATCCACAAATAAATACAGAACGCAAGATTACGGACATAATACAAAATACATTGTGAAAATACAATCACTACATTTGTTATAACATCATGATCGATTAAAAAAATTGGCGCCGGGAAGCACGTATAGCCGCCCATACTAAAATATGTTCATACAAAGTTGGTAGGCAGTTCTTTTAGTTTCAAAGTAAAGAAATTTTTTCAATTTTTGTTTATCTCAAAAACTGCGATTTTAACTGATTTTGATGTTATTACAAATTTTGTTGCAAATATTATTCCTAATCTTAAATTGAAAACCGCGTTTCGCTAGCTACTGTAATTTTGGAGTTACGATTTTTTAAAATTTTTAACCCCCTCCCATACCCCCTTACCAACCCCCAACCCCCACCAGAAACTAATAGCCAAATTCTCGGATGCCACAGTATTTTTGTGCCAAATTTGGTTAAAATCGTTTTAGCGGTTTTTGAGTTATAGTGTTACAGACAGAATTTTTTTTTTAAATTTCCAAACTTAAATAACTCGGTTATTTTGGACTTATCTGAAAAATGATAAAGAGAAAATATGTTTCTTTTATCGAGATCTACCAGCCCTGAAAATATTTGCACTTATTTAAGACTCACCCTGTATAATTTTATATCTTTGTAGAGGGTAATATTATTTGTGGAGTGTTTCAAATGCTCCAGTTAATAATTCTTTTATAACGGCTAAGAGTTTTTCTTTTTGTTGTTTTGTTGAAAACGGCTGGTTCGTTTGTTTTTAGTTTCTCGATAAAGAACTACAAAATAGCACCCCACGGCAACATCCCGCTTTGAGAATAAAATTTTATATCTTGAAGAGGCCCCTTATTATTTTCGCTTTTTAGAAATTATAGTCTTTCTTTATAACATTGCAACATAATGTATATATTATGTTGTAGGTAATATAAAGTATATTACATTTTAACCATAGTTCTGCAAGGTAATAATTGTTTTATTAGGAGTACAAACAATAATTTCTTATGACGAGTCTGTATGTTTACGGGCCATTTTTATTATTGGCCGTTTGAGAAAAATGCATTCTTCATCAAAATGTTTGCTTCTTCTAAAATGGTTAATCCCATTTAAAATTTTCGAAATTTCCATATCGTTTTAGAGAAAATTAAATAAAAAAACATAAAAATGTAGTTGAATTTTTTCTAAGCCTCTAAAATTAAAGGCGTGTCTTGATTTCATTCTTTGATAGATCATAACAAATAATTTTCATTAACGTCATATTTTTTCATGTTGTTAAAGTTTGGTTAAAGTATCACATTTTCCGATAACTTTTATCACCCTTTCCGTAGCAATGAACTAAATAAATTTTGTGCTTCTTAAACATTTTAAAACGCCAAAAAGTATAATCCTAATTAAATTTCTGGAAATAATAATCTATCAAAGAATGAAAAAGAAAATATATTACCATAGAAACGCGTTTTGATTTTTAGGACTTCAGGAAATTCTTCTCTTTCTAGGAAATGCAACTATATTTTTGTGTTTTTTTTTTAATTTTTTCCACAACGATATGGAAATTTGGAAAAGATTGAACATTTTAGAACAAACAATTTTTTTTTATGAGGAATGCATTTTTCTCAAAATGTCAATAATAAAAAAGTTTTTCCTCTTGTAAAGACAATCCGGGGACATTGTTTTCTTCTACTGTCGATTTTTTTTATTGAAAAATTGTTTGACGAGACATTACAAAAACAAAATATTTTTTTTCTACTCATTTTCTTTATAAAGAAGTATAGTAGTGTCAGTGGTGTATTGGAAACAAAATACAAACAAATGTGTATCACCATTATCAAGCTTGTGAACGAGGTACATTACCATAATAATATCCACTAGCAGATGTTCCCATTAAATTTAATATTGTTCTATTCAATAACAAAACTGGCAACACGGCATTACTAATCGATTGTTTGTTAGTTATAAACTGATCTAGCTCTCAATTCCGTCCCTTCGGCTGATAGTATATGTGTCAACTAAATACGTGGGGCTCCACTATGGATTAGGCCTTAGATTGATTCAAATCCTGTTTAGTTTTGTTATTACAGTCCAACACTGATCGACATTTAGTTGCTTTGTATTCCGTATAATTGTGTTTTGAAATTTAATGTTCATGTAGAAATGACTCCCTTAACATTAGTTTGATTTGTTTGGAAATTGTTAGACAATGACAAATTGTCCATAATTCCTATTGTTATATATTATGATTATTGTTTGTCAGAAAACGGCTTCTTTAAATTTATGTTTTTTTCTAATAACCATATAACCAGGCTTCCGAACATATTATGATATGACTTCATTACTTCACCTCTTTGAGTATCTTTAGGCTCCTAAATCCTACGTTTCCAGGATTTATCTTTCCACTATATGACCAACCACATTTACAACCTACCTCGTGGTAACACTCTTTCTACTTTTTTCATGTTTCCTATATAATTTTTGTTTTGACACTTCTTAAAGCAGTTCCAGATTTAAAACAGTTTTAATGTTATATTGTTTGGCTATTCCCCTGACAAAGGACTCATCAATGAGTTTAGCTTGCAATTTGAAATAACGTTGTCGAAAGATTTAGAGTAAAGATTTCGAATAAAATCGGTTTAAATTTACTTATTTTATTATTAAGTGATGTTTGTTCACTGCATACAATGTTTTCTCGATTATAATTTAACGGTTTCACTATATCTATTTTGGCTGCTTCAGTCTCAAGTTCTCAGTGGAACCATTGTGCTTTGAAACTAGTTCTCGTACTCTTTACATAAACAATAATTATTATATAGAGCATCTATGACTTTTTAATACCAGGTAACATTACTTCTTATTATTTTCTGTCCAAATGAGTCATTCACAAATTGTAATTTTATTTTTATACTATGTATATACTTCTATGAAAAGCTAAATATCCTTTAGTATGAAAATTTCCAATTATATATTATTAGTTTAAGTGATTAAATCTGGCCTTAATCGCTACAAGGGTTGTTATGATATTAAAAGCTCTGCCATGAAGGGCTTTGCGAAAAGGTCAAATGGGACACAAGTTAGTAAAGTTAATCAGAAATATTTTTGAATAATTTTAGAGTTTGCTGATACAGAGATATGCTAAATTAACGAACTAGTTTTAATTAAATTGTCAAAGTTTGGATGAAAAGCAGCTTTTGGACTGTCGATAGAGTTTTGAAAACATATGATAACGTTTTAGCTCTATAATAAACATTTGAAGTCGTATAACTTTAATATAATTACATTTTTTTATAAATTATTATATAATTCGAAATAAAACAGTTACATATATATAACTTGTATTATATCTATTTTCACTTAATTTTCAACAATTTTAAAAGTGTCACCCTATAATACATTTTTAGTGTATGGAAGAAAATGATCCGTATAAGTGTGCCTACAAAATAAGATCGATCCAATGAAACAAGAAATGACAAACGACATCTAATAATTGACAATTGAAATAACAATTTAGACTGTATTCCGTTTCTTACATTTGTTATGGTTTTCTGATGGTGCCCCCATTCTACATTTTGGCTGAAATTTTCATTATTGCGGAATACGTGTCCTGAAAAATATCTGTCATTATTTTCACCAAAATAAACCAGCGCAAAAGGGCTGTTTTTCGGATCTATGTGTCACACAATTGTATGTCATTTTAGTTGTCAGTCTATTTTTTGTTGCAATAAATTTGAATTCTCTGAAGAGTTTAAAAACTCATCTAGAAAACTTTTTTCAACATTAAACTCCATTGAAAAGTATATCGAAATTCAAACAGTCAGTATTCGACATTTTTTCTATTTTATATATATTTATTATTTGTTTCGATATTTCTGAAAAACTGATGATCTTTTTGGTTAACCAGGTTTTAGAACGAAATACAGCCTCACTTTTAAATTAAAATGACAGACAAAAAATCTTTCTTCCTTTGGACCTTTGAGTCGAGAGATTAAGTTCATTGCTATCATATGCATTTATGCATTAAGGTTGATTCTCACTATACCTTCCATATCAGCTCCCTTCCGTTTCCCTTCCGTTTACAGAAAATATTATTTCATGTAAATGAATAGGACAATGCACACTATCCGTTCCGTTTTCCTTCCGTACCATATCCTTTCCTTCCATACATTTTTTTGGCGGACGGACTGAAGCGTGTCGGAAACAGCTTTGTCAATTTCCTACATTTGTACCAGCTCTGTTAAAATTTTGCTGATATTTATTTATGCTTTCACCTCTTAATTCAATCTATTACCTTTTGAAAAAATACAAATTTTTAAAATAAAACTTTCGTAATGATATAAATTGTACAACAAAAGTATGGAACTGATACGGAACGGAAGCTTACGTATAGCGTCAATACAATAAAAATACGGAATATAATTTTAAAAAACATATTTTTTGAATAAAACGTTTACATGAATTTCTCTATCAGTAAGTTTCATAGCCTTGGTTCCCGTAGATTACTTAAATACCTACAAATTTTCTAAAAAAAAATAAAAATTAACACATTTTTTGAACACAACAAAATAATATTAACTAAACAAAACTAGAAAACGTCATTTTTACTGCATCACAAGCAAATAAAAATTAATACGTAGCCAAGAATCATAATTCAGGATTTCTCTGGGGGGTGCCAAGCAGTACCTGGGAGGGGCCTGTTAGTTACGCCAATGGCTAGAGTGTACTATTTGCGCTATTTGATACTACTTTTTGTTCGCGGAGCAATTTCGTGCATGAAAAGTAGTACCGAATAGCGCAAATAGCGTGCTCCACGAACCCACCATCATCACCAAGTTCATGGTAGATGTCAACAGGTTTATAAGAAGTGGATAGTTTAACTTTTATTATTATGACTATGATTGTGATTACAACTATGTAAATGTTGTATAAACCCGGCATAACTTGCGCAAAGACCTAATTATCACTTAAAAAGATGAATCATTTCTAACTTTCAAGAAATCTTGAATTCAAGAAACCTTGCATGACTCCTGAAATTTCTTGCATATCAAACTCTTGTCTTGTCTTGAAATTCAAGACAAGAAATTTTGAAAGTCTTGTCTTGAATTTCTTGCAAGAGTCTTGGTCTTGCAAGACTTTTTTAAGACTCTTGTGCAACAATATTCAGAACGTCCAAATTAGAGGTAGTCATTTTCAATTAGTAGGAAAAATCATATTTTAGAATTATGTAAAGAAAATTTGTCTTTGAAAAAAAAATATTCAAAGCGCTAGACAAACTTCAGAAATACTGACCTAAACTATATATATCAGCTGTTCAACATCAAACCGACAAAACGTAACAACGCGCCTCGACGGCTACTGACGTCACCGTCCTCCATTAAAAACGGCTTTCCGACCAGCAGCGTTCGGCCTAGCTCAACTCCGGTCCCGTAAAAACTAGAGTAAATATTAATTTCCAGAGACGAGCCACGGCTGGCTAAGTCCTTAATTTTGCGAATATAATCGTTCCCGGCTATCCCGCCTAAGCTCCAATTACACGTCTTAAATCCCTACAGTCGGGATCAGCCCTAAACCCGCAGGACGGCAGGATATGTCACATTTCCGACGGTTGGCGAGGTGGGGGAAATGGTAGTGGATGGTTAGAGTAGCCTTGTATAAGGCAAACGTGTCGTTTTAGTTAGATTCGTACTTAGAAGTTTCTGGTCTAAGAGTTTTGGTAGATACAGAAGACCCAAATATTAGTATTTTTGTATTTGTAGCTGTTTAGTTTTATTATTCCAGTCCAACGCTGAGTGATATTTAGTGACTTTGTATTCCGCATAATTGTGTTTTTATAATGTTCATGTAGAAAATAATTAACAATTGATTTGTTTCATTACATCCATACATACCGGGTGTTGCATCGTCGGACGGGACATAGGAAATCCCATGTAAATTTTAATGGGGTCAATTATTGGGTTCCCTAATTATTTTAGAGAATCATTCTATTTAGGTTTATTGAAGAGCACTAAAACCCACATTCAAAAGAATAACTTTAGATATTTTTGATTAGCTCGTTTACGATTTATCGCCGATTTCTTTTTAAATATTTTTCCTTTCTTATGGCCCTGTATTTACTTATGAGCACCAGTCAAGGTAAAAGATAACTGTCAAATGAAGTTGTCATTTCAGAAATTTTCCTATTTAGTGCTTTATTGAAAACTCATTCCTACATCGGAAATCTTAAAGATGTATTTATAAATACAAATTAATATGAAATAAAGTAAAATAAAGTAATCAATTACAAGGGTAAATATAGTATTATTACAATATTCAATAACTTATTAATTTAGGTACTATTAAATTTATTTATTAAAGTTAGAACTTTAGGATTTAAGATGTTCAAATATTCCTCCATCGACTGCTAGACAATAACCCAGGCGATCATAAAATTCTCTTCTTACATTCGCTAGTTGGTAAACTGAAATTCTATTGCATTCGGCAGAAATAGTATTTTTTAACTCGTCTAGATTTGGGTATTTTTTATCCTTGTATATCCTGTTTTTTAAATGGCCCCAGAGAAAGAAATCATTTGGCGAAATATCAGGAGACCTTCCAGGCCAAGTTACTGTATGATTTAGCCCAATATCGTTTCCGTTAAAACTATTCTCTAAATATTCCTGAACAGCCAGGGTACTAAGTGCCGGGCAGCCATCCATTTGGTACCAAACTTCCTGATTTTCCCTACCGGCATCATGTAAAGCAGGTAAAATATGATTTTCGACTAGTTCCAAATAATATTCTGCATTTAAATTTCGCGTAAGAAATAATGGCCCGATAATATTGTGTCCGAATATCCCTGCCCAAACATTTACTTTCTGTGGATATTGCGTCCTTGTTTCGACAAACCTGTGTTGGTTTTCTTTGTTCTAATATCGATAATTTTGAACACTGGGTTCATTATTTAAGGTAAACGTGCATTCGTCAGTGAAACATATATGTTTTTTTAAAAATTCCCATCCGTGTTTGCTCTTTCCATCATATCAAAACAAAACGCCTGCCGCCGTATTTCGTCCCCATCTCGTATCTCTTGGTGCTTTTCATATTTGAAGGAATAGTATTTATGTCGTTTCAAAATTCGAAACGCTGTAGTGTGATCTAAACCTATTTCATCATCAAGTTTCCTTGTGCTGATCTTTCTATCGTTCTCTTCCACGCACAATAAAACTTCCAAGTCGGTATCATTTCTTGCATCTTCTCTTTGTTCCTGCCTTGCTTCACATCTGCAGTTATTTATTAGGGTACCTTTGGTCTCAAATCTCTGGATATTCTTTGCGATTGTAGATTTTCCAGGTATCGGTCTATTCGGATACAGAGCAGCAAACATGTCCGACACCTTTTGATAACTATTTCCTTGATAATACCATTTAATCATTAATACTTTTTCTTCGGTAGTGTAATTCATGGCTAATATTTTTTTTGGATGTAGGTATGAGTTTTTAATAATAATAATAAAGCACTAAATAGATAAATTTCTGAAATGACAACTTCATTTGACAGTTATCTTTTACCTTGACTGGTGCTCATAAGTAAATACACGGCCATAAGAAAGGAGAAATACTTAAAAAGAAATCGGCGATAACTTTTGAATGTGGGTTTAGTGCTCTTCAATAAACCTAAATAGATTTATTCTCTAAAATAATTAGGGAAGCCAGTCATTGACTTAAAATTTACATGGGATTTCCTATGTAGTATAGTTCAACCCCAAAAACACGCCTATGAGGTTTTTTTTGCGAAAAAAAAATGTTGAAAATTTAAAATTTTTCTTGACATTTTCCGGGAAATTTGAAAAAACTTTTTAGTGCCACTTGTTTATTCACCTGAGATTTTCCTACGGTGTATCTAAACCTTGCAGTGTTGCAACCTCCTATGTTATCCACATTCTACATAGTTCGGCGGAACATAGTTCTACATTTATAAATTCATAGACAAATTTCTACTCAAAAAATTAGGAATGTTAAATTTAATCTTTTATCGGTGCTCATTATTAATAATTATAGAAAAAAAAACACATTAATTATTTTTAGTACTTACCCCTTCAATGAAAACTTAACAAAAACCACCGAAAATTAACTAAAACATTACGTTTATGACGTTTACGAAAATCTGTGTTATGCTGCAAAATAACTTTATTTTGGAATAAATTTAATAAAATGATTCATATTATTCACAATCAGGTCACAAAAAGAAATTCCCAAAATGTTTATCGTAATTTAGAATTCAATTCAAGAAATTTAGAAAACAGCCCAACGAATAATCGATTCATTTTTGTTTTGTTTGTTTTCTTTCATATTTCTCTATTTTATTTTAACCACTGTTTTACAAAACACCTTGAAAAGCGCACATTACTTTGAATACCTTTCTGAATGAATAAATGTTGAGAATTATTGTCTCTTATCGCCACTTTACGAACTACTTTCAATCTAAGAAAATACATGTTTCACTCAACAATTATTGACAACGTATTTTGTTTTTTCGCTATTTTTTCGATGTATTTCGACAATTCCATCGACAACCTGACCGTCAGCCAAGAACTGCCGCGTGTGAACTGGTCCTTTGAGCTTTGAATCGCCGGTCGCCACGCCGTCGTGGCGGGCTTGCCTCAGACGCCGATGTTAAGCAACATTGCCGTAGTTACAACAATTTCAAATTCAAGACATTCAAAGCAATTAAATTCGTATTAAATTTTAAAAATAAAACAGAGAAACATGAAAGGAAATAAACAAAACAAAAATGAATTGATTATTCGTCGGGCTGTTTTCGATGTATTGAATTCTGAATTACGATAAACATTTTTGAAATTTCTTTTTTGTGACCTTATCAATAACCAATTCATTTGTGTTTTGTTTGTTTCCTTTCATGTTTTTCTGTTTTATTTTTAAAATTTAATAAGAATTTGATTGCTTCAAGTGTCTTGAATTTGAAATTGTTGAAACTACGGCAACCTCGCATGACGCAAGCAAGACACGGCGGCGCGACGTTTGGGCTGTCGATGGAATTGTTGAAATACATAGAAAAAATAGCGGAAAAACAAAATACGTATTTAAAATTGTTGAGTGAAACATGTATTTTCTTAGATTGAAAGTAGTTCGGAAAGTGGCGGTAAGAGACAATAATTCTCAACATTTATTCATTCCGAAAGGTATTCAAAGTATTGCAAAGTATGTGCTTTTCAAGGTGTTTTGTAAATCAGTGGTTCAAATTGTGATGAGGCCTATATGAAAATAATGTGTTAAAAACGGGGACTGTTATTTTAGTAGTTATTATAATAGCATGTACAAGTAAAGCAGCACAGTGAAGTGTATTTTAGTTAAGTGTATATCGAAAAAGAGAACTGTCACAGTTACATCGATCTGTCATAAGTATCTTTTTTAATGTTGGGTAAGTTTTTTAATTTAACTTTTTTAACACATTTTTTAACACATTATTAAACATTTAACTTTTAATTTATTTTATGTAATAATATCACAATCTCAAAAATGTAATGCATCTCTGCAAACTCCTCAGGTGTTGTGATTTTATGACTTACTTTTATTAGAGCTCTTGAAAAATAAAAAAAAACAACGGAGTATATCAAGAAAAGCGACAATTGAAAACTTCAAATATTCAATTGGAAACTTTATTTGTCAGAGCTATTTATTTTAGTAATACATTTTATATGGGACCACAGGTAGGGGTCCTATCCATAGAGGGTAATAATCTTTTCACTATTTATGTTTTTCGAGAGATTTTCTTTTTTCAGATTTTGCAAAATTTCGACTTTGGTTTTAGTCAAAAATAACAAAATCAATTTTTGAAAGGATATACAGGGCGAGTCTTAAATTAGTGCTATTATTTTTAGCGGTAGTATATTTTGACCCCTGAAACACGAATATAAGTTTTTTCGTGAAATTTTTTTTAGAAAATTTGGAATTTTTTGAAAAACTTTTTTTTTAGTTTTTAGTATTAAAAACCATAATTCCATGATAATATGGCAACATAGGTAGTAGAATAAATTTACGAGATAGAAAAACACGAAAAGCTCGAGTGGTTCTCAAAATTTAAGCAAAAAAAAATATTGAAAATTTTTAAAGGAAAATAACTCGGTTATTTTGGAGTTATTTGAAAAACGATAAAGAGAATATGTTTCTTTTATCAAGACCAGCCCTAAAAATATTTGCACTTATTCAAGACTTGCGCTGTATAATACCCGGAAAATCGACAATTGCTAACTTTCATATGAAATAACACCAGAACCACTGGATCTTTTGTGGATTTTCTTTCATGTAAATTTAATCTAATACCTATGTTGCCATATTATCAAGAAATTATGTTTTTTAACTAAAAACTAAAAAAAATTCGAATTATCAATTTTTTTTTCGCGATAAAAACCTCATAGGCGTGTTTCTGGGGTTGAACTATACTCCCAGTTAAAATACTTGCACTTATTTCTGGGACACCATGTATTTACTTTTCTTTCCTGAAGAAATACTAAAGAATCAAATCGTTTTTCGCGTCTTAAGCATATTCATTCCGACCATAGCGGAAGTGTTCCAAACTTATTCAGAATGAAATATGGCGGTTAAAATTGATCTTTATTAACTCTTCTTTATTGCACCGGACTATAAGGGTTGGCGAATAATGCCCAATGATAAATTCTCGAAAGGTGTAGCCTACGCAGCAGGGGTGAAACTGAATGCATAATATAAAAGCGCGTTACGTCAGATGGGGAGGGGAACCGGTTAAGGGAAAATAACATATGAAATATCGTCTGTTTGTTTTTCGGTGAGATGTGGTGAATATGATAATATGCTAAAAGGGAATAATAGATAAGATTTTATCGCATTTTTATTATTCAGTAACGGAAACGTTTCGGCAAGTTTTCGAATAGAGATTGTAATAAAATTACAATAAAAACGTGGGACTTATGTTAATAAACAAATTGTTCTTTAATGATATATCTTGAATTAGAAATAGATACTCTAAAAGTAATTGAACGGTTTAGTTTCAATACAAAAGAAATCTAAGAATTAATTGATTTTATATTATATTTTTCGTCTAAAATTTGTGTTAGACTAGTTTTGTAAAGATATCTGGATGTTTCAATTTTTTTTACTTTACAAAGTTCCATATTAACTGAAATAGGATCCTTCCATGGAGGGGGTAGTGTGTGGGAAAAAATGGATACAGGGATATTAGGAATGTTTTGTTATGAGGAAAATAGGTGGTATCTTATATTAATTTGCAAGACGATGACGAATACATTTTACTTTCGAAATTAACATTCTATCTCCTTCTTTTTAGCCAATAGAATGTGGAGTACCTCAAGACTCAGTACTAGGCCCTATTGTTTCTTCTTTTTATTAACGACAAAAGATGGCAAGAAATCAAGAAATACATCTCCTCTACGTAGACCTCAAGAAAGCATATGATAGTGTACCCCAGTCTAAATTGTGGGAAGCCTTCGAGAAAACGAATATCAGTGTAACATTAATTAAAGCTGTGCAAGAACTTTATAAGAACAACACTAGCCAAGTAATAGTAATGAGTAAAGAAAGGACAAACAGTATCAAAGGGATTCAGCATAAACAAACGTCTTAAACAGGGCTGCTGTCTATCGCCGACACTGTTTAAAATCTATTTGGAACAAGCTCTGAAAACGTGGAAAAGGAAGTGCGAACACATGGGGATACCACTAAACGACTCGATACTTTACACTCTTTGTTTTGCTGATGATCAAATAATACTGGCTCAAGACTACGAGAACCTGGAATATATGACCCGCAAACTAATTGAAGAGTATAACAAGTGGGGGCTGGAGGTAAACCTTAAGAAGACGGAATATATGTGTATCGGCGGCGAACAACAGAACATAATCCTAGAATAGCAACAGCAAGAGATAAAACACTGCCAAAAATATAACTATCTTGGCATGCACATTACCAAAGATGGTAGCCTTGATGAAGAAATTAAGTGCAGAAACAACCAGGGAAGACAAGCAATTAGACAACTCAACAGTATTTTATGGGATAAGGCCGTATCAAAAGAAAACAAACACAAAATATATAACAGCATAGTTAAAAGTATCATTAGTTATGGTAGTAAAGTATGGCCTTTGAAAGAAAGAAACCTTAAGTTACTCGAAGCTACAGAAATGAACTTTAGGAGGCGCGCGGCCGGAAAATCGAAACTGGATAGAGTTAGAAGTGAAAGAATTCAGAACATCATGGGCGTTAAACACAGAATATCAGAAGATATCAAAATTAACCAACTCAGGTGGTACGGGCACGTGCAAAGAATGGAAGGGAGCAGAATCCCGAAAAAGGTACTCAATTGGACACCACAAGGCAGAAGAAAGAGAGGGAGACCTAGACGGAATTGGAAAGAAGGAATAGACGGGGACATCAGAACAAGAGGAATAGACGAAAACCTCTGGACAGACAGAGCCAATGGAGACTGGAAATCAGAAGACGGCGAAGAACGTTGTAAACTGATTTGTATATATATATATATATATATATATATATATATATATATATATATATATATATATATATATATATATATATATATATATATATATATATATATATATATATATATATATATATATATATATATATATTAACGACATTGCTAACATAAACATCAGTGGTAAAATATGTCTTTTTCGCGACACTAGCTTCACTTCGAGCAACAAGGACGCCACGGCACTTCATAGGATTATATCAAATGACTTAATCACCATTAAATTTTGGTGCGATTCGAACCTTCTGAGTCTCAACATTTCTAAAACTAAAGATTTTTCGTATAAAAACTCGCTGCAGCCTTTTGTACTTAGTAACACCACCATTGACGTTGTAAAATCTGTAAAATTCTTAGGTCTTGTTGTAGACAATTCTCTAAAATGCTCTGCCTGTTTTGCATTAAGATCTGTTTCTAAGGAGCTTAACTTGTTAATGGCTAGAAATGTTTATTATGCACTTTTTGAGTAGCACCTCAGATATGCCCTTCCATTCTGTGGTAGGTGTTGTGCGACTCAATTTGACCGCATTTTCAAGCTCCAGAAGAGAGCTGTTCGATATTCACTGGGACTAAACAGCAGAACGCATTGCCAGGACTTTTTTAAAAAAATAAAAATATTAACTCCTCCTTCCATATTTATATTTGAATCCGTTTGTCTAATACGTAAGCTTATATCAGCTTCTCAAGAAAGGCCATCTCACACTTATCCGCTCAGGAACGCGCAAGATCTTTATCTTTATCCCCACGCTCAGAGTTAGTTAAAAGTTCAATATTATACAACTCGAAAAAAATGCACAATCGCCTGCCATTTCAAATCAAATCCATAACATAATTTTCTTCATTTCGTAAAGCATTGAAATCTTATTTACTAGACAAGGCTTTCTACACCGTAAATGACATATTTTGAGAATCGAATTTTATCTTGTAAACACTGGTCTAGTGTTTGCTATTACTATATTTTCTATAAACTTACTAAATATTTTTGAATCTTATTTTTATTTTTTTTTTATTCTTTGACATTGTAAACATTTATAAATGTTTATTTTAAACAATAAGACTGACAATGTAATTTGTATACTTGTTTTGTATTTTTTTTACTTTACCTTTGTCTAGAAATTGTAAATTTTTTTGACAATAAAGGCATTTATTTATTTTATCATCCCCCTACTAATATATCCCATACCGCTGCGATCGCAACCTAAGTGACTGGCACGCCACGCCAATCACCCCAGGCCACACCAAACCACCACCTCCTCACACTTCCATCGTCCAAATTAATACCTTAATATCTCGCGAGATGTCGCTGCCGCCGCTCTTCATTCCTGCTGAAAATTCTCCGACATGAAGTTTTCAAGCCCCGCCGGGCACATCGCTACTTAGGCGCATCGCATTAAGGTAACGTCGTAATTACGAACATAATTGCCAAGTTTACGACCAGCCAGCCCCTGCTCTCCCCTATAGCGTGCAGATTGTGCGGCAATGAAAGGAATTTGCCGCGAGGCCTATGGAAGCGACTCTCCCCCACTTTGTTACAGCGCGGTCTGATTTTATCTCGAAAAACTTTTACATGGAAATAAAAGAAAGATAGAATCAAGTATATCTAAGCTATGAATGAAACCGATTGGGAGATGGTAAAATAAATAGATGTATTAAAGAAATAAACCGTGGTGATGAAGAACTACTACAAATAGGCGATGTTTTCAGATATTTTTATGAGTTTTGACGATATTCTCACGACTCTACTTCTCACGACTCGTGTAACATTTGTTATTGGAATATACTCGCCATGTCGTGAGAACGGTTTCCTTGGTCACTCGTCGCGTTCCCACTCTCTGTCGGTAAACATAGCCCGAGTCAAAGGATCACAATTATTCGTACACTTGCCAAGTGTAGCCTCGGCCACCCTTGGCTATACTTGCCAAGGCGCAAATAATTGTACTATTATAGCGTATGCCCCGTTTATTTCCGGATCGTAGTGTTTTTCGAGTTAATTGCGGATAATTTAAAACGTTAAAGCAATAATAGATTATATAATATCCAATTTACATTAATAACTTCAATATTGGCAACATACCTAAATCGTTCCTTCAGCAATAAATGGAGTGGACAAATGAAGACTACACGGGATAAAAAAAAACAGATATGTCACATTTTCATAGAAATTAAGATAGTGATACAACTTTGTAGGCAAATGTTAGCGTCATTCGAGAAAAAAGAAAGCAATAATACGCTTAGTCCCAGAGATATTACAGCTTGATTATTTTGCCGTACTAGGGAAAAACCAGTAGAGTAGTCCACGCGTAAATGGCAAAAACCAGAGATGTCCTTACGCATGGGCGACAAGGATGCAGCTTGCAATTATTAGTATTACATGTAGTAAATTTATGTATTCTAATAAAACCCTACTTAAATATTAATTTTCTTCCTACAACAAAAAAATAATAATTTAGATTTAGGTTTTATACAACCTTTAATTGGACATCCCTGGGTTTTCCCGTGTTTTGTTTTGCATTTTCACATTTTTATTTCGGTATTTCAGAATATGGCGATAATTAACAATATTAATAATTCAGAATTGATAGTAATATACAGGGTGGTCCGAACTGTATTCCTGAAACTTCGGCGGCATATTCTGTAGATAACAATAAGTAAAAAAGTAGTATAAATGTATGTCCTAAAATGCTTACTTCCGAAGATACAGGGTGTAGAAGTTTCATTTTTATTTCGATTTTTTCCAAATAATTTCTGAAGTAATGTCAATACTTGGATGAAAATTGGTGTCTGGTAGTTTTTTGACATGAGAAATTTGATTTTGATGTCAATATGACTCCTATTTGTAGGGGGCGCCACCTACATGTGTTTTAACTG
The DNA here is from genome assembly GCF_002938485.1 of Sitophilus oryzae. Classification (NCBI taxonomy): domain Eukaryota; kingdom Metazoa; phylum Arthropoda; class Insecta; order Coleoptera; family Curculionidae; genus Sitophilus; species Sitophilus oryzae. The sequence continues at coordinate 480,726 of NW_022147432.1, read as the reverse complement.
TTTTAAAGATTAATAACTTTTCTTCCGTACCTGTGAAAAAAATATACATTTCCGTAATTTTTTACGTAAAAATGTTTCTCGGTAAAAATCGCTACGAGCAACCGTTCTCAAGATATTTAGAATGGAAATAGTCAAAACATGTCATTATTGACAAAAAATAAACACGTTGAGTAGATAGTTATTTCCGAGGTTATTTCACTGAAATAATAAATTTGGGAAATTTTTATTTTTTTAAGTTAATCATAAATTTTTCTGCAAAAAATGAGGATAAAACAATTTCTGTTAAACTTTTAACACAAAAACATTTCAAATTTACGATTTCTGTCTAATAACTATTTAGTCAACGCATGTTTAATTTATCAATGATGACAGGTATTGATAGTTTCGATTCCAAATATCTCGAAAACCATTACTTGTAGCGATTTTTGAAAAAATCGAAATAAAAATGAAACTTCTACACCCTGTATCTCCGAAACTAAGCATTTTAGAACATACATTTATACGAACTTTTTTACTTATTTTTATCTGCAGAATATACTGCCGAAACTTCCGGAATACAGTTCGGACCACCCTGTATATTTATGTTGATAATATATAATATTGTTAATTATTCAACCGAAAATAATATATTTGTTTAAAAACACTAAAATTGCATTTTTCTCGGCTCCAATTAAAATGGACAAAGCTGTTTTTTCCCGTCTAGTCTTCAAATGATGTTGTTTTGGAATTTATGGATTTATACGAAAATGAGCCATTCATATGGATGGCCAAACATAAAGAATATAGAAATCGTATTGCAGTGTACAGTAAAAGAACTTAAAAAGAAAGAAGAATCACTAGCAACGACAATTTCGGATGCGACTATATTGTTTACTTGCCAAGGATTTAAACAATGTTTGTGCTGGCGTACTTGTTGAAATGGACACGTTGTGTGAGCGCCACACTTACTTGCCAATGTTGTTTCCAAAGTGGGGACTGGTGGGGGTACTTGCCAAGTACGCAAATATTGGCGTACTTGCCAAGTAGACGAGTTGTGAGAATGCGCCTTGGACTGAGACGATAGTTCCCTTGTGCTACGTTCTCGGCTGGAATGGCATATGGCAGTAGTAGTCATAGTAGTGGCAATAGTAGTCATAGTAGTGGCAATAGGAGTCATCTCTATTTCAATTTTCATCTGAGAGTAAAGGAAGTGTCACTAAACGTACTACTACGTGCCGCCCTGTAGATAACATTGTGGTTTGAAGAGGATGCTGTCGCGATATATGTCGCGCTGTCGCACTGATTGAATTCCTCGAGTGGCGTTTTGCAATTTGCCATCAAAGTATATAGGGGATAGTGGGGCACGACGCGACGAAAGGGATGACGAGATTTAATTAGGGTCGAAGGGGGAGCAAAAACCGCGACGAGGGTCTTGGGGAGAAGATGGATTTTTCATTGGTCGATCGACAGAATGCCGCTGATTGGTTTAAAATTAGTATTTTAAACAGTTTTAAAATTGGTGGCAAATAAGAAAAAAACTGACAGTAATGCTTTCATACTAAACTTTATATAAAAATAATAATTACAATTATTGCTAAAAATCACGCACAAGACAAGCGTAAAACGTTGTCATAATCTTAATCCCTCTCCATTAATTTCTAAACTTTTCATTCAATAACTCAACTTTCCCGGATATTCAACTCTCCCGAAACAACATTTTATAACTTCATAATTTCTTACACCGATTTGATTAATAGCAAAAATGGATTCAAGCAGTTCGACGAAACAAGTGAATATACAAAGTGCTCGTTACATATTCAAAAAATTAAATAGACATATATTATAAGAGGATGAAATATAATTTGCAATATTAATGGTATACTTTTTTAATCAACCAGTGATTTAATGTTTTATGAACGTCTGCTAAAATTATAATAATATACCTTTAAAAAATTTCGTTATAGCCGATATTATGCCCCACTAGCAAAACCGGTTATAAAACTATGCTTGCTTCCTTAGTTGAACACATCTAATTTTTTTTTTAACTGGTATAATAAATTATAATGCAAGTTAGACCTGAAGATATCAAAATATTTACCTTTTTATTTTTTTGTTTAGAATTTCCACAAATTACATTTTCTAACACTTTTAGAATAATTATATACTAATTTTTTCATTTACTCGCCATTTAAACCCGTGTATTTGTACGTAAGTATTCGTTATTTACGAGTTCTCCGGCGGTGGCAGCACCGGCGGAGAATGCAACAAGCCTATACTTTCCGAGATTCGCGACAACGCTTGCTCCCAGTATTCTAATATTTATACAATTCGTTATAATAAAAAATTGGTCAAGTGCGAGTAGGACTCGCGCACGAAGGGTTCCGTACCATTCATTATCTATACAACATTAGACACTATATTATTATAAACTTTTTTCCGATTTAGCTGAAATTTTGAATGCGCGTATAAGTAATTAAAAAAAATAAAGAAACACTTTACTAAAAATTGTATTAATCAATAATAAATATGTAAAAAGTAAAAATAAATATGTAAAAATATGTAAAAATTAAAAAAAACGATTAAAAAAAAGTCGCCTTGACTAGGATTCGACTGCCTTACTACGGCTCCAACGTCATAGCAGCGTAAAGTCCTAACGCTTTAAAAGGTACATTCAGGTTGAGAGCGTCGAGCGTCGCGTCGCGTTTGCGTCACGTCCGCCTCATTGAACTCGAATCCCGACGCTCAGCGGACGCTAACGCAACGGCCAAACGCGACGCTGTCTGCCTGAACGGTCTAATTTAAGTTAAGTGAATTGATTCCATTTCGACACGCGGACGCGACGCAAACGCGACGCGACGCTCGACGCTCTCAGCCTGAATGTACCCTTAAACCACGCGGCCACTGAGGACTTGAAAGATTCTATGTAAAATTCTTATTTAAAAAATAATGTTTAGTGAAAGTACCTTTTTTATTTATAAATATTTATTTAATTCTGTTTTTTGTTGTTGTAGCGGCAATTTGTTCTTGTAGCGGCAACATAGATACATTATCTGTAAAAATTTCAACTGTCTAGCTATAACGGTTCATAAGATAGACCTTTGTGACAGACGGACGGACAGCGAAGTCTTAGTAATATAGGGTCCCCGTTTTTACCCTTTGGGTACGGAACCCTAAAAAGACAAAATTCATTTAGAATTATTTAAACCCGATATTCCAATGTCGAACAAACTCTAATAACTTATGAATAATACGATTGTACGGAACGAAATAAACAAACAATATTAATTTACCACATCCAATCCCACCTGACACATGTGTCTATGGTCGTTTAGTTTCGGATTAAATGGATCTAGCACTGTCTCTTTGTTTTAATTTGAATTGCATTATGGCCAGTATAAAATTATCCAACAAATTCATTTGGACATGTCAGATTCAGGTGTTATAAGCGTTTTAAAAATTCGTAATGAATAAATATGGGCATAGTGGTCGATAGAATTTCAATAATGACAATTACAAAATTTTATTTAACGTGGCATTTACAGATTGATTAAAATAAATGGGATTATTTAACGAGTAAAAAATACACAAATTAAAAATATATTTGCTATTTTATTTATTGCTGAGTTTTTTTGGAAAAAAAAACGGATTTTCTGAAAATCAATTTTATTTTTTCCTGTCGTTACTTTTTAGAAAATCCAAAAACTAATTACACATTCTCATAGCCACTTTATGAAGGCTACCTGATAATATTTTTAGATTTTCAAATTAGCTGATAATTTGTGAGTTACAGAGGCCAACTTAATTTTTTTAAATACGGACCTGCATTTTTTATTTTAGGTTTTGGAAGAACTCGGTCTCCTGAGTACAATTATATGCCACACTTTATACTTTTTTTTTGTTTTGGGTACCATAATAACAACAAAACCATGCATGTTCGTATCTATTACGGTTACCGAGATACCAATGCTCGTACCTCGAATTTGTAGCACCCTGTATATTTAACCAAATATTTATATTATAGTGTATGGATATCACAATAGTTATAGTTTAATTAAAAAGCAAACACAATTCTAAACCAAATTAGGGGCCGCGCGAACGGTTCAGAACGGATTCATTACATACGCATACCAACACACCTACACAGACGTGCCGCGGAACTTTGTTAATTTGTCGAATTCCATCTAAAGTTTTTGTTTGCCGGCAACGGAACTTTTATTTAAATTTGTTGCAATTCCGGCCCCGCGATGGCGAACCAATCCTTTCACGCACCCCCGATTTAATTCCGCGAGCACGATCGTGTTCCACCGGAAGTGGTGTTCCTGTTGTGTCCAGCCACTGTTGTTCAACGGAAGAATGAACAAAATGTAGGTCACAACAACAACAAAACAATTTAATTATTATTTAAAATAATTTCCGACTCTAGTTTTTTAAATTATTTATTCTGATTATATAATAATAATAAAAATGTTTATTCAAAATAATCAATTACAAAGTATATAACACTTAATATCCAATAGAAAATAAACATAGAATCCTCTTAAGGTAAATCCTTGTCTGAGGTTTCATTACTACAATAATAAGTACAAAGTTATTATATCCATAATTCTAAAATAATATCTAAAAGTATAAAATTAATTTATTTCACATCCACACTAATGCACGCAAAAAAACAACTAAAAAACACCTTATACCGCATAAATAATTAAGACATAGGGCAGATGGCACGTTCTAAGATTACATAATATTTTATTTTTAATATTAATATTACTTATATATAAGTTTCTATGTATCACTAAGCTAAGTATAAGTTGATCTATTTCGGTTATTACATATCAAGCATCCCTTCCTTTTTTTAAGTAATAATTAGGCACAATTCAAAATTTCTATGAACAATTACTTATCAACTTTCAATGCCTTTTTATCACCTATATCCAGTATTTTGTTAAGCATTCAACGAACATAATATTTTATTAGTACCACTGTTCAGTATCCTAATATAAATCAACCTTCCCCACACAGAGGTAGTCCCGAATATATGAATTCACTCAATTTTATATAATATACTTTTATAGTTATTAACGTAATAAGGCCGATAAACAATAAATAACGGCCGGGCTGAAGTTTGTGATCCGAGGCGATAGCCGAGGATCATAAGCAGCCAAGGCCGTTATTTGTTATCGGCCGTGTTGCGTTCTAGATTTTTCGTCATACTGCAGATTTTTTAGAGCAATAAACACTACTATTTAATAACAAATTTTATTGAACAATAACACAAGTAAGGATAAAAATACATAATGTCTTATACTAAAATTCATTTTTCATGATAATGAACATGGAAATTAAAAGTGCACTTGTTGTTCTTAGAAATCTGTAATCCTTCCCAGGGATTTACAGATTTTATAGAAGAAGATGATGCTACTGAAGAATGGCAAATATTTGTATCCACTAAAGACACATTATTTTTGGAGCTATCATGAAAAAGTTGATTTGTTATTTTCATTCTTTTGGAAACTGATTTTTCTATGTAAGTTTCTGCCACTGTTGAAGACTCCCATCCTCCTAGCTCCTTTAGCGATAGTAAATCACCACCATTTTCGGCGAGCATGGTTGCTGATGATCTACGAAATGAATGCCCTGTATAACGTTCTGGATTCTCCAAGTTCAAAAATTTTGCAATTTTCTGCGGTACGCTCCCGATGGTATGTATACCGACGATTTGCTTAACACACTTGCCTTTCTTGTAACCAATGAAAAATTTTGGATTGTCAAAGTTACGAGGACGCAGGTTGATGTATTTTTTGTATAAACCATAGGCATCAAACGGAAGGCCCGTTTTTGGAATAAGAAATTTCCTATCTTTCTTATTTTTAGTATTTCTTAATGAGACAAGAATATTTTTCTCCGAATCTTCGAAATCATCAACTGTGAGTGACCAAAGCTCGCTGCGCCTACAAGCTCCAAGAATACCAAGCACCAATACAATTTTTTCGAGTAACCAGGTGTAATCATCGGCATCCAGTAGAAAATTATTTATGTCATTCTCCGACAGAACTTTGGCTTTTTTGGTGAATAACCTTCGTTTTTGCGCCTCAGAAACATGAACAGTTTACCAAATCTATGAACAAATATAATTTAGATGAGTATGATTAAATATCGAAGAATATAATGGCTTTTTACCTTGATATGTCGATGTTTTCATATACTCTCAACGCAAGCTTCAGCATGGATATCTTTGTCCACAGTGATGTAGGAGAATACATTTCAGACATTCTTTTAGCATAAGCCAGCAATACCGCTTCATTTACGCTGTTTATACTTCTATCCTGCCGCCACTTCAAAAATTGTCATATTCCTGCTGATATCTCTCTGGTTATAGTCGGAAGTAAATTTTGAGTAGCCGCAGCCGCTTCCTCCTGTATTTCCAACGGAATTTCTCGCGACATCTCGCTATGGTCTATTTTCCCAATTTTTGAAAAGTCCAACTGACAATAAATAGTCATTGTTGCAGGTGACAGACGTTACGATTACCTTAGAAACTTAACGGCCGCCGGCCGTTATGATAACGTCCGGCGGACGTTATATGCATCTTTTCCATTCTGATTTTGCTTATGTTATAATAATATAACAATATAGTATGACGAAAAATATTTAACCTACAATCTGTCCCATATCAAAACACCCACGGTTTACAAAAGAAATAAGAGATGAAATATAGTTTTTGTTTTACAATACACTCACAATATTTTTAATACTAGAACAAGTAATAAATATAAGAACGAAAATATATCACTATAATATAATTAATCAGAAATATCAGTATTTTTTTAAATGAGTCAAACCTGATTGTAATATATAATGCACTATACTAAAAAATAAACGATAATCTAACTACTATACATTCTTATAGACATAATATACTGTCTTAATGAACATATAATTTAATAAATAATAATAAGAAACAACATATTAAATTTTAGTAGTAAAAGTCTTAATTGCACATAGTAAGTAAATCGCGAATATGCTTATATCAATCAGATTAAAAATAAAACCGTTATAAAATTTTAAAAGTTTGCAAAAAAGCATGAGAACATAGCCGAGCACAGACGGGCGCACCAATGTACTACACGTATAAATATGAGATAGACGTTGTTTGCGCACAAACATTGTCTTTTTATCCTTGATGATATTATGATTATTATACCGGCTTCGTGTGACTTCTGGTTGTTGGTCTTTGTCCTTTGCTTGTTGACTGTAGGGATGGTGTTATATGGCTATGTGATCCCCTGCGCACTTGCGCAGTAGATGTTTTAGGAGCAATAGTAAATTCAAAAGTATTGGTCGGTTTAGCTTCTGGTAAGGAATGGTATGTTTCTTGCTTGTGACGATCTATACCAATAGGCTGAACAGGTAGTTTACTAACGGATGTACCCGAAGCACTTAGAGATGGTCTAACTGGAGTATCGGTGAACACTTCGCTATCTGATTCGTTACCTATATTTTCCCTCTCCGCTAGTTGCTCGTAATTGTAACTTTCGTCCCCTATCACAAGGACTTCTTTTTTAATGTAAGCCCTTAACCCTTTTTTCTTTGCTTCTTTCAAGTTTTGGTTAAGTACATTTTTGACCATTCTTTCCTTCTTGGAGAGGTCGTGGTCAATGAAAATCTGCTGCCCTTTCAGTTTATAGGCGTTTCGGAGGATTAAGGCCTTTTTTAGATACGAATTTAACTCTATGCGCAATGGCTTATTTGCGTCGTTTTCCAAGTAATATATATTGTTTATATCTTTTAAATATATATCTATTCCTAACAGACTCTTTAGTTGATTAATTACCCAATTAGCTAATTCAATATCTCTTAAGTTTTTGTGGTCCCTAAGCCCAAATATTATTAAGTTGTTTTTCCTAGCCAGTTTTTCTAGTGTTTGTACTCTGCATTCTAATTCGTTCAATTTACTCTGTATTATAGTAATATTCTCCTTTAAAACTTCCGTCTGAATTAATAAATCCCATAATAAATCCCAGTAAATAATATTCATCCCAACAATATTTATCAGCGCTAATTAATATCGAATAAGGAAAATCAAGCAAATTGAAAGATTCAAATAAATAATATCCAAGTCAGCAATTTAAAGATATTATTTTTAATTTGTTGTATTGTTAATTTGAAATCTCAGTGTGCGATCTAATAATATGCATAATATTAATCGTAGTTATTATAAATAAATCAACTTCTACAAACTAGTTTCTAATGCTCTACATGTTCGAAAGGGTTAGGTTAAAATGATTTGATTGTTTATATTATATCACATTTATTATATTATTTTTTTATATTATTTTTTATTATTTTATTGCATTTGATTTTCCGTATTCAATGTTTTACCCCACTTCATTGTTAAGTTTGAGTGCTTGTCAATATTGGAACAACGAAGAGATTAAATATTTAAAAAAACAGAGCCGGACTTGAAATTTTTTTAAAAATTGTGTTCAAATGTCCGAAACAAAAAAAATATGAAGTGTGGCATATCATTGTACTCAGGAGACCAATTTCTTTCAAAATCTGAAATAAAAAATGCCGGTCCGTATTTAAAAAAATTAAGTTGGCCTCTGTATCTCACAAATTGTCAGCTAATTTCAAAATCTAAAAATTCTATCAAATAGCCCTAATAAAGTGGCTATGAGAATGTGCAATTAGTTTTTTGTTTTTCAAAATAGTAACGACAAAAAAATCCGTTTTTTTCCAAAAAACTCAGCAATCCTTGAAATTTTAAAAACTTTTTTGATAGCATCTTGGTGAACATTCCAAAGCGCAACTTTGTCCTGATTTAACCATGCATGTTCGTATCTATTACGGTTACCGAGATACCAATGCTCGTACCTCGAATTTGTAGCACCCTGTATATTTAACCAAATATTTATATTATAGTGTATGGATATCACAATAGTTATAGTTTAATTAAAATGCAAACACAATTCTAAACCAAATTAGGGGCCGCGCGAACGGTTCAGAACGGATTCATTACATACGCATACCAACACATCTACACAGACGTGCCGCGGAACTTTGTTAATTTGTCGAATTCCATCTAAAGTTTTTGTTTGCCGGCAACGGAACTTTTATTTAAATTTGTTGCAATTCCGGCCCCGCGATGGCGAACCAACCCTTTCACGCACCCCCGATTTAATTCCGCGAGCACGATCGTGTTCCACCGGAAGTTGTGTTCCTGTTGTGTCCAGCCACTGTTGTTCAACGGAAGAATGAACAAAATGTAGGTCGCAAATGGGCTCGATACCGGCACGGCCTATATTTTTAATTGATGGTGTATTGTGATAAAATAGGCGTTAAGATTGAAACTAAAAGAATTTCAGACTTCCATTATCCGACATAAATTTACCGTACGTGTTAGAAGTTTCTTTACTTGTCATTTCCAAGTAGGGTATAAAAAAATGGAAAAATATTTTTTAGGCGACGAGGTTGCAATTAATTATAAGTAAGGTACCTTTCGTGCATGCGCCAATCTGTCCAATGGCCAATGTCCAAGAATCTGAATTGAAGTATATAATTTTCGAGCAAATTGAAAGAAAATGTTAAATATCTCAATTTTTCAGCAACTTAAGACTTTTTTAAATTATACTATCACTCCTAGCTTCTATAGAGCCACCCAATCTCGGCTATTTTTGAGTTAAGCAAAAAAAAGTATAGGGACCATTTTTCTGTAAAATTTGACGCTCTAAAACTGTTATTTGAACTTTTTTTTCGTACTCCTTACCGTTTCTCCGAAATTGCGAAAATAGTTATTTTTGTATCTCGTGTGCGAAGTGCTACTTTGGTGATCGGTACTTGAATTTTTTAACGAGTTGAAAAATTAGTCGAGATCACCAAAATAGTTTGCGCATGAGTTGCAAACAACATTTTTTCTACAAACATTAAAATCGAGATATCCCTAAAAATTATTATTATTATATTATTGCTTTGAATGTATGTTTTTTTTATTACTGAACATTGTCATCGATTTCCTTTTAGATCGTTTTAATATTTGGTATTTCTGGTGCTTGCCGCCGCACAGTGGGGTATTTGACACAGATAGTTGATCGAAATTTTTTTATTTAGACCTTATATAAATTATTGCTATTTTCAATTAAAGAAGAAATAATATGAACAAAATTAAGGATAATTCGTCGATTCTAAAAATAGAAAGAAAAATCACTGTTCCAGTGTTTCCGCGGTCAATGCCACTAATGCCAGTAGAGATATCGCAACTAATACTACTAATGCTACGACTTATCCGCGAGCAATACCATACCACTAAAGTCGCTACTAATGCCAAATTGTGCTATACTGCTAATGGCACTAATGCGATCGCTTCGTACACAACAATGCCATCGCGGTTTACACCTCGCATTAGTATATCACTGATTGGCAAATTAGAGGAAACCAAGAATGTTTTTCTCATTTTATCAGCAAAGTCGCAAAAAGTCGCAGTATTTTATTTTACTGTATGAAAGCCCAATGTTTACTAAGTAAAACGTATATAGACAATATGCCGAATTCTTCGAAATGCGCAAACTAAATCTCTAAGTATAATAAAAATGTCAAAAATTTAATCAAATTTTCTGAACGCCTAACTTTTAGTTGCAAAAAAAATCGTTAGTATAGAGTATAGAGAATATCAAAATAATAATACGTTTTTGTAGAATACATACCTGCAGCTTGCTGAGCCATTTTCAATCAAAACAATAATATAAACGTAAAAAGAGCACAAGAGCAACAACAATTTATAATTTTAAACATAAAATTTAGCCATTTACCTCTTATCTGTGAGAAGTAACAACTTTGACGTCATAGATAAATGAAACAAGTTTAGATTGGAGAGTGCCCATAAGGACAATGTAAACACTATTTGGCGCTATTCTTGCAACGGTCGCGACCCAAAACTTTTGAAAATTTCGGAGGGTTTCGGCTTTTTCCGGAATTATATCGCCAAATATTGTTTATTCAAATTTATTATTATTTTCGATTAATTTTATAAATAAAATACAGTGTTTTGCATACAAGAAACTTTATTTTATATAAGGACGCATGTATGAAATATATACCTATGAAACATTGGAAACCGACGTTATATGCCACGATTCACGATGGTTTTTGCAGTTCACAGTTCACAGCACAGCTTTTTAAGTTTTTAATGCCACTTTTTCACAATTATCACCGATTGGAGTAAATAAAACTTGAAGCTATAATAATAACTTGATTGAAGCTATAAACACTTTTCGGAATTTCTTTAATGAGAGCGGTTTAGATTTTGAAAGATTATTATGATTTTTGAAGATTCTGACTTTGACAAGAGAAAATTATTTCTGTTTTTGTTTGGCCGTTGATCTTAGCGACCTCTATAGCAGCGCCAGATCGCGTATAACGGTCGCGACCCAAAATAATTTCGCGACCCAAAATTTTTACGCGCTTTCCAATCTAAACTTGTTGCATTTATCTATATTTGACGTTTCGTTGAAACAAATGAATGCAACTAAACACACCCATAGCAACGCCATTCATGGCAGAGATGATTTAACTTATCAATTATATTTTTTGGGAAATCTTAAACACATTTACTTTTTCGAATTTCGATCACCCTTCGATCATGCCCTTGAGGAACTTACTAAAATGACGGTCGATAACATAGAAGATAATTCATTTTGATTTGTTAAAGTACCCGATACAAAAACAAACATGGACCGAGTCTTTACAGTGTCAAATTTGAATTATATTGAGATTTACCGAAAATACGCAGCTCTTCGTCCAAGAAATGCTATAATACCAGTCGCAGATTGTTTTTAAAATATCAAAATAAAAGATGTATTAACCAAGTGGTCGGCATAAATTCTATTGGTAAGATGCCTAGCATGATAGCAAAACACTTGAAGCTGCCAGACTATGAGGCCTACACTGGGCATTGTTTCCGGAGAACTTCAGCCACATTCCTTGCTAATGCAGGGGGTGATATATTTAGTTTGAAGCGCCACGGAGGATGGAAATCTTCGACAGTGGCCGAAGGATACGTCGAGGATTCTATCAAGAATAAAATTCAAATATCAAATAAAATTTTAGAGTGTCAAATACCGGGATCAAGTACCTCTACATCAAAATTGGATAGTGTCTCAAGTCCCAAAACCCCCATATCTCAAGCAAAATCAGAACTATCCAGTTTGGGATTAAATATTGGTTCGTGCACTGGTTGTACTATTAATGTTAATATTGTAAATAATAACTAGAATATGCATTAGTGTTAAGTTTGATATTTGTTTATTCCTGAATATTTTGAAATAATTAGTTACGATTTGGTTCTTCATTTTCCAAAAATCAAAATTCCAAAATCCCATATAATTTACATGCAGTGTGCGAAATAGGCATTTCGCGCATTATTTAACGTAGGAAAATGAAAAAAAGTATCACTTCGCACATTGCTATCAATTCGCGAACCTTGTCATTTTTTGACGTTTGTAGAAAAAAATATTTTATTTACGTATTTCACACTTTCTCGGACGTGAATTTAAAAAAAATAAATGTTTTATAGTTCGTCTCAAGTAACAAAGTAAATTATACCAATAATTCAAGTTTTTCCCAAATATTCGTATTTGAAGGTCTATTTTCTTGGACTAATTTTAGAACAGGAAAACATTTTGATGAAGAATGTATTTTTCTGAAAATGTCACTAATTAAAAAAGGTTTCTCCTTGTAAAGACAATCCGGGGCATTGAGCATAACAATATACAAAAAATGCAATATGCAATAACAACAGCAAAAAATATGATGTTAATCAAAATTAATAATAACCATCTATCAAAGAATGAAATTGAAATTATATTACCTTTTGAATTTTTGGAGGAAATAGGATTATTCAATCATATTTTCATAATTTTCTCTAAAACGGCATGGAAATTTGGAAACGCATAAACGGGATTAACCGTTTCAGAACAAGAAAAATTTTTGATGAAGAAAGTATTTTTCTGAAAATGTCATTAATAAAAAAGGTTTTCCCTTGTAAAAACAATCCGGGGACATACTGTATATTAAAATCCCAACCAAATCCCAGGAAAATATCGCGTCCGCTTCAACAACTATCACTACGTATCTATTGGCCACCGGACCGGCAGGGGAAGCGGGCGCGCACCAGAACGGACACATAATTTCATTAGGAAACTACCTCGTCGTCGTCGCCGTAGCCGCGCCGCTCGCTCGCAATGTTTACAAAACCAACAAATTAGTAAACACATTATGGCTGATGAGATATCCATTCTGAAATACGAGTTCTTTAATTAGGGTTAGACGAGCGGGATAGGAGAGACGAGAGAAATTGGTAATTTCACTACGAACCGAACTTATTTCGTATGCGGCACCGCCTTCCGCAGAACAGGATTAGTGTGGGGTGGGGGTATCGTTGTGGTTCAGGTGTAGGAAGAGAGGGGAGCAAGGGATGAGCAGGGAGGATATCGGTTACGTGTATCGGATTTCGCCAAGTTTTTTTCCCGGATCGGCGTAGGTCGAAGGTGAAGAAATCTGTTGATTTTGTTTTATTTTTGACGCGTTTCGGAAAGTTTCCGGCAAAGATTTAATTTAGTTGAGAGGATACTACTTGATTTAGAGTCCTAACGTATGGTTAAGATTAATTTCTTTCCAACAAAATAATTCTCTATATGTATACTAATATATAAAATCCTTAAGTGACTGACTCACTGATGAATCACGATCGCGTTCAAACCACTCAACGTAAGAAGCTCAATTTTTACATAGTTTACATACAGGTTGATTCTAGAAGGGACATTTCGAAATTCCAGTTCCAAGAGGGTGAAACCACCCCTCAAATATTACAATATTTTTTATTTAAAAAACGGTCAATTTACCGAAAAAAACGCTTAAACACGTGTATTTTATTTTGTTTTTTACATATTTTAAGATTTTTTAAAAATGTATACAGGGTGTTTCGAAAAATCTCATCATTAATTAATCACGATCTTGCTTAAAGCGCTTGACGTAAAAAGCTGATTTTTGGAAAACGGATTGACTTTAGGGTGTAGAGGTTCGATAAGAAGGGATTTTTCAAAACTCGAATTCTAAGGGGGTCAAACCACCCTTCAAATATTAGAATATATTTTTATTTAAAAACCGGTGAGTTTCTCGAAAAAACTCTTAAACACGTATATTTTATTTTGTTGTTTGTTATTACAGTTGAGGGTTGGAACCTTTGGTGTTACACAGCAAAATAAAAACACTAAATCACCACAATACACCAAAACACTTTTACTTTTACACTGGACGCGCGTTTCGCTAACCATGTTAGCATCATCAGCAGATGATTATAAACTGACTTGGTTTATTGCAGATGATTATGAACTAAGTCAGTTTATAATCATCTGCTGATGATGCTAACATGGTTAGCGAAACGCGCGTCCAGTATAAAAGTAAAAGTGTTTTGGTGTATTGTGGTAATTTAGTGTTTTTATTTTGTTGTTGTTTGTGATAGATATTTTAACATTTTTTAAAAATTAATACAGGGTGTTTCATAAAATATGACCATTGAGTAATCACGATTCTGCTTAAACTGCTTGACGTTTAAAGCTGATTTTTGGCAAAGGGATTGACTGTGGGGTATAGAGGTTCGATAAGGAGGGGTTTCTTGATTGTTTTTTCTCATGCTGATATAAATGTGAGAAAATTTTATCCACTTTGTATGTTGCTTCCATATTGAAAATTTTTGTATCCCTTTTCACAAGTTATTCGGGATTTAAATGGAAGTAGTTTGGATATGGCGTTTGTCGCCTCAGCCTGAATATCTGTTGATAATTTACTTATTTTGTTTTGAGCCAATTCAATCAGCAATCGACACGAAAGAGAATTAAAAAATTTTGACTCAAAACTGATAACTTGTAACGTTTTTAGTTCGTTACATGTCTTTTGTATATGATATTTGATGTCTGGCGTATCGTCACCGGATTCCGTATCGCTCAGGCCTGATATTTTATTTGAGGCACTTGGCGTAATTTTTACGCTTTCTAGTCGACAACCCTGTTATCCTTTCACTGCTCTGTGGAGGCGCTGTCAACATCGCTCCAAGGTTTCGCTCTCTGCGCTGTGGACTCACTTTTGCTTTTGCCGCTCTGTGGCCATCATCAGTCCCGGCTTTTAGAAATGGTAATTTAAATCTTGCTGCAAAATCTGAATCAGCTGCCATTTCGAAGCTACAGGTAAAGATGAGATAATATCTTTTATAGATTCGATGTTTTTATTGAGTATGTTTAGGGTAGAGTTTTGGATTGGCCCACGTCAACTCGTGTTTGGTGTTTGCTGACACGTTGGTTTCCTTTTGTCCTCCAGAATGTTAAATGGAAGAAAGGACAGTTCTTTTGTTTATTATTGAGCCCTCGGAAGTATTTCGAGGTAGGCTTATTGTGTTTATTACACCTTGGTAGGTTTTAAACACGAGTTTCGATTTTTAGGGTCCAAGGTACGGACTATTTCCAAGTTACGGACATTATCTTATAGTCAAGGTATAGTTCAAGGTACGGACAGTATCCAAGGTACGGGCATTATCCAAGGTCCTAGTAGTGTTCCAAGGTACGGGTAGTGTTCCCATGTATAGTTTTCTTATGGACAGGCGTCCGATGGACGAGTGTCCACTGTAAGCATAGTTTATCCTATGTACAGAGTGCCCCAGTGTGGATGTGGCGTAGGCCCCATGCTGCGTCGTTCCTGTTTTTAAGCCTAATCGATAGTTACGGCTGTATTAGTTCGTGGTGTCCTCATCCTGGCCCCTTTTGTTGCATTGGCCAAGAGACAGTACAGAGATGCAAGTCCACCTGACGCTGTACTGTTTGAAGCAGGATTGCCTTAAGAACGAACAGCTAAGTTTAGATTTAAGTTCTGGTTTTACGTTTTACATTTAAAACATTTTCAGTCTTAAACAATAACATACATCTTGAATAATATCGTACAGACTTTACGTCTAGTGGTTAATCTTTTTATATCAGTTTAGTATTTAAAATATGATTTAGATTTTAGTTTCTTTGCGAACATTACGTCTTGTAACAGTATTACTTTCTATATATAAATAGTGTCATTTTGACAGATGAATAACCGAACAGATTCTAGAATCTACAGCTTGCAATATCTTAGATTTAATATCGTATAAAATTTAACAAATTAATTAAAGTAATGCTACCTTTTTTTATATTTTCTATAGCTCTATCTATATTGTATTTTCCATAGTCTTTCATTGAACGCATTTAATATAATCTTTGACATAACTTTCTTCGACATAAACTAACCACTATAATGATTAGAATTGTAAAATGTTATTTACTATCAGAGACCATGAATAAATATAGTCATTAGTTTTAAGTAATATACAACTGTTATCTTTCTCTGTACATGCCTGGCGCCCAATATCTATATTCTTTTGTTTATTGTTATTAATTAGTTTTCTTTCCAGTGAAATACCTTATCCAAGACTGCTCTCCGATGAAAAGCTGCCGTTCGCAGTGGTAGTGGTTTAAAAAACGCTATAAGCTAAAGAGACAGCTTTATTTATTTGTCAATTTACATAGAAACCAACACCAACCCAGCAAAATATTTTTTCTATTCGTAATAAATTCCTTGAAAAAAATTTCTGAATATTTTTTAAAACGTAACTCGCTATGGAAAAGATATTGTTTTATACACGACGATAAAATTGCATTATCGTCTCGCGAAATTAATTCACTCGCGACTTCATCGCTCGTGAATTAATCTTTTCGGTCGACGATAAAATACCATTTTATCGTCTTGTATAAAAAATAACTTAGTTTCATAAAAAAAGTAGCACAGTGATATGAAAACCGCATCTTAGTATCTCTATTCACAAACGAGAAACCCTGTAAAACACACAAAAATAGGATACCCTGTATTTAAATAGATAAGAAAAAGTTAACATGTAATTAAGACCATAATTTTAAAGTCAAAATTCTTGGTTAGCAATAAAAAAACAATACAAAACGATTTGTAATGTAAACAGTAAAAAAATAAACGATTTTCTGTTGGCGCAGGGATAGATATTAAAATTAGGATCGTTAAAGAAAAAAGGAATTTTATCTAAATGGGAGCGTTTTTTTAAATGGGCCGCCGTTATTGCGTTCCGCTAAACGCAAATAGTGGCGTAAAACGTGTTTTAACTGCTCGCAATATACCGTTTTGTTAAACATACGGGCCGAGGGTGGTTTTTTTAACGATGGGGCTTTACTGGCCGACAATCATCAATAGAAACGGTTTACGACATGCCGTTAATATTTGTTTATAAAATGTTTTGTGGTAGTTATACAATCATGATAATATACGAAAAACTGGTTAAATAATTGCTTTGTTCTTGAAAACTGCCTTGTACTAGTAAAATATCATCACCATATTAGAGACAAATCAGAACCAGCTTGTCACTGGCTTTTTACTCGTAAACAAATTTGCCTAAAGCAGAGTTTACACTGTGTCACTTTAGATGTACAACCAAAATGAATCACTCAGATTGAATTCATCCAAATTGAACATCCTTGTTTATATATTTTCATTCAGTTCGCAGTAGTTCACTGTTTCATCTTGGGCAGGCTGCCACCTCTCCCAGTGTTTTCTATATCGAGGTTGGCCGCACGGGTCGGCATCGGCTGTTTACATTTTTCACTTGCCGTTTAATCTGGATGAATCACCGGTTCGTTGAACGCTTCTTTCAGCAAAAGTAGGAAGACCGTCAACTTGTTTCATCGTTCAATTTTAGTGTACACTTTGGATGAAACAGTGATGAAAGGCAATTTATATATACTTATCACTTTGGATGATTCATCCAAGTTGTACATCCAAAGTGACAAATGTAAATGAGCCTTAACCAACAACAGAATTTCAGGGTGTATATCTTCCTTCCCCCGTCATCAGAAGCAAAAAAAAACAAAAGACATAAAGAACTAATTATTTAATAGTTATTTTTTATACAAGACGATAAAATGGTAGGTACCGAAAAGATTAATTCACGAGCGATGAAATCGCGAGTGAATTAAATTAATTTCGGAAAACGATAATGCAATTTTGTGGTCGTGTATAAAACAATATTTTTTTCCATAGCGAGTTACGTTTTAAAAAATATTCAGAAATTATTATTTCAAGGAATTTATTAGGAGTAGAAAAAATATTTTGCTGGGTTGGCGTTGGTTTCTATGTAATTTGTCAAATAAATAAAGCTCTCTTTGGTTGTCAGTTTTGAGTCAATATTTTTTAATTGTCTTTCGTGTCGATTGCTGATTGAATTGGTGCCAGAAACGAAATAAGTAAATTACCAACAAATATTCAGGCTGAGGCGACAAAATTTATATCCCGAATAACTTATGAAAAGGAATACAAAAATTTTCAAAAATGGAAGCAATTAAAAAACCTGCGAGAAGAAATAAAGTGTTTAACCTATCCTCGCTGATAAAGTATCATTTAATCTACCCTTGCGGTTAAAGTACTATTTTATCTACTATTTTTGATAGATATAAGGCTATTTTAACAGTTGCTATGGAAAAAACAACTTAAAATTTTTGTAGATAAAATATTTTTGAAGTGAAACTTCTTTACGCGCGATGGGAGTAAAAATAGGTGCCCGGTGGCGTAGAGGTACAGCTCTCGACTACCAATCTCAAGGTTGTGGGTTCGAATCCTACAGCCGGCATTACAGCCGACTATTTTTAATAAAATAAAAATAGTTTGGGTACCTAGGTCAACTCAGCCTTAAGTGAATAGGTACTTGGGATTCACACACCTGAGGTAATGATAGGCGGTTGAAGCGTAGTGCTAGCGACATTATACCTTCCTTGTATACCGAACGGCTCTAGCATGGCAAGCTGTATCTTGCTCCTTCCAAGGCGTTAAACGCTATATACGGGAGCTATTATTATTAATATTCATAATAACATTTATTATTATCACTTGAATCAACTTATATAAAATTTTAAGAGTCTATTACGCTGTATTTTCGGGTCGCTCTCAGGGGTCGGGTAAAGCGGGTGTGTGGCCGAAGGAAATATATATTATATTTCAGAAATCTGCCTAAGGCTTAGCCCGATCCTGTCGTGTTAAGCCACACCCAAAATTCCAAACACACGTGCTTTGATTAAGGCTTGATTAAGATTTGCAGAGCTTTAGCACTTGCCATAAAATAGCGAGCAATTTTTTACAAAACCATACAAATTATATTAGACAGTTAAAGCACGGCCAAAGATGTAGACGTAAACGTATCGTTTGACATGTACGCTTGCGCAGTGTTAAATTCACTTGCGTTTACGGATACATATATACGGATACGTATCTTTACGTGCCTTTACGTACGTACAAAACGCAAACGTATCGAGCCGAAGGAGTTTCGATTTTCACCCGAAAGATGCCGAACGTATAAATTCACAAACAACTCGTTTCCACAACTGGCTAGTAATTAAGTTATTTCATAAATTTTGGGGCCAGTGTCACAGAACTGGGCCTATTTTATTACAATAAATTAGTATGAAAATATTAAGCATCATAATAAACTCATTTTGGAATCTATTTAATTAAGTGCTAGTTCTTATAGGCAAAACCATAATAATATGAGGATTCTAAAAGATGGAATCTAATAAATAATCATAAAGCTGTGTCTGTTTTCCAATATTTTTTTATTACGAACAGCATTTTAAGTTGTAAGGACTACTTTCTGTAATAAAATAATTTCCATTTATAATTTTCTTCAGTTTTCGATATTACTTTTATAAATTTAATGTGGAATGAATGGAGTAATAGATATCCATTTTCAATTTTAAAATTAAATAAATTGTTTCACAAAATAACTTAGAATTAAAAATGTACCATTTGCGTTACGTACGTCAAAATACTTGCTATAACTCTTGTTTACACGACAACGCAACGGCAGACGTAACGTAAGTTTCTGCGTTACGTGTCGAGAGATACGTATACGTATTGTGCCTTGCTTTAACTGTCTATTATCACTGTAATCACAAAACTTCAATCTATTTCCGTATTGTAACGGAATTTTAAGTTATGTCTTTATTTTCGAGAAAATTAAGTCCAAACATAAGGAATATTCTCTTGATGTTTGACCATCAATATCTTAAAAATAAAGTAGTTGTCTAAAAATGTGCTAGAAAACTGATATAGTATAATCCTTTAACTTCAATTACCTTCTTCATTTGTGTAAAAATACTTTTACTGCCAGTTTTACATAAAACGTTAAATGCCGAACGCTTATTTTGCTACTTTTTCGGACTAGTGAAATGGACTCTTAATAACATTTAAAGGTAAGTAACCTTTTATTTTTTTAGATTTCTGTTTCACTGGCAAAAAAGTAAAAAAATACTAGTTTATAGGGTCCGAATAAATAAGTGTGAAAAAAATGAACGAAATTACTCCTTGAAAAAATACTAAAATTAAGATGTTATACAATATATATTATTTCAACGCATCCCTCCCCAAAGTTACTCGACGTCCAACTCTCCTGCCGTTTCTCATCCGCCAGCGGTGTCGTTTCTGTCCGCTGTTCGTAATGGCTCTGCCATGTGTTGACACAAACTTCTTAATCGAAACACTAAGTTCGCGTGTTAGCTGCACCGCTGCAGACCTCGTTGTCACTTAGGAATGTTCGATATACTTACACCGAAAAACCGAACTTTGTTTACAACAAAGCGCATCGTTAATGTACAGGGTGGCGCCTCTCATACGCCGCGGAAGATCCAAGGAGAACGGTAGTTTATATTGAAATGAAATTTTGGCAGCATATGTAGGTTGACTGAAAGCATTTTATAAAAATATATAGAATTATATAGGGTGTTCCGAAAAAAAGTTACACATCAAAGTTGTGTTTTTTCTAATGGAGCACCCCGAGGGGTGTCTCACTATTGGAATTACATGTACATTTTCTTGGCAGTCGCTGGCAGTCATTGGCAGTCTTATGGCAGTCGCCTTTAATAGTTACATGGCAGTCATGGGCAGTCTTCTTCATAGTCATTGGCAGTCGCTTAGCACTGGAAGGATATTTTGGCTGTACGTGTACATTTTTTACCCGAGTGAGACACCCCTCGGAGCGCCCCATATATTAATTGATTTTTGGATTATAGGAAAAAAATAAAGGTGAGTTTTATTAAAGAAGCATATTCCTAAAATCTAAGGATTTTGACATATTTCACATAATAATAAAAAACATTTTTTTATTATTATGTGAAATATGTCAAAATCCTTAGGTTTTAGAGAATTTTTTTTTAACTGACACACAATGATAACTAGTTATTAAAGTTGGATTAATTACGTTGGAGTAACGTCAGACATCACAGTCACCTAGATTTTATCAAATAATATAGATCTAAAAAATATCTAGGAAAGTCTTTGTTTGAGGGGTAGACAACCTTAATAGTATTTTGAAGAGACATGAATTCTCCATTGAATATCGGACTAATATACTGGGTGTTCCATTTAAAATAAGAGAATAACTATGCTTTTAAAGGTGACCAATGTTCAATATTAATTTTGTCTCACCTTGTATAACTTTTTGGATCAAGTTTTAATTTGACTTAAAAGTACAATAGTTAATTTAACTATATATTAGGCTATACCGGGTAAATTCCAATTTAGGTATATTTTATTGTAATTTAAAAATTGTTCTTTATATCTAGAAAACGTTAAATATGTCAAAAACCATACAATTTTAGTCATATACTTCTCTTATAAAACTTACCTTTATTTTTCTCCTAGAATCCGAAAATCACTTAATATATAGTGTGTTCCATTACAAAAAAAACAACTTTGATATGTAACTTTTTTTGGGGACACCCTGTAGAACTCTCTATATTTTTAAAAAGTGTTCTGAATTAACCTACATATGTTCACAAAATTTGATTTCAATACAAACTCTCGTTTTCCTTGGAGCCTCCGCGGCGTATGAGAGGCGTCACTCACAGGGAGTCCCATTTTTATGTTCTGCAGAGTTTCTCGCTTCTGAGTAGAGCTATAAAAATGCGGTTTTCACATCACTGTCCTACTTTTTTATGAAACTAAAGATACTACACACATTTGTCCCAGTCGTCTTAGTTCCTGATCTACAGGGCGATATTTGAAATGTTGCATTTGTCGATCTATTCGTATCTCGGTTATATTATAACTTTTCAGAAAGGTGAAAACTGAATCCCTTAGAGATTTTCACGTAGAATTCAGCGCCAAACAGAATCAACCACAGTTATCATAAGCAAGTCCCATTTTTTTTTAACTTAGTATTATTAAACCTTGATGCTCATGGCAAAGCTCTTGGTAAAACGTGTCATATACCTATTTTTGTACTGAACATCAAAATAAGAAAAAAACAACCCACACCTTTTTTATCACCAAGAACAACACCTAATCTATCGAAAAGAAGTCTATCGAACGCTGTCCCACCTTTTTTACAACTTGCCACGGTCGTAAACTTCTCTTTTTTTAGCTCTTTTCTTGGGGGAAGACCCCTTATCAAGATTTCATTATGCATTACACACGTATTAAATCCCTTTTTATTATGGGCTATATAAAGGTAAAATAAAAGTTTAATGAACGGTTTAAAACATTGAAATTGGACGAAAAAAATATATCTACCACAAAACATATAATCAGTATATTATAGCAAATATATTGGATCATATTTTATCTTTACGATAAGCTAAAATGTACATTTAATAATCATATCACATCATATATGATGTCCATTAATCTACCTATATTTCTTTGATAAATATAAGTAGCAATCTAAGAATAAAAGAATAGTTTTTTAGTTAATGTTACCGAGTCCCGAAGGTACCGAAAGAACCGGGAATTAATAATTTCGAGTCCCGGTTCTTTGATCTCGCAAAAGAACCGAGAATTTCCGGTTCTGAACCCTAGTTATTATATTATCAAGAAATTATGTTTTTTAACTAAGAACTAAAAAAAATTCCAGATTTTTTTTCAAAAAAAAATTGCGCTGAAAAATACTCATATTTCTAGGGCCAAAATATACTACCCCTAAAAATATTTGCACTTATTTAAGACTCACCCTGTATAGGGTGATTCACGGTTATGGTACGTCATAGCGTTTCCGGAACCGGAGCTGTTTTTCGGAACCGGTAATTTCGGTACCATGCCTCTAAGGACCCGGGATTTCTAGTTTTTTTCGGTACTAGCAAATTTTTGTTCACTGATGGTGCAGTTCGTTAAACAGCAAGCAAGGGATGGTTGTCAAAAGTAGAATCGACAAAAAATTGAGGTTTAAATGAAAATAATATCAAATTAAGTAGTAGTAATCAGTTATGAGAAAATTAACCTGAACACAAACATAATCACAAATGATTCAAAAAAAAACTCAAAGCACAATTTTTTGAATTATTACTACAATCAATAGCAGCACACAGTAAGGCACTCATTTTTTGTCAATCCGTCTCTGTGCTGGGACGCAACGCTCAAACCTTGCAGGTCGACGGACGGAACTCAACTGAAACGCTCTGCAATCTGCCGATATTCGACAGATTGTAAAAACTGGCAGAAAATATTTGGGAGAGTGCAACTACTCTTTGCCTTCTACTATGATAAAACCAACTAAACAATTTTATATCGTTTTACCATCGAATTAACTGTGGTTTTACTATACATACTTCATTTTCTTCAGCTTTTAGACTGTATCAACTATTTTATAATCAAGTATTAAAGTCCGTTTTATAAGAGAAGGTATATAAAAAGTTTATGAGAATTGAGTTGAGTTTATTGACATATTAAATCGCGGTTTCCATATGCCTATAGGTCGAACCTAAACACGCATAGGTTGCAATCAACATAAAATAGGGTATATTCTCAATGGGTTAGAGTTCATTTCGACATGTTCTTGTACTTCGAAGTTCAATTTTAATTTTCTTTTGGAATATAAAGGGGGATGTACTAGAGATATTATTATACAGGTTGTCCCAATATTCCGTGGACATAGAACTACTACGTGTTTTTGGAATCAAAACTACTTCAAGGAACAAGTAGCAAATTTTAAAATACGGTTTACATATACAAATTAAATAAAAACATATAAAAAGAGGAATATTATTAGGACTTTCGTGGCAAATTTAGTAAGTCTAGCGACCCTACTTCAACCTAAAACAGTTTGATCATTCCACATTTACGATCTAATATGGCAATGTCCGATAATTATCCTATAAACTAACGTCAGTCGTTAACTTGGAAATGCTATAAAAGACCTAAATATCTATCCACAAACATGTTTATGACAGGTTATAACGAGAAAATCCCTTTAAAATATTATGCGCCTATAGATAAAATATCCTACCTTATGAAACTATCATTTTCGTGATTATAAATCAATGTGTAGATACTCGAAATGGCATTACCTGAAATAAAACAAAATGATATTAGCAAAATCTATTACCATAATCTCATATTTTGAAATTACAACTAATAAATATTGAAGGTAGAAAATTAAAATATTTTGTAAAACAAGTTTATCCTCAAATTATTTTAATTTACTTGCAAAGCCTCGTAGATTTTTTCCACAAAAACTGTTTTAATTTGAATTTTACAAATATTTACTATTTGGATCGCTATTATTATCGCTAACATAAATATGCCCAAAATCCTAAGTTTTTTGTTTTGATTTTTCAACGAAATTGCCTCACTACCAAAGATTGGTAAAAGTCCTTCATATTTTCATATGCGGATGGTACAGGAGTTACCGTAGAGCACAAAAATAAAAATACAGGGTGGTTCGAACTGTATTAGGCAGCATATATTCCGCAGATAAAAATAAGTAAAAAAGTTCGTATAAATGTATGTCCTAAAATGCTTAATTTCGGAGATACAGGGTGTATTTCTGAAGTAACGTCAATGTTTAGATTAAAATTGGTATCTGGGAGTTGTTTATTTATTTTTAGTTTTTTTTTTATTTTTCATGTCATTAACATGAAAAATTTGATTTTGGTGTCGTCATTACTCCAACGTGTAGGGGGTGCCATCTACATGTGTTTTGACTGTTTTGAAGAGTAATAACTTTTCGTCCGCCCTGCAAACAATTCCTAACCGGACACTTCGGCAGCATATTCTGCAAATAAAAATATGTAAGTAAAAAAGGTCATATAAATATATTTCCCAAAATGCTTAGTTTCGGCGATACAGGGTGTGAAAGTTCCATTTTTATTTAATTTTTTTTCTGTTTAAATCTATTACTGTTCGTCGTCCGATTTCAGTCTCCCTAGTTTGCGAATAATATTTTAAAAATCAATAATTTTATTTATGTATACAGAGTGTCTTAAAACTGAATGCTTTTGAATTTAAAAAAATATGTCTATTTTTAAATAAGCGGTTCATCTTAACCATTGAAAAATTTTTTTACTAAATATAAAAATAAAATTCAACCTTCTTAAGACTGACTGGCAGTAAGCGCCTAAGTAAGTAAGTTCCCCAGCCCCCTTTGACGCCGTTTTTTTTTTCGATTGTATGGTATTTTATAAATATGTAATTAAGTCAAATTATCTAGCCAATTACAGTAATAATAGCATTTAGCAATTTATTTTTACAAGTGCTATATCTAGATACTGGAGTAGTATATTAAAATTAACACAATAAAATGTGTACAGTTCGTCTGCTGGATCTGTGTCTATGAAAGGAATGCGGACAAAAAACATTTAAATAAACAGCAATATATTTTATACGCCGACTTGACGAGTACGTCACCGCAAATCGCTCCGCCCACTCATTTTATTGGCTACTTGCAAATTTGTCGAATTTTTATTGATGGGACGCGTCGTCTAATTTTTTACGAAAAACATCGAGGGAATATCGTTTCCCCTCTCACGGATACCCCGTAGCAACAGAACGGACAGACGTACTGTATGACTGATGTTCAGACATGTACCCGCATTGCAGCCTAATTCCCACACTAAAATAATTTAAGGATAAAGATAATAATTATTATCGTCAACATCTGAATTAACTTTAATTTCGTAATTAATTATACCCAATATTGTTGGAACTAAATTAAAATGCATCGTTTTGTTCAACCGATCAAAACAAATTAACACTTCTGTGCAATTATTATATTTATTTGTCGTGGAAACATTTTACGTACGTATCTAATTAAGGGGCCCACAGACGATACAATCGGTTGTACAACTAATCGTACGATAGGTTGGACGAAAAATCGTTCAGACCGGCCACTTTTGGCCACAAACGTAACAACATTCTAAAGCGACTTGTTGTACGATTAGTTAAATGTTTTAAATGAATTAGTTCAGTGACTCAGTGTATGTTTGACTATGCCACAAACCATGTCAAAAAAATATCTTTCAGACCATGTCAAAACCACAAAAATGTCATGTTCATTTTTCTCAGCAACACTTCGTAGCTGGAGTTCCGTTTGTGTTTATTGGAATATTCCTCACTTTTAACATTCCATAAGCACGAATGGTCTCTATAAATTTCAATAATTTCTGTTCAAAACTGCCTAATTTCCTCCATGATGAAACACCACAATCTCACTACACGATGTATTTCTGTATTAACATAATAGCAACAAGTCGGTGAAAAAGCCACAGACGTTCAAACTTGTCGTTGATCCAACCAAGTTGTACGACAGATTTTTAAACATGCTGAACTACCAAACGATCCAAACTCGTCTTAACGACAAGTTGGACGACAAGCCCACAGACGTTACGATTATTGTTCAATCAGTTGGATCAAACCAAATCGTCCAACTTGTTGTACAACAGATTGGATCGTCTGTGGGCCGTTTTACATTAAGGTTTCAATTAAAATTATTAGACATAATATATTGGTAATAGTGTAATCTAAACAGTATTCCATTTCATATACTTCTATTTTTATGCTTTACACAAACATAGTAATTAATAATATTACCTCCATCAAATTAAATGTAATAGATTACATTTATTAACACATATTTTATTCATATTTAATCTTCTAATATACTTTGATGATCATTTACATAAAGTAAAGCCCCAAAAATAACTAAATAAAAAGCTTCAAAATAACTTAATTCTGTTTATACGAAATGTCATAAATTGTCTTTAAAATGAAAGAAGCGATTGCCATACATTACTAACATCTACAAATGCATGAGCAATACATTTATTTTTATTAGATTGTATTAAAAAAACTCTTTTGTTTATCTTTTAGAGAATTTTTTTTAAGAACATAACATAAATAAACATAACATACGTAAAAATTAAAAATAATCATACAGAATATGGGGCTTTTTGGTTTTACCTCATTAAGTAATAATTATTGTTATCAGGTAGTAATTGTTAATTTTTGTTAAGCTGATAAAATGTCATTTTAACAGAACGTCAACGGATTTTGTAGACGTATCTGTTTTAAAAAACTAAAGTGTTCTCGAATAGTCGAATTTAAATATTTTAAATAGTTTTTTTCTTTATTCTTTGTATTTTTTTTTTACTTCCGAAAGAGATAAACTTTCCGAAACGTTAAGCATTTTTTTGTTCGTTAGGCAAATTTGTATATCTGTAAACCTAACTTCTGACAAGTAGTTTCCATTTGGGATTAACGCAGAAGTGTTTCCAAAAAATAACTATTTTATTTTGTAGATTTTCTTGGAGTGGTGAAATACCCATATAGGATTTTTTGGAGAGTTGAATCCGCCACATAGGTTTTAGGTAACACATTTTTTAGGTAATCTAGTATTGCCCTAATCTATTTCTATTCGCCCCAAAGGAAAATAGAAGTGTCATCTTTCATAATATAGAAATATACAAAGAAATTCATGACTGGTGATTTTAATTTAGTCGAGAAAAGTGAATTAATATAAATTAATAATATCAACAGTAATTAATTAATAAACTACTTGTTAATAATTATTAATAAATATTTTTGTTTTGTCGTGGCAACTATGATGTTTTAGCATAAACGAATAAAAAAAACAAAAATTGAAAAATTCGGAATAAGTCATATAAAAGTTGAAGAATTTTGTAAAATATATCAGAAGAAATGATAATATATACGGTGTGCTATTTAAAAAATTTGAGATTTTCTACTTTTAAATAGTTGAAATTCACAAATATATTTTGCACACCCTGTAGCATCTAACTAAAATATCTTTACATATATCTTTTTCTTCATCTCTATAGGACTTTCCTACCAAATTTTAGTAGTCCAACTTCAGAAACAATGGCGTCACTGACAATTTTTTACCATACTGAAATATAATACTTGTTTAAACAAATTGAAGTATTATAAAAACTATTAATTTTAGGTATATAACATTATATATAAAAAAGTTATGGAATTTGACGCAGAATCTAAAAATAAAATAAAAAATAGGGTGTTTCATTAAAAAAACATATGTAATATCCGCCACACTTTTTTGAAGCACCTTGTATACTTTATAATAATTTCAAAATGTGTATCTTAACCTTCCCTAAAACTTTTATATTTAACACTTTTTTGTAAACCTCCAAACAAATGAGATAATGCACTTTACTCTATTGTTGACTCACCCTGTACGTGGTTGACTCACCCTGTACATGGCGTTATGAAGAGGGAATCTAGGTTTTCTGTTTTAATAAAACAATGGAAAAATCAACAAAACAGAGACGTTACTTACAACATCTTCCCCTAGGAGATGCAAGACCTTGTCGTTGGTGGGAAAGTTCCTGGTCAGGTGCTGGGGGGAATCCACCCTAGCGCTTGGCTTGGTCTAACAAGCATCTCACTCATCGTCTTGTCCCTGGCTGTAGTGTCGTGGCCAGGGAATTGCACCAAGATATATAACGATGCCGGACGGGGCTACCCCTGTCCGTCATACCATGCATCCTCTACTGACTGTGGTCATGCCTCGCGGGAAGAGGGTGTGGGGGGGTCTTGGCTTAACCACCTGGACAAAGAGGAGACAACCTCACCAAAAACGTAAATCCTACGATGGCGGGACCAGGTCAAAGGGATGCTTGGCTAAATAGAGGACTAGCCATTACTGGCCTCAACCTTGGGGCATCAGGGGGCACCCCATTGTATTTACCCCTTACTTATACATGCGGGGCTCTGTAGAAGTGGACCGACTATCCCTAGCGACTCGTGGGAACACTATGAGATGTAGCATTAAAAACACTACCGTCACCGGTTGCTGTGGGGAAGCCCCTGGGAAAGCTTTTCTCCGGCAGGGAGAGAAAAAAGCCAGGATGGAAAGCCGTCCAACACCGGCAGGCAAGCAGGGACGTATCGCCAGCTTTGTCGTTATTGCTAAGTGACGGCGGTGCTGCCAAAGGATTTCCCAGAGGTTGCTCTGACCGCCAACCAGCAAACGTCTCTAGAAGAGGCCCTACTGGACGAAGTAGTGGCGATCGGATCGCAACACAACGATCTACCAAATGTGGATCAGCCGCGTTTTGCGAGGATATACTTTCGGGTGGGCATGAACCTCATAGATTGTGTATCTCAAGAATCGGCGAATTGGTTGGTGGAAATCGCACCTAAGCTTAAAAATTGGCAAGGGCCGGAACTGGTTGCAGTGAAGGGAGAAAACATCCATAAAGAGGCAGCCTTCACGGTCTTTCTGCCGAGGAGCAAGGGGAAAGACACCACCTACCTGCAGAGCCTTATCCAGGGCAAGAGAACTTCAATGTACAGACATCGAGTGACGAGTCATCAATTCGAGGAAGGAGGGTCATGGTCAGGTCCTCACAATAGGAATTGGCCTCAAATCCAAGGAAGCAATAGAGAAAGAGAGTCCATGAAATCCTCTATTATAGATACGGGACAAGACCGGTATCAGGTCTAAGGAGAGACAAAGTTAAAGAGGTGGAGAAAATGGAGACAGATTTTTCAGCCTCCACCCCACGAGTTCCTCAGCAGGAGGCAAGCTTCTCGACTGTGAAGGGCGGCAAGGAGGGCCAAACTCCAACCGTGGAAGGGTGTGTACCCTCGGAGGAAGAACTGTTCTCTGAAGAGGATGGGAAATACCCTGTCCCATCTGCAACAGGGGTATGATGAGCTATCGTACCCATATATATATTCAAGGATTGGGGGACAATAGATCTTTAAGGTCACAGTGATTAACCCCCTCTCTTACTCATTCTACATTCTACATTCTAAGTACAACATTTAGCAAGGGCAAAACAGCACAATCATCAATGGCCCATATTCTTTTTTATGCCCGAATTACTTTTCACCGTGTCGATCTAATAAATGTCGGTCGCTTTCCGAGAAATAACCGCAAGTCTTCCATCGGGAAATGGATGTGCGACCCATTACCGTTTTAAACGGGCGCAATACGTTCTCGGAAAACGGTAAGAACTGTCCCAAGGCGGGTCATTTTCCTCCACGATTTATACGTTGTTGCAATGCCGCGACCTGCGGAGGGCGTTTTTCCGAAGCTAAATCATGCCACGGACGCTTTTACCATTTTCCGTCCGGAGTCGCTGCTTTTTCGGGAATACGCTGAAATATTGCGGGGGACATGTCTTTATGGGACCTATTATAGCTATCTGTCGGAGGAACTGTTAGGTTAGGTTGTAAAATTGATATTAAATAATGTTATAGTTGAATACATAACCAGAATGAAATGGAGATGGGCAGGTCATATAGCGGAAAACATACATATACACACCATATACTGCTATTACTCGCTGACGAGTATTCGACACGCATCAAAAGATAGTCACGCAAAGCGTTTTCTTTCATGAGCTTTTCTGTGACTGAAAAGCCCGATACGTGATGTTATTTGCCTACCGCACTCCGGACATTCAAAAATCTCATTGCTTTGTTGCCTCGTTACTTTTTGGTTGTCGCTGTTAACTGAGTTTACAATTCTTCTCCACTGAGTTCTATTGTGAACTGTTTCTTCCTAATGATTCTGCATGTTAATCCCCTTTAAGTTTTCGTGGAAAATGTCCTTGTACCTTTTGAGTTGTCCACCCGGCCTCCTCTTACCGTCTACAAGCTCATCGTAAAGCAGAGATTTTAGTATGCGGTTTTCTTGCATTCTACATACGTGGCCAGCCCATCTTAAGCGGGATTTTGTAACCATGACTTCAATACTCTCGCAGTTTGCTTTTTCAAGAATCGATACGTTTGAGACATGATGGAACCACCGGATTCTTAAGAGTTGTCTAAGGTGTCTCTGTTGCAACTTGTTTAATACGTTCATGTGTCGGTGGTACGGCATGCGGCACCCAGGTTTCGCTCCCATATAACATGGTGGGGATTATAATTGCTCGGTACACTGCAAGTTTCGTTTTTGTACTCAAGTGATGATTGTAGAAAACCCTGTCTTTTAATTTCCAGAATGCTCTTGAGGCGCTGCTAATCCTGTACTGAATTTCATTAAATAAAAACATTAAACGACAGGTTAAGTAAAAGCATATTGGAATGGCGGACACAAGAAGACAAGCATAATAGAGGTAGACCGACATGGTGGAGCAATAATATAGAAAGAATCGCTGGGAATTGGATAATAACGATCCAGAACCGCGAGATAAGAGGGAACTTAGAGGAGACCTAAGTCCAGCAGCGAACCGTGACAGTCATGGTGCTACAACAACAAAATAAAATACTAATTCACCACAATACACCAAAACATTTTAAAGCAGATGTTTCTCAGTTTTAATCATCTGCTGATGTTGCTAACATGGTTAAGGCGAGACCACTGCAAAAATAAAGTGTTTTGGTGTATTGTGGTGAATTAGTGATTTATTTTGTTTTTGACGACGATGATGAAAAATTATATTTATACCTTAGACAAGGAAAGAGGGGGGACGGGTAACACGCATATTCTCCCGTGATCGGTTTGTGAGGCCAAAATTCGATCGGCGGTCATATTTTGGTGACACCGAGCAAATTTTTATGTTTTTTGTGACAACTGTTTTGTTTTAAATTTATAAACTCTGTTGTTTGGTATGGTAAGATGTTCAGCGTATGGCTGCAAAGGCCGAAGAGAGAAAAAAGTGGCATAAAATGTGAAATTTTTCATTAGAGCAGTAAAAATATGTAAAATGCTTTTAATTTTATATTATAATTAATGTTTGAAACTATAAATAATGCTACTCAGACTGGATTTCTCCAGTGGCGTAGGGAATTATAATCAGAGAAATACAATTTCTACAATAAACATTTTTTATATATTTCACATGTAAAAAAATGTATAAAGTATTTTTTTTTTTCGCGAAAAAAACCTCATAGGCCTGTTTCTAGGGTTGAACTACACTACCAGTTAAAATACTTGCACTTATTTCTAGGACACCCTGTATAATCTACAAAGTTAAATAACTAAAATGAAATTTTAAGATGCCCGTTTTTCGTGCCGGTCACTGGTCATTGTATTATTTGAGTTTCATTAACCGAAATCCCTGATGACGGGCGGTCTTCTGGCCTTAGATTAACTCCAGCTTCGCGGGAATCTATATCGAAACGTCGTGACAAATATTAATTAAATGTAATAAGCTGTACCGCGGCGCGGGTTTTTATCGAAATCGAAATTAATGTTGCGTTGCCGGTGCCCGGGACCAACATAAAACTTCAATTAAGACGTTGTTTATTGGACAAGCGAATCGACCAGAAACAGTTCCAGATGGCCGATTAAAAATGATGTTGATTTTATATATGCCGTCGTACCTTCATCAATCACTCGGCTTGATAGCGGGAGGTGAATATTTTGTTTCAATAGAGATATTCTTAAATTATTACTATAATGGACCTGCTAAATAGAGATAGATATATTTTATTTTATATCTAGCTGATAAGTTTGATTAAAAATAAAATATCATCATATTCAGAGTTATTTGGCTGTTAATTACGATGAGGCCTTCTTTGAGTAATTCTTCCTTCATGTGGCCCATGTTTAGCTGTTGTGTTTTCTAATAGCAGTCCGGTCGAAATCGTACAAGGGTGTAATTTTGTTGTTCATCTTTTGTCAGTCCGTTTAAGTGACTTGTGTCGTGTATTGTCATTGTAGGTATTTAACTATGTAGATTATATATGTTACTTTGATATTTTTACTTATCCACTCATATTAATCCTTTGCTATAGCTAGTATAGGTACCGGGTGTTGCATCGTCGAGCGGGACATGGAAAATCCCATGTAAATTTTAATGGGGTCAATTATTGACTTCCCTCATTATTTTAGAGAATAATTCTATTTAGGTTTATTGAAGAGCACTAAAATCCACATTCAAAAGAATAACTTTAGATATTTTTGATTAGCCCGTTTACGAGTTATCGCCAATTTCTTTTTAAATATTTCTCCTTTCTTATAGCCCTGTATTTACTTATGAGCATCAGTCAAGGTAAAAGATAACTGTCAAATGAAGTTATCATTTCAGAAGTTTATCTATTTAGTGCTTTATTCTTATTATTAAAAACTGATACCTACATCGAAAATATTAGCCATGAATTACACTACCGAAGAAAAAGTATTGATGATTAAATGGTATTATCAAGGAAATAATTATCAAAAGATAACGGACATGTTTGATTGTTTGCTGCTCTGTATCCGAATAGACCGCTACCTGGAAAATCTACAATCGCAAAGAATATCCAGAGATTTGAGACCAAATACCTAATAAATAACTGCAGATGTGAAGCAAGGCAGGAACAAAGAAAAGATGCAAGAAACGATACCGACTTGGAAGTTTTATTGTGCGTGGAAGAGAACGATGGAAAGATCAGCACAAGGAAACTTGAGGATGAAATAGGAATAGATCACACTACAGCGTTTCGAATTTTGAAACGACATAAATACTATTCCTTCAAATATGAAAAGCACCAAGAACAACGAGATGGGGACGAAATACGGCGGCAGGCGTTTTGTTTTGATATGATGGAAAGAGCAAACACGGATAGGGAATTTTTAAAAAACATAAGTTTCCCTGACGAATGGACGTTTACCTTAAATAATGAACCCAATGTTCAAAATTATCGATATTGGAACAAAGAAAACCAACACAGGTTTGTCGAAACAAGGACGCAATATCCACAGAAAGTAAATTGTTTGGGCAGGTATATTCGAACACAATAATATCGGGCCATTATTTCTTACGCGAAATTTAAAAGCATCAGAATATTATTTGGGACTACTCGAAAATCATATTTTACCTGCTTTACATGATGCCGCTAGGAAAAATCAGGAAGTTTGGTACCAAATGGATGGCTGCCCGGCACATAGTACCCTGGCTGTTCGGGAATATTTAGACAATAGTTTTAACGGAAACGTTATTGGCCTAAATCATACAGCAAATTGGCCAGCAAGGTCTCCTGATATTTCGCCAAACGATTTCTTTCTCTGGGACCATTTAAAAAAATAGGATATACAATGATAAAAAATACCCAAATCTAGACGAGTTAAAAAATGCTATTTCTGCCGAATGCAATAGAATTTCAGTTTACCAACTAGCGAATGTAAGAGAATTTTATGATCGTCTGGGTTATTGTCTAGCAGTCGATGGAGGAATATTTGAACATCTTCTTAAATCCTAAAGTTCTAACAATTTAATTGTACCTAAATTAATAAGTTATTGAATATTGTAATAATACTATAATTAACCTTGTAATTGATTACTTTATTTTACTTTAATTCATTTTAATTTGTATTTATAAATACATCTTTAAGATTTGCGATGTAGGAATGAGTTTTCAATAATAATAAATCACTAAATAGGTAAATTTCTAAAATGACAACTTCATTTGACAGTTATCTTTTACTTTGACTGGTGCTCATAAGTAAATACAGGGCCATAAGAAAGGAGAAATATTATATATAAGAAAACTATATATATAAGAAATAACAAGCTAATCAAAAATATCTAAAGTTATTCTTTTGAATGTGGGTTTTAGTACTCTTCAATAAACCTAAATAGAATTATTCTCTAAAATAATTAGGGAAGCCAATAATTGACCCCATTAAAATTTACATGGGATTTCCTATGTCCCGTCCAACGATGCTACATCCGGTATATACATCCCTCTGTAGACATTTCTGCTATCTAAAGGTTCTTTATAAATTCTTGTTGACAAACTTCTTTACACACTATGGGAGTAAAAATTCAAAGCCGTGACACACCACGGTCTTGACAGGATATGAACTTGACCATGCCTTGCGCGACGATCGTGCGTTCCTTACCACTTTTTTTAAGACCGTGAAGTGTCAAGACCGCGGTGTGTCACTGCCCTGAATTTTTACTCCCATCACGCGTAAAGAAGTTTCACTTCAAAAAAGTCAAATAATTTAACTAAAAAATTACTTAAAAGATCATCAAAATCGGTCCACTAAAACACAATATACAGAGTGGTCCGAACTGTATTCCGGTAACTTCGGCAGTATAATCTGCAGATAAAAATAAGTAAAAAAGTTCGTATAAATGTATGTCCTAAAATGCTTAATTTCGGAGATACAGGGTGTAGAAATGTCATTTTTATATCGATATTTTCCAAATATTTTCTGAAGTATCGTCAATATTAGTAAAAGATCTCTTGATGAAAATCGCTACGAGTAAAGTTTCTCGAGATATTTGGAATCGAAATTATCAATACCAGTCATCATTGACATAAATTAAACGTGTTAACTAGACTGAAATCATAAATTTGAAATGTTTTTGTGCCAAAAGTTCAACAGAAACTGTTTTATCGGCATTTTTTCGCAGAAAAATTTATGATTAATTTAAAAAAATAAAAATTTCCCAAATTTATTATTTCAGTCAAATAACTACCTACTCAACGTGTTTATTTTTTGTCAATAATGACATGTTTTGACTATTTCCATTCTAAATATCTTGAGAACGGTTGCTCGTAGCGATTTTTACCGAGAGACATTTTTACGTAAAAAATTACGGAAATGTATATTTTTTACTCAGTATTTTTATACAGGTACGGAAGAAAAGTTATTAATCTTTAAAACAGTTAAAACACATGCAGGTGGCGCCCCCTACAAATAGGAGCCATATTGACATCAAAATCAAATTTCTCATGTCAAAAAACTACCAGACACCAATTTTCATCCAAGTATTGACATTACTTCAGAAATTATTGGGAAAAAATCGAAATAAAAATGAAACTTCTACACCCTGTATCTTCGGAAGTAAGCATTTTAGGACATACATTTATACTACTTTTTTACTTATTCTTATCTGCAGAATATGCCGCCGAAGTTTCAGGAATACAGTTCGGACCACCCTGTATAAAATTTAAAATAATCAAAATTTTAGGGTGCCCGTTTTTCGTGCCGATGCCGCAGCCGCAGCCGCTGAATTATAGATACGTATTCATTATATTGTACAAATGTAACTGTAACTTAGTCTCGTCTTTGACTTTTAGATATAATTAATTTCACCCTAGAAACTATAGAATAGCGTGGGTGCAGACATTGGCTTAAAAACAAAGCCACCGACAAAACAACGGGCTACACAAATACGTGTATTGTTGAATGTTGTTTTTTCAAATGGCGTGCGTAGTATAAATAACTGCCGAATAGAATTACGATTGTTTACCTGCGGCAAAATCACAATTTTCTCAAAAACAACAAGCCGCCACGAAATGAAAACGCAACAAATAGGCGAACAGGCGGGCGTTCGAACGTTCAACCGCTTTACAATATTTTCGCGGAACTGCCACTGATGTTTGCGTTGTATTATTTTCTATTTGCTTTCGCTGAACTCGTCAAAACTCGTATGTATAACCGGATGGGATAAGGGGTAGCGAAACTGGGAAAACAAGCCAATGAAAAGCTAATGTAATTAAGTAAAATAACCATCTCGAGATACATTTTTGAATCAAATGAGCTAACATTGCAATTTCCGTAAATTAAAAAACTTCGATTCCGCATTATTATATTTGATATACTTGATTCCCCAGGCTGAGAGTGCATTAAAGTTTCTAGAGAACCACAATATCTAGATCGAAGATTTTTTGCACATCATTGTTTCACAACGAAATCTATCGACTAAAAATATTTTCAATATGGCGGCACTTTTGGAAATACCT
Source organism: Sitophilus oryzae (assembly GCF_002938485.1). Classification (NCBI taxonomy): domain Eukaryota; kingdom Metazoa; phylum Arthropoda; class Insecta; order Coleoptera; family Curculionidae; genus Sitophilus; species Sitophilus oryzae. The sequence goes on along the minus strand of NW_022147432.1, from coordinate 443,727 downwards.
TCATTTTTTATTACATACTTAAATGCTCTGTAAAATTTTATGAATTTTGATATTAAACACTCTATACCTAACATTAACCGTTTTTGAGAAAAAAAAATTAAAAGTTTTTGGACGAAAAAAACTGCCTGTCAAAAATATGCGTATAGCCTAAATGTTAAATTTAGTAATTACCACAGTCACTGTGCCATAAAGAGAAAACATGTGACTCTCTATTTCAGAAACTATATATAGTACAATTCTTTTAATAGTTCCTCAATATGGCCGACATAGTTACGAAAATTGGTAATTTTTTTTAATGAAAAATACGTTGGCCGTTAGCGTATTCAAAATGTATTTACTCTTTGGTTAACAACAACATTTTTCAGGATTGTCAAGTTGACGTTACAGTTAGGTTATTAGGTGGTTGTCTAAAATAAAAACATAGATTATTGAAATTATTTAAATAAGAATAAAGGTATTTTACCGCAGATCGGAAGAGATTTTAGTTAAAGGTATTTTATAAACTTTCTCAATGAGAATATTAACTCCCCAGTTTCTTATATCTGAGTTAAACAGACGTAAGAACAATAGGAAGTGAATTTTTGTTTTCATGTTTTGACGACATTCGAGAGTTCCTAGAATTATCAAGATTATTGAATAATTATAGTTCTTTAATAAGTGAAATTAATAGAAGACTTGGAGATAGGATGATATGGGTTTCATGTTATAGTTGATAGATCACCCCATTTCCCTTAATTTATGTTTTTATTTAAGTACAATTAATCAAAAATTGAATTGATATGTGTGCAAAAAACAGCTATATATTTAAAAAAAATCTTATTTAGATAGTTTATTATATACTGTTAAGCTGTATCATCTACAAAGTCTTTAGCAAAAAGTTATAAGGTAATAAATTTTATAGATATAATTTTCGAAAATTTATACTTATATAAAGATTAGAATACAATCCTCTGAGGAAAAAAATAAATATTAAAAAACTCATTAAATACACTTTATTAAAAACAACAACATACAAAAACAGTCATCCATGTAAACTGTAATAATCAGAACATTATCCACATTATACCTTTATTAAATTTGTGTTCACACTTCTGTCAGGAAAGCCAGAAATGTTTGTTTAAATATTAACTTATTTTAAATTGCCAGAACACATCAGAATATGTCACAACCACAACTATAAGTTTGGAATCAGTACTAAATTTTATACCTAGTAAGTGATGCATCAACTAACAAGTATATGATAAAAAAGAATTATTAATATAGAGTGTAGATCTATACAATCTGCTTATGCTTATTTATGAAGTGACTTTCCTTTCAAATATGAGGAATAACGGTAAACCACTAAATTATAACTACATCTATTAGAAACCATAAATGAAAAGAATTAATTTTTTTAAATATTTTTTTTTAATTTAATTAAATAAATAATTAGTTATGATTTAGTTCTTCATTTTCCAAAAACGAAAATTCCAAAATTCCATATAATTTACATGCAGTGTGCGAAATAGGCATTTCGCGCACCGTGTCATGGTAACGTAGGAAAATGAAAAAAAGTGCCACTTCGCACATTGCTATCAATTCGCAAACCTTGTCATTTTTTGACGTTTGTAAGAAAAAAAAATTATATAATGTCAATGACGAATATAAACTAAATCTCTTTCTAAAAACCAGCCTTATTCAAAGACACTTAAAAATATGATATCGTACGATCCCTTGCGATCAACCCTTCCTCGCTTTTTGTTTTTCTCCACTCAAATATTACTTAGGCTCTGAAAACCTCGATCCCCAATTATTTCTGTGAAAGAAACCATCGAAAATGAGTCATGCCACAACCCCACCAACCCTATTGTTTTATAGCAACGAGATATCAGCCCTTTTTCCTAAACAGGAAAGGAGATCGTTTCTGCAAATGCTGTTGCGGCGATCCGACGACAGGGGTCGTACACGTGCATACAGGGGAAGGGCGGGAGATACAAAACGGGGTGGCAGTAAGCGGGGTCGCTGACCTGGGACAAGGAACCTGTCGTTAATGGGTCTCGGGGGTACGTGAAATAGGGCTTAGCGGCGTGGAGATGTGGAATAGGGGCAATGGAACGGTATAATTTTGAGGAGATTGCGATGACATCAAGCAGAAACTTAACATTGTCATAATGTTAATGGTAGTGTTAATTATTATTTACGTTTAGTACCGTCTAGTAGTAGATCTATTAAAATTTTCGGTAAGTAATTACCAAGTGCATCAAAATTACCGATAATTTTTCATGAAAGCATGTTGTCCAAAAACTGCATGAGTTTATATTCATATTTTGCCATAAGAGCTCTTCCAAAATATGAATATAAACGAATACTGTTTTTTATTGACAACATGCTTAAATGAAAAATTATCAGGTTAATTTTGATGCACAAGTGTAATTCGGTAGAATATTTCCCGAATAAAAAACATGAAAATACAAGTGAAAATACATAGATTTTTTAAAAACATTTATTTGAACGGTTAAAAAACATGAAGCAATAAAATGAAACAGAACTTATATTATTAGAAATTAAAAATTACATGAAGAATTGCAGTGAAAAACACAGTTATAAAAATTACTATGTTTAGATTCCGTTGCGGTACTTGAAGATGCTGAATTTAAAGATGCTGAATTTTTGAATTGAAATTAAAGGAACCTATAGTAGGTGCAAAAACACATTAGTATTATTATTAGAACTTGTAGCAGTTTCATTGTCTCTCATTCTTTCTACCAAATTTGCATGATGTTCATCATCGAGTTGAAGGTAAGGTCGGGTTTGCGTGCCCAGTTATTTTGACCATTGTGTTCTCCTCAACCCCCTTCTTTGCTAGTGTCGACACAGCTGTTGCACGTAGCGAATGATTAGTACCTAATTTTTACTTTCTCCGTATATAGCCAAACCTGATTTTTTCGCTTCGATAGCCACCCATTGAGCAATCGTATTTTTCCCAACAGGAATGTTCTTGAACCATTTACCCCTTCTCCAGGAAGGATTTACAGTTTAAAACAATCTTGGAACACAATTAATTTTCTTTTTTCCATAAATTTTTTGAATAGCCTTACTGGACATATATCCGGTTGACCTCTATGACCAGCCATTTTGACGGAGCACAAGGTTTATCTCCTCCTTGAGTGGTTCTATCGAATATCGGGTTGTATTCAATGCGACATTTTCTTCCCTCAACAATCCCTCAAACAAAACATTTTCTTCCCTCTCCTTCTTGCCATGCCAATTCGTAGGATAAGACAAAAAAAGTTTTTTGCAAACCATCGGGACATTCTTCATTACAATTTCGTACCATCAATTTGAATTCTTCGGATTTGAGTGCCTTAGAGCTTTCTTTTCTTTTTAGAGGATCTATCTTCAATTCCTTCCTTTTGGCACTTTTTGCCTCCCAGGATATTTTAAATTCGTTGTCAGTAAAAGGATTAAATTTAATATTATATTCATTTTGGTATTTCTCCATTAATAGCTTATTGACTGTTACATTCCAAATAGTTTTTACCGTAAAATCCTTATAACCTTGGCCGTTTTTCCTTTTCATATTAAATCCCCAACCGGTCAAAATATTGTCCAGTGCCGAGATTGAGATGTTCGCATCCAAAATGTAGTTTCTTTAAATTGCTACTTTGCCGCATAAAGGTTTTTATTAAATTCCTTTTTTTACTAAATAAAATAAATTAAGTTCTATTAGTCAAAAAGAAGCATTTCGGGAAACTCTAATTTAGCAACGGTAAAGTACCAATTTAAATTTAAAATGCCTGAAATATTAAACAAAAGTTTTAATTACTTTTTCCATAATTATGTTGACTTCCTGTTTCGTTTAGAGTTTTATAAAACTAAATAATATTTTGAGATGTTTTATGTCAATATTTCAGAAGTTAGTTTTACTATTTCAAAAGTGAGTCTAATAGCAGTAGATAATAGTCTAAGAGCTAACAGCATTTTCGAGAAAGTATTTTAAGACGTCTGGCTCTTTGATATATCTTTTACTATGCTCTCTGGAACAGCATGCGGCTCGTCTGGCTGCCGATACCCGTTGTGTTCACTACTGCTCACCGGAAAAAGATCCTATATTTTTTATTAATTTAGTCCTATAAATTCTAGTATTGAATATAAATCGAACATGTCTCCATAGCGCAGTGCGTAGAGTTTCCGACCACGAACCGATTATTCCGAGTTCGAATCCGGGTCAGGACAAAGACTTTTTTATTTCATTTTCGTTTATATTCTGATAGTAAAGTATTAAATATATATTTTTTTAAATTAACAGAATTATTTAATACTTTACTATCAGAATATAAACGAAAATAAAATAATAAAGTCTTTGCCCTGTCCGGGATTCGAACTCTGAATCATCGGATCGTGGTCGGAAACTCTACGCACTGCGCTATGGAGACATGTTCGATTTATAATCAATACTAGAATTTAAAGGACTAATAAAAATATAAGATCTTCTTTCAATGCGCAATAGAGAACGCAACGTTTACCGGCAGCCAGACGGGCCGCATGCTGTTCTAGAGAGCATAGTAAAAGATATATCAAAGAGCCAGGGCTGGAATTCTGTAACTAAATAGCGATCGGTAGCGATAAAGAATACTGACCTTGGCCATACAAACTAAACGGCAAGCGACAGTATTCTTCATCGCTCCCGATCTCTATTTCGTTACAGAGTTCCACCCCAGACGTCTTAAAATACTTGTTTTTCCGACGTTGCTAGCTCTCATATAGTATAATAACTAAAACTTATTTTAAGAGAATAAAAAAATATATAGTTCATGCCAAATAAACTTTTAGTCACGTAATTAAGCTTGACCGGCACAGCGTTGCCCATTTTTACATATTTTCTTTTAATAAAAAAAAATTAAGATACAAAAATAAATTATTTATAAATGTCACAACCAAACCAAACATTTTTAAGCTTAAAGTATCACAACACTATTTATTTAAACCAAAAACTAGTAATAGAAAACTAAAGTGTCAAAACGAATGACCACGTCAGGAAATAAATAAATAAATATGGTAACTTTTGACATTTTTTACAGCAGAGCTGCTGCCTGAATCTCCAGTTTAAGTCAGCCGGCGCCAAATATGTCGATGGTTGGCAACAATGAATTTAAAAATCGCACCCCAGATTACGATACTAAAAGTTTAATTGGTATCAAATATACAGGGTGACAATTCGAAAACGAACAGTATTAAATCATCAATGATCTACCGATGGTATGAAAATTTGGCGAAATACGTCAATTTACATATCAAGGGGGAAGTTTTTGAGGCATTTGTTGTTGTGTTACTTTCAACCCTACAACCCCCAGGGCACCTACCTCTAAATTTTAAATAGCAACCCCTATTTCTTTTACCATTTTTGTGTTCCTTATAAAATTCTCAAAAAAAATGCAGTTTATGTAACCAATTTACCTCTTTTTGTTTCCTAGCCTACTACTATAATTTTTAGACCTTACAATACTGGGCGAAAGCCTAATGTGATTTATTTTCTTAATATCTCCCTCTAAAGAGAAGATAGAAAGTTGCGGTTTACGCTAATATTTTGGAAATTTTGTGCTCTATTTAACGGTGCAAAGAAAAATATAGCCTCCTATTTAATTTTTTTATGCAAAAGCGCAATATCTGTTATGATGTCAAACAGCGCCCTCTAGCTACCACAAAAAAAAATGGAAACAAAATGTATACTGAAGATCATTAAGGAAGAAAAGCTCTTTTAAATGAGCCCTAGTTTGTTTAAATCGACTAACCCAAACCAAAGTTATACTTATTTTAATAAAAGCAAGTTTAACCTTCCCCCACCACTTTATTTTATGAGATAGAGCAAAATACTCTATATCAAAAAAATTGAAAATTTCTGGATGATTACAATAGTGATATTTAAAATACCTGTTCACCTGCATATTTTTGAGAAAAACCCTGTTTTCTGATTGGCTATCAGAGAAACGCCTCCTAGCGGACATTTTTCGAACTTGAAAATAATTTCCAGTGATTTACTGATCAGAATTTTATTCCTAAAGTTATGTGATAAGTAATTTCTGAGATACAGCCGGCGTCCATTCTTATATAGTTGGCCACCCGGTACAGGTGTCTCTGTATTCACTTATTTTTCTAAGGCGTCAATATTAAACCGTGCAAAAACCACATCACGCAAGCGTATAAAAAAGACGATGTGTTGGAGTCACAGGAAATGAGAGGGGGTGGAAACATAGCCGAAACATCTTTTAATATCGAAGCAGCATCGGTTTTTCTAAGCTACTATTGGAAATTAATGTAAGTTCAGGCGATAAACGTCCGAGTCTACACGGAAAAGGAAATGGACAGGGCAGCGGAAATAATGTGTATCGACTTGCAACGCCGCTCTACGATAAGATAAAAGTAGTAGATTAAGCTGGGGGAGTTTTAGTCTCGTCGTTATAAACACGAAGTTTACTAAAATAAGTTTTCTCAAACAATTTGGATTCCAACAGAGGAGCAAAAAAAAAGTGTCGCTTGCGATCCAGAGCCTCGCAATGACAGATTATGTGCTCCGCTGTTTCAGGATCTTTATCGCAAGTCTGCAGCAAAGACTTCCTTGATACCGGTTGAGCTTGTTCAGGTAACACTTGACAGCCATGTGTCCTGTCAAGAGGCCTGTTGTAATCCGCACTTTATTCCTGCTAAGCATTAGCAGTTCTTTTGCGGTTTTAGAGCTAGGTCCTTGGATAAAAGCCTTGCTGTGCCTGTGCTTCTGTCTGTTTCTCTAATGGACATTGTGCTTTTCCCTGATCCAGAGTTTTAGTGCACTACGGGCCATACATTTAGGTATTCCCAGTACTGGCTCTGAACCAAGATAGGATGCCGATGATCCCTGCTTATCGGCTTATCCCTAGCTTATCGGCTTTTTCGTTGCCTTGGACGCCGCTGTGGCCCGGCACCCAGAATAATTTAATTCTGTTTTTTCGTGCCAAAGCTCCCAGTTCACCCAGGCATTCCCAGACGAGTCTCGATGATACCTTTGGGCTCATACGCGCCCCAAGTGCCGCCTGACTGTCTGAGCATATATTGATGAGCTTACCTGAATAAGCTCTTCTATTGTTTTCTCTCGCACATTGTAGAATGGCGAAGATTTCTGTCTGGAATACGGATGAGTGTTTACCCAAGGAAAAGGACAAGCTTGCCCTTGGTCTTTCCCCAAATACTACAGCTCCTGTTCCTTCAGCGGTCTTTGACCCGTCTGTATACCAGGTTAGTCCATCCTGAAGGAATGATATATCTGTCCACATTCCTCGATCCATTTTGTTCACCTCGAATGGTTTGTGGTAGTGATAAAGAGGGGTCATTTGGTCCGATCTCATATGGAGTAGAGGTCCTCCGATAGAATATCTCATCTTTAAGTGTCCTGTTTCTGTCCTATTTCCCAGAGACAAGACATGCACTTTGTTGTCGATAGACCCTTTCTTGCCTCCGCTTGGATAACTATGGGAAGAGGCGGAAGGTCCAGAAGCGCCTCCATTGATGCAGTGGGCGTTTTCTCAAACAATTTGGATTCCAACAGAGGAGCAAAGGAACAAGTAACGGAAAACAAAAAAAACGATAAAAAATGCTAATGAACAATAAGAATAAATAGGTTTAAATAATAATAACTTCTAAAAACGCTAAAATTTTTCAAAATAACAGACGTATTTTTTTCTTGTTTAAACCGTTTTTTTTTCATTTTTTAACCGATTGTTCCTTGTTGAAACCTGTTTATTCTTATTTATTATTTTTTAACTGTCTTTACCTATTTTACGTTACTTGCCCCTCTGCTCCTTCTAATCCTCTCCCAGCGTAGATTCGGCCTTCTCTCCTCTAGGTTTTAAGAGTTTATTTTTAACGTAACCATGCTAAAACTCCTTTGTCTAAGAAACCGCCCTCCATGAACTTGGGCCGGTTAATTAATTTAATATCTACAGATAATTAACAGACAGTTACCAAAAAAGACGAGATATTATTTATAGATAGAAAACCCCTGAGAAAATTCCGTATCCTATAAGAAATAAGTTCCGTCTTAATTGTTTTCTTTATGGGCTATTCCTTTATTATCTTATTTATAGTTTTTTTTAACGTAAAGAATAGTTATTTTTGTATCTATTGCGCGAAGTGCTACTTTGGTGATCGAGACTTGAATTTTATAACGAGGCGTAGCCGAGTTAAAAATTGATATTGACATCGAAGTCAAATTTCTCATGTCAAAAAACTCCCAAACATCAATTTTCACCCAAATATTCACGTTACTTCAGAAATTATTTTGAAAAAATCGAAATAAAAATGAAACTTCTACTGTATCTCAGAAACTAAACATTTTAGGACCTACATTTATACGAAATTATTTACTTATTTTTATCTGCAAAATGCGCTGATGAAGTTTCCAGAATACAGTTCGGACCACCCTGTATAGTGGTCTCTTTTTCATATTTTAATTATTTAGCACAAAAAATCAGTAAAAACCAGAAACATGGCATTTAGAAACAACACGTTGCCAACCTCTAAAAGAATAAGAAATTGATAAAGAGATCCCGTTAGATACAGACTTTATGGTTGACCCTCTACTACATTATTAACACTACATTCCGCCACCCTCTTCCAAGATCATCCCCAAGTCATAAAAATAACATTTTTCTGGTGGAAAATTTCGCCTAATAAATTTTAAAGGAAATTTGGCAGGCCATCGTACAACGAAGATAGAGAGGCCAAAAAAGAGACTAAAAAAACATCCAATAAGGATCAAGGCGATCCCTCTCTTCGGAAACGATGTTCGCGACGTTGAATAGACATTCAAACTAAATCGTTTATAACCCAAACATGGAAGTGCTGAAAAGGATTTCAGGTTAAATATTGGTTTCGGGCAAAAATAGACTCTATACGCCGGACAGACCCGCTATGTCTACCGGCTTATTCTTTTTTTTTGTCTTTTTATTTCGCTCTTTACGACACTTCTTTTGCTTGTCATCTCAAAATTATCAAGTTAGAGTTGCTTGTGTTTATATGACATTTTCAATGCTAAAACCAAATAAAATTTGATAACGTCCCCCTTTAAAACATTTTCTTTAATGACAATAGTTGCTATAACTATTGGCAGGAACTTTTACGTAAAAAATCACGGAAATGTATAGTAGTATATGGTTCCTTTTTCATTTCATATTTTAATTATTTAGCAAAAAAAATCAGTAAAAAAACAGAAGCGTGACATTTAGAAACAACACTTTGCCAACCCCTAAAAAATAAGAAATTGATAAAGAAATCCCGTTAGGTCCAGACTTTATGGTTGACCCTCTACAACATTATTAACACTACATTCCGCCACCCTCTTCCAACATCATCCCCCAGTCATAAAAATAACATTTTTCTACTGGAAAATTTCGCCTAATAAATTTTAAAGGAAATTTGGCAGGCCATCGTACAACGGAGATAGAAAGGCCAAAAAAGAGACTAAAAAAACATCCAATAAGGATCAATGCGATCCCTCTCCTCGCGGAAACGATGTTCGCGACGTTGAATAGACATTCAAACTAAATCGTTTATAACCCAAATATGGAAGTGCTGAAAAGGATTTCAGGTTAAATATTGGTTTCGGGCAAAAATAGACTCTATACGCCAAACAGACCCGCTATCTCTACGGGCTTATTCTTTTTTTTTGTCTTTTTATTTCGCTCTTTACGACACTTCTTTTGCTTGTCATTCTCAAAATTATCAAGTTAGAGTTGCTTGTGTTTATATCACATTTTCAATGCTAAAACCAAATAAAAATTGATAACGTCCCCCTTTAAAACATTTTCTTTAATGACAATAATTGCTATAACTATTGGCAGGAACTTTTACGTAAAAAATCACGGAAATGTATAGTAGTATATGGTTTCTTTTTCATTTCATATTTTAATTATTTAGCAAAAAAATCAGTAAAAAAACAGAAGCGTGACATTTAAAAACAACACTTTGCCAACCTCTAAAAAATAAGAAATTGATAAAGAAATCCCGTTAGGTCCACACTTTATGGTTGACCCTCTACAACATATTAACACTACATTCCGCCACCCTCTTCCAACATCATCCCCCAGTCATAAAAATAACATTTTTCTACTGGAAAATTTCGCCTAATAAATTTTAAAGGAAATTTGGCAGGCCATCGTACAACGGAGATAGAAAGGCCAAAAAAGAGACTAAAAAAACATCCAATAAGGATCAATGCGATCCCTCTCCTCGCGGAAACGATGTTCGCGACGTTGAATAGACATTCAAACTAAATCGTTTATAACCCAAATATGGAAGTGCTGAAAAGGATTTCAGGTTAAATATTGGTTTCGGGCAAAAATAGACTCTATACGCCAAACAGACCCGCTATCTCTACGGGCTTATTCTTTATTTTTGTCTTTTTATTTCGCTCTTTACGACACTTCTTTTGCTTGTCATTCTCAAAATTATCAAGTTAGAGTTGCTTTTGTTTATATCACATTTTCAATGCTAAAACCAAATAAAAATTGATAACGTCCCCCTTTAAAACATTTTCTTTAATGACAATAATTGCTATAACTATTGGCAGGAACTTTTACGTAAAAAGTCACGGAAATGTATAGTAGTATATGGTTTCTTTTTCATTTCATATTTTAATTATTTAGCAAAAAAATCAGTAAAAAAACAGAAGCGTGACATTTAAAAACAACACTTTGCCAACCTCTAAAAAATAAGAAATTGATAAAGAAATCCCGTTAGGTCCAGACTTTATGGTTGACCCTCTACAACATTATTAACACTACATTCCGCCACCCTCTTCCAACATCATCCCCTAGTCATAAAAATAACATTTTTCTGCTGGAAAATTTCGCCTAATAAATTTTAAAGGAAATTTGGCAGGCCATCGTACAACGGAGATAGAGAGGCCAAAAAAGAGACTAAAAAAACATCCAATAAGGATCAATGCGATCCCTCTCTTCGGAAACGATGTTCGCGACGTTGAATAGACATTCGAGCTAAATCGTTTATAACCCAAACATGGAAGTGCTGAAAAGGATTTCCAGGTTAAATATTGGTTTCGGGCAAAAATAGACCCTATACGCCGGACAGACCGGCTATGTCTACGGGCTTATTCTTTTTTTTGTCTTTTTTTATTTCGCTCTTTACGACACTTCTTTTTCTTGTCATCTCAAAATTATCAAGTTAGAGTTGCTTGTGTTTATATGACATTTTCAATGCTAAAACCAAATAAAAATTGATAACGTCCCCCTTTAAAACATTTTCTTTAATGACAATAGTTGCTATAACTATTGGAAGGAACTTTTAGGTAAAAAATCACGGAAATGTATAGTAGTATATGGTTTCTTTTTCATTTCATATTTTAATTATTTAGCAAAAAAAATCAGTAAAAAAACAGAAGTGTGACATTTAGAAACAACACTTTGCCAACCTCTAAAAAAAATAAGAAATTGGTAAAGAAATCCCGTTAGGTCCAGACTTTATGGTTGACCCTCTACTACATTATTAACACTACATTCCGCCACCCTCTTCCAATATCATCCCCCAGTCATAAAAATAACATTTTTCTACTGGAAATTCGGCTAATAAATTTTAAAGCAAATTTGGCAGGCCATCGTACAACGGAGATAGAGAGGCCAAAAAGGAGACTAAAAAAATATCCAATAAGGATCAAGGCGATCCGTCTCTTCGGAAACGATGTTCGCGACGTTGAATAGCCATTCGAGCTAAATCGTTTATAACCCAAACATGGAAGTGCTGAAAAGGATTTTCAGGTTAAATATTGGTTTCGGTCAAAAATAGACCCTATACGCCGGACAGACCGGCCATGTCTACGGTTTTATTCTTATCTTTTTTGTCGTTTTTTATTTCGCTCTTCACGACACTTCTTTTGCTTGTCATCTCAAAATTATCAAGTTAGAGTTGCTTTTGTTTATATGACATTTTCAATGCGAAAACCAAATAAAAATTGATAACGTCCCCCTTTAAAAGATTTTCTTTAATGACAATAATGACCAGCTTACCGTACTGATGATGCTGGAAGGCAGTTACACTAGTGTACACTGATGTAGGTGTGGTTGTTGTGTGTGAGTGTGAATTTCTACAGTAGTGTACACTGGTATGTTGCAGATGTTAAAAAAATTGGTCAAGTGCGAGTCGGACTCGCACACGAAGAGTTCCAAACCATTCATTATCCATACAACATTAGATACTATATTATTATAAACTTTTTTTCCGATTTAGCTAAAATTTTGAATGCGCGTATAAGTAATTTAAAAAAAATGAAGAAACACATTACTAAAAATTGTATTAATCAATAATAAATACGTAAACAGTAAAAATAAATATGTAAAAATAAAAAAAATTATTAAAAAAAATCGCCTTGACTAGGATTCGAACCTGCCTTACTACGACTCCAACGTCATAGCAGTGTAAAGTCCTAACGCTTTAACCACGCGGCCACCGAGGACATGAAAGATTCTATGTAAAATTCTTACTTAAAAGATAATGTTTAGTGACAGTACTTTTTTGTTTATAAACACTTATTTAATTCTGTTTTTAGTATTTGTTCTTATAGCGGCAACATAGATACATTATCTGTGAAAATTTCAACTGTTTAGCTATAACGGTTCATAAGATAGACCTTTGTGACAGACGGACGGACAGCGAAGTCATAGTAATAGGGTTCCCGTTTTTACCCTTTGTGTAAGGAACCCTAAAAACTAAACGACTTATTTTTGTTAACTTTTTTTAACTGTTAAGCTACATGTAGGTACATGCACAGACAATTATATACCTAGTACAATATTGAAATATTAATATAGCAATCGCAGGTTACAGTCGTAGCGATTTAAAAATCGCAATCGCAGTATCAATTGCGATTGGAGGATCGCAGTTTTGCTCATCTCTACTAGGTATCACGACCTTCACTTTATCAAATACTTATGTTCATTTTCGTTAAACTGTGGGCAAGATGCTCTTATAGCAAAAAATGTCTATATACCTATGTGGCGGATTCATCTCTCCAAAAAAATCCTTTATGGGTATTTCGCCACTGCACTGCAAGAAAACATTAATTGATTTTAACAGAACGGCGTCAACGGTTTCTTGTAGACGTATCTGTTTTAAAAAAGTAAAGTGTTTTTAAAAAAGTAAAGTGTTCTCGTTTTGAGAAATTTGAAATAAATTTAAATATTTTAAATAGTTTTTTCTTTATTCTTTGTATTGTTTTTGCTTCCGACGACGGAAAGAGATAAACTTTCCGAAACGTTAAGCATTTTTTTTCTTTGTTAGGCAAATTTGTATAACTGTAAACATAACTTCTGACAAGCAGTGTCCGTTTAGGTTTAACGCAGAAGTGTTTAAAAAAATATCTATTTTATTTTGTAGATTTTCTTGCAGTGCGGTGGCGAAATACCCATAAAGGATTTTTTTGGAGAGATGCTCTTATAGCGATCAATCCCGGGTAAAGGTAAAATAAGATATCATAACAAATTAATTTGCTTTAGTTGTAATCTTCCAAACATCAAATGACCCACTGCTTGGGCAAAATAACCGAGTTTCTCTCTCAAAGTGTACGCACGTGTACGCAGTAAGTTGCTAATGCCCCAAATTGCTTGCTAAATCGTCATTTTAATCAGCTCCACGGTGGTGACGAGGGCGCAATTAGCCTGTTTTACGAGGCTCCCTCTCCTCATTAGTGCGTTTCTATTTTAAGAGTGGGGCCTCTTCAGTCTGTGTAATTGAGAACAGAGGGTGAACTGTATTTACCGTTAAATCAGGCTTGATTATGCTTGATTTTCAGTGTTTTTTTACTGTTTTTATGCAAGTTTTTGTTTGCAGTATACACATTTAGTACTGTTTTTATTCGATTTTTGATTATTATTGATTTGTAGAGTACTACTAAAATTATTGACGAGACTGTGACTGTGAGTTAATGACTTTACTGGATTTTATAATTATTTAAAATTATCTTTATAATTATGGCAACATACAGGGTGTTTCATAAAACATGTGCAATCTCTCGTGGCGAGATTCCTCACGTAAAAATAAAATTTATTTTTCATATCAACATAGGTCCGATTCTGCTTTGTTTCGTAGCTACAGGTTATTAAAAGAAAAATAAAAGAGGCTTTTTTAATACAATCTAATAAAAGTAAATGTATTGCTCATGCATCTCTAGATGTCAGTAATGTATGGCAATCGCTTCTTTGATTTTAAAGAACACAACTTAAGTAAACATAACATACGTAAAAATTAAAAATAATCATACAGAAAGTTTGGGGCTTTTTGGTTTTACCTTATTAAGTAAAATTGTTATCAGTTAGTAATTGTTAATTTTGAAGTTTAACTTGATATAATATCATTTTAACAGAACGTCAACGGTTTTTGTAGACGTATCTGTTTTAAAAAAATTAAAGTGTTCTCGAATAGTTCAATTTAAATATTTTAAATATTATAATATAATATAATTATAAGAATAATAATATAATTATAAGAAAAAAAATTCTTTATTCTTTGTATTTGTATTAAAAAAAATGAAAAGTAAATTTGTATATCTGTAAACCTAACTTCTGACAAGTAGTTTCCGTTTGGATTAACGCTGAAGTGTTTACAAAAAATAACTATTTCATTTTGTAGATTTTCTTGCAGTGGCGAAATACCCATACAGGATTTTTTTGGAGAGATTATAATTTATATATTATATGTTGATTTTCCGGGTGAGTGCATATAATTTTAGTTTTATCGATATTCAGCTTCCTCCCTTATGTTTTAATAAGCAACTACTCAGGTACTAACTTTTATCGCACTTATCCGTTAACACCCTGTATACTTCAAAACACCTAAAAACTTTAGATGTACAGATTAAAAAGAAGTTAATAAAAAGTAGCAGAACAGAACCACTCAAATCACAATGTAGCAGGGGTACTGAGACCACAATAGTCTGTATATACTTCATTATAAAAAAGTAAAACAAAATTGTGACATTTATCCATCCTTGAATGTAACAACGTCCACGTCAAAGAGAACGCGATCAAGATCTGCGTCCCAGTTGCCATGTTTTTCTCTTGTTTTAAACCGACCGACAGTTAATTGTTTCTGATGTTTTGTTTTTGCCAGGCCAGATGCCTCGATTAGCGCCCGTGCTTTTCGTTCGGTTCGTCTTTTTCTCTTTTTGTTTTTCACGTTAATTGTGTGGCGTATCAACTTGTTCCAAGGATACGTTTAAATGGCCGAATGAATGATTGATGAATGCGAGTTATTTTTGGATATCTAGCCGTTTCATTGTCGTCTTTCGAAAGTTATTGATACTCGGAAGTCTATAGAAACGGAAGAATGTAGGTGTCACATCGCCAGCTATTTTTATTAGGAAATTTTGGCCTAATTAACAAAAAGTTTTTCTTGTTATCAAAGTTAGAAAAAGTGTAAGATAAAAGTTATAAAAAAGAAAATAGAAAAAAATATCAAGGTTTATATATGTTTTCTTAAAAGTTAATGGAAATAATGCAAACCTGGGGTAATAATCCAATCTTTGAAATCTTGT
Source organism: Sitophilus oryzae (assembly GCF_002938485.1). Classification (NCBI taxonomy): domain Eukaryota; kingdom Metazoa; phylum Arthropoda; class Insecta; order Coleoptera; family Curculionidae; genus Sitophilus; species Sitophilus oryzae. Next base: position 428,174 of record NW_022147432.1, on the reverse strand, counting down.
AACCTCCTAATACCATATATCTAGCACACTTACTCCAAAAAAGTATAATAAAGATAATTCTTATAAGGAGCAACGATAAAGTATTAAAAAAAAATTGGCGCCGGGAGGCACGTATAGCCGCCCATACTAAAATATGTTAATTAAAAATTGGTAGGCAGTTCTTTTAGTTTCAAAGTAAAGGAATTTTTCCAATTTTTTTTATCTCAAAAACTGCGACTTTGACTAATTTTGATGTTATTACAAATTTTGTTAGAAATATTATTCCTAAACTTAAATTGAAAACCGCGTTTCGCCAGCTACTGTAATTTTGGAGTTACGGTTTTTTAAAAATTTTAACCTCCTCCCATACCCCCTTACCAGCCCCCACCGGTTTAGCGGTTTTTGAGTTATCGTGTTACAGACAGACGGACAGACGGACAAACGGACAGACAGACAGACACCATGAAAATATTTTGTATTTATGTCATTTATGACCCAAATAACTCATTTTGAGTGAAATTAAAAAAAAAATTTTTTTACGATCTTAATAGCCTACCATACCTATTGGTATGGTCGGCTAAAAATTGGAAAAATGTCTTTACTTTGAAACTAAAAGAACTGCCTACGAACTTTTTATTAACATATTTAGTATGGGCGGCTATACGTGCCTCCCCGCGCCAATTTTTTTATCTGAAAAAATAAAAAAGTTATAAGAGTGAGCCACTTTTGAGACGCACCCGGTATACTTCTTAATTTTGTATATCATCTAGTTTAAAAGAGTTTTTAAAACAGTTTTAAAAATCCTGTTTAAAACAATAAAAACTGCTTTAAAGCATAAAAAAATACCCTCAAATAAATTTAAAGAATAATTTAAAAACAATTTTACAATATGCTTACTTCATCTACGTTACCGTAGATGGAGCTGAGGCTTGATAGGGTTTATATAAATAAACAAAATGAAAAGCAAAAAATTAGTTTTAAAAAATTTAATTTTACAATATTTCGTTATTTTTTTAATATCTCCGAAAGTATTGGGAATTTTTTCATTTGCGTAGCGGCATTTAATTTTTCTTTGATTTATTGGTAGCAAAATTGCTATAATTTTTAACCTACTTTGATTCTCCTATGGTTTCCGAGTTTCCAATGGCCACCCTCGTATTTGGGACACCCTGTACTCTTACTCCTTCTCTTTTCGGTCCCTTTTTCGCGAATTATTTATGAATGGGGCCAGTGACAGGGTCAAATTGGTTGCGGAAAGAGAAGGGCCAAGGGAATTCAAACCGACGAGACGAGAAGAAAAGTGGAAGTTTTGCCGGCAGTTTTTTTATCCACCGTAGTGTTTTTATGTAGGAAATGCTCAATTCTATGGACTCACTCAAGCCTCAGAACGATAAAAAGAGACTGTTTCTTTTAAAGTATATATTTTATTTGGGCATTTAATATGAACAGGAAAAATGGCGAAGACTATAAGGATTTTACGGTAAAAACTATTTGGAATCTAACAGCCAAGCTATTAATGGAAAAACATACTGTTAAAACAAAATAATATAATATTAAATTTAATCCTTTTACCAACACCGAATTTAAAATATCCCGGGAGGCAAAAAGTGCGAAAAGGAAGGAATTGCAGCTGGACCCTCTAAAAAGAAAAGAAAAGAAGGCACTCAAATACGAAGAATTCAAATTGATGGTACGAAATTGTAATGAGAATGTCCCGATGGTTTGCAAAAAAAAATATTTTTTGTATTATCCTACGAATTGGCATGGCTAGTAGGAGAGGGAGGAAAATGTTTTGTTTTCTATTTTAAAGATGATATTGATAATATAGGACAACCCACCGATCGCATTGAATACAACCCGATATTCGATAAAACCACTCAAGGAGGAGATAAACCTTGTGCTCCGTCAAAATGGCTGGTCATAAATAGAGGTCAACAAGACATATGTCCAGAAAGGCTATTTAAAAAATTTATGGAAAAAAGAAAATTAATTAATGTTCCAAGATTGTTTTTAACTGTAAATTCTTCCTGGAAAATGGCTGTCTATCGAAGCGAAAAAATCATGTTTGACTACGGAGAAAGTAAAAACTACTAATCATTCGCTACGTGCAACAGCTGTGTCGACACTAGCAAAGAAGGGGGTTGAGGAGAACACAATGATCAAAATAATTGGGCACGCAAGCCCGAAGTCAATTAAACCTTACCTTCAACTCGATGATGAACATCATGCAAATTTGGTAGAAAAAATGAGAGACAATGAAACTGCTACAAATTCTAATAATAATACTAATATTTTTGTACCTACTATAGGTTCTTTTAATTTCAATTCAAATTCAGCATCTTTAAATTCAAGTTCATCAATTTTCAAGTACCTACCGCAACAGAATCTAAACATAATAATTTTTATAACTGTGTTTTTCACTGCAATTCTTAATGTAATTTTTAATTTCTAATATTATAAGTTCTTTTCATTTTATTGCTTCATTTTTAAATAGAATTTTTTTAATATGTTCAAATAAATGTTTTTAAAAAATTTATGTATTTTCACTTGTATTTTCATGTTTTTTATTCGGGAAATATTCTACCGAATTACACGCATGCATCAAAATTAATCTGATAATTTTTCATTTAAGTATAATAAGCTTTCATGAAAAATTATCGGTAATTTTAATGCACTTGGGTAATTACTTCCGAAAATTCCTTAAATATCAAAAGTTTTATATTTGAAACATTGGTCAGTCTTATGATCACAAATGCCATATATCTATGTTTTTTTTATTCTATTTCTCTGAGGCTAGAAAGCCAGTTTTAAGGGGAGACGGGCCTTTAAAAATTTAAACATTCGAAAAAGGAACGATAATAAAACGTTATTGTGGACATCGGAATAGCGTGCGTTATGTGCGCTCTGGGCTGAAGAGTTTGGAAAAAACTAAGAGAGATGTTGTAGTAAAACTTATATTGGGGATTTTGATGGTGCCATCATTTTTACGACTGAGTGGATACTTCCCTTTCTTCTGAATCAATAATCGTTCTTTTACAAAGTTTTACAAAATTATATGGTAACGTATTATACAGTGTGATTTAATTTTTAATCCACAACAAACTTTACCGAATGTGGGGGGTAAAAACGAAAAATTATTTCAACATCGAATTTTTCTTAATTTCTCATATTTTTAAGGTTTTTTAGCACATATTTTGTTAGATTTTCAATAAACAATGAGGTTTTTGCTATTTTCTGATGGTACTTTTTTAACCAATTTTACGCATAATAGAGGAAAATTTGCTAAAATAAATTTGTAAACAATCTGAAAATGTTGGGTTAAAACTAGCGAAGACTGGGAAAGTCCACTAAAAAAAACAACCAGACTGGTTTAACGAAATTCAACCTCATATACACATCAAGAGCACATCAAGCAGTCACTACAAATCCACAAAATCCAAGGCTGGTAGAAAACTTTAAAGCAGCCAACAACACGCTTCAAAGAAATCTGCGCCAATTAAAGGATGATTGGTGATCACAAAAGGCTAATCAGATTCAAGAGTACGCCACGAATCACGATTACTGTAAATTCTTCGAGGCTGTAAAAGAAGTATACGGCCCAACCAAGAAGGTAAGCTGCCCAATCATGGCACAAAATGGCGAACTTCTAAAAGAGGAAGAGCAAATTAGAAACCGCTGGAAAGAGCATTACAGCCATATCCTTAACCAAGAAAACAACCCCAATATGGAAGCACTAAACACAATACCTCAGTATAAGAGCCTCGATGTTTAGATACTCCAATAACAGAACAGGAAATAATGGCATCCATAAAACAGTTTAAAAACAACAAATGAGCTGGCTGTGACGCGATCCCGGCGGAAATCTATAAGTGTGCAAGTTAAGAACTTACTGGTCATCTTAAGGCTCTCTTCGATGTCATATGGGAAAGCGGAGAGGTACCTCAGGACTTTTGCAACGTGAATATAGTGAATATATTTAAGAACAAAGGAAGTGCATCACACTGGTAGTGAAATTACCGGGGAATTTCACTATTGGCTACCGGAGGAAAAATTCTTGCAAAAAGTATATCAAATCGCTTGCACCCTGGAATCGCAAACGGGTTTTCGCACCAACCGTGGCACTGTCGATTCCATATTTTCCATCCGCCAACTACAAGAAAAAGTAAAAGAGCAGCAGTCTAAACTTTATGTTGCATTCATCGACCTATCAAAAGCCTTCGACTCTGTGAACATCAGAAATGCACTTTGGGCAATTATGAAAAAGTTCGGTGTACCCAACAAATTTCTTACAGTGTGTAAAAGCCTCCATAACAACAACCAGTCAAGAGTGTCACATCATGGATCACTGAGCGATCCCTTCCTGACAAATACAGGAGTTAGACAGGGATGTGCCTTAGCGCCTCTCCTATTCAACATATTCATGGCAGCGCTCTCCATTATAGTGGACAGCAAACTGCAGGAGAGAGGATTGGGCATTAAATACAGATATGACGGCGGTTCAACATAAAAAGACTCAGGGCAAAACCACGTACAAAATTCATCACAGAACTTCAATATGCTGATGACTGCGCTCTAGTTAACAAACACGTTACAACAATTACAAGAAATGTTGAACACATATATCTGGGCATACGAGGCTTTGGGCCTTAAGCTAAACATCGACAAAATCAAAATCATGTGCACTCCCCCAGAAGATCATAACCATGCTATAAAAATCGGAGAAGAACTATTGGAATATGCAGCGGAATTTAATTACCTCGGCAGTCTGATTTCGGAAAAGGCCAATATCGACTCTGAAATTCAGCAGAGGATTAGCAGCGCCTCAAGAGCATTCTGGAAATTAAAAGACAGGGTTTTCTACAATCATGACTTGAGTACAAAAACAAAACTTGCAGTGTACCGAGCAATTATAATCCCCACCATGTTATATGGGAGCGAAACCTGGGTGCCGTACCGCCGACACATGAACGCATTAAACAAGTTGCAACAGAGACGCCTTAGACAACTCTTAAGAATCCGGTGGTTCCATCATGTCTCAAACGTATCGGTCCTTGAAAAAGCTGAAACTGCGAGAGTATTGAAGTCATGGTTACAATATCCCGCTTAAGATGGGCTGGTCACGTATGCAGAATGCAAGAAAACCGCATACCAAAATCTCTGCTTTACGGTGAGCTTGTAGACGGTAAGAGAAGGCCGGGTGGACCACTGAAAAGGTAAAAGAAAACGCCTTGCGTGACCATCTTTTGATGCGTGTCGAATACTCGTCAGCGAGTAATGGCAGTATATGTATGTATGTATGTATATGCATAATAGAGGAAAATTTGCTAAAATAAATTTGTAAACAATCTGAAAATGTTGGGTTATTGTTTCTGACATTTAAAGCAACGGTGCCAAGTACCGTATAAGGAAATGCGTAGTAGATTGCAATTTATGATAATTTTGAATAGGAGGGATCCTGTTGCCATGCCTAAAAATACCATAACTGAATACAGAAGGAGTTACAAAAGATGTGTCAGGTTAGCTAAAATTAAAGCGAATGATGAGTTTATAAGGGAGTCCAGTAACCCTCAACAGGCTATGTGGAAACTTGTTAACAATAATAGGAAAAATGTCACCTCTGACTCCAATTTGAAACTTAACTCAACTGATTTTAATAACTTCTTCTGTTCTACGGCAGAGAATGTCTTAGAGGGGCTTAGCGGTTCTCAGCGGTGTTTTGAATTCCATACCATTGAGAGACATCCTGCCCTTTAATTTCCGGCCAGTTAGCTTTAATGACGTCGATATGGCTATATCTGATTTAAAAAATAGTAATAGCAAGGATCCAGATGGAATAAACACAAAAATTATTAAAAGAATAAAAAATCTATAGCTTGCAATATATTTCCTAAGGTTTTCAAGACTGCAAAGGTGGTTCCCCTCTTTAAAAATAAGGGTTCAGTTGATGACTGTAACAACTATCGCCCCATATCTTTGCTGCCAATTTTATCTAAGGTTTATGAACGTATTCTAAAGAATCAAATCAATGAACATTTTGAGTTTAATAAACTATTCGCCATTAATCAATTTGGTTTTCGAAAAACAAAACCACAACATTAGCGATTGACAGGTTTACCAGTGGTATATTGGAAGGGTTTGAGAGGTGGCTTGATACTCTTGCATCATTTTTAGACCTTACCAAAGCTTTTGACTGTGTTACGCACATCATATTGTTAAAAAATTAATATCCTACAACTTTCAGGACGATGCTGTTCAATTACTAAAGTCATATCTCTCTGACCGTGATCAATATGTTCATTTCAACCAATGCAACTCAGAAAAACAACCCATGAAGTATGGTGTACCTCAGGGATCTGTATTAGGCCCCATCTTGTTCCTTATTTATATAAACGACCTAGCATACTGCCAGGGAGGGGGAGTCAACACTGTTTTGTTTGCCGATGACACAACCTTTTACATAAGTCATATCTCTCTGACCGTGATCAATATGTTCATTTCAACCAATGCAACTCAGAAAAACAACCCCTGAAGTATGGTGTACCTCAGGGATCTGTATTAGGCCCCATCTTGTTCCTTATTTATATAAACGACCTAGCATACTGCCAGGGAGGGGGAGTCAACACTGTTTTGTTTGCCGATGACACAACCTTTTACATAAGTTACCACCCCTTAGAGATTGACAATCTTGATTATCACACTTCACTAGAAAACCTAAATCAATGGTTTCTAGCTAACCGTCTATCTTTAAATCACTCTAAATCGCAAAGTATGAACTTTACTCTAAGAAACAATATTAATTTTGATCACCCTGTACTTCATCATTGTGCAACAGAAGCCAAGTTTCTTGGGGTGCACTTAGACACAGGACTGACCTGGGAGAACCACCTTGTCAACCTGTCAAAAAAATTATCAAAAGAACTTTTCCTGTTTAGAAATCTTGTGCAGATAACCTCAAGAGAAACTCTTCTCACAGTATATCATGGCAACTTTCATTCCCATCTGACTTATGCTATTCTTTGCTGGGGTCATTCTTGTCATGTCAATAAGGTTTTTGCGCAGCAGAGGAAGTGCGTGCGTATTATTGCAGGGGTGGGTTACAGGGAGGATTGTCGTAATTTATTTAAAAAATTTAAGATTTTAACTTTGCCCTGTGTGTACATTATGCAGTGTTTGTTGTTCGTCAAGCAAAATCTTGATCTATACAGGTCACATGAATATTTTCACAGCTACCCAACAAGAAATAATAGCAATCTTGTACCGGACTTTTGCCGGCTTGAGAGATCCAAGAATGGTTCAAGATATTTGAGCATAAAGTTTTATAACCTGGTACCAGCTAGAATTAAGGCTCTTAATTTTAATCAGTACAAAACAGAAATCAAAAACTACCTTGTGATTAATGCATTTTTTTCTTTTGAGGAGTACTTCAGTTCCAGCTTTAGTCTGTGATTTCATTTGTTTTGTCTATGTTAGTGTTTGTGTGTTGTATCTGTTCATTTATAACATATATTTGACATACATATTTGTTTTAATTTTAAGGTTTTAATGATTTTCTATTGGTTAATTGTATACATTTTATTATATAAAATTTGTGTATTAATGATGCAATGTAAAAACAACAAAAAAAAACTGTAGAAACTAAATTTTTATCAATTTTTAATTATATATATATATATATATATATATATATATATATATATATATATATATATATATATATATATATATATATATATATATATATATATATATTTTTTTTGACTTGTAAAAATACTTCTCTTGTATGTTATTACTAATAAATAAACTAAACTAAACTAATGTTAAACCTAAATTTAGCGCGTTTTTTTTGCTCATTCTGGCTCGTTCCCATAACTGCTATTTTACCAACGAGATCTAACTATATATAACCAGAAGTTGCACGAAAGAGTTTTGATAGCATTGGTTACAACTTCTATGCGGAGGGGGTTAATCTTTTTTTAGCCGACCATACCAACAGGTATGGTAGACTATTAATATCGGCAAAAAAAAAGTTTTTTTAATTTCACTCAAAATGAGTTATTTGGGTCATAATGTGTGTAAAATTTTTTAAAAAGTCGTAACTCCAAAATTACAGTAGCTAGCGAAACGCGGTTTTCAATTTGAGATTAGGAATACGAGTAATATTTGCAACAAAATTTGTAATAACATCAAAAATCAGTCAAAGTCGCAGTTTTTGAAATAATTGAAACTAAAAGAACTGCCTACCAACTTTTTATTAACATATTTTAATATGGGCGGCTATACGTGCCTCCCGGCGCCAATTTTTTTGTTATATTATATCAAAAAAAAGATTAAACCGCCCCGCAAAGGGTTTTGATTGCGTTGGTTACAACATCTATGATTTACAACTTCTACGAAAAATGATAAAAATAGAAGCATATATAGTATTCAATGTTTCTTTGTTTGCTTCTTTGAAAATTAATGGGACGATAAACACAGTTTAACATTGAAACACATGTTTAACAAAGAGAGAGAAACCAATAAATAGAGACAAAGATAGAAGGTTTAGAAAACAAGAGATATAGAGGATGAATGCCGGTAATACGAGAATTAAATAAACAACAGCAGCCATGTTAACCCTTGGGTCGGAAAAACACGACCGCCGACTAGTTGAACAACCATCGAAGTGAACATCGAGCGAAAATTGTTCGCAAAACATCCGATATTGGAAATTTATTACCAAATGTCGGAAAACAACGAAACGCCAGCCTAATGCCTTCCGTTATAGCTAGTTTGCCGTACTGTTGCAAATGTTACAGAACAAAGCAGTATTAAGTTCAAATATTCATATAACTATGTAGATATAAAATATGTATAGTTCTTTTCTTATAATTTTCCCATCGCAACTCGGTATGATTCGGCAAAGGAGACAAATTTTAATAACAATTATAGAGGAGAATTTTAGTTAGTGTTCCTAGCTGTCAAAATAGATTAATAAAATTACCTTAACTGATTTCATTTATCTATTACCACCAGATCTTTATCTAGTGGTAATAGATTAAGTAAAATATTACGAATAATTTAATAATGTTCACAAAAATAATAAACAATGCTACATGCTGCACAAAACACGCTAGACGCTGCACAAAACATGCTAGACGCTGCACAACCACAAGAACAAGCAGGCTTTAGAAGCGGCACGATTACATACATACACTAGGTTAGAGAATGTATCTGCCGAACAAAAGGATACCTACTAACTTTCACTAGTCATAATAGCTTTTATAGACTTTGGGAAAGCTTTCGACTGGATATATCCTACGGCAATAATAGAAGCCCTAGCGAAACAAGGTATTGACAGGCCTTATATAAAAACTCTTGCCAATATATACAAAGAAGCCAAAGCAATAGTAAACAACCCCAGAGTTCCCAACTGACAAAGGAATATGACAGGGAGACGCGATATATCCAAAGCTATTTACAGCAACATTAGAACAAAACTTCCATCAACTGGACTGGACCAACAAAAGATTAAAAATACATGGAGAATATCTTAACCGTCTTAAAGGTTCGCTGATGACATAGTCCTAATTGCCAGTAGTCCTAAAGAACTACAAGCACAAATTAATGAACTAAATACAACCAGCAATAAAGTAGGTCTCAGAATGAATGCAGCTAAAACTAAAGTAATGTACAACGAACTAAGTGGAAAGAAAGGACATTCTAATAAATAACACAACACAGGTCGGGATCTCTATATACTACCAGAAATCAATAGAAGAATTAAGTTAGCATGGAGTACTTATGAAAGAAACATTATCAAATTTCAACTCAGTCATTATCAAATCTAGAATGCCACTTTCTCTAAAGAAGAAAAAATTCGACCAATGTGTACTACCAGTCATGACCTATGCATGCGAAACCTGGACAGTTAAAACGGACATCATAAGAAAACTGCAGGTCGCACAACGTTCAATGGAACGAAATATGCTGGGAGTAACCAAGAGAGACCGTAAAAGAAAAAAGAATAGAGTGGATATGACAAAAGACCCAGATAATAGAGTCAGATCCCTCAAATAGCAATGGGCAGGACACCTGAAAAGAAGAACGGACAACAGATGGACCACAAAAATTAGAGCATGGTACCCACGAGGAATTAAGAGACCTAGAGGAAGACCAAACCTGAGATGTTAAAAAAAATAAAAATGTAAATCATATTGCGGTCTGATCGACTTTACGGACAGTGGATTTTTAAGAAACAAAATTCTAATATACTCAGCTTTTTATAGTAAAATTTGTTATACTCATCTACTATTAAGACATAAAAACTCTGGCTTTTAATAATAAAAAGACTATTATTTGATCAGTTGTCATTGTGCCATCAATAAAAAACAAGAGGAGTTCGAGCTCGGTGCATTATATCTGCCCATACCATAAAGTTTCCCCCTTGAAGCGTGCTCGTCTTCCAGATGCTTTCCAGACCAAAGTTCGTCGCGAGTCTGACACTATAGGCCTATTCTTGTTTCATCACTAAACATGACGAAATTCCAATTAGATCCATTTGCTCTCATCTCCTCAGCCCATTGTAGTCGCGTAATTTTGTGCTGTAAATTAAGCTTCGGAACAGGTAGAGACCTCCTTAAATGTAATAATCTATCATGGAGTCTTGTTGCTATGGTCTTTCTTGAAACATTTACTCCTTCAAGGCGAGCTAACTCATTTTAATAGCAGTACTAGAAAGCCGGGGATTGCGTCGTGCAATTAGGGATATTTGACGGCCTTGCACAGCAGTAGTAACTCTCTTTCTACCTCTTCCAGGCCGGTCTGTAACCTCGTTTGTCTCCCTGACTTTTTTTAATATTCGCGAAACATCGCTTTGGTAAACTCCTACAATTTCAGCTATTGCAACTTGCCGGTAGCCCTGTTGAGGCAGTGTTACTATTCTGACTCTATTAAACTGTGAAATAATGTTTCTAGGCATTTTAAGGCCAAAACAATGGTCAACTTTCTTCTGAAACCCAAGAGACCACACATCGAAATGTGCAAGACTTTGCAAGATAAACATTGTGTCCCATATTCATTTTAACAAAAAAATTTTTATTACAGATTATCAAAGCTATATATAAAAAAAGATTCTTTAAATTCCTTTCCGTATATTTTTAAACGATATATGCAATAATTTTGGCCATGTGTGTATATAAGAATAATAAAGAGTTATTTGAATTTGAATTTATTTCGTTGTTTGAACACACCATACCACTAACCATTTAAAAATATAATAATGTTATTATCGACTTACCTTGAGCAACGGAGACTGTGTTGGCCAGCAGGAAGAAGACCAGGGCCGCGGCCGTGGCGCACGCCGCAAATTTTAAACTCGTTCCCTCCGACATTCCGCAGTTTCGGCGCTCCAGTTCTGGAATGCAAAAGTAATTCGGTGAGAGAGAGAAAGAGAGTTGAGCATAATTTCAAAAATTCCGCCGGACGAGACTAAGGTCCATTGGCCGAAGTGCGGGGAGGGAAGTACTGGATATAGTGGGAGAAAAGGGAAAAAATTATCCCCCTCCCTTCCCATATACAGGGTGGCGCCTCACTCATACGTCCCGAGTCTTCGACAGAAGAGGGAGTGGAATAAATTTTCCAGTAATTATAATTCAGAACACTTAAATTTTTGTCTTTGACTATAAGCTCCCAAGACAATTTGTGGTTAGAAATAAAAAATATATATTATTTGGTAAGCTATAATAATAAAATTAGCCTTCTCTGACTATCGCAAGTTGCTGTCACGATATTCTATTATGTTTAATTTGTTTTTGTAACATTGCGAACGATCATAAACGGCTAAGAGAGTATAAAGTATAAAGTTTCATTCAGAACCTTGCATTAGACAGTAGTATCTATAAAGAAAGCCTAATAATTAGCTTATAAAACAATAAACTATCTATACTCTGTTTTTATTTATCAGGTAAGATTTCGACAGACGGTGACAGAAGAAAAGCAGATTACGTCCTATAAAAATCTATTTATTTTACTAAAACAAGTTTCTACTATTTTTTAAGTTAATTAACTATGGATGGGTTTAAATTAAATCCGGCATGCGTCGTCTCTTGTTGTTTTTAACCAGTTTTATTGGTTTATTTCAAAAATGACAGGTCATATTTCAATTTTATTGGTTTGGTTAACGATTAACGACTTAACGACAAACGGACGCCGATGCGTATGAACTCGCCTTTAGATTTTTGAGGCTTGTCAAAGTCTTTCCAAATTATAGGTTATAATTTTGTGTCAACTTATGATATCAAATAGTCTGCGTTTTGGAAGATGATGCATTTTGATTCGTGTTATTACGTGTGTTTTATGTCTTTTGAAGTCAAGTGGAGGAAAAATCGAGGGAAAATTAACTGTAGACCCAGAGCACAGTTTATAGTTAATACTCGCTGCTAATAAAGTTTGTATACCATCTCGTCGTAGATAAGTGTATTTCATATATGGTACAAGGATCGTACTAAACATATACTACTGGAGTAGCTGTAAAATATCGACATCACACGATAGCTAAATAATGGATTTTAGTACTGCAGAAAATAATGTCAAAAGGTACTGGTTTAAAATTATTAAGATTAAAGTTAATTAATCAACTTTTAAGGTATAAAATTTGAAAAGTGATATAAAATGATGATGAATAGTTTGTTTTATTTATGTTGAACAAATTTATATTTGTACATAAGTTATATTGATAAATATAATAATAAATGCGGTAAGTTTCTTGAAGGCTTGAAAGTAAGAAATAGTTCTTTTTTAAAAATTTTTGGTATGTGGTGTTTTATTCTTGTTTGTTTTGTATTAACACATACCGCTTTTTTAAATTAAATATCTCGATTACATTTTTTCAGTTTTATACAGTTTTTTTTCATAATACTTTGAAGTAATCACTTTAAATCAGTCAAATGTTAAATATATTAATTTCCTGCTATGCGTTCCAGTTGAACCAACTTATTTCTTTGAAAAAAAATATTCTTCATTTAAAATAAAAAAAGTAAAATATGTGAAAAAATATAGCAGACAGTAGTATCGACTGACTAGTGAGAAAGAAAATCTAGCTAGTTCCTAGATTTTCTTTTAGATTTAGGGGTTGCAGTCGGAAGGGTTTGAAATAGAATTAATACCCCTGGAATGGTGGAGTACATACCAGAACATTCTTAATCTTCTCTATGCACCTAATGATCTAATGGACTATTCGAGAACTGTTTAACTGTGGGTATATAACCCGAGGCCTATGCAAAGGAGGGAGAGAGAGAAATAGATCGATCGACCTGTACAATTGCCGCGCTAACTTCAAAATAAATTCCTGTTAGGTAAATAGTTAGATAAATTGTAAATAGGTTATAAACAGTTTTATCGTTATTGTTTTATTACTTAGTGTAAAATAAATTGTGTTTAAATAAATTAGACTTTCTATCCACATGGAACCGACAAAAATCGTAACAATATTTTTAAAAAATGCTTTAAATTAACGTTGCATATGTTTCCAAAATTCCGCTTCATTGCTAACTGTTGTTGTCTTTAGAGCCTCCGCATGGTATGAGAGGCGCCACCCTGTAGATTTAACAGAGTTTAGTTCGGATCCGCGAGAGTACGTGGAGGAGCGAACAAAGTATATCAGGGAATGGAATTGGATATTCAACCAAGGCTGTGTAAAATTTAATTAACGTGATTGAACTAGACTATAACTATACGGAATTTTTTAGATATTTCCAGATTATTCCCGTATAATAGATAAAGTTTTTTTTTCTTTTTCGATTCGGTTACTAATACCAATTTTTAAACGTAGACTGGCGTAATTCCATACATAGTTTTACATTATATAATTATTATACAGGGTGAGTCTTAAATAAGTGAGTCTTAAAACGATAAAATGGTATTTTATCGTCGTGTATAAAACAATATTTTTTTTCCATAGCGAGTGAAATAACAAATATTTAGAAATTATTATTTCAAGGAATTTATTACGAGTAGAAAAAATATTTTGCTAGGTTGGCGTTGGTTTCTATGTAATTTGACAAATAAATAAAGCTGTCTCTTTAGTTGTCAGTTTTGAGTCAATATTTTTTAATTATCTTTCGTGTCGATTGCTGATTGAATTGGAGCCAGAAATGGCTCGAAAGGAAAGAAGTAAATTACCAACAGATATTCAGGCTGAGGCGACAAACGCCATATCCAAACTACTTCCATTTAAATCCGGAATAACTTATGAAAAGGAATACAAAAATGGAAGCGATTAAAAAACGTGCGAGTAAAAATAAAGTTTTTAACCTATCCTCGCTGTTAAAGTATCATTTAATCTACCCTTGCGGTTAAAGTACTATTTTATAGATATAAGGCAATTTTACCAGTTGCTATGGAAAAAAAATAAAGTAAACTGTAATATCAATCTTCATATTACATTTTTTATAATATTTTAAAAGCCTTTTAAGCGTATTGTGAAAAAGACCTGCTCGGCTTTTGTTAGGCTTATTTAATATTGTGATGGATACGTTTTACAGCTTATCAAAAAAAACGAAACTTATTTTCGAGCCCATTTGATATTTTACCCCCCGTGGGAATACATCTATAATTTTATTCTGTTTTAATTTGTAGCTTATAAAATACCAAAGCCTATACAATGTTACCTGATGTCTAGAATATCGTTATTTTCCTGATCAAATGGAATCAGATCAATTGTTTCAACAAATTTTCAATGATCTATCTTATTATTAGTTTGTGACTTCTTCACTCTTAATCCGATTGAATACAAATACGACAATATTATACAGAGTGAGTTTTCTACGATGTTCTCTTTGAATATCTCGGAAACTACTGAAGATAGAGAGTCGGTTAGATAGGGAAATAATTGTTGTGGGGTCATAAATATGCGACTTTCAGATTTTTGAAAAAGTTCATGGCTTACTAGATATTTCGAAAAAAAAATTTGGGCTATTTTAAAAATTGCCTCCAATTCCATCATAATCTATTTTAGACAAAAAAATTTCAGATAAAAGTTAGATAATCACATCCCTAATGAAATTGTATCCTCCGTTTTTTTCTATATGTCCATCAGCAGTCCATTAGTAGTTTACAATTAGCTGAAGAAGTATGATTCTTGGATTTGGGGGTGTAAATTCGTTATAAAATAACATTTTTTATCATCAGAAGAATATATTAAAACCGAATTACAACGAGAGTACATTCCTGGACTGGGTCCTTTTGAACTGGATGGCATATGTCCATCAGCAGTATACCATTAACTGAAGAAGTATGATTCTTGGATTGTGGGGGGTATACATTCGTTATAAAATAACATTTTTATCATCAAAAGAATATATTAAAACCGAATTATAACGAGAAAACTTTCCTGGACTGTGTCCTTTTGAACTGGATGGCATACGTCCATCAGCAGTTTACCATTAGCTGAAGAAGTATGATTCTTGGATTCGGGGGTTTAAATTCGTTATAAAATAACATTTTTATCATCAAAAGAAAATATTAAAACCGAATTAGGTATAACGAGAAAACTTTCCTGGACTGGGTCTTTTTGAACTGGATGGCCATATGTCCATCAGCAGTTTACCATTAGCTGAAGAAGTACGATTCTTGGATTGGGGGGTGTAAATTTGTTATAAAATAACATTTTTATCATCAAAAGAATATTTTATTAAAACCGAATTATATCGAGAAAACTTTCCTGGACTGGGTCCTTTTGAACTAGATGGCCATATGTCCATCAGCAGTTTACCATTAGCTGAAGAAGTATGATTCTTGGATTGGGGGGTGTAAATTCGTTATAAAATAACATTTTTATCATCAAAAGAATATATTAGAACCGAATTATATCGAGAAAATTTTCCTGGACTGGGTCCTTTTGAACTGGATGGCCATATGTCCATCAGCAGTTTACGATTAGCTGAAGAAGTATGATTCTTGGATTGGGGGGTGTAAATTCGTTATAAAATAACATTTTTATCATCAAAAGAATATATTAAAACCGAATTATATCGAGAAAACTTTCCTGGACTGGGTCCTTTTGAACTGGATGGCCATATGTCCATCAGCAGTTTACCATTAGCTGAAGAAGTATGATTCTTGAATTGGGGGGTGTAAATTCGTTATAAAATAACATTTTTATCATCAAAAGAATATATTAAAACCGAATTATATCGAGAAAACTTTCCTGGACTGGGTCCTTTTGAACTGGATGGCCATATGTCCATCAGCAGTTTATCATTAGCTGAAGAAGTATGATTCTTGGATTGGGGGTGTAAATTCGTTATAAAATAACATTTTTATCATCAAAAGAATATATTAAAACCGAATTATAACGAGAATACTTTCCTGAACTGGGTCCTTTTAAACTGGATGGCATATGTCCATCAGCGGTTTACCATTAGCTGAAGAAGTATGATTCTTGGATTGGGGGTGTAAATTCGTTATAAAATAACATTTTTATCATCAAAAGAATATATTAAAACCGAATTATAACGAGAATACTTTCCTAAACTGGGTCCTTTTGAACTGGATGGCATATGTCCATCAGAAGTTTACCATTAGCTGAAGAAGTAAGTATGATTCTTGGATTGGGGGTGTAAGTATTATATAAATGTTGTTATCAAATAATCTCCTACAGAGTATTTTTTATGGCGTGGACAACATCGTAACATTTATAATGCTCTATCTATTTTTTTTAAACGCCACAACTTGTATATTATTATTCTTTTAAATGTAGAACTAAAAAACATATTTGGCGTATGTTCCTAATTTTTAAGTATTTTTTTAAAGACAGAATATCATTAGTTGGATTTGATAAAAAATTAACAAAGTGAAGTCTGGAGTTCATCATTCCAGACTTTACTTTACTCTAAGGCGGTGCCAAGTTAGCCTGGTCAGTTAATTTATTCATAAAAATAGGTAAATATCTCTAGATCTAGATAAAATAATTTAGCAAAAATATTTTATTTCGCTTTAAAGTATCGTTCTTGGTTCGAGTCCAACAGTCCTAAATCTGCTAGACATAAAATCAACGCGCCGTAAATCTTGATACTTTGCAGTATTGCAGTATAATGGAAAACAAAACTGTCACTTCAAAGCGAACAAAGACGCTACAGAGCCTGGAATCGAGGCGAGTAGAACTTCTCTCGCCATCGACATGAAACGTTCCACATTTCAAAGAGAAGAGATATACTGCCGCTTGGCCTCTTTCCTTCTGTAATTAAACTTATCTGAATCGCCCGCATTTTACCCTTGGCCATCGCTTTAAAACACAATACAACGGAATACAACCTATTATTTATAACAAATGCTTGGTTTCACGTCAATTATGAACCAGCAAAAGTTTGAGATTTGGGTAAATTTTCTAAATATGTAATGCCAAAAGAGAATTTCTTTAGATAGTTATTTTTGAGCAAAAATACAAAACAACTACTATATAGGGTGGTCCGAACTGTATTCCGGAAACTGCGGCAGCATATTCTGCAGATAAAAGTAAGTAAAAAAGTTCGTATAAATATATGTCCTGAAATGTTTACTTTTAGAGATACAGGGTGTAGAAGTTTCATTTTTATTTCGATTTTTTCTAAATAATTTCTGAAGTAACGTCAATAATTGGATGAAAATTGGTGCCTGGGAGTTTTTTGACATTAGAAATTTGATTTTGGTGTCAATATGACTTCTACTAGTAGAGGGCGCCACCTACACGTGTTTTAACTGCTTTGAAACTTTTTGTCCGTACCTGTATAAAACTACCGAACAAAATATATATATATATATATCTGTGACTTTTTACTTTTTACGTAAAAAATATCTCTTTGTAAAAATCGCTACGAGCAACCGTTCTTAAGATATTTAGAATGGAAATAGACAATATATAGTTTGACCAGCGGATCTGAAGCTACGGAAGGAATGCGAGAAAAAAAAATCGATATTGCCACGTTTATCTATAAAATTGCAAAATTGCCAGACATGAACTATAAATTTAATATATTTTTATTATATATAATGTGTTTAGCATATATTCTGACGTATATTACTAAGGAATTTTAACGTAATTCATATTGTTGGATATGTTTTATTTAATAACTTATTTCTTTCATTCTGTATAATCTGCTTATTACGAAAGGTGAAGATATTTCAACGATATCATTGGCAAACCGGCATCGCCGCGCATGGCCGCCTATTCATTGAACATGATTGGCGAGAGTACGTCACAGGATTTGTTACCACGCGGTTGCCATGGCTTTTATGCCTTTCCTATTCGCTAGGATTATCCCCAACTTCACGGTCACTTCTGAAAAGAGTAGAAATATTGAATACTATTGAAATATCCAGTGGCGGTGTCATTCTTTTGATCATTATTACTTTCTTTCATTATTTAATTCCGGTTATCCTAAACTTTATTCCTATATTTTTCGTATATTTAATAGCTAAAATGTGTTTTATTGTTTTGTTATCTTGTCATAATGTTTTTCGTTCGTAGTTTTTAATTATTAATATTAAGTTTGATCGTATATTTGTGTTTTAAAATGAATAAATTTGTTAAGGGTAAGACGCTACATAGATAAGAGAAAGAATAGCTAATTTATATAGGTAAGTAGAATAATAATAATGTAATTATTAGAATACTAAAATTAAATATTGGCTAAAATGAAAAGCATCCATTTACCTAAATATTTTAGCTAAACTAAAATAAATGTAAATAAACGTGTATGAAATCTCATTTGGTTTATTTCCTTGTGTTCATAACAGGGTTTGCGACGAAGAAGCTACAGAGAGTTCGCTTAAGTTGCCGCTTAAACGTAAACTTAAGCGGATATCTCTTTATACCGGAGTTAGCGTATCAGATATAAAAAAATTCACACAGAAGATAAAAAAAGACTGGAAACTAACCGCGATAAAATGATATCCAGCCCTGGAAAGAAACCGCTACGTGAGCTCGACGACTTTGATTTCCAAGTGGTCAGGAATTTGATAAATAGATTTTATCTCGAATTCAAAGTCGTCCCCACAATTAGAAAGCTTTTGCAAAAATTGTAGGAAGAATCGAATTTTCCTTTGGCAGAGAAACGCTTAGGGGATTATTAAAATCAAATAGATTTTTTTGGCGTAAATGTTAAAATAACAAAATAACAGATAAATATATAGGAGCGGCCAATTATATTGCAAAGAGAGATATAAATATATACGCGAAATTCGAAAATATCGCCAAGTATTATCTATTTGGATGAAACATGGGTAGACAATGACCTAACCTTTAAAAAGTGCTGGCGGAGCGATACCATATCTGGTGTAATAGGCAATATTGGATCTACTGGTGAGTAAAATTATGTTTTATTTGCGCTTCCAAAGTTAACTATTTTCAAGATTTTTTTTTTGCTGGAAATAGTTATATCTAAAATTATGTATTGTAGAAAAAAATATAGTTAGTACAGATATATAAATAAATATACCTCAAGACTCAGTCTTGATCATCTGCTGATGATTTGGTTCGCCCAGTGTAAAAGTAAAAGTGTTTTGGTGTATTGTGCTGATTTAGTGTTTTATTTTGCTGTGTAACACCAAAGGTTCCAACCCCCAGCTGTAATTACTTCTTCTATTATATTAACAACACATAATAATAAAATTATTCAAAATATTTAAGGGAGCTTCAATAAAAGCTTTTATTGTGTTTATCTGCTAACTCAACAGTAACGATTCAAACAGGATAAAGTTTTTTGAAAAAAAATTATTAATCAGAATTTATATTTATGATACACATTATTTTCATAAAACACCGTACGCCCATGCCTATTTTATGAATGAAATTGGGCGTGTTTTGTTTACAACTGCGTTCCCCTGCCGATACCCCGTAGCTACAGATCCGTTGGTCACACTATATGTCATTATTGAAGAAAAATAAACACGTTGAGTAGATAGTTTTTTCACTGAAATAATCAATTTGGGAAATTTTAAATTTTTTAAATTAATCATAAATTTTTCTGCAAAAAATGATGATAAAACAGTTTCTGTTGAACTTTTGGCACAAAAGCATTGTCAACATGCTTAATTTATGTCAATTGTAAGCAGTCAACATGCTTAATTTATGTCAATGATGACAGGTATTGATAATTTCGATTCCAAATATCTCAAAAACCATTACTCGTAGCGATTTTTACCAAGAGACCTTTTTCACGTAAAAAACGTCGTAAATGTATATTTTTTTACTCAGTAGTTTTATACAGATACGGACGAAAAGTTATTACTCTTCAAATCAGTTAAAAAATATATAGGTGGCGCCCTCTACTAGTAGGAGTCATATTGACATCATCATCAAAATCAAATTTCTCATGTCGAAAAACTCCCAGACACCAATTTTCATCCAAATATTGACGTTACTTCCGAAATTATTTGAGAAAAATCGAACTAAAAATAAAACTCCTACACCCTGTATCTCCAAAACTAAGGATTTTAGGACATACATTTATACGAATTTTTTTAATTATTTTTATCTGCAGAATATACTGCCGAAGTTTCCGGAATATAGTTCGGACCACCCTGTATACAGAGGAGGTAGAGAGTCGGTTAAATGGGGAAAGAATTGCAGTTTTTTGGGGTCATAAATATCCGCCTTTCAGATTTTTGCAAAAGTTCATGGCTTACTAGATATTTCGAAAAAAACAAATTTTGACTATTTTAAAAATTGTCCCTAATTCCATTATTATCTATTTTAGACAAAAAGTTTAAGTTTCAAAAGAATAAAATGCTATAATACAGCTTTTTTGTTCACATTTATTAATGATCAATTACAAGGTAATAGAGCAACACAATCTTTTCTTCCTTAGTTTTATCAGAACATCTTTAAACGACTTGCCAAACCTTTTTCCAACGAAGAAGAATGTAAAAAAAGGAAAAAAAACTTTTCTCAACGAAACAGCGAACCATTCAGCGTCTCGATTCTCGCATCGTCGACTCGCTTCACCTTCAAGCCCTTTTTGTTTCACTATTTGCCTAAAGCAAACAGACTGGGAGACATTTTCCGTCTTTGTCTAGCGCTGCGAAATGCCGTGCCAATTAAAAAGAATCATCGGCAACTCGGAGACAGACGAATATTCGCGAGTAATTAGGCCAAATCGGCGAATAATTAACTGGAACGAGGAAGAGTGAGGGTGGTCTGGATAAAAAGGAATGGCGAAATCTGAAGAAGTGGATTTCTTTCGTTTTCGTTTAAATTGATAGATAATTGTGATTTTTTTTGCAGGTATTTGATTAAAACTTCATATTAAATTTTGCAATCTTCTACTGATACCAACATTAAAACAAAACAGTTACAAATAATATATTTATAATATTTTATATGTTATAAATACAGGGTGGTCCGAACTGTATTCCGGAAACTTCGGCAGCATATTCTACAGATAAAAATATGTAAAAAAGTTCGTATAAATGTATGTCCTAAAATGCTTAGTTTCGGAGATACAGGGTGCAGAAGTTTCATTTTTATTTCGATTTTTTCCAAATAATTTCGGGAGTAACGTCAATATTTGGATGAAAATTGGTGTCTGAGAGTTTTTTGACATGAGAAATTTGATTTTGACGTCAATATGACTTCTACTGGTAGAGGGCGCCACTTACATATTTTTTAACTGGTTTGAAGAGTAATAACTTTTCGCCCGTACCTGTATAAAACTAGCTAGTTAAAAAATATATATTTACCATGTTTTTTGCGTAAAAAAGGCATCATGGTAAAAATCGCTACGAGTAATGGTTCTCGAGATATTTGGAATCGAATCTACCAATACCTGTCATCATTGACATTAATATTAAACATGTTGACTAATTAGTTATTAGACTAAAATCATAAATTTGCAATGTTTTTGTGCCAAAAGTGCAACAGAAACTGTTTTATCATAATTTTTTCGAAGAAAAATATATAATTAGTTTAAAAAAATAAAAAGTTCCCAAATTTCTCATTTCAGTCAAAATAACTATCTACTCAACATATTTATTTTTAGTCAATAATGACATGTATTGACTATTTCCATTGTAAATATCTTAAGAACGGTTGCTCGTAGCGATTTTTACCAAGAGACATTTTTTACGTAGAAAATAACGGAAATGTAAATTTTTTCACTCAGTAGTTTTATACAGGTACGGACAAAAAGTTATTACTCTTCAAACAGTTAAAACACATGTAGGTGGCGCCCTCTACTAGTAGGAGTCATATTGACATCAAAATCAAATTTCTCATGTCAAAAAACTCCCAGACACCAATTTTCATCCAAATATTGACGTTACTTCAGAAATTATTTGGAAAAAATCGAAATAAAAATGAAACTTCTACACCCCGTATCTCCGAAACTAAGCATTTTAGGACATACCTTTATTTGAACTTTTTTACTTATTTTTATCAGTAAAATATGCAGCCGAAGTTTCCGGAATACAGTTCGGACCACCCTGTATAAAACTTTAAAATACATCAAAATTTTAAAGTACCCGTTTTTCGTGCTGAAAAATCAATGCGTGTAGTAGCAGTGAAATATGATGGTGCACCGTTAATTAAAAATAAACCGTTTACCCCCTGTTCCCCTCGTTATAAACGACAACTTTAACGCGCGCAGTGGGCGACTACTACAAAAAACCCAGGAAAAACAAAACAGCCGACGATTTTTATTTTTTCAATTACTCCAACGCGCAAATCAAAAAAACAAAAATTCCAAATATTAGCCGTCGAAATCAAAACAATTCCGTCCCAAACCAATTATATTTTCTGCCTCGATCGGATATTTGCATAAAATCGCGCCAATTCTCCGTCCAATTAGAGAAGAAAAAAATCGACCCTCTTCCCCTAAAACGACCCGCGTCGCTCGCTCTTTGCGCTACCTTCCCCTCTTGTTCGAGTTAATTATCCATCGGTTTGGCCTAATTAGTAAAATGCGATCGGGAAAATCCTTAATGACATTAATGACAGTTCTCGGCCGTAAAATTCTCGGATTCCTCTACGTATTTTGAAAATATTTTAATGAGAGGATTTTTATAGCTATACCTGTATTTTCTATACAGGGAGTTTGAAAATTGCACGGAGAATAATTTCAAAAGGTTCTTCCCCATCAAAAAGATCGAAAAAAGTTTCTATAAACAAGAATCCGAGAATGCATAGTTTTAAAGATACCAGATCTTAAACTTTGAAAAATAAAGAAATGTAGGTAGGTTAACATTTTCAGTATTTGCTACTGAACACTAATATTATAAGTTGTAACTGGAGGTTGTACAGGGTCGGTCAAATTCGACGCTTTTAAATGGAAACACCCTGTTCTATAGGAGATAGACGAAAACTAATATCGGTGTCTAGAGCTCAATTTTCATCAAAAACATGATGGTGAAAACCGCACATCAATATCTGTTACCGTTTCGGAGTTACGGGGTGTTTTTCAAAAATGTGCATTTTTAATAAATCGCTGTAACTTTTTTACTATGGAAAATTTTGTATATCTATGAAAACATTTCCAAAGCACTTTTTTAGATAGAATTTAATGGTTTAAGTATATATTTTTTTAAAATTAATAATTTAAGAGGTATCAACAGAAAAATTGATTTTTTATTTGAGACACCCTATATATATTTTTAATTAACTGAAAAGAATTTAAAATTACCTTTCCAGAAATATAGCACACTTGATATTTTGTTATAATCCCCTTCGAAATACAGAATATTTAAAAGTTCGCCACTTTTAACTAGTAGGCTTTGGACCCCTTATTGATGATATGCCCTTAATGGAACTCGAAAACATATTTTTCCAGCAAAACGACGCACCGCCTCAGAACGCTGAAGTTATCAGCAAATTTTTGCAGCCAATTTCAAGAATAATTGAGTAGCTAACCAAGATCCCAGCCGTTGTGATGTACGCCTGACTTAGTACCCATGGATCTAATCCTATGGATATATATGCTGAAGAATAAAGGTTCCTTATTCTTCCGTATAAACTAGAGAAGAATTAGAAATACTTAGCAGTTATGAGAGGGTATCTTTCACCCCCACTAAGTTAATGAATTCCGCGAGAAATGTTCAAAAACGGCCCCGTCTGTCCATAACAGAAGACGGTCGATATGTCGAACACCTGTAGCAAAATCTCATGTCTTGGTTTGCTATTTATTTTTATTGTTATTAGATATAGTTTAAATGTGTTGATGTTGGTTAAATATATTTTAAATTGTTATAAAATTCTGCATCTCTCATAGCAAATATTATTTTCGTTTTAATTGATTCTCACAGCTAGAATTTTTTTTGCCTTTCAAAGCCTACTTATTTAAAGGGGGCAAATTTTTTTATACTCTATACTCGAAGAGGAATCGAGCAAAATATCAAGTGTGTTATATTTTTGGAACGGTAATTTTAATTTTTTTTTCAATAAATTAAAAATATACAGGGTGTCTTATATAAGAAATCAAATTTTCTGTTGATAATTCTTAAATTATTAATTTTAAAAAAAATATACTTAAACCATTAAATTCTACGTAAAAAGGTGCTTTGGAAATGTTTTCATGAAAATGGAAATGTTTTCATGTTTTTGACAGTAATTGAGCTCCAGACACCGTTATTAGTTTTTGTCTTCCCATAGAAAAGGGTGTTCCCATTTAAAAGCGTCGAATTTGACCCACCCTGTGCATGAAGTGATCACTATCTTCAGCTATGGATGGAACATGTATCAGGAGTACCCTTGTGTTGAGAAACTCGCCTTTTTTATCATTTAACGAACTTTCCACAAAAAAAAGGGTTTTCAACCACACCTTTTTATTTTCAACACCTCTTGAATTTTTTACCAGAGGCTGACCATCAGGAGCATCTTGTTTATTATTTTTGTAATATTACTGATACAGAAAACTCGTACTATAATTTTTTGTTGGCAAAGTTAGTCGAATAGAGATGATTCTATATAGTGACCATTGCAGAAAATGTATTGATTTTTTTATAACACCACATATTTTAGAAATATATATTTTTTTATGAAATTACAATCATCGATCTCTATCAATCTCTCTTGTCAAGTTTGTTTTCCTTTTCTTTACTGAAGCATACTTCATATTAATAAACTTTCAATTATTTCTTCTGCCAGTCTATAATTTTGTTTTTCTAGAACTCAATATACAGGGTCCGGCAATAGTGCGTCGGGTATCGGTAGCTCCTGGAATAAAAAGCTTGAGAATTTTGTTTAAGTGCAAACTTAAAGTATGTATGAAGATGTATTTCTGGAAAATATTTTAACTTCTATACGGTGGCTCAAAAAAGTGTGAATGGATCTGGATTTTTTTTAAATGGAACACCCTGTATATTATTGCATTTTTGGCTTCCTTTCAGATCACTTTACATAATCCTAAGATATGAGTAAATTTATTTCGATAGTTTCAAAGTTATTAAAAAATAAATCAAAAATATATACGAGTATTTTTCAACCTTTTATTAAAAGTTTTTGAAAAATATATAATTTTTATTTATTTATTAATATCTTCGAAATTAACGAAATATATTTAATCATGTCTTAGGATTATGTAAAGTGATCTGAAACGAAGCCAAAAATGCAAGAATATACAGGGTGTTCATTAAAAACATTAATAACAATAATAACATTTGGAACTCGAACCGTATTCCTATCACATACCGCGTAAATCTGTCATCGATTTTTGCGGAACACGGTTCGTGATCGCGATAAAATGTAAATTGTTTTGTCTCCCTTTATTAAGATGTCTTTGGTCATGACAATATCACTAAACTTTTTACATTGAAATTCCTTCACATTGATTTTTAGTCATAGATATACTCCACATATTTTCTTGACCATGACTCCGTTATGTTCTCTGTATTACTTGTTGCAATATAAACCTGCATTGTGTAATTCCTAGTTAACAATACACATTGGGTTCTTTTTAATGACCTACATATTCTCATATATTTTAAAGCTAGAAAATTGGAAATACACGAAAATGCGAACAAAAAATAAACAACATATCCAAAGACAACGATATAGCAGACTTATTCCGGCGCGGCGCATGTAGTCTCATATACAGGAAAGCAATTTCGCACCGTAAGCCTTTTTGTTCCGGACTCAACAATGTTCTCACTGTTTTCCAATTATTTAGTCAATTACCCGGGGCAAACGTGCAACACCGCGCAAAAAATCCATTTAGCGTTTACGTCGTCGCCAGCCAGCTTAATTCATTGGCCAGCAACACGGTGTGCGGAGCGTAATAATGTACGGTATGAAATATGGTTCTCAATTTTTGGCGGGATAGCTAGGTACATTACAGAGTTGCCGTTGGTTCATATAGAGTCCATATGTTCGTTTTTCTTATTGATTTTTTTTCCTTAAAGGTAAAGGCGGATTTCCACCAAACGGACTCAATTACAAATAGTTTTGTTTACAAAACCGCAAACAGAAACATCTTGATCTTGTACCATTTGATTCTTAACAGTTGTCTAAGATGTCTCTGTTGCAACTTGTTTAATGTGCTCCTATGTCGGTGGTACGGCACCCAGGTTTCGCTTCAATATAACATGGTGGGGATTATTATTGCTCGGTACACTGCAAGTTTCGTTTTTGTGCACAAGTCATGATTGTAGAAAACTCGGTCTTTTAATTTCCAGAATGCTCTTGAGGCTCTGCTAATTCTGTGCTGAACTGAGCCGATATTGGCTTTTTCCGAAATTAAATTGCCGATGTAATTGTATTCCGTAGGAGAACTCTATTCCAATAGTTCTCCAGTGCACATGATTTTAGTTTTATCGATGTTCAGCTTAAGGCCCAAAGTCTCGTATGCCTAGGTATATGTGTTCAGCATTTCCTGTAACTGCTGTAATGTTTTTGCAAGTAGAGCGCAGTCATCAGCGTATTGAAGATCTGTGACAAATTTTATACGTGTTTTTGCACTGAGTCTTTTTATGTTGAACATCATTCAACCGTCATACCTGTTATCTGACACCCATTCCTCTTTCCTGTAGTTTGCTGTCCACTATAATAGAGAGCGCTGCCATGAATATGTGGAATAGGAGAGGGGCTAGGACACATCCCTGCCTAACTCCTGTATTTGTCCGGAAGGGACCGCTCAGTGATCCATGATGTGACACTCTCAACATGTTGTTGCTATGAAGGTTTTTACACACTGTAAGAAATTTGTTGGGTACTCCGAACTTTTGCATAATTGCCCAAAGTGCATGTCTGTTTACAGAGTCGAAGGCTTTCGTTAGTTTGATGAATCCAACATAAAGTTTACTCTGGTTGTTCCTTTACTTTTTCCTGTAGTTGACGGACGGAGAATATCGAATCAATAGTACCGCAGTTAGTGCGAAAGTCCGTCTGCGATTCTGGGAGGATTTTTTCTATATGGGGGTGAAGGCGGTTTGACATAATTTTTGCAAGAACTTTTCCTTCGATAGCCAGTAGCGAAATTCCCCGGTAGTGTCCGCAATCTGATGCACTTCCTTTGTTCTTAAATATATTCACTATATTCGCGTTGTGAAAGTCCTGAGATATCTTTCCGCTTTCCCATATGACATCGAATCGATGAGAGCCTTAAGGTGGCCTAATAAGTTCTTTACTTGCACACTTATATCCGCTGGAATCGCGTCATGCCTAAGAGACCAAGGCTCGAACACATTTTTGTAATAAATTCACAAAAATACTGGTGAATATAAAGATATATTATAACATATTTACATACATGCCACAAATTGGCCATACAACGATTTTACAAACGAGTTGTACACTACTAAAGAACGGATGGTAAATTTACTACAATAATCTGTGGCAAGAAATAACCCTCAATATTATTATTAAATTTACAAACTAGTTTTTTCAGTGTACCAAAGTGTATTCAAAGATTTAATGAAATCAATAAACACTCATACAAAACAAACTAGCGCTTTGTTTACATACGCTTCTTACAACGACCTGACAAAAACCTGTACACAAGAAATCTTCCTCGAATTTACGTTCATTGTGTTCGAGCCCGTGTCGTTTTATCGAACATGATCGCAAAAGGCGTACCGCTCACGTCATCTGAAAGATTATCGCAGCCAAGTAAGAAAAAGATATTTGGGTATTTTACTGCGTAGGTTGTATAAAGTGTCTAGGTACTACAACTAGGGATACCAGGGTTGACATGGACATATAAATGAAGACGGATTAATAAACAGGCAAAACAAACTTTCTTGGGATAATGCAGTCTTTCTTTTTTTCAAAATTCTTAAGTTTTTTACTTTTTTCAAAAATCTTTACGTATCGTTTCTAGCATCTGTACATCTTTTAAATTTGTTACTTTTAAAAAAAATCTAAAATGTCAATATTCCATGGGTATGTTGATAAATATGATTTAAATTATAAGAAAATGCATTTTCACAGAATTGAAGAGATAGGTAAAAAATGGTATAATACAATTGGATTTGGTTAGCAGCGAGTTTTTATAAGACAAAGCTTTAGTTTTAGAAATGTTGAGACCCAGGAGGTTCGAATCGCACCAAGATTTAATGGCGATTAAGTCATTAGATATAATCCTATGAAGTCCCGTGACGTCCTTGTTACTCCAAGTGAAGCTAGTGTCGTCCGCAAAAAGAGGTGTCTAGGTACTACAACTAGGGATACCAGGGTTGACATGGACATATAATGAAGATGCATTAATAAACAGGCAAAACAAACTTTCTTGGGATAATGCAGTCTTTCTTTTTTTCAAAATTCTTAAGTTTTTTACTTTTTTCAAAAATCTTTACGTATCGTTTTTAGCATCTGTACATCTTTTAAATTTGTGACTTTTAAAAAAAATCTAAAATGTCAGTATTCCATGGGTATGTTGATAAATAAGATTTAAATTATAAGAAAATGCATTTTCACAGAATTGAAGAGATAGGTAAAAAATGGTATAATACAATTTGATTTGGTTAGCAGCGAGTTTTTATACGACAAAGCTTTAGTTTTAGAAATGTTGAGACTCAGGAGGTTCGAATCGCACCAAGATTTAATGGCGATTAAGTCATTAGATATAATCCTATGAAGTCCCGTGACGTCCTTGTTACTCCAAGTGAAGCGAGTGTCGTCCGCAAAAAGACATATTTTACCACTGATGTTTATGTTAGCAATGTCGTTAATAAAAAAAAGAAACAAACTAGGGCCAGTACTGAACCTTGTGATACTCCACATTCTATTGACTTGCTAGAAGACAACGTGGTATCCACCCTCACAAGTTGACTTCTGTTGCTCAGATACGACTTAAACCATTCGAGAGATGTTCCCCTGAACACATATTGCTGCAGTTTATTAATTAGAATCTTAATGATTTACCTACATAGTCAAACGCCTTAGAAAAATCACAGAAAATTGTTGCTGTAGAATGAGGGTTATTTAGGCTGGAGTAAACTTTATTACGGAGGAAAAACATAGCGTCATTTGTTGCTTAGAAATCCATTTAACTTGTTGCTTAGAAATCCAAATTGATGTTCAGTAAGTATTTTGTACTTAAACAGAAAAGATACCAGCCTTCTTTTAACCAACCTTTCTATGATCTTAGATAGCGTTGGAAGGAGTGCAATTGGGCGATAGTTAGAAGCTTGATCTTTGTTTCCTCCTTTATGCAGAGGAATGATTATTGCCATTTTAAGACATTTTGGAAAAATACCATTTTGGAATGACATGTTTATTAAAGTAGTTAGATGATTCAGAGTGCTTTCTGGTACATTCGAAAACATTTTTAAAGTTAGCCCGTCGGTCCCAGATGAGGATTTATTTTTTGATGGTATTATTTGTATTGCGAAGCTCTTCTAAAACTACGGGCGAAAAAAAGAAACTGTGTAAGTTTACATTATCATTAGAGAGATATGAAAGTGGATCATGAGAAGGACATTATGGTATTAGTTAAATTTTTCGCTACATTTACAAAGTAATCGTTAAGGTTCTCAGGTGAGGTAGAGATATTGCTAGACGAAGAAGCTTTGTTTCTCAAATCATTCACAATAGACCACGTTTCTTTAGCAACATTACAAAATAAATATAATCACACAGAAAGCCGTGACTTTTACCCATCCCTGATGGCAACGTCGGGTATGTAAATTCGGCCTAGGTACAGTCTCACATCGCGTGGTTCCATTCAATTAGAGTTAACGAGGTGGTACCTCCTCCTAGGAGCATCGTGTCCGTGGTTTTAGTGCTAGGCGTGCTGGAATGCGTTCTTCTCTTCGGCGCGGCGTTAGAAAAGAAGAACCTACAAGGAACCGTTAAATATTGATAAATTGCTGCAATAAAAATAAAACTGTTTATCAGAGAGATTATAGGAGACAGGTTTATTAGATACGTCAAAGTAATGCTCAAAAATATTGGTTTATTTAAGATTTAAAACCAAAAAACGCATAAAATATAAGAACATATTTGCTTTTATTGTATACCTAGGCGAACATTATCTAAAAGACTAAAGATATGGTATTCTATTCAGAATGTTATTTTCTATCCAATAAAGTAAAACATACCGAGGGTGCTATTTAAAAATCAAAAGTTGTCGTCATTTCCGGTGGAACAGGAAGTGACCAAAAACAATTGAGTACGTCAATCAATCCTAATTTATGTCATATACTAACATTACCAAATCTCGTTTTTTATCTGAAAAAATAAAAAAGTTATAAGGGTGAGCCACTTTTGAGACGCACCCAGTATACTCATAGGCGACTGCCGTATAAGACTGATGCAAATGCCAACGACTGTCAGGAAAATATACAGGGTGTCCCATTTGAGATCATACGGTACCTCCGTTGTTAGTGAAAATAGAAGGGTGCGGTTTGCAAAAACCTGTCCAACTTTTTTGTCAAATGGAAATAATGAAAATTTTAATTAAAGTAATAGTTTTTGCTGTTTTAAAATGTTAAAGAAGCACAAAATTTATTTAGTTCAATGCTACGGAAAGTGTGATACTTTAAAAGCTGCAAAACTATGACGTTAATGAAAATTAATAATAAATCGAAATTAGAGTATTAAGTATTACCATAGAAACGCCTTTTGATTTTTAGGACCAACAGAAAAAATTCAATCATAAATTCATGGTTTTTTTAATCTTCTCTATAACTGTATGGGAGAAATCTGGAAAAGTATAAACGAGACTAACCATTCTAGAGCAAGCAAAACTTTTTTATGAAAAATGCATTTTTTTCAAAATATAAATAATAAAAAGCTTTTTTCTCTTGTAAAGACAATCCGGGAACATACTCTGTAGTAAAAAAAACATTATATAAACATATTTATTTGAAAGCAAAATTATAGCTTTATAAATGTATCCAGTCACCAGATGACCAGATAACAAAACAAAGTCCGTATTTTTTCGAGTATTTTTAAAAGAATCAATTTCATATACAGTAAACAATTATAATTTTTCATTATACATTCAGTTTACTTTGACATTGTTGATGTTTTATTAATACCGTTCCATATACTGAACAAATATTATTCCCGTGGAAAAAAGCGACCCGCACCAACGACGGGAAATTCAAAAGATAAAAAAGAAAGACTGGGAAAGCAACCCATTATCTAATTCGTTGAAATTTTCAATCAAACAGCCCTGGGCGCGTAAACAAACAGGGCTCGATTACCTGCTCACGTATTTTTCTGGAAAAGATCAAAATAAAGTACACGCGTTCTGGATATCCGGGAATATCCGTAAAAGACAGACATCCACATCAGCATTTCCAAACGTTCATGTACATATAAAAATATATGACGCTTGGCAATACTTAGAAAGAAAAGAATTCAGTGGCGTACCCTTTCACCTGTCGTAATAAATATTAAATAAAATTTGATAATTTCTGTACACTTTATTATACAGATTATTATGTTAAATTATCTCTGACATCTACGTAAAAAATAGCATATTTTCTTACTGACCAGTGGCGGCTCGTGGTCATTATTGTAGGGGGGTCAATATCTAAAAATATTGCGTCGATTTTTTTTAAAACGCGCCCAAATTTAATTGATTTTTTACAAGGTACTTGTACGTTTAGTTAAAGGAAAATAAATCTAAAAATAAATATAAATTCTGCTAAAATGAAACCTACCCTTACATTTTTAAACAGGTGGTCTAGTGCCATTTCATTAAAAATCCAGTCGATGTTCTTTATACAAATTCTCTATAGTAGGATTTAAAAGACTTAAATAATAATATAACAAAAATATAAATGCACAAAAAATATATACACATACACAATTCTAAAAGTTTTATTTCACTTTTTTTAGATTTCAATCAATGCGGCTTTCTTTCTCTAAACGTTTTTCGAAATTTAACCAATTATTTTCTTTTAACCGCACGATTTAACAAATTAAACGCGATGTTGTCTATTTTAAAATACCAATTCCAGAACCAGTCAACTACAGTTCATCATTTATCCATAACCAGAAAATTGTGAATTATTACCTACACAAATTTCGCGCTACACCTAAAGCTAGATGGATTTCTTTCGATATTAAAAATTTAAATATTGCTTTGTATTGACTAAACCAAACATTATACGCGATAAACGATACAAAAACCTAGGTTATTTTATAATTTGAGTTTTTATAAACACCCAAATTGCCCAAACGGCGATTTTTTCCAGCGATATGAAATCCTTTTATGAACGACGCGGTCAATGGCCAATATATAAACTATATCTATCGCCACCCTAACCCATTATATTTTCTATACGTAGTATACCTTACCTCGTTGACGTCACGAGCCGTGGCATTTGGAGTTTAATACGTGCAAAACATAGCGGGAATGAAGAACAAAATGAAATTTTGACCGGCAGTAAAGAAAACGTTTTCAAAAGAAAATTGGACAAATTGAAGATTTTTGGGAATAGTTTTGAATATCTTAGGATGAAAAAAAGTGATTTTCAAAAAGTATATCTTAAATAGGTTTTTTCTAATTTTTTTCTGATTTTTTTGGGGGGCATTGACCATTTGACCTTATGGTTAAGCCGCCAGCAACGTTAGGCCACTGTTGCTGGCAGCAAACCGATAAAAAAATACTCGTACACACATGTACATATGGGTATCTTTGGCAACAGTTTAAATTATATCTGACAAATCCAAAACAAACTGTCTTTCTAAATAATTAAATATTTTTTTGTCAATCATGTGGTATTTGTTCTCTATATTTTTGTTTACATATCGATTCTAGTATTTTTTATATATTTCAATATCCTTCTAAATTTGATTATGTTATTTTTCTACTATTTCCGGTTGAATTTCTATTCTATAATGTCAATGTCTAGTATGTCACTGATTTCCAAGGAATGGACATTGATTATAATAAATAAGCTACAAGCGTTCATTACCTGAGCTATCAATTGCGGAAGATGACAGAGGTCCAAACCTAATTTATTTAAAAATTAACTCTTTATGTGTATATTTTTCTCTGATATTTGAATATCGGAAAAAGTTATTCTGGTATTCGTGACGAATACAAATTTAAAAAATTATGGATCGTTAAAATTGCCCAGCCGGTAACCAGTTATAAATGGTGTAACTCACAGGATTATTTATTTATTGTTGTATTTATTAGCATACGCGAACCATTGAATACAGAACAACAAAATGTAAAAAAAATGTAATATACGAAATACCATGTGAATGCGATAAATTTTACATTGATGAAACATCTATAGACCCTTAAATATTCGAATTAAAGAACATAAAGATTATTTAAGAAGGGGAGATTTTTACAAATATAAGATTTGTCAGCATTCATGGGACACAGGGCTCAGAATAAATTTTAATAACGCCAAAATTATAATGAAAGAAGCGATAGCCTCTAAAAGAAAAAGAAAAAGGCTTTTTTAATAAAAAAAAATATTGCTCATGCATCTGTAGATGTTAGTAATGTATGGCAATCGCTTCTTTGATTTTAAAGAACATAACATAAATAAACATAGCATACGTAAAAATTAAATATAATCATAGAGAAAGTTTGGGGCTTTTTGGTTTTACCTTATTAAGTAATTGTTATCAGGTAGTAATTGTTAATTTTCAAGTTTAACTTGATATAATATCATTTTAACAGAACGTCAACGGTTTTTTTGTAGACGTATCTGTTTAAAAAACTAAAGTGTTTTTGAATAGTTGAATTTAAATATTTTAAATAGTCTTTTTCTTTATTCTTTGTATTTTTTTGCTTCCGACGACGGAAAGAGATAAACTTTCCGAAACGTTAAGCATTTTTTTGTTCGTTAGGCAAATTTGTACATCTGTAAACCTAACTTCTAACAAGTAGTTTCCGTTTGGATTAACGCAGCAGTGTTTACAAAAAATAACTATTTTATTTTGTAGATTTTCTTGCAGTGCCGAAATACCCATACAGGATTTTTTGGATAGATTAGTAATGATGTATAACATCTTGAAAAATGACAACGACCCATTAGATTTTTTTTCAAAAATATTTATTGTCTGAGACGTATTTATTTCTTAATTAAAAATCGGAACTACTTTTCATTTTTATCAAGGGCCTTGCTTTTTGAAACACCCTGTATATCTAGCGTTAATTCTAGAACCCATTTTTTTATTCGTACTGAAAAGATGTAAGACCAGGATAATTTTCCTGAATATGCTAATGGAAACTACTAGTTATTATGGTTCTAAGGAAATGAGGTAAAACTTCTTTCTCTAAAATGAAACCCAAAAAAATAATGCTAAAGAATATAGAAAATCAGAAACCCATTTTCTTAAGGCTCGTATCCGCACCCTCTATTTTACTCCCCTTATCTCGTAATTTTCTTCTTTATTAAAGGCATAAATATGTAAAGAGAAATGAAAACGCGAATAACACTGATAATGCTTTCCCGTGCCAGACCGGGTCTCGTAAAAATCCTACAACACTGGAGAAAGAAAAAACAGTTTTGCCCTTATAATGCTGAGTGGCGTCACAACTAGAGAAGGTTTAGAAAAGGTTTGTCGCAAGCTTCTTATACAGGGTGGTCCGAATAGTTTTCCGGAAACTAGTATTCCGAGCATAATCTGCAGATAAAAATAAGTAAAAAAGTTCGTATAAATGTATGTCCTAAAATGCTTAGTCTACGGCCACACAGAAAGCGATTTTACCGTTTGAAGCGTTTTTTGCGATTTGTGTCCATTAGAAACACGCAAAAGACGCGGAAGGTCTGCAGTTTCTATCAAGATGTCAATTAGTAACAACGCAAGCGCGTCGATCCCCGGCCCGTTCAACAGTCAATCCTGGTGAGAAAGAGATAGCCGAGATCGGCGCGGTTAGCATTGAGGAGACAAAGAAAAAAGATATGCTCGCACTGTGATAGACTTTTGTACGGGCCGGAGCGCGGATTCGTATTCGTGCCAGTGGCGTGTGTACAAATAATTATTTGCCATTTCTTTTACGATTTGTAATGTATAGATTTTTTATGTCGTAGTTTTGTGGTTACTTGAGTGTTTAATTATAATATAATAATATGATATAATAAATAATTATAATTTTATAATACGCTAGTAAATATTACTAGTTGCTAACGCAATTTTAAGACATGATTTATCCAACTTTTTTGAAGTGATACTAGCGCCCTGGGAGTAAAATTTCAGAGCCGTGACACACGAGCTAGTGCCTATCACGTGCTTATCAAAAATATTGATATTTTAATACAAATTTTGTAAAAGTAAATCAAATTATTAGGTGTAAAAACTATTTGTTACACGTAAAAAAATTAATTTTATTACACGTAAAATAAAATTTTTATTATTTTTTTTTATTTTACGCGTATAAAACTATTTGTTACACGTAAAAACCTATTTTTTAAGTTTAAAAGACTATTTGTTATACGTAAAAAAAATTTGTTAGACGAAAAAAACTATTTTTTGCCCGTAAAAAACTATATTTTACGCGTATAAAACTATTTATTACTGGTAGAAAACGATTTTTGCACAAAAAACTATTTTTTACACATAAAACACTATTTGTGACACATAAAAAACTATATTTTACGCGTCAAAAACTTATTGTTTCTGATAAAAAAAATATTTTTTACTTGTAAAAAACTATTTGCTACACGTAAAAAAACTATTTTTTACTCGTAAAACACTACTCGCTACCGGTAAAAAAATATTTTTACACAAAAAAAATATTTTTTATACATAAAAATCTATTTTTTGCACCTAGAAAACTATTTTAACACGTACAAAACTATTTGTTACTAGTAAAAAACTATTTGTTACGCGTAAAGAACTATTTGTTACGCGTAAAAAAAGCATTTTACGCATAAAGAACAATTTTTTACGTTACTTTAATTTATTACTTTTTCAACATTTCAAACTACACTTTTTCAAACATTTCCTTCAGAGTTTTGAATTTAATAGAATCTTCCTAAACAGTATATGTTCTCTATGAAAATATTTTTAGATACTCGAAAAAAAAATGCATACTATTTAATTTATTTGTTTATCGCCTATGACGCCTATTTAATTTATCGCCTATGACGGGGTCTCATAGAAAACGCTAAAGACGCTACAGAAAACAAATTGATTTGTTTTCATTTGCGTTTATTGCGAGACACGCTCAACGCTAGACGCTTTTGGTGAGGCCACTCTTCTATAATCCTGTTATTTTGTTTTAGACGCAAAAGACGCTTCACGCTAAAAACGCAAAAAACGCTTTCTGTGTGGCCGTGCACTTAGATTCGGAGAAACAGGATGTAGCAATTTCATTTTTATTTCGATTTTTTCCAAATAATTTCTGAAGCAACGTCAATATTTGGATGAAAATTGGTGTCTGGGAGATTTTTCACATGAGAAATGTCATTTTGATACTCCTACTTGTAGAGGGCACCACCTACATATTTTTAACTGGTTTAAAGAGTAATAATTTTTCGTCCGTACCTGTATAAAAATACTGAGTAAAAAAATATACAGTTACGACGTTTTTTACGCAAAAAAGGTCTCTTGGCAAAATTCGCTAGGAGTAATGATTCTCAAAATATTAGGAATCGAAATTATCAATACCTGTTATCATTGACATAAATTAAACATGTTGACTAAATAGTTATTAAACTGAAATCATAAATTTGAAATATTTTTGTGCCAAAAGTTGTTCTCGTTATAATTCGGTTTTAATATATTCTTTTAATGATAAAAATGTTATTTTATAACGAATTTACACCCCCCAATCCAAGGATCATACTTCTTCAGTTAATGGTAAACTGCTGATGGACACATGCCATCCAGTTCAAAACGACCCAGTCCAGGAATGTTTTCTCGTTATAATTCGGTTTTAATATATTCTTTTTGATAATAATAATGTTATCTAATAATAGATTTATACCCTCCAACCGAAAAAACATACTTCTTCAGCTAACGGTAAACTGCTGATAGACACATGCCATCGTGTTCGAAAGGACCCTGCCCAGGAAAGTTTTCTCGGTATAATTCGGTTTTAATATATTTTTTTGATGATAAAAATGTTATTTTATAACGATTTTACACCCCCAATCCAAGAATCATACTTCTTCAGCTAATGGTAAACAGCTGATGGACACATGCCATCCAGTTCAAAAGGACCCAGTCCAGGAAAGTTTTCTCGTTATAATTCGGTTTTAATATATTCTTTTAATGATAAAAATGTTATTTTATAACGAATTTACACCCCCCAATCCAAGAATCATACTTCTTCAGTTAATGGTAAACTGCTGATGGACACATGCCATCCAGTTCAAAAGGACCCAGTCCAGGAATGTTTTCTCTTTATAATTCGGTTTTAATATATTCTTTTTGATAATAATAATGTTATCTAATAATAGATTTATACCCTCCAACCGAAAAAACATACTTCTTCAGCTAACGGTAAACTGCTGATAGACACATGCCATCGTGTTCGAAAGGACCCTGCCCAGGAAAGTTTTCTCGTTATAATTCGGATTTAATACCTATATAGATTTAACATAGTTAAACTTATTAATAAAAATAATTGCGTCCGATGTTAAAAGTATTTTGGTGTTTTGGGGTATTGTGGTGAATTAGTGTTTTATTTTGCAATATAATAAGTAAACTGATCTATATACGATTTTAGTATTTGTTTATTCAGATGTCATCTTTCCTGGAATTAGTAGGAAGCTTTAAATTTTAATTACATACTCTCGACAAAGAACAAAGACCTACAATCGACGCTGTTGAAACTTATCTTCCATCGACATCAAAGGGGTAGAGATACACTCTCCCTCTCTCTAGTCCTCTTCAATTAAACTAATCGTCCCGCATCTCGTCATAAAATAGAGCAGGACGCGCGGTGGCTCCAGATCCTGCGGACCGTGGCGCTAGTCATCTTCCGGAGTCCGGACGATGTCGACGACCGTAACTGCCCGTCACCGGACGGAACTTTAATGGCGGACCGTGGTCGACGGTCGCTGGAATTTTCTAATGACCTGGTTTCGTGGAAATGCCATAGTTGTTTCTTTCTTTGTATTCGGAACGTTTGAAGCTAATGGTTTAAAAGATTTTATTTTAGCCGAACATCAAACCCTGTTATTTTTATCTTTTTTTCGAAAAGGAAACTTTTAGTTGTCCTTTAACCAGTATTCCCAAGAATCAAGCTTTCTATTTCAGATTTTCCAATCTTTTTTACAAAATATGCGGGCAAACACATATTTTTTCTATGTATACCGGGTGCGTCTCAAAAGTGGCTCACCCCTATAATATTTTTTATTTTTTCAGATAAAAAATTGAGATTTGGTATGTTAGTATATGACATAAATTAGGATGATTGACGAATTATTTTCGGCCACTTCCTGTTTCACCGGAAATTACTACAACTTTTGATTTTTAAATGGCACCCTTGGCATTTTTTTACTTTATTCGATAGAAAATTAAACTTTTTACATTCAAACTAGAGTCATGGCTGTGTTAAAAACAGTAATTTTTAATCAAGGAGCCTTAGAAAATGGATGGATTAATGGGGTCAATTATTGGCTTCTTATTGGCTTATTTAGAGAATAATTCTATTTTAAGGTTTATTGAAGAGCACTAAAACTCACATTCAAAAGAATAACTTTAGATATTTTTGATTAGCTCTTTTACGAGTTATCGCCGATTTCTTTTTAAATATTTCTCCTTTCTTATGGCCCTGTATTTACTTATGAGCACCAGTCAAGCTAAAAGATAACTGTCAAATGAAGTTGTCATTTGAGATTTTTACCTATTTAGTGCTTTATTATTATTGAAAACTCATTCCTACATCGAAAATCTTAAAGATGTATTTATAAATACAAATTAATATGAATTAAAGTAAAATAAAGTAATCAATTACAAGGTTAATTATAGTATTATTACAATATTCAATAACTTATTAATTTAGGTAGGTACTATTAAATTGTTAGAACTTTAGGATTTAAGATGTTCAAATATTCCTCCATCGACTGCTAGACAATAACCCAGGCGATCATAAAATTCTCTTCTTACATTCGCTAGTTGGTAAACTGAAATTCTATTGCATTCGGCAGAAATAAATAATATTTTTAACTCGTCTAGATTTAGGTATTTTTTATCCTTGTATATCCTGTTTTTTAAATGGCCCCAGAGAAAGAAATCATTTGGCGAAATATCAGAAGACCTTGCTGGCGAATTTACTGTATGATTTAGGCCAATAAAGTTTCCGTTAAAACTATTGTCTAAATATTCCCGAACAGCCAGAGTACTATGTGCCGGGCAGCCATCCATTTGATACCAAACTTCCTGATTTTCCATAGCGGCATCATGTAAAGCAGGGATTTTCGAGTAGTTCCAAATAATATTCTGCATTTAAATTTCGCGTAAGAAATAATGGCACGATAATATTGTGTCCGAATATCCCTGCCCAAACATTTACTTTCTGTGCATATTGCGTCCTTGTTTCGACAAACCTGTGTTGGTTTTCTTTGTTCCAATATCGATAATGTTGAACATTGGGTTCATTATTTAAGGTAAACGTGCATTCGTCAGTGAAACATACGTTTTTTAAAAATTCCCTATCCGTTTTTGCTCTTTCCATCATATCAAAACAAAACGCCTGCCGCAGTATTTCGTCCTCATCTCGTAGCTCTTGGTGCTTTTCATATTTGAAGGAATAGTATTTATGTCGTTTCAAAATTCGAAACGCTGTAGTGTGATCTATTCCTATTTCATCCTCCAGTTTCCTTGTGCTGATCTTTCCATCGTTCTCTTCCACGCACAACAAAACTTCCAAGTCGGTATCATTTCTTGCATCTTCTCCTTGTTCCTGATGCCTTGCTTCACATCTGCAGTTATTTATTAGGGTACCTTTTTGGTCTCAAATCTCTGGATATTCCTTGCGATTGTAGATTTTCCAGGTATCGGTCTATTCGGATACAGAGCAGCAAACATGTCCGACACCTTTTGATAACTATTTCCTTGATAATACCATTTAATCATCAATACTTTTACTTCGGTAGTGTAATTCATGGCTAATATTTTCGATGTAGGTATGAGTTTTTAATAATAATAATAAAGCACTAAATAGATAAATTTCTGAAATGATAACTTCATTTGACAGTTATCTTTTACTTTGACTGGTACTCATAAGTAAATACAGAGCCATAAGAAAGGAGAAATATTTAAAAAGAAATCGGCGATGACTCGTAAACGAGCTAATTAAAAATATCTAAAGTTATTCTTTTGAATGTGGGCTTTAGTGCTCTTCAATAAACCTAAATAGAATTATTCTCTAAAATAATTAGGGAAGCCAATAATTGACCCCGGTATATGGTTTTGTAACAAATTGCTCGCTATTTTATGGCAAATGCTGAAGCACTGCAAACCTTAATCAAGCCTTGATAAAAGCATGTGCGTATGGAATTTTGGGTGTGGCTTAACACGACAGGATTGGGCTAAGACTTAAGCAGATTACTGAAATATAATATATATTTCCTTCGGCCACACACACGCTTTACCCTACCCCTGAGAGCAACCCGAAAGTACAGCGTAATAGACTCTTAACACTTATTTTAATAAGCTGTGTTAGATAAACGTTTTCATTTTCGGCAATAAACGTATATTTATTTGGTTTTATTTATTATAAAACAAAAAATACAACGAGCAAAGGACATTTCTCCGGACATGTTATCCGCTCAGACCGTAAAAGCTTGACGACAAAGCGCGCCATCATTCCTGCCGCAGCCCCCAGGACGATCCACTCGGAATCCGTGCCACTAATTCCTGCAGCAATTTTATCTCGGACGACCTCCCCCGACTAAATTCCCGCTCCTGCCAACTGTAAATTCCACGGTCGCGGAAAATCAGCATGGCAGAAATTAGAGGTTTTCCCTCGTCGGAGCCGTTGCCCGTCGTGCTTTTCACGGCTTTCACCGACCCCTTCTATTGCCCCGTATACGTATATATCGCTAAAACAACAACACGAAAGCAGACATGGCGTACGTTTATGATCGTACGTGTACGTCGGAGAACTGTTAGCGAACACGAGCTGCTCTGTAATAACGCGGATACCGGAACAAATTGAATTTTGGAGCGGAAAAAAGAAGCAATGTTGCCAAGACAGAAAGCGTTAATTAATAGTCTTCAAATTGTTACCCTGTATGAAATGCATATACATATATACATATATATGGTAAGGTTAACAAAAATAGATATTTTTGTAGCTAGTGCGCGAAGTGCTACTTTGGTGACCGCTACTTGAATTTTTTAACGAGGCGTAGCCGAGTTGAAATATTTGTCGAGATCACCAAAGTAGTTCACGCAGGAGTTGCAAACAAAGTTTTTTCAACAAACATTAAAATCGGGATATATCCCTAAAAATTATTATTTATCTATCAACAATAAAATTAAATATCACATAAAATTTTAGAGTGTTAAATACCGGGATCAAGTACATCTACATCAAAATTGGATAGTGTCTCAAGTCCCAAAACCCCCATATCTCAAGCAAAATCAGAACTATCTAGTTTGGGATTAAATATTAGTTCGTGTACTGGTTGTACTATTAATTATATTATTATCTTTGTATTTTTTAAGTTTACGAATTTCTTGTAGTGTAGGCTTGGTAGCTTTCAACAAATTCAACGGTAAAATCAGAAATTATCAATATGTATTTTACATTTCATGTTGATCGCATTAAAATAATATTGAAGTCGTGGTTTTGTCATAATATTTAAGTATTTTAGTTTTTTGCTAGTGCAGTTATTGAGACTATAAAACACTCAGGTACGAGGTTTGTATGATGTAAAGCTGTTTTGGGTAGTAAAAAATAAGTGAATAATAAGAATTCTAAAAGAATACTAGGCGTCATGTTGTGTTGAGAAAATTTCAAATGTTAATAAAATTGCCGAAAAAATGTTAACACGTAAAGGAGAGCGTAATTAAGGTGTTGTTGGGTGCAATAACATTCAATAACTCTACTTTCCCGGATATTCAACTCTCCCCAAAACAACATTTTATAGCTTCATAGTTTCTCACACCGATTTGATCAAAAACAAAAATGGATTCAAGCAGTTCGACAAAACAAGTGAGTAAACAAAGTGCTCGTTACATAATCAAAAAATTAAATAGACGTATAATATGAGGGGATAAAATATAATTTGCAATATTAATGGTATACTTTTTTTAATCAACCAGTGATTAAATGTTTTATGAACATCTTCTAAAATTATAATTATGTACCTTTAAAAAGTATTGTTATAGCCGAAATAGCCTCAATTGAGAATGCCCCACTAGCAAAACCGGTGATTAAAATTATGCTCGCTACCGTAGTTGAAGTCATCTAATTACTTAATACTTTTTTATTTTTATTTTTAGAATTTTTACAAATTATACATCCTAACACTTTTAGAATAATTAAATAATAAATTTTTCGTATACTCGCTATATTTAGACCCATGTATTTGTGTATACTAGTTATTTACGATATTCTTCGATGGTGGCAGCACCGGCGGAGAATGCACCAAGCCTATACATTCTTATATTATTAGGACAGTCAATATTATTAAAAAAAACTTAACCAATTAGGTATAGGAACATGATATATCGTTGAAAAGCAATTTTATTAGTATTCTGATTTTTTGAATAATAGTCCTAATTGACCTAAATTGATTTATCCAACCATTTTTTACCACTACCAATAAATCTACATATATTAGTTCCTAAGATTACAGTAGACAATTTATGAAAAAAATAAGTACGGTATTTTATCAAGCCAAAACCATTCTTTTCGAACCATAAAAACGTACTTTGCGATACTCTACTTCGGCCATTTGTCTCCATCAGCCTATTGACCTACTGCCTCATCTCTATCTATCCTCATTTTTTATAAAAAGAAAGGGGGATAAAAAACGAGCGGAATTCGTTTTTTCGAAGGTCACGTCTTTACACGTACGACCTTTATTTTGTCGTGATATATGAGATAGATATATCTCTTACCAAAAAAAACTATATCGATGTACATAATAGACATCTACATAAGTATAGTCGCCTTTATAACACCTTATTACGTAAGTATATTTTTCAGTGGTATTTATAATTTGGTAGAAATACATACCACGTTGGATTCAGATTGATGGTTCAAAGAGGTTAAATTTTAGTAGGTAACAGAAACTACAATAAAAAAATCCTATGAAATATGGGCATTTCGCCACTGCGAGAAAATCTACAAAATAAAATAGTTATTTTTTGTAAACACTTCTGCGTCAATCCCAAACGGAAACTAAGTACTTGTTAGAAGGTAGCTTTACAGATATACAAATTTGCCTAACGAACAAAAAAATGCTTAAAGCCGGGTCCACATATGTAGCACTCTCTTGTATCAGGATCATGTATCACGTATCAAGAGCTTGTATCGTAAGTATGGACGTTTATTTGGGCTGTGTCGACTGAATATGCATATCGTGCCAAAGTAAGCGTCCATACTTATAAAATTCATACGTATCAGCGTACAAGCGTGCGTATCAGTGTATGTGGACGGCACAACAAATCACCTTGTATCGTCGTATCATGTTCATTAATTCTCATTTATATTATCAGGATGGAACCCTCGATGCCCCTTTGATGATCGGAGAAAAACCGCCTCAAGACGGGTCAAGGCGTATCAAGTCAATTGTATCGTTATACTGTATCAAAACACGTCCAAATGACAGATCGTGATACGTGTATCCGATACGCAGTGTTAAGATACGCGCCAAAATTCGGATTGGC
The DNA here is from genome assembly GCF_002938485.1 of Sitophilus oryzae. Taxonomy (NCBI): domain Eukaryota; kingdom Metazoa; phylum Arthropoda; class Insecta; order Coleoptera; family Curculionidae; genus Sitophilus; species Sitophilus oryzae. The sequence continues at coordinate 384,037 of NW_022147432.1, read as the reverse complement.
ATGTATCAGATACGGTATCAAAAAGGTGTACCATATGATCGCGTTAATTCGGCGTCCAAACTAGCGATCATGATACATGTTGGTGCAACGCGACGGAGATATGATACACCAAGATGCTACATATGTGGACCCGGCTTAACGTTTCGGAAAGTTTATCTCTTTCCGTCGTCGGAAGCAAAAAAAATACAAAGAACAAAGAAAAAACTATTTAAAATATTTAAATTCACCTATTCGAGAACACTTTAGTTTTTTAAAACAGATACATCTACGAAAACCGTTGACGTTCTGTTAAAATGACATGATATCAAGTTAAACTTCAAAATTAACAATTACTACCTGATAACAATTACTTAGTAAGGTAAAACCAAAAAGCCCCAAAATTTCTGTATGATTATTTTTCATTTTTACGTATGTTATGTTTATTTATGTTATGTTCTTTAAAATCAATAAAGCGATTGCAATACATTACTAACATCTACAGATGCGTAAGCAATACATTTATTTTTATTAGATTGTATTAAAAAAGCCTCTTTTATTTTTCTTTTAGAGGCTATCCCTTCTTGCATTATAATTTTTGCATTTCATCCTTGTGAAAATAAGTTGTCAGACCGCTCAGGGATCTTACTCTATTTAGGTTCTTCCCTTCATCTGTAGGCATGAAATAGGCAACTTTAGTTAGCTGAACTGGAAAATTGGAAAATTTATTTTGTTGAACAAACTTACCATTAGTATTCATATACATTAATAATAAAAAAAAAATCGACATGTCGGCTCACAAACGACAAACTTTGGTAAATTTTAAATACTTATTGACACTTTTCCAAAAAATGTATCTCTCCGTATATCAACTTTAAAACAAAAATAAGCAATAATTTTAGCCATATGTGTGCAATATTACAATGCAAGGTAAAGTCGGCAACAACGGGCATTGTTGTTCACGTATGGTAGTTGTAATTTTGCCAAGGCACATATACAAATACATCCTGGGGGATTCAGCTAACAAGTTATACGGGGAGGAAAACATGACGGGGGAGATATTCGTACGTAATTGATATTCGTACGTATATACGTAATAATAATGAGGGGAACGAGATGAATAGGTTTGATGGAGAATGGCAAGAGAGAATTTGAAACAGAATTTTTCTTGTACGGTTATCAGAACGATGGAGATATATTACAGGACAAGGGGATTTCAATAACAAGTAGTCATGTTTTGAAATACATCTCCTAAGGAGAAAAATTCCTCGCTATTCAAACAAATTTGTTTAATATTTTATATAGATCTATACGTATGTATAACCTATGATCAATCAAATATTGACCTTTGGATTTTGACATCACAACAAAAACAAAACATATTTTATTGTTCCATAGCAATCTATTTATTTTACTAAATTTTACTATGGATGGGTTTATATACAGGGTGTTTCAAAAAACATGTGCCATCTCTCGTGGGGAGATTCCTTATAATTTGTACTAGATTTATTATAATTTTCATTAGAGTACTTTTAGCGTTTCGAATGAAATTTTGAGTGTAAAAGTTACTATAAATGCTACATATTTTAAAGCTAAAAAAGTGTCAGTATATTCACCAGGAACGTGCATATGGGTTATCAGGTTTTCACTGGAATATTTTTCTAAAAAAAGCATGTACGCCACTGACTTTTTTTCTCTTGTTAGCGAAATAGTGTAAGCAGTTTAATGCCGATTAAAAGTTGTCTCTTGATATTTTGCCGATTTCGGCCTCCTTGATGAGATAAACGCAATTTTATTAATTTGTCTCGATCCAAGTGTAATAGCAACCTTTAAAAAAAGGAGGGGTAAACAGCTGACCCAAATTCTGTACACTAAACCTCCTAATAGCTAAAGAATTCCTGAATACCTCCTGGGAATTCCAGAATACCTCCTGGGAAATCCCATATATATTTTTTGGGAATTCCTGATACTATTGAGCATAGGAAATTTGTAATTAGTTTCAAACTTTACAGAATGTTGAAAAAAGTATTCAAAATCGACTCGATAAAAAAGAGTTTGGTTTGGTTTGGTTTGCTCATTAGTTTTTTTTTTCACAACAAAGGGCCGTCCTCTGCCGGAAACACTGCGACCTTTGAGGCCTATTGTGTTTTTGCTTTGCTCATTAGTTTGGTCGATTCCTATTCTTAAATCATTTATCTCTTCCTCTTTATTTTCAAAAATTCTTTCTTCGGCTATTTGCAAATCATCAATGACAGATTCATTTTCATCACTTACTGCAGATCGTTCTTCTGAATTTTTTGGTATAGTGGTCGAGTTCCATAAAAATTTTCAACTTGCATTCCCAGCTTTTCAGTTACAGCAAGTGCTTCCTGCAAAGATTCAATCACAATATTCTCAATGTATTGATCGGTAAATACATTTTCAATATCTTTCACCTCATTATTTGCACTCTGCGCTTCAATTTGTGCATCGTTTTGGCCCTTAGAACGAACACTTTCAAATCTTTTCTGCTCTCTTGGGAAACGTATTAAGTATAGTTCTTAAATCATGGGTAATATTATTAATCGATCTAATTCTGTCCAATCTTTACAGTATGTCTTTAATACTATAATTTACTACCGTAGATTGCGTTGTTGACATGGACCTTGTGGCTCGGAATATTTTCTCAGAGCTTTGACTGCTAAAAAGCAAAGGAAGGAACATAGTATCCTCTGTGAGGTTTGGATTTTCTCGAAAAGGTATAATCAGAGCGTGAGCGTTCAACTCGATGCATGTGTAACAGTTACTTGAAATAAAATGTTCTCCAATTTTCTTATTATTCATCATTAGCCATTTACGCCAAATACGTACGAAAACACACAATACCATAAATTATATAACCTTCTTTTTAAATCCAAATTTTCTTCCAAATAGGAACATACAACTATATTCATCATTCTTAAATTTGTTATTTTATTTATTCCTTGATTCCTGCATCCTCAGCAACAGTATTAAATAATTCAAGGACTTCAATTGAACATCTTTTTTGAGCTGCCTTAAAATTCATTTTATCTTCCAATTTTAAATCAGTCCTAGTCCGTAGCAGTTCAGTCGAGAGTTCAGTGTTATTTTGCTTTCAGATAATAAGCTTCTTAATTTATGTGTTTTTGTATAAAAAACCAATACACCGTGCTATACACCAAATATTGTAATCCTCGCCAAACTAATTCAAACAGAAACAAAAGAAAACAGCGGGAACCATTATGACGTCACTGGATACTAATGACATCTGTTATATGTCATTATTATTACACAAATGTCTCTGTCAACTTTGATTTTAGAACCCACCGTCGCACTAAGGGGTATTTAACCCAAAAAGTTGGCCAATGTTCAAAAATCTAAATTCAAGATATTAACCAACCGATACCAGGAATTATTAGTATAAACATGAATGTATTCGAGGGTGGGTGGTAGGGGTCAATGTCCCCCCGTGACAATCCGCGCCAATCACAAATTGTTCTTGGAATAGACGGGCTGTGTATCGCTGTGCTTTTACAAAATTTACTTAACAATAAGTATCTTAGTTTTTCTTACTAATCGCGATCTTTTATTAATCTTATATTAGTTTAGAGTATAATATGGAGTATTACTCTTTAGTATAACTGTTATTTTGTAGTTAGAACAATATTAATCTGCTAGTTCAATAATAGACATATTATTTCATTTATAACAGAATGTTTATGTAAACTTTCAGTATGTAATCGAACCTTATCAAGTATATCAATCTGGGTGGTTTTGTAGCTTAAGTATTCCTTTAGAAGGCCTTGATAAGAAATTTTGCTAATTTTTGCGAGTTTGGCAGTTATAATTTTTTTTAATCGAATAAAAATGTAGTGTTTTTCACTTTCACCACCCTGTATCTTAGAAACAATGCATTTCTGGACCTATGTTTATGGGAACTTTTCTCCATAAAATGACCTGAGCAATCACTCCCTCGAGTATGGACATGTTATTGTCAATACTCGAGGGAGTCTCGACTTAATCTTGTCAATAAAAAAACGCTAGGTATGTATTAAAATTTGAAGCAATTTCTTTATTTTCTCACGTTTTAAAAGGCGGAAGAATGCAAAAAAAAATAAAAATATTATTGGCCAGGTTTTGAGGTAAAATACCCCATAGTGCGTCGCGACGTCATCAAATAATGACAGGAAAAGGACGCGTTTGCAGTAAAAACATGCATTTTCTAATCGCTTATATTTCCGATAGATCATTTTTTCTTTATTTCTTCTTGTCTGTGGGGCTTTTATTATTAATTATTTGTAAGCTTCATTCAGAACCTCGCAATTAGTGGAATAAATTAGTAGTTTCAATTAGCGTAGAAGTTTATTCCTTTAATTTGAATGTAAGCATTCAGAACGTCTAAATTAGTGTTAGACATTTTCAATTAGTAGGAAAAGTTATCAAACTTTTAATTTTTCCACTAATTATACTTCAAAATTTGCGAGAAATGTCATTTTGATCTTTCATAATCTTCCGTCAAGAAAAATTGTTGTTAGAAATCAAAAGTTGATTGTTTTATAAGTTAAATATTAGGCTTCCTCTATGGATACAACCCTATACAACTGACTAACTCAAGCTGTTGCTAGGATATTCTATTAATTTTAATTGTGTTTTTAAACAATGTGAATGATCGTAAACTAAAAAGTATGAAGTGTAATTGAAACCACTAATTTATTCCACTAATTGCGAGGTTCTGAATGAACCTGTAAGTGTTTTAATTCAAATTTATTTGTTTTGCACTTAGCCTATTGTGTGATTTTAATCAAAACGAGGTCAATATTCGTGATTTAATGCGTATTTTTTCGAGCTATCTCGTCCTAGATCTCCCCCATACCTCCTGGAATTCCATCATAAATCCTGGGAAATCCTGTATACTTCCTGGGAAATCCTGTATACCTGCAGCTGTTCACCCCTCGAAAAAAAATAATATCATTAACTTGCAAAAGTTTTAAATAAGTACTCATTGTTTCCTCGTCAAAAAATATGAAACAAAGTTCCTATAAACATGGGTATAAAAATGCATAGTTTTAGAGTTACAGGATGTTAAAACTTCTTAAAATTAGGTTTTTTGTAATTATTTTAAACACTATTATATTTTTTATTTAAAATTTCTGTAAGTTGGACTAATAGTAATAATAACTAAGGCTAATAATATTTAATAATAAATTAGGTAAAATATATAATTTATGAATTTCATTTTTATTTTAATTTTAATTGTGATTAATAAAATTGCGTTTATCTTATCAAGGAGGCCGAATTCGACAAAATATCAAGAGATAACTTTAAATTAGCATTAAAGGGCCTACACAATTATGAAAAGAAAAAAGTCAGTGGCGCACATGTTTTTATATCTATTCCAAAATATATGCACGTCCCTGGTGAATTTATCGACACTAGCATTAAAATATGTACTTATAGTAACATTACCCTCAAAATTTCATTCGACTCACTAAAAGACTTTAACACCCTGTAGCTACGAAATAAAGCGCACAATCGGACCTATATACATATGTTGATATGAAATATAAATCTTATTTTAATGTGAGGTATATGCCATCTCTCGTGGGCATATGTTTTTTGAATCACCCTGTATATAAATCTGTCATGGCGTCGTCTCTTGTTGTTTTAACCAGTTTTACTGGTTTATTTAAAAAAATAACAGATCATATTTTTCAATATTATTGGAGTGACGGAAATGTATGCGTTTCAATTGTACCAACTTATTTCTTTGTAAAATAAAATAAACTATTTTGAAATTAAAATAACAGACACATCTATCAATGTCAAGGATTTTGTCGTTGAACAGACTATAATAGACAATTAAGCCAGAACAACAAGCCTTGTTATGCTGGTTAATTTGGTGAAAATAAAACTGATATTTTTTTGGAACCATGTTCCGTAACAATAAAAATTTCAGACAAAACTTGAAACTGATAACCGTATAACCATAATAAGGTAAAAAATTGGCGCCGGGAGGCACGTATAGCCTCCCATACTAAAATATGTTAATAAAAAGTTGGAAAGCAGTTCTTTTAGTTTCAAAGTAAAGGAATTTTTCCAATTTTTTTTATCTCAAAAACTGCGACTTTGAGTTATTTTGATGTTATTACAAATTTTGTTGCAAATATTATTCCTAATCCGTTGAAAACCGCGTTTCGCTAGCTACTGTAATTTTGGAGTTACGATTTTTTTTTAATTTTTAACCCCCTCCCATACCCCCTCCCATACCCCCTTACCAACCCCCCACCCCCATCAAAAACTAATGGCTATATTCTCGGGTGCCACAGTATTTTTGTGCTAAATTTGCTTAAAATCGGTTTAGCGGTTTTTGAGTTATCGTGTTACAGACGGACAGACAGACACACGGACAGACAGACAAACAGAGAGACAGATAGACAACATGAAAATATTTTGTATTTACGTCATTTATGACCCAAATAACTCGTTTTGAGTGAAATTAAAAAAACCTTTTTTGCCGATCTTAATAACCTACCATACCTATATTGGTATGGTCGGCTAAAAACGAAATACTTTTGGAAAAGAATGTATCATTTTCAAGGCGCATGCAAATAACGGTTTTTATTGATTGTTGTGCCACTAAACCGACTACATACTGAATTCGCGACTATCATCTGTAAAAAAAGTAAAAAATGAATCGCGATTTTTATTCGATCACGTGTCCCCCTTTTAAATTGGCCGGCGTGCCGAGACACGCGCATTTTTCAAAACGAAATAGGAGTAATACGAGCCTCCGCGATCGTGGGGCTTCCATATTGAAACAGTATATCGAAAAATAAACGTGGATAAATGGCGGGTAAAAACGGACACGCAAATTGAGTATTATTACATGGTTGGTTATATATCAATATCAATTAGCGTAGTAGATAAAATTACACTACGTGGCTGTGTATGCTAAAAATTTAACTAACTAATTTTTAAAATGTTATGACATTAATTTAAACACCTATTTTCTATTTGGAGTATAATCGAGTACCGTACACAGAAAAAAACAATAAGGTATGTTCAATAAATGATTATAATAATTTTAGTTTAAATATAGACATATTATTATTAAAACTGACCACATCCACACGCCAAGTCGAGCACAGCCGTAGACCATCCTTCATTCTTTTCTCGAAGGTATTAGCACAGATTAGGTATACCATATGTATACAGATAAAAATCTTATCCCTAATTCGTGTTACGAAAATTGTTTTTTATGACGATGAGCAAACGAGTAAAATTTCCTGTGCGCAAAAATAAACTCGCATATTTTAACAATAAACAGCATAATAGAGAGATATCGGTAAGCCGAATAGCGTGCATGGACGTTAATAACGCCAGGTGTTATTTCCTTTACGTGAGGTGGTATTAATTCTCTTCATTTATAGTTATCGAATCGGAAAGAATTCTGTTCGCGTCTCGTCCGCTATTTAAACTTACCTAACTTTGAATTTAAAACTTTGAAATTGTTTTGTTTACTAGGTATTTTAAAACTAAAGGGCTAAAGTGCTTATTTCCAGTGCTTTATTGTTCAACATCTGCCAGTGGGTTTGGGGCAACAAATTCTTTTAGAAGGGCTAAGTCGTCATCTGCTGTAAGCCTCTTTATAGGTTCTTTAATATTGAAAGAGGTGGAATGCATATTTTGGGCCATATTTATTTAATTAAAACTAATCCCAGCTACTTAAATAACAAATTACCTAATAAAACAAAAGTAATAATTCAAAACAATTCAAACATAACCTAAAATAAAAGATCTCGCCGGCCCACAGTGGGGTATTTGACACAGATAGTTGATCGAAATTTTTTTATGTAGACCTTATATAAATTATTGCTATTTTTAATTAAAGAGGAAATAATATGAACAAAATAAAGGATAATTCGTCGATTCTAAAAAAAAGAAAGAAAAATCACTGTTCCAGTGTTTCCACGGTCAATGCCACTAATGCCAGTAGTAATATCGCAACTAATACTACTAATGCTATGACTGATCCGCGAGCAATGCCCATACCACTAAAGTCGCTACTAATGCCAAATTGTGCTATACTGCTAATGGCACTAATGCGATCGCTTTGTACACAACAATGCCATCGCGGTTTACACCTCGCATTAGTATATCACTGATTGGCAAATTAGAGGAAACCAAGAATGTTTTACTTTATCAGCAAAGTCGCAAAAAGTCGCAGTATTTTATTTTTACTGTATGAAAGTCCAATGTTTACTAAGTAAAACGTATATAGACAATATGCTAAATTCTTCGAAATGCGCAACTAAATCTCTAAGTATAATAAAATGTCACAAATTTAATCAAATTTTCTGAACCCTTAACTTTTAGTTGCAAAAAAAACCGTTAGTATAGAGAATATCAAAATAAATAATACGTTTTTGTAGAATACATACCTGCAGCTTGCTGAGCCATTTTCAATCAAAACAATAATATAAACGTAAAAAGAGCACAAGAACAAAAACAATTTATAATTTTAAACATAAAATTTAGCCATTTACCTCTTATCTGTGAGAAGTAACAACTTTGACGTTTCGTTGAAACAAATGAATGCAACGAAACACACCCATAGCAATGTCATTCATGGCAGACATGATTTAACTTATCACTTATCTTTTTTTGGGAAATCTTAAACACATTTGCTTTTTCGAATTTCGATCACCTTTTTCATGCTAATACCCCACCGTGCGGCCGGACCCGGTTATCAAATACCCGCACATGCCCATTTGAGCAATTTTTAAACGTTATTTAGAAATAGCGCTTGGTGTAATTGATCCGCAAATTACGTCAGGCGGTAACGTTATTAGCGGGCGTTGTGTTAAAAATTGACTCGCGCATATCGTAACTGTCAAAATAAGGTACGCGTAAATACTGCATGACGCTATTAGGTTTACCGATATCTCTCTCTGTCAAAATAAGGTACGCGTAAATACTGCATGACGCTATTCGGTTTTCCGATATCCTAATAACTGGGCCGGTCAGGCGCTGTGCACAATTTTAGAGGCCATCGCCCACGTGCTATGTGCGCAAACAGGCGCAAACTAGTAACCTAACTAGTGCCCGATTCCGAAAATTGAAACCACGAAAAACAATAAAGAAAAAACAAAGTTTATAATCTGTATAATCTGTGGTATTAGCGGCACTTTTCACCGCCCTGTAACTTCGTTGTGGATAAAGCAAGAACATTAATTTTCACTGCACTTGAAGACATACTATAGCTGGCTAGGTTACCAAAATATCTAGTAATTATCCCTCATAGTTTATGAATTATCGCTTGTCAAATTTGTTTAATTTCGACATTGACTCACTGACAGATCATCAAAATTCTAAGGTACTTCTAGATGTGTCATAAACTCCAACTTAAGTAGCTTTAAGCTTATAACCAAAAGAAAAAATGAAAAATCTCGAAATATCCTTATGGATTAAAAGTGAGCTGTCTAGCCGCTACCGGTAACTGGCTTTCCAGTCGAGAAAAAGGTAGAAAACTACAATTAATCGGAGTCCCGAATTAATCTTCTGATTTTATTTATATATCAATGTACCAACAATAATTCAAGGATTATGATTTTTTTCTAGTCAGACTTTAACTTGTAATGAAGTCCCTATTTATTTTTTTTAGTTTAATATATACTAGGCTTGAACATATATCGAGCGAGGCTTGATAGCGCGGCGCGAAAGTATTCCGCTAGTACACCGGGAGGCCTGTGTTCGAGGCTGCCTCGGGGCATAATTTTGTTATTTTATTTTCGTTAATATTCTGATTGTAAAATATTAAATACATATCTTAAACAATAATTCAAGGATTATGATTTTTTTCTAGTCAAACTTCTTTAAGTTCGCCAGTGACTCACTCGCCGTCATCAAAATTCTAAAGTAGGTACTTCTAGATGTGTCACAAACTTCAAAATTTGAATTTTAGGTAGCTTTAAGCTTATAATGGAAGGAAAAAATGAAAAATCTCGAAATATTCTTATGACTCAAAAGTTAGCTATCTAATCGCTAATAGTAACCAACTTTCCGGTGATGGTAATAGGAGGACCGGTGATAGGATTCTTTTAAAAATTTTGATTTTTATATAAAGGCACCTTCTCCATCTATCTAAAATAGTATCAGCGTTACAGTGTTGCCGGATCATTCGAAAAGTGGTAGCATCTTTGTTATTTTAAATGGAATTCGATTTAGAACAAAATATTTTCGCGGCGAATACATTTTAATATCTTTTTTGCAACTGGAGATTGTGGAGTTGAGTTTATAAACTCACATGTTTCACCGGAAATGACTACAACTTTTCATTTTGAAATGGCACCCTCGGTATTTTTTTTACTTTATTCGTTAGAAAATGACACTCTGAATCGAGTGACATATCATATGTCAACTTTTGACATTTTCCAATATGATTTACTTGAAATTGTAACATGCGGTTCATAACGACAATTTGACTCAAAATACCAAGTGTGTGGTATCAAATTATTCGTAAAAAAATGCTTTTTCCAAATACGATTTCGGCATCTTTAGCCGGCCAGGACAAGACACTAAAACTAAAAACTTTAGACGATCAAATCTATTTTTCCCAGGCTCCTTAATTAAAAATTAGTGTTTTTAACTCTGGATTGAAATTTAAAATACAATTTGTTTTTGAGTAGCTATATGTCAAAAATTGACATATGATATGCCATTCAATTCAGAGTGTCATTTTCAATCGAATAAAGTAAAAAAATACCGAGGGTGCCACTTAAAAATCAAAAGTTGCGGTGAAACCGGAAGTGACCGAAAACAATTGAATACGTCAATCAATCCCAATTTATGTCATATAGTAACATACCAAATCTCGTTGTTTTATCTGAAAAAATTAAAAAGTTATAGGGGTGAGCCACTTTTGAGACGCACCCGGTATACAGCTAAAAAAATCAGGAAAATAGAGCTAAAAATAAAAAAATACATAACATTAATTTTGACGACAAAAATTTCCGTTGCGGTTTTTGCATCTGAGTGTATGAAATCTAATAATAATTCTAATCTCAATTATTGTTGACGGCGACTATACTTTGCTATTGCGGTGACGATGACGGCTCGACGGTCACTTCATTTACTTTAACAAAAATTTGCTTTAAATGAGTAAAAAGACAGACCAACTAAGTGTCGAACACACATACCAGCGAGCCACGGCCACCACTCAAACACAACAAACATCCTTATTATTTTTTTCCACTATAATTTAACAGACCGACCCCTAGTTAATCCCTATAGGCATAACGTCCACCCTTCCCTCCCCCAGTGCCAACCCTCCGCACCCACTTGCGTTATACGCAGCGAGAACCATAGATACACACACAGAAGCCGGCACAAAGCCCTTACGCGTGCCTTCCGTGCGCCAAAAGGGCCTTATTGATCAATGGGGGTTTCTGCGGCCGGATTACCATAGTTTTCGGCTGTATTAGACCGATAAGGCCTAAACGGACTCATCCGCAGCGCTAAAATATTGTTTTTAATTTCGATTCCCTTTCGCATACGCCGCCGTTATAACCTCGGAATGGCTTTCTAATCCGCCATGTCGGAAATTTATGACGAAGATGACCTATTTTTCGATATATATCCGTTTTCGTTTTTTCTTCCACGCCAATAACTTTATGGATAGGTTTAGTTTGTGAGTCGTTCAACTATTATTATAAAAAGAAGTTATTTTGAAAAGTTTTCGACTACATAATGAGAGCATTTTTTTAAATATATATTTTTACAAGTATTTCTACTATTTAAGCTGATCGAAAAGAAGCAGCTAATCGCATTAACACACGACAATATCAGAATAACAGACAAAAACGAAATAATAAGCCTAGTAACAAAATTCTATAACGACCTATATAAAACTCCAAAAAACATACACCAAGAAGAAATACTGCCCCTACCACAAGACGACATCCCAGAAGTTCTTAGAAAAAAGTTCTTTCTTGGAAAAAGTAGAAAAGGCGCTTCAAGATATGAAACATGGAAAAGAAGCAAAGAACGACGGAATACCTGAAAGCTCAAATACAGTTCGTCTGTGGGATCTGTGTCTATGAAAGGAATGCGGACAAAAAACATTTAAATAAACAGCAATATATTTTATACGTCGACTTGACGAGTACGTTACCGCAAATCGCTCCGCCCACTCATTTTATTGGCTACTTGCAAATTTGTCGAATTTTTATTGATGGGACGCGTCGTCTAATTTTTTACGAAAAACATCGAGAGAATATCGTTTCCCCTCTCCCGGATACCCCGTAGCCACAGAACGGACAGACGTACTGTACTTAAGAGTATATTACGCTGTCACGCTGTACTGTTCGGGTCGCTCTCAGATGTCGGGAAAAGCGGGTGTGTGGCTGAAGGAAATATATACCGTGCTGGCAACTGTTACTTTTGGGTCGGCGTTTACATATGTGGAAGTAAATCGCATAGGGATCTTATTAAGTCGGAGTGAGAGAAATGCGACCGACCGACGCAACGCGCGACGGTGTGCTGTTGCGGCGTTGCCGATACGCCTTTCCCTATCAAGTAAAGTAAAATCGCAAACCGCTTATTTTTAAAAGACTTTTTTTTCAAGAGATAACTAGATAAAATCATTAGGTTTGTAATGTTTCTGAGCATCTGAAATGGAATTATAAGGATATCGCTAGGGTGTCATTTTTTTTATAACGAGAAAACGTCAGTAATCGCGATAATTTAAAAACTCAACTTTTTTACACATAACAGGTCATAACTCAAGAACCACTTTAGATATAGAAACTTTTTTTTATTTTCAAGATCGGATATTTTACAATATGTTTACATAAGAAAAATTCGATAAGGCTGTTTTTTCCATTCAAAAATTGTAAACAATCCATCCATTTACTTTTAGAGCATAGCAATTTTCAGCAATCGTGTAATTTTTTTATTGATAAAGATTTTCACATACTGTCTACAAAGGAAATACAGCAGAAATATTAACAAAGTTCTTAAAAAAACTACAATCTATTATTTCTAATAGATTTCGAGATATCGATTTTTGAATTCAGAGTTCTAATAGCGCAACCACTATCGAACACCCACTCAATTCCACTTATTTTTACCAAAAATGCAAGTGTTTCTAGCTTGCACTTAAAAAAATTCAAGCTATAGGGAAAATTACAACGACTCGTTAATAAATAAACAAATCAAGTATCACGAGACGTAATTAAATCGCGACGCTGAATGCATGACGTACACCTCTCCCTAGAACTTTAAGTACTGACAGAGGTATTGATTGGGTCGACCGGTCAACTGCGACAAATCTGCTATATCCCCTTCCACGTCTCTTAGCGATGTGCACAGTTTCTCGGTTTATTTCATACGTTTGGCAACGTGTTTACACTGTCCTCTCTTTCTTCAGTACATTATAAACGCATAGTACTCTTCTTACATACGGAAATCTCGACCCAAGACTAACCTTTGCCAGCCCTTAGTATTATATTTCAGAAATCTGCTTAAGGCTTAGCCCGATCCTGTCGTGTTAATCCACACCTAAAACTCCAAACACACGTGCTTGGATTAAGGCTTGATTAAGGTTTGCAGAGATTCAGCATTTGCCATAAATTAAAACTATGGAGTGTAGAGGTAAGGAGAAATAACTCCGTGCATTAAAAAATGGTCAAAAAAGGGAAGAATTAGGATAGCGCTGCTGTAGCAAGATCCTAAAATTTAAGATATGCGCCGAACATTTTAGAACAGATGATTCAAGACATAAATATTTGACGTGAAGCAAACGCGAAGCCGCGGGTTTCAAAAAAATACAATTTTATTTTCATGTTGCATGAAATAAATTACAGATTTTTATTCAGCAGCAATAGACTAGGCCCTTTTTTATTGTTTCTCATAAGTTATTTCGCAAATGTCATTCAAGACGACGAAAAAATATTCTGATCGTTTTAGCTTAAAATTAATGGTAATTATAATTAAGAAAAATTTTATTTAAAGTAATAATTGGTGATGGGTTTAAAATAAATATAATGCAGCTTTAAAATAACTTCATACCTACATTTATTTAGTATAAAAGTAAGTCAATATGTGGTTTTATTATCGATTATTCAGAAGCAATAGACTGAGCCTCTTTTTTATTGTTTCTCATAAGTTATTTCGTAAATCTCATTCAAGATGAAAAAGCTTTAGTTTAAAATTAATGTTAATTATAATTAGGAAAACTTTATTAAAAGTTTAATTGATGATATGGGATTTAAATAAATATAATGCAGGTCAAAAATAACGTAACACATTTTATTTAGTATAAAAATTAAGCCAATATAATATAATTTAATATTGTACAAGTATTTATTTACGTTTTGCCATTCATTCAGAATAGTGGATTTTAAATGTGCGATAGTCGGATGGCTTAACTACCTTAATATCAACTACTTCTAGACAAGAATCGTGTGCAGTATTATCTTCTTTTCACTCCCAGCTATTCCAACATGGCTTGCATGGCTTGGGACGTGAAATAATATAATTTTATAGCCCTTCCAGATGCTCATGTCTTCCTTGTAGTTCACCCAATAGAATCGTTCTCGCAGCTTCCTCCCAAGTTGGTAGTTCCTATTCATTCAGAATAGTGGATTTTAAATATATTTGGTTATTCGGATGGTTTAACTATCGTAACAATAACTACTTTTAATAATTCTTTTTCTCAATTCTTTGCACTATAATTTGCATCCCACGTATTGTAATATTTTCCTTTGAAATTCGTTTTCTATTGTCCCATGGCTTGAGACGTAATGTTATAGCCCTTCCAGATCCTCATGTATATGTCCCTTTTCCTTGTAGTCCACCCAATACAACCTTTCTCTTAGCTTCCTCTCAAGTTGGTAGTTACCATTCATTAAGAATAGTGGATTTTAAACATGTTTCGTACTCGGATGGTTTAACTACTGTAACACCATAAATAAATTGTATACCAACACATAATGGCCAAACTTCCCAACAGACTTTAATATTCATAAACCTCATCAGAAGAAAATATTTTTTGATCCAAAGTTTTTTTTTCGTTATTAGAATAAATTACCTGCAATTTTTTAATTCATTACAACATTGAATAAAAAATGCAAAGTGTTTATACATACTATAATAGATAAATCTTCATTTAAAATTATGTGATAGATCTGCTTGCTTGTAGGATCTAGACTCATAAACTCAATAATTTCTTTTATTGATATAACCAATAAATTGGTAATGCTGAGATTTTGTTTTTGATTTGAGCAATAGGGTCCATTATTTCCATTATTTGATGCTGTTATTGCTCTACAAAATGTTGATCTTTATCAAGGGATGTTTATGTGTATAATATTACTATTTATGTGTATAATAATACTGTATGATCGAAAAAACACGGCGTCCACACGGCTTGGAAATGAACATCTCGATGACATTCTCCATATCATTTTACATATAAAATGAAAGCAATCTTCATTTCATAGGCATCGCTGACGCCATTTTTATTCGATCAAATTGTACTTACGTGTATAATATTCATTTAATGGTTCCTGTTTTAGTTGCTGGTGCTCATATTTTGGTTTTTTATTCTGTTGTTGCTCTACAAAATGTTAATATTTATGTGCACAACATTACTCTTTCTGTGTATAATATTCATTTAATGGTGCCCTTCTTGCTTATTGCTGTTGTTGCAATTCAGAATTTAAATTAACCTGAGGCAGTAGGTAGAGCTTCATCCTCCAACATTTTCCTATGTAAATACTGAAGTGGACAGTATTTCTGATAACAATTTTATCACAAACTTTAACATCTTGTTCTTTAAAATGAAACTGCCATACCTTATCTGTAGATTTCAAAGCAATATCTAAATGCTTTTGACCATCACTGTAATTTAATTCTTGTCTGAAAATCAATACCTAATATTATCCTGATGATTTTGATTTTTGATAGATTGTTAAAATACAGCACTTACAGTTAACTATATTTCTTGAAAGTACCTATTACAAATTTATATATTTCCTAATTTTACTTGTTTAAAAAAATGCCAACAATTTGTGCATGTCGGTCAAACTTTAAAATCATTAAAAATAAATTTTATTCAGGTTGTAACTTTATAAAAAGGATTGTAAAAATATACTTTGTAACATGTATGTCAATAATCTTACGAAAAATGTTTACTACACTTTTGATTGACTCTAATTTTTACATATAATACTGTTACGTTTTTCGTCGGTTCCGTGTGGATAGAAAGTCACTATTTATTTAACACTAATTAACAAAAACAATAACGATAAAAGACTTATAGAACTATTTACAAACGATTTATAACTAAGAAATTATTTTGAATTTTAGCGCGTCAACTGCACTGGTATATTTATAACTGCCCTCTCTAGGCCACTGCCGCCGGCTTTTATACCTACAGCAAAATAAATCTAGAATAGTCCATAGATCGTTAGGTGCATAGAGAAGGTTTTCGAATGTTCTCGTATGTACTAGTCCATTCTAGTGGGTCTCGATTCTTCTCGAACGAATGAATCATTACGGTGTCTATTCTTTAATGCAATGTTAAAGTCATCTGAGGGCGGAACAGCGGAACATATAGTTAGGTTAGGTCGAGTCCACACGGGTCCGCAACACTGCCCCCTTCTTAGGTACATGCTCGTCCCGAGATGTACACGGTGAATGAAGGTATTTGCAAAGCTGGCCCCTGGTACATTGAGAAGTCTGGTAGAAATAGCAGTCTACAGTTTTCTCTCCCGATCTCAGCTTTGGGTTGTAGCAGCAAACGAGGATCTCGATTCCCGTAAATCTGAACAAGACTTCAATCATGTTCCGGATTGTACGCCAACTTAAACCATCGAGTCCACACGCCAGCTTCGGAATGGCTAATCGTGTAATGTTGTTGTTTAGCAGGGCTTCTCTCAGTTCAATCAGGGTCTTCCATAGATTGAGATAAGTCGGCTTACTTGGAGACCATTCCTTGGTGACTAGGTAGAAAATGTGCCTTGCTTGACCATGTGCATTGTCGGTTAGCCTCAAGACGCTTCCAACCTCTGGATCCTGTCGGCGTAGTTCTCCGAGACGCCCAAACCTCTCATTGAACGTCGCAGCGATTCCTCTGGACATCCGCAAATCTCGGGCCACACAATGAGCGAGCGAATAATCAGGAGGCACGGAAAAGAGGTCTCGTTGATCTTCTTTGGTTACACCATAGCGAGCCTTCTCACTGCTGTTGTATCGGGCCATGAAATCGTCAAAGGACATCTCCGAATCAGGGGGATCAAAGCTGCAGGTTCTCACGGTCCCAGCACGATCTTCTATTTCGCCTTGGTAGGGGCTCAAACGGTTGAAATGGACTACCCTCGGTTTTCCTTTTGGCAATTTTCTGATACGGTATACGACGTCATTAATCCTATCCATGACTTCGTATGGCACTTCCCACGAGGATTGTAGCTTCGGAGATAACCCACGACGTCTCTGCGGGTTGTATAGCCACACCAAATTCCTGGTTGGTATCCCCATGCTCAGCTTGAATGTCGTAGTGCTCCTTCATTCGGTCACTAGCGCTTTGAATATTTAGGCGGACTCGCTGATGGATGGCGTCCATCCTTTGACGTAGTGTGTGGACATAATCTTCTCCAGCGACATATTCTCCCGGTCGACAACCGAACTTCAGATCACAAGGTAGGCGTACTTCCCGTCCCATAACGATGCTGGCTGGAGTTTGCCCTGTAGATTCTTGGACGGATGAACGATAGGCCAACAGGAACAGGTGAAGAAATTTGTCCCAGTCTCTTTGGTGGTCAGAGACTACTTTGGCCAAATAACGGTTGATGGTTCTGTTCGTGCGTTCAACCATCCCATCGGATTGTGGATGCAGAGCAGTCGTCCTGGTCTTGCGGATGTTAAGGACCTCCTGTGAGGAAGAAAGAAACTTTGAGTCCAATCTGTTCCAAGGCGTCTGTACGCCTTGGAACAGATTGGACTCAAAGTTTCTTCCCTGATCTGAATGAAGCTCCATGGGAACACCAAACCTGCAGATCCATTCTTTAACAAGGGCATCAGCAATCGTGGACGCTTCTTGATTTGGCAACGCGTAGGCCTCGACCCATTTGCTGAAGTAATCCATTACTACCACAATGTATTTGTTGCCATCGTTCGTCTCCGGAAAAGGACCAGCCACGTCGATCGCTATTCGTTCGAAGGGACTACCAACATTGTACTGGCGCATAGGGGCTTTACCACGCTTTTGTGGCCCATTAATGGCTGCGCAAATGTAACATTTCTTACACCAGGCCCTCACATCTTCTTTGCAGTTCACGCAGTAGAACCGTTCACGCAGCTTGCCAAGTGTCTTGGTAACACCAAGATGTCCTTCCTCCAAACTTCTGGTCTCCAAACCAAGACTTCTGGGACCCTTTCCTTTGGAATGACGATCTGCCTTCTCTCTTCTTGTCCCTCCGGTCTCTCGATCACACGGCGAAGTAGTCCGTTATCTATTACCAAGGAATTCCACTGGGCCCAGTACGACTTTACGTTCGACGAATATCTGCAAACTTCTTCCCACGTTGGTCTTTGGCCTGTGTTTTTCCAGTTAATTACTAAACCTAATTCTGGGTCACTGGTTTGGTCATTTGCAAGATCTTCGGGTTGCCAACTATCATTAACCACAGTTGTTCTTAGGAGTTTCACTTCTTTCTCTTCTGCTCGGGAACAATGCTTACAGTCCTTAGCGCAAGGTCTTCTGGAAAGTGCGTCGGCATTCCGATGGATTGCCCCAGTCGATGTTCTGTGTCGAAGTCAAATTCTTGTAATCGTTCAATCCATCTAGCTACCTGCCCTTCAGGATTCTTAAACTGCAACAGCCATTTCAAAGCAGCATGGTCTGTTCTTAACAAGAACTTTCTTCCATAGAGATACTTGTAGAAGTGTTCCACTGCTTTAACTACTGCTAGTAATTCTCGTCTGGTTACACAATAGTTCCTTTCCGGTTTTGACAAGGTCTTACTAAAATAACCAATGACATTTTCTTGACCATCCTGGATCTGAGACAGAACAGCGCCTAACGCAACATTGCTAGCGTCGGTATCCAATATAAAGTTTCCGTTGCCAAGAGGGTAGCTAAGTATGGGCGCACTAGTCAGGGCCTTCTTCAATTTTCGGAATGCCTCGTCAGAATATGAGTCCCAAGAGAAACGCCTCTCGCCTTCGGTAAGTCTGGTCAATGGTTTTGCGATGGTGGCGAAACCCTGTACATAGCGGCGATAGTATGTGCATAGTCCCAAAAAGCTTCGTAGTTCATGTTTATCTTTAGGTATTGGCCACTCTTCCACTGTCTTGGTCTTCTGTGGATCTACCGCAACTCCTTGGGAGGAGACTACATGTCCCAAGTAGTGTACCTTTTCTTGACACAGATGACATTTTTTGGGGCTAAGTTTCAAACCAGAGCTCCCTAGTCGCTTGAAAACTTCTTCCAAATTCTTCAGATGATCGTCAAAGGATTTCCCAACCACTATGATGTCATCCAGGTACACTAAACAGGTAGTCCAGGATAGTCCCTTTAACGACTCCATTAGTCTTTCGAAGGTAGCTGGCGCGTTGCACAATCCAAAAGGCATGACGGTAAATTGCCACAGTCCGGAGCCCACCGAGAACGCTGTCTTCTCACTGTCTTTCGGCGCCATGTCGACTTGCCAATATCCACTCTTCAGATCTAACGTAGAGAATATCGTTGACCCCGCCAGCGTGTCTAGAGTATCGTCTATCCTCGGCAGGGGATAACTATCCTTCTTGGTAACATTATTGAGCTGCCGATAATCAACACAGAACCTGGTGGTACCGTCTTTCTTCTTTACTAGTACTACCGGCGATGTCCACGGGCTGTTAGATGGTTCGATGACACCCTCTTCTTTCATTTCTCGAAGGATTTTATCAGCTTCTTCACGTTTGGCGAGCGGAAGTCTTCTCGGATTTTGTTTGATTGGTCGTGCATCTCCGGTATCAATTTTGTGTTGTACTAAATTGGTACGACCTCTCTGTCCTGCTTCTCCTTTATCAAACACATCTTGATACTTGATTATCAGGTTTCTCAATTTTCTTCTATTTTCGGGAGATAATCCTTTAACGTTTACTAACTCCTTCACCATTTTGTCCGGAATTTTTGAAGTCGAAACTTTGGAGGCTTCCACGCTTCGAACGACTGAGGAGACCGAACAACAGTACCCTAAGAGGGTTCCCTTCTTCAAGGATACAGAATAATAATTCGTGTTCATTACTCTCACCGGTACAGTTTTCTTCGCTCGTAGCAGGGCTTTTCCAACAGCGATCCCTCGTCCTATTTCGCTGTCATGGTTCCTTGGCTCCAACAGAATAATACTCCCATTATTCATTTTACCTTCTAGGCAACCATCCAAAAATATCTCACAGCGCTCAGGGATCGAAACATCTTCTGCTACCACCACGCGAAGCGTCTCCTCACATTTTCGATGCAGAACCACTTCTTCTTCATTTATTTTCAAAATTCCTTGTTTGAGGTTTAGCTCAAAACCTCTAGTGGTCATGATGTCCATTCCGAGAATAAGTTCATCTTCGATATCTGCTACTAACACTGGATGTTCAAAACTGGTGCTCCCAATAACAAAATTAAGGTTTACTTCGCCATGGACAGTAGCGGAGCCCCCCGTAGCAGTACGTAGTCGCCATTGTGTTGTTTTAACCTTCTTCGATGTTTTAAGAATGTCCGGTCTGATGATAGTTTTCGTCGCACCTGTATCCAACAGCATGGTCCGGAACTCTCCATCAACAAAACCATCCACAAAAATGCTGTTGAATTTGTGTTGTAGCGAGGCGACTTGAACAGTTTTCGTTGGGGCATGTTGGGTACAGGTCGACGTGTGCCCCTTCATTTCGACCCTTAGTAGTTTTCCGACCTCGACGAAGCCGATTCTTCGTTCTTCTCCTTACAACGGCTCCGCACGTGTCCCACCTGTCCGCAGTTCCAGCAACGAATCGGTCCCTTTTTGCCCATGTACTGGTCACATACTTGCCCATGTACTGGTCCGAACAATCCCTTCCACGGATTCGTCGGAACATTCGTCGATGGCCCGTGCTCTTCCTAAAGACCGAGAACTTTGTTTCGCGGTCTCAAATTCTAGGGCACGTGCTAAAGCATCCACCAAGTGCGTTGGGTGGGCTAGGAGAAGTGCTTGTCTTGTCTCGTTGTCACGTAAGCCGTCGGAGAATGCCTGTACTGCCAACCGCTCCATAACATTCTCTTTGCGTAGCAGGGTACGCAAGGCGAACGAGGCGGGCTACGTCGGCTTCAAACTCCTGCAGAGACTCATTTGACTTTTGAATGCGATTTTTTAGCTGGGAATGATAGACATGTTCCAAATGAGCTTGGCCGTACCTCATTTCTAAATGTCGTACCAATTGCTGATAATCTCCCTGTTCCGATGGTGACAATGTCTGCAGGATATCAGTCGCATCTCGCAGTGCGACAGTCAAAGCGGTAGCCTTTTCAGCGATTGTCCATCCGTTCGCTCTCGCAGCGGCCTCAAACTGGCAAAATAATTGGCCCAAGCGGTTTTTCCGTCAAACTGTGGAGGCTTAATAATTGACTTTGAGATATACTTATTTTCGACTAGTTTCGGCACCTCCGATGTTTCTTTGACATTTTGGTGAATTTGACTTCGCTATTTCTTCTCTTAAAATTTCGATTTTTCTATTTACATCTTCCTCAATCTCTGTTATTTTATTGTTAAAACTTTCTTCCAAAATTACTATTTTATTATTAAAGCTGGCCTGTATATCTTTAGAATTTTCGATGATCTTATCTTCTAATGTATTGATTAAATCCTGGGAATTTTCCATAATTTTATCACTGATTTTCTCTTCTAAATTAAATTCCAAGTGAATTATTTTACTATTCAAATTGTTCAAGTTGTCGTCTAATTTTTGAGAATTCTCTGTCATTCTATTTTCTAATTTTTGTAGGCACGTCACCTTCCAACTCAAAGCAAAATGTGTCAGGATCCTCACCTTCCTCCACCAAAACGTCTCTCAGTCTAGCTTGCAAAATGCTTTTCTTTCCATCTGTTTCGCATTCCCTCTCTTCCAGAACGCATTTTAATTCCGACACTTTCAAGTCTTTCAACAATTTTTTCGGAGCCATTGTCTGTCTTTTATTTTCCTAGTCTATCACACACGCCACACTTGACACCAATTGTTACGTTTTTCGTCGGTTCCGTGTGGATAGAAAGTCACAATTTATTTAAACACTATTTATTTAACACTAATTAACAAAAACAATAACGATAAAAGACTTATAGAACTATTTACAAACGATTTATAACTAAGAATTTATTTTGAATTTTAGCACGTCAACTGCACTGGTATATTTATAACTGCCCTCTCTAGGCCACTGCCGCCGGCTTTTATACCTACAGCAAAAGAAATCTAGAATAGTCCATAGATCGTTAGGTGCATAGAGAAGGTTTTCGAATGTTCTCGTATGTACTAGTCCATTCTAGTGGGTCTCGATTCTTCTCGAACGCATGAATCATTACGGTGTCTATTCTTTAATGCGATGTTAAGGTCATCTGAGGGCGGAACAGCGGAACATATAGTTAGGTTAGGTCGAGTCCACACGGGTCCGCAACAATACAAATAATACAATACTGAATTATATTATGTATTTTACATACCGTAGGCTTTGCCTTTGCTCTTTATTTTTCCATCAGCTATTCAATCAACTTCGCACCACACACACTTTAACCATTGTTAAATAATAAATAAAGCACAAAATATTGATAAACAATAATTATTTTATATTCAAAAACTCTGTCTAAAAAATTAAAACAAAACTTTTTTTGGGTAATTTTTGGTTATATTTATTTTTATTCTCTTATGTATGGTTACTTCTCATTTTTTAGATTCATGCGTGTTTAGCGCCACTGTGGTCATTTGGCGAACCCTTATTCTTCCCATTTTGTGACCACTTTTTCAATAAAAGTCCCATAAGAGTTGTTTCTCATTACCACTACACTCCATAATTAAAACAGACAGACACCATGAAAATATTTTGTATTTAGGTCATTTATGACCCAAATAACTCATTTTGAGTGAAATTAATAAAACTTTTTTTTGCCGATCTTAATAGCCTACCATACCTGTTGGTATGATCGGCTAAAAAGGTCAATGCAAATATCTTCAACAAAAATACTGCCATTGAGATGAACAAAAAACAAGCTATCGGGAAAGGGTGCATCTAGATAATAAATTAAATTTTAAATTCCTTGCTGTCTTAACATATTCCACAAGGTGTTTCAAAGTTTCACGAAAATATCAACATTTTTTTTCACTCGTATAATTGACAGATGGAAACTTTCATTTTAAATTTATGAAGAGGTACTAAAAAGGCAAAAAAATTAGCTACATGTTGCTTAAAAAATCATCAAAATCGGTCCACTAGAACAATAGATATTTACGATACAAGTTAGTTAACAGCATCATTAAGATAAGCGTGTGAAAGTGTAAACACTCAAGTATTTTAATGGAGTTAACTCGCCTGTATTGTACAATATTTTATCTACGTCTAACTATAAAAACACACAATGAATTTTAAAAATTATTGTACTTACCTATATACCTATCTTAAAAATCAATTACTTTAAATACCTTTGTTCAAATAACACCATGCATGGCAATGTCAATGTGACAGTAAATAATATTGATGTCACTAATTTAAAAAATGAGCGATTCGGAAAGTATTCCCTCTGACATTGAAGAAAAGGCATTCAGAGCCATTTCTGGATTGCTTCCAGTAAGATCGAAACAGAAGTATGAATATACAGGGTGTTCCACTAAGAATAGCTGGAAATTATTTTCAAGTTTGTAGAACGATCGCTAGAGGGCGCAGCTGCAACAAAAAATAAGAAAATGGAGTTTTTACACAATTTTGACTAGATAAGGTGTACTATAAGTAACAGCTTCATAATCTTCAGTAAATTTTGAATATTTTTTGTTAGAGTCATTTTCCCCTATCTACCAAAATAAAGTCGTGGGGGAAGGTTAGATCTGTTTTTATTTGAATATTAATAACTCTGGACTGGATGATCGGAATCCAACAAGCGAGGGCTCGTTTAAAAGAGCGTTTATTACTCTGTATTATACTATAAAAATTGTAATAATAAGGTTTTGAATGTAGACGCTAGGGGGCGCTTTCTTATAATTTAACAAACATTGCGCGTTTTTTCAAAAAAATTAAATACAATAGTATGTGTTATTTTAGCTAATAGTAAAGAGTAGTAAAAGCTTAAAAAGTCAGCGAAAACCGCATCTTGATATCTTCTTTCAAACCGAAGATATTAGCAAAATTATAATAAATACCAAAAAATAAGCCGTTAATTACATTATTTTTATAATACTGTATCAGTAGCCCTCTTGATTAGGCCCATTCTAACAAGAAAAAATAAGATAGAAACAGTTAGTTTATTTTAAAATCGACGAAATACCAGAATACCATAATACAAGATGTATTAATATCTAATAATTAAGATATTAATAACAGTGAACAAGAAACGATGATTCAATGAAGTCATGGTAGGCTTTGCAAAAAAGTTGCTTTTGACGTAATAGTATAAACATCAAATTGTTATTAGATCAACATTTTGATAGTCTTAGCAGCGTTTTTTATCTTTCTATTGCTTTTTCAAAATGCCAACAACTTCAACTACTTCAAATAATAAAGGCATTTTGAAAAAGCATTTAAAAGATAAAAAAACGCTGCTAAGACTATCAAAATGTTGATCTAATTACAATTTGACGTTTATACTATTACGTCAAAAGCAACTTTTTTGTAAAGCCTACCATTACTTCACTGAATCATCCTTTCCTCGTTTGTTGGATTCTGATCATCCAGTCCGGAGTTATTAACATTTAAATAAAGATAGATCTAACCTTCCCCCACCACTTTATTTTAGGAGATGGGGGAAAATAGTTCTAACAAAAATAATCCTAAATTTACTGAAGATTATGAAGCAATTATTTATAGTACCCATTATCTAGGCAAAATTCTGCAAAAAAAATCTATTTTCTTATTTTCCATAGCAGTTGCGCCACCTAGCGGCCGTTTTAAAAACTTGAATATAATTTCCAGCAATTCCTCATAGTCCCTTTAGTTATAAATATTTTTTTCCGTAAGCCCTACGGCTAATACTTTCCGAGATACAGCCGAGAGCTATTCTTAGTGGGACACCCGGTACATACTCTAAGTATGAAAAATGGTACACCGAAAAAAAAGTACACAACTATGGAAATGAAAAGGTACTCATAACGTATTTTTCCAATTTAGTGCAAAATAAATGTTTTACAAAATATTTTTCCCTCTTCTCTCTGGTAGTCATCGAAACAAGGAGTGCGGTAATGAAAATGCGTGAGTTAAGAAGCTCTTTACTCTCTCAAAATGCGTGAGTTAAGAGCTTCTTAACTTACTGATGGTAGATAAAATATATTAAACCTTAAAAAATGTCAAAATTTTAAGGTGCTCGTTTCTCGTGCCTGTGAGTGTTTTTAACATTGGCGTAACTATATACAGCACATGGGGGGCCTCCAATGTGCTACTGGGCACCCCCCAGAGAAATCCTGAATTATGACTCTTGGCTACGTAATAATTTTTATTTGCTTGTGATGCAATAAAAATGACGTTTTCTAGTTTTGTTTAGTTAATATTATTTTGTTGTGTTCAAAAAATGTGTTAATTTTTATTTTTTTAGAAAATTTGTAGGTATTTAAGTAATCTACGGGAACACGGTTTGATAACCAAGTCTATGAAATTTATTGATAGAGAAATTCATGTAAACGTTTTATTGAAAAAATATGTTTTTTTAAAATTATTTTTCATTTTTAAAAAGATAAAAGCCCTAGGCCCCCCTGGCCCCCTGGGCTCAACACCAGCCCCCCCCCCGCCCCACCCCAGGATAAATTTCAAGTTAAGCTAATGGTTTTTAATTTTAAGAACATCAGTTCAATAAATCTTGTAATCTTTATTTTCGCAGGTTTTTGCTATAGCTGGAACATCTTCATTGTTTTATTCAACGCATAAAACTATTCTAGTCCTGAAAGGCTCCTAAAAAGTGCCTTTGCCCTTTGTCGCGACATTCCTCCTTTTGGAGAGACGAAACTTGGAAATCCTAAACGATGCATACTTCTCCCGAACTTTCAGTCGCTCTCGACGAACTTTAAAAGCGCAATTTCTTTCTATTATAAACAACATTACGAAATTTAATATCGGCGGGGTTTATTTTGCGAAAAATCCGGTCCATAAAAGTCAAGCGCAGACCGGAGTTTCGGATTAAAAGTTGCCACCGCTGGCTGCGCTATGGGCCGTCTTTCTCAGCACCGATACAAGGGAAATGTTTCAATCCGTGGCCGTAAAATAAAAAGTAGCTACGTTATATGACGGCGTTACAGCCCGGCGTGTCACGGCGAAATAGAAAAATAGCGTCAGATATATTAAGTGGAGAATGACGAAAATATCACTGAAGGTATGGCGTATAAACTAGTGATGGGAAAAACCGATTAATTTCAATAATCGAGTACTCGAGTATCAAGCGATTGCAATAACCGAGTGATCACTCGAGTGAAATATCGCTCGTATTTAAAAATACGCTTTTTTGTCCCTCGCATGTTGTAAGTACTCGTTACATATATATTCTTTCGGTAATGAACGGCAAGTAGTAAGCGGCGGGCAAATCGCTTGATCGCCGGATTAGTCTATTTCGAAGCATTGTCGATGTAGGTCCTAAAATTTTGTCCCTCAGATACGGATAAATATACCGGGTGCGTCTCAAAAGTGACTCACCCCTATAACTTTTTATTTTTACAGATAAAACAACGAGATTTGGTATGTTATAGTATATGACATAAATTAGGATTGATTGACATATTCAATTGTTTTTCAATTTCTGCAACTTTTGATTTTTAAATCGCACCCTCGGTATTTTTTATTTTTATTTAAAATTGTAACATGCGGTTCATAACGACAATTTGACTCGAAGTACCAAGTATGTGGTATCAAATTATTCGTAAAAAAAATCTTTTTCGAAATATGCTAATGAGCCACCCTCGTTTCATTTGAAAAAAAATGAGACATGATCAAAAATACGATTTGTGCATCTTTTAACCGGCCACGGCAAGACACTAAAAACATTAGACGATCAAATCTATTTTTCCAAGGTTCTTTGATTAAAAATTAGTGTTTTTAACACAGCCATGGGACTCTAGATTGAGATTTAAAATACAATTTGTTTTTAAGCGAATATGTCAAAAGTTGACATATGATACGTCATTCTATTTAGAATGTCATTTTCTATCGAATAAAGTAAAAAAATACGGAGGGTACCATTTAAAAATCAAAAATTGTAGTAAATTCCGGTGAAACAGGAAGTGACAGAAAACAATTGAATACGTCAATCAATCCTAATTTATCTCATATACTAACATACAAAATCTCATTTTTTTATCTAAAAAAATAAAAAAGTAATAAGGGTGAGCCACTTTTGAGACGCACCCGGTATATACGGCGTCGTATAAATTTGCTACCTGCAATGTTTGTAGAAAATTCGCTCGGCTTTTTATCGAGTATATCACATTAAAATGGGATTTCAATTTATTTCATTCTAGGATCGCTTGCGTTCGTCGCTTGGTACTCGTCCCCGTACTCGTCACTTGCATCGCTCGTTCATAATCGAGTGATGTCGGTTATTTCAATAATCGAGTACTCGAGCGAAAATTCGCTCGAGTACTCGAGTATAGTATAAACTAATAATAATGTCTACGAAAAGTATTTATACTCTGTTTTTTTTTAAGGTAAGATTTCGACAAACGATGGCAGAAGAAAACCAAATGACGTCCCATACCAATCTATCTAAAAAAGTTTCTAATATTTTTTAAGTTAACTATGGATGGATTTTAATATAGATCCGTCATGCGTCGTCTCTTGACAGGCCATATTTCAAGTTTATTGGTTTGACGGAACGATGAACGACAAACGGACGCCGATGCATATGAACTCGCCTTCAGATTTTCGAGGCTTGTCAAAGTCTTGCCAAATTATAGGTTATAATTTTGTCAACTTATGTCAAATGTCTGCGTGTTTTAAGATGATGCAATCTGATTCATGTTATTACGTGTGTTTTGTCTTTTGAAGTCAAGTGGAGGAAAAATCGAGGGAAAATTAACTGTACATCCAGAGCACAGTTTATAGTTAATACTCGTTACCCAGGCAGAAAGTCTTATACACCAATTACCATTACCAATTACCATCAATAAAGTTTGTATACCCTCTCGTCGTAGATAAGTGCATCTCGTATATATGGTACAAGGATCGTATACTAAATATATACTAAAAACTGGAATAGCTGTAAAATATAGACATCACACGATAGGTAAATAATGGATTTTAGTACTGCAGAAAAATAATGTCAAACGGTACTGGTTTAAAAAAAAGATTAAAGTTAATTAGTCCACCTTTAAGTTATAAAATTTGGTTAGTGTTATTATTAATAAAGTAGTTTGTTTTATTTATGTTATAGTAGAAAAAGAGATACTAAAAAGTCAAATAATTTAACTATATTGTATATCAAGTATTCGTTTGATTTTAGAACGCCCAGTTATTATTATCAATAATCTACATACAGGGTGGGCCACTGAAAACTTACAATGGCTATAATTTTTAAACCAAAAAAGATATCAAAAAAATAAAAAATACCGTTTCTATAATATCGAGGGGGAATACATATGACGTATTTTTTGAACCACCCTGACTTACCCCTTAGGCGGCACCCCTACTCACTTGAAAATCTTAAATAGCAACACCCCACTTGTGGCGCCTTTTTGGAAAGCCCATGAAAAATGCTAACCGATGATCAGGGTGAAATTGAAAAACTACCCCTTACACGAAAAATTAGGTGGACATTAATGAAAAAAGTGATGTTTCAGTATAAGTTACAAATTGGGACCCAGCTAAATGAGGCAAATGAGGTATTTTTCAAACCACCCCGACCTACCTCTAGGTGTCACCCCCTCACTTCTAATATCATCAATGCCATTTTGAAACCATTGCCATTTTGAAGCTAAAAATAAAAAATGTAGATAATAAAAATGGCAATACAAAGATGTTTTACTAATCGTTCGGCCTAATTTTGCGATAACCCAAATTCTTCCTTATCATCTATTTTTTTACTTTCAATAAATAGGAGTGCATTTTCAATACTCTTCTGACAGATGTTCGAGGTATACCTGTGATTGATGCCAACTGGCGTGTTGATGCTTCTGGATTGATAGATACCTGACCAATAACTTCCATCTGCATTTCTTCATTCAGTACCCTGGGCCCTGCCCTTTTTTATTTTTGACCGATCCAGTTTCTTGAAACTTTAGAATCAAATCTCTAACATAAACGTAACATAACCGTTTCCGAATAGCACATACCTTCAGCACCATAAAGAAAAACTATTTGAATTCTTTCTTCCACAGTATAAACCATTTTTCTTTCAAATAAGCGAATCAAATAAAGGTTTAAAATAACACCAAATTTGAAAACAATTGAAAATCGATAGAAGACAGTGCAAAAACGCAAAGATTTTTTAAGAAAACGTTTTAAGATTCCTTGTTTGTTTTCAAAATGGCAATGGTTTCAAAATGGCATTGATGAGATTAGAAGTGAGGGGGTGGCACCTAGGGGTGGGTCGGGGTGGTTTGAAAAATACCTCATTTGACTAATTTAGCTGGGTCCCAAAATCACTTGTTTCATTAATGTCCACCTAATTTTTCGTGTAAGGGGTAGTTTTTCAATTTCACCCTAAAAACTTTATGATCATCGTTTAGCATTTTTAATGGGCTTTCCAAAAAGGCGCCAGAAATGGGATGTTGCCATTTAAGATTTTCAAGCGAGTAGGGGTGCCGCCTAAGGGGTAGGTCGGGATGGTTCAAAAAATACGTCATATATATTACCCCTTGATATTATAGAAACGGTATTTTTTAGTTTTTTGATATCTTTTTTGGTTTAAGAATTATGGCCATTGTAAGTTTTCAGTGGCCCACCGTATATACAGGGTGGCCCATCGAAAATTTTGGCAAGTTTGTGGCAAGTGAAAAAATGCGTAAACATCTAGAAATAATAAGAAAAAACAGAAAATTGGTCGAAGGAATTTATCCTTATCATTTACTCTGATAATTGTTTAAATAAACTTTTCAAATTTCAATCCTTCATATTTTCTCAATGACTCGACCGATTTTCAAAAACGAAGCGGGAAAATATAGAGAATAGAAAGCTCTTTTCATTGCGGCGCCACTTGACCCCCCTTCCCATTTGAAAAAAGTTGGGGGATGACACCCCCGCTTAGAGGATTGAAGATTTTGCAATCATTTTTAGGGCAGAAGTTGCCCCCCTCACAAACAAAATTGACGTGTTTTTGGATTTTTTGAAAAAAAAATTATCCTGGCCGTTATGTCTTGCGGAACGTTTTCCATGGGCCACCCTGTATATAAAATGCTAATGTTTATCTGTGTCGTCTCTACTGAAATAACGACTTGCTCTAGAAAGTTGCTTTTTTTACTAAAAGATAGCTAATTGGCTCTTCTAAAAACTGTCGTGGCCGGATTTTTTGTTTTTCATTTATTTTAAAAAAAAATAAAAAGTATTTTTTTTCTGACGTCGATGTCGTGGCGAATGCGCCAGGCTTCAACTAGTAATTAATAAAGAGTGCAAATTTATTATTATTATTATTTTATTTTCCCGTTCACATAAAATGCCAACCATTAAATATTTAAAAGTTTTTTTTTATGTATTTTAATTGCAAATTTCAAACCCTCATAACTTTCGTCAGGAAGGTGTGCAAAATTCTAAAATAGGTGTGCAAAATTGTGCAAAATTAGCCGATTCGTTTGATATAAACGAAATTCAATTTCTTAACAGATGGGGGGGGAAATTGCAAATTTTCAAACCCGCATAACTTTAGTCAGGAGAATGTGCAAAATTCAAAAACAGGTGTGCAACATTGTGCAAAATTAGCCCATTCGTTTGATATAAACAAAATTCAATTTAGTCACAGATGGGGGGGAAATTTCAAATTTTCAACCCCTTATAACTTTCGTCAGGAGGGTGTGCAAAATTTAAAAATAGGTGTGCAAAATTGTGCAAAATTAGCCGAATCGATGTACATAGAAATAAATCAATTTCGTAACAAATGGGGGGGGAACGGTCAAGTTTGCCCCCCGTTTAAAAAACGGCTCTAGTTTCTCTTAGGTAAGTGTGCAAAATATCATTTATGGTGTGCAAAATTGTGCAAAATATGTGCAAAATAGTGGTATATCTCTTTTTGAATTTCCTCTAGTACAGGGGGCAAACTTGACCGACCTTATTTCCTGGCTTATATCATACTTCTATTTTGTCGTCTTCGCAGCAATATAAGACCTAAGAGGGCAGCAGCTTTTATTTGTTCATCAGAATACATTATCAAAATATAATGCACCACTGTGACATTAAAAAAAGCAATACAATATGTCACGTAGACACCAAGAAAATGAATCAAAGTGTAGAGCAACTTTTTAATAGAGTTTCGCCATAAAAAGTGGCCATTATGTGTGAGTAGCCCTGCAACTCTAAAAAATGTCTTGACATTTTTAGGTTGCGCAATTCATTTATGTAGCAATTTTCGGCTCAATTTTGCCTCCCGTGTGAACAGATCGAGCAATTTTATAATGGCGCCAGAAGAACTTGCGCCACAAAAGTGTAAAAGTGTGCGAGTACCTTAACGCCAGCTAAGGTTAATGAGGTATCTAAAATATGTTACCGTAAAATAGTTAAAAATATTACCAAGAACCTAAATTTTATCAAAAACTCATTAGAGTTACCTTTTAAACTTTCTAAAATAGCTTAGTGTATCTAATAGTAATTTACATGCGAACATGCGCCACGTGTTGTTAAACGTATAAAAATGTATGTATAGAATATAAGGAATAAACTAAAACGACTACAACAATTTCGATATATTTTTTAATATTCAAAAATGATTAAAACTAAAAACTAAAAAAACGAATAAAATATGACAAAAAATAGAAAATCTTAAAATGAAAAAATAATATTTTAGAAAACGCGTGTTATAATGTTTTTTTCAAACGGCACAAAAGTATTAGTTTTTGCAATGTGACTGACAATATAAATAACTCAAAAATAACTCATTTCAACGCCTAAAAGTACGAAAATATATTATTAAACTGACATAAAGTGTCAAATTCAACGAGCGTAACCATAGTTTCTCGATATATACAATGTATTACTTTTAAATGATTTTATATTATTTGGAACCTTTAAATTTGTTTAAAAATTATTTGTGAAAAAAATAGCATGTTCTATTCGGATTAAAAATGATTTTGTCCATTGTCTGTATGTCGGACTCGCTAATGATATGCTCGTCCGACAAACGTACAGCCTCGCCACAAAAAGTATCATTTTACTCCAAATAAAACAATATACTATTTTCTCGAAAATTTGGAACACATCTGCTTGTTCCATGTCATATTCATTGTTCCCTCATTGGAACACTTCTTTCGTATTATTAACCAATTTAGATATAACACAAAAACATCCAATTTATAAGATCTAATCATTTATACTTCCCCTATTTTTTAATGTTAGTCTGTGAATAAAATAATACTAAATTTACATAAAAATTACTTGTTACCATATTTCCTTGGTTCTCTTTAGTTAATTATTATTATCGTATCTAATTATAAATCTACAGCTAGAGAAGAACTGCCAAAGCTTATCACTAAAATATGGAGTGCATCAAGCCGGAACACCCCTATTCTACCCCCACTTAGCTGATCGAAGCCCCCTCCCCCTGCCCCTAGTGCCATAGAGGGATGAACTGCTGCCGCGTGTCCAAGCTTGTCGGCCCATTAGGCCACGAATAAACAGGCTTTGCAGCACATCATTTTTTATATCAATTATATTTAGAGGCGGGTAGTTGTAGTGGATAGAGAAGGGGAATATGACAGTACCGTCATATTTCAGAGGGTTTGTTCTTTTTTCTTTTCCTGTTCTAATATGATTAAAGATGAGAATATCCGGATGATAATAACATTAATTGTAGTATAGATATATGAAGATATAAGTGGAAAAAATCTACTCACATATTACACTCAGTCTATTAAGTAGCGTCATATACAGTGTAGATGTGTGTTGAGTCAAGTTGAGTCATCAGTCTGGCCTACTTGAGGCCATACGCAGTGATAGATTTTTAAAAATTTATTTACGAGAAGTATAAAATATACGGAGGATCATCAATATATTGCATTAATTTTACTATGGCATATGAAATACAGCAAGCATTAAAAGTTATAAAGGAAGAAATTGTGCAAAGCAAAATCGAAATTAAATCAACGATAGAAGCCGTAGAAACCAGTATATTGTTGCACATTGAAACGGCAAATAACAGAATTAAGTATTTTGAAAAGGAAAATACAAGCCTCCTGAACCGAATAGAGATAATTGATCGTATTACGAGGAAAAATAACATATTGGTTTTTGGATTGGAAAGCAGTGGAAAAGACACATCAGCAGAAACTTACCAAAAAATTGGTGAGCTCCTAGATATAGATCTACAAATCGCGGACCTAAACAATTATTATAATTTAAATAAATCAAAGAGTGTAGTTAAAGTAGAATTTATATCTAATTTAAAAAAAGTTGAAGTTCTTAAATAAAGTAATCGAATAAAGTAAAAAAAAATACCCAGTGTGCCAAATAAAAATCAAGTAGTCAAAATCAAACAACTAAGTGACAGTTTTGAATTTCTCGTTCGCTTTTTCGAATTTATATAACATAGAAAGCCAGAATGTTGTTGGAAAGTTCTAATAATGAAGACTACTTTAATATTGGCACTCCACCAGAACTTACAGAAGCTGCAAAAAGAGCAGAAGCCAGTTTACTTCCAGAGAAAAGTAGGGGGCGATATGAAATAGCATTGAAAGTATACGAAAAATGGTGTGCCGAAAGAAATGCTAAGAATATTGCTTCGGAGACAGTCTTGATGGCATATTTGAACGATATGGCAAAGCAGAAAAAGCCATCTACTCTTTGGGCTACGTACAGCATGATATGGACAATGTTAGAATTAAGGGAAAAGACTGGCATATCAAAATATCACAAACGCGTCGCTTTTTTAAAACGCCATAGTGTATGTTTTAAGTTTTAAGCCAAAGAAGTCTAGCATTTTACCAGGCAAAACGTTTCAACAAATAAATGTACCTATTAAAATCTTCAATTATTATTGTTAATCTTCTTGTTGATGTTAAATAAGTATTTAATAAAGATATTACAAAAATATTTTGCTTAATTAAATGAGGCGAGAAATAAGAAAAACCGAGTAAGGGAAATGGGTGAGGGAAATTTTTTTAAAAGTCAGTAATGTCAGTATTACATATGTGGTTGTAAATAAAATAAAATAATAAACTCGTTTGATGTCCCCAGCCCCTTGCAACATTTTCCCGTTACGTATATCTCCGATCGCCCACTCCATAAAACAATGAACATCTATCTGGAAAAAAACCACTGGACGATAGCCGCCATACACCACGGCCTCCCCGGATCGACGTTTTTATTTATGTAGCATATCTATCGAGCGACCGTCCTTTGTTTGTTGTCAAATATGGAAGCGTGAAATCAGATTAAGAGAGCGTGCGACAGTTTTTATATTGGCAAAGAGGGATGTTTTAGGGAGAGTTTCCGGCGCCGATATATTATGCTGGATATAGATCAAATTTCAGAGATATTGCGTGCATGTACGATTGTATTATCACCCGAAGGGAGACAGAGGCGTACTCTTGAACATCGTATAAAACTATGAGCAAAATTTTCTACTAATTTGATTTTTTTAAACTGAGTTTTTTGCATTACCAGTTCCTGTTGGATTTTATTAGTAGCGTAGACTAGAGGTGGGCAAAAATTGAACGAGTCGTTCATTCCAACGAGTATAAAAATGAATCGTGAGATTCCATTCATTACTTGTAATCCGGTTCGTTCATCTGAACGATGAGCCGTAAAAAAGAATCGTGAGAATTGAATCGGATCACAATGCGATCGTGCGTTCAAAGAGTCGTGAGAATTATAGATTCATTCAGTTGAATCGTGGCCAGCACGGATCCATAAGATTTTAAGGTCTTAAGTAAATGTCCTACCAAATTATGGCCGGTAGTGCCAGATACGATTCTTTCTCGTTTTTATGAAACATAAATTATACATGTCATTCGTTCAAATGAACGAATCGTAGGAGTCGGTTCAATATTCAATATTGAATAAGAAATTGAATAGTGTGATTCGATTCACTAAAAAGAATCGTAATGTCCATCACTAGCGTAGACTAACGACACAAGTAACTGTTCCATTAAAAAGGGGCAAGATTATTAAATGAATCATTTCAGTTATCAGTCATTTTTCCTGGATGTAAGTTATAAATATGACATATAAAAAGTAACTTATTTATTTGTACATAATTATTGATTTAATTTATTGCAAAAAAAGTGTGAGATAGCCTTTCTTGAGAAGCTCATGCATGCTTACGTATTCAAATATAAATAAAGAAGGAAGAGTTAATTTTTTAAAAAAGTCCTGACAATGAGTTCTGCTGTTTAGTCCCAGTGAATATCGAACAGCTCTCTTCTGGAGCTTGAAAATGCGGTCAAATTGAGCCGCACAACACGTACCCCAGAATGGAAGGGCATATCTGAGGTGCGACTCAAAAAGTGCATAATAAACAGTTCTAGCCACTGACAAGTTAAGCTCCTTAGAAACAGATCTTAATGCAAAACAGGCAGAACTTAATTTTTTCGACAAAGCTCGTCGTCGATATGCATGACCCATTTTAGAGAATTGTCTACAACAAACCCTAAGAAGTATATTTTGCACAATATTTCCTTAATTAGTGCTCAATCAAGAAGTTATTTTTGGAAATTCACTAATACCTCTATAAAATTTTGCCACAACCATTTTTTTAGCTATTTAGGTTCCGACAAAATCAAATTTCACGTAAAGCAACTAATTAAAAAATGCCGTATTATACTTTATCTGTCACAGTCACAGTGTACATTTAGCCAACAACTTCCGCGCGCGGCTATTTAAAAACTACTCTTCAAAAATTTAGCCCATTAGATAATCATTTTAAATCGCTTTTAAAGCCCGGATGTCGGTTGTAACGTGATTAAAGGCCCTTTGTGCTGTTTACATTATTTCTGTAATTAGCTGTTCTTTTCTTTGTCTTACTTTCCACTTCCAAAACCCTTCATCTAATTATGGTTTCATATACAGAGTGGCTTCCGAAAACGCTCTATATTGGGTTCTTGTTTGTTCTTTTTGCATATTATGGGGGCAATGGTAGCGCACTTTTTGAAAATATTTTTGTCACCATACAGGATGACTCAACAATATTTTCAAACCAAAGATGTATATTTTTAAAAGGAATACTACATATTTTTAACTTAGTGGATTTGCTATTAAATTTCTATTCCAAAAATACCATAATGTCATATACTATACCGAGTGGTTTGAAATAAGGGTTGTAGAGAAGAATTTATTGCTTATTAAAGTTGTAGTGTCTTCTTCAAAATTCGGTCTACCAAAATGTACAATCTTATATTGATATACCGAGTGCATCTCAAAAGTGGCTCACCCTTATAACATATTTTTTCAGTTAAAAAACGAGATTTGATATGTTAGTATATGACATAAATTAGGATTGACTGAAGTATTCAATTGTTTTTAATCACTTCCTGTTTCACAGGAAATGACTACAACTTTTCATTTTTAAATGGCACTCTCGATATTTTTTACTGTATTCCATAGAATATGACATTTTGAATAGAATGACATATCATATTATGTCAACTTTTGATATTCTCGCTTAATAAAAAATTGTATTTTAAAATTCAATCTAGAGTGCCATAGTTATGTTAAAACACTAGTCCTTAATCAAATAGCCTTGGAAAACTAGATTTGATCGTCTAATGTTTTAGTGTCTTGTCCTGGTCAGTTAGAAAATGATCAAATCGTATTTTTAATCATATCTCAATTTTTTCAAATGGCACGAGGGTTTTAACGGAACCAGGGTTCTAAAAATGTTCATTAGCATATTTGGAAGAAGCATTTTTTACGAATAATTTGATACCACACACTTGGTATTTCGAGTCAAATTTTCGTTACGAACCGCAAGTTATAATTTCAAATAAACCATATGCGAAAATGTCAAAAGTTGACATATGATATGCCATTCTATTCAGAGTGTTAATTTCTATTGGGCATCTTTTAGCCGACCAGGACAAGACAGGAAAAACATTAGACGATCAAATTTATTTTTCCAAGGCTCCTTGACTAAAAATTAGTGTTTTTAACGCGGCCATGGCACTGTAGACTGAAATTTAAAATATATTTTTTTTAAACAAAAATGTCAAAAGTTTCTATCGAATAAAGTAGAAATAAACCGAGGGGGGTATTTAAAAATCAAAAGTTGTAGTCATTTCCGGGGAAACAGGAAGTGACCAAAAACAATTAAATACGTCAATCAATCCTAATTTGTGTCAAATACTAACATACCAAATCTCATTTTCTTATCTGAAAAAATAAAAAAGTTATAAGGGTGAGCCACTTTTGAGACGCACCCCGTATATTATATAGATCTTTTACCTTAAAACATATTTACAGTGAATATTTTCAGAACAATAGTATACCTTGACTAGAAAATACTTATTGTGCATTAATAATCTATGCTAATAATTAATATATTTAGAAAAATCGTTTATCGATAGTTTTTTCCCCCTGTGCCACTGTGTTTTCAGTCGATATCTTATAGTCTCCTCACTTCATTTTGAAACCATCATCTCGTGTATCAATGGGGCTCACGTTGATTTCTGTTGACAAGTTTGTTACGCGTATAAAGGGACAGGTGTCTTCCTACTAGCGTGGATAAAATAGGGATCGACGTGTAGAAAAATATTAGGACAATCGAATGTAGCAGGAACGAGGGCTACAAGAAGCCCCTTCTAATGTGCCATTACGAAATATAGTAAGCAGGGAACGTGACTGTAAATGTGAAAGTTTTGTAATAATTTTACTATTTTTAGAACTAATCCATACTGAAAATATTTGCAAGTGAAAATTAAGAATCGCTGAGACATGCTCAAAGTTCGCCTAATGCCGCAACCGCACATGCGGCATTTTGCGATCTCCGATCGGGGCTTCGCCGACTTCCTATAGGGAAGTCGGAGTTCGGCGACTCGATTGGCGACGAGAACGAGCGCTCGTCTCTATGTTGTTGCTATCAGATGTGTATGTGTGGATCCCCGTGTGGATGGAAAGGCGAAGTCGGATCACGAGCGCCCGGAGTTCGCTAAATGCCGCATGTGCGGTTCCGGCATAACATATAGTTATTTTTTATACAAGACGATAAATCAATAAAGGTATTTTATCGTCGACCGAAAAGATTAATTCACGAACGATGAAATCGCGAGTGAATTAATTTCGGGAGACGATAATGCAATTTTATCGTCGTGTATAAAACAATAAAAACAATATGTTTTCCCATAGCGAGTTACGTTTTAAAAAATATTCAGAAATTATTATTTCAAGGAATTTATTACGAGTAGAAAAAATATTGTGCTGGGTTGGTGTTGGTTTCTACGTAATTTGACTTATAAATAAAGCTGTCTCTTTAGTTGTCAGTTTTGAGTCAATATTTTTTAATTCTCTTTCGTGTCGATTGCTGATTGAATTGGAGCCAGAAATGGCTCAAAACGAAATAAGTAAATTAGCAACAGATATTCAGGCTGAGGCGACAAACGCCATAGCCAAACTATTTCCATTTAAATCCCGAATAACTTATGAAAAGGAATACAAAAATTTTCAAAAATGGAAGCAATTAAGAAACGTGCGAAAAGAAATAAAGTTTTTAAAGTACCATTTTATCTACTATTTTTGATAGATATAAGACAATTTTAACAGTTGCTATGGAAAAAAAAATAAGAAGTTAAAAGATAACGAACTCATTGTATTTCTTATGTAACCGTGGCTTGTATTAACACAATTACGATAGTCCATATTATAAGTATAACCATAGATTATAACCAATGATCTCGTTATTTTGCTTTATTCTTATGTTATTTTAATTCGCTGTTTGAACTTTAGGAGGAACTCTTCTTGTCTTGATAAAAAGACAACTTATTCATTTTTATAGGGGCAACGGCCCAGCTACTTCGAAACACCGCGCACCGGTTCCCAATAGAACACCGCAGTTAAGCGACGTAAGGCGATACTAGTGGATGGACGGGTGACCGGTTCGAAACTCTGTATCGTGCTGTTGTCCAAAAAAAGGCAAAAGTGTAAAATCTATTGACACACACTGCTCATTCACGCCGGTTCGAGGCCGGATGACATCGGATATCTCGTGAGTAAGAGTCGATTTAGACACTTGCCAAGTCGGTAGGCCATTGATCATGATATAGCCGAGGATCGAGGTTCGGATTCCGCGTAAACAAAGTAGGCCCGTCCAGATTAGCCCTGGCAGCAAAAAGGAGACGTTAACTGAAATCTTTACTTTACTTTTATTCATTTTTATTGTGTATTAGACACTCACATTATACAGGGTGGTCCGAATTGTATTCGGGAAACTTCGGCGTCATATTCTGCAGATAAAAATAAGAAAATAAGTTCGTATAAATTCATGTCCTAAAATGCTTATTTTCAGAGATACATTTTTATTTCAGTTTTTTCTAAATAATTTCTGAACTATGGCCGATATTTGAATGAAAATTGGTATCTGTTTGTTTTTTGACATGGGAAATTTGTGATTTCGATGTAAATATTACTCCTACTTTTAGGGGCGCTACATACATAGTATTTTACTGTTTTTAAGAGTAATAACTTTTCGTCGGTACCTGTATTACACCCCTACTGTATGAAAAAGTATACATTTCGGCGGTATTTTACATAAAAAACGTATCCTGGTAAAAGACCAAGTGGTAATGGTTCTCAAGATATTTGGAATTTAAATAGTCAATACATAATACATGTCATAATTAACAAAAATTAAATTTGTTGACTAGATAGTTATTAGACAGAAATAAAAAATTTGAAATATGTTTGTGCGAAAGGTCCAAAAAAACTGTTTTGTTATA
Organism: Sitophilus oryzae; assembly: GCF_002938485.1. Lineage (NCBI taxonomy): Eukaryota > Metazoa > Arthropoda > Insecta > Coleoptera > Curculionidae > Sitophilus > Sitophilus oryzae. The sequence goes on along the minus strand of NW_022147432.1, from coordinate 343,816 downwards.
ATTTTTTCTTAAAAAATTTATAATTAATTTAAAAAAATAAAAAATTCCCAAAACTATAATTTCAGTCAAATATCTATCTAGTCAACCTGTGTTTATTTTCTGTTAATATTGAAATTTATTGACTATTTCCATTCCAAAATCATGGAAACGGTTGATCGTAGCCAAGAGACCTTTTTTCAATTTTTTTAAATTACAGTTTTTTTATTTTTTCTCTAAGTAGTTTTATACAGGTACAGACAAAAAGTTGTTATACCTCAAAACAACTAAAAAACATGTATGTGGCGCAACCCTACCAGTAGCAGTCATATCGACATCTAAATAAATTTTCTCATGTCAAAACACACAATAAAAAAAAAACACCATTTTTCATCCAAATATCGAATTTAATTCAGAAATTATTGCAAAAAAACGAAATAAAAATAAAACTTCTGCATCCTGCATCTTCGAAGCCATTTTAGGACATAAATTTATACGATCCTTTTTACTTATTTTTATCTGCAGAATATGCTGTTTGGAAGTTTGTGTGGAGCTGTTGATGCTGTGGAAGTTTAACGAATACAATTCAAACCACCCTGTATACTTTTTTAGTCTAATTAATATTAGGCGATCTTTTTTTAAGATATCCTAAAGATGGCGGTCAAAAAACTTCGTAATCACTGTTACTTTTTTGATTATCCTCTACAGACCGAAGCTAGAACATGTCAGCGAACATGATTAGAATTATTTACAAGTATCTTGAGACTCGTTCTTATATAGGGTGAGTCTTAAATAAGTGCGAATATTTTCAGGACTGGCAGATCTCCATAAAAGAAACATATTTTCTCTTTACCGTTTTTCACGTAAAAAAAATGATTTTTTGCTTAAATTTCAAATCACTGGGTCTTTCCTGGGTTTTCTTTCTTGAAAATTTAATCTACTATGTTGACATATTATCAAGAAATTATGTTTTTAACTAAAAACCAAAAAAACTTCCAAAAAATTCCAAATTTTCCAAAAAAAAAATTTGCGGAGAAAACCTTATAGACGAATTTCTGGAGTCGAAATAATATACTGCCCTTAAAAATATTTGCTGTTATTTAAGAGTGAACCTGTATGACTAAAATACTATAATAATACTGTATACATACCACTACATATTATAATAAATGTTGTACCAAGTTGTGCTAAGAATGGGCATTACCTGTAATAAAAAAAATATATAAATTTATTGGAATTAAATTTAATTATAAGCAGAATGTCAGATATTTATAGGTACATGAACGAATAAAAACGGTGGCATAGAAAACCTAGAAATATAATTTGTTTTTTTTACATTTTTGACTTCTATGAAATAAATACTTGACACGGATTTGTTGTATTCATCTGCTGTTTATACAGGGTGTTTCAAAAAACATGTGCCATCTCTCGTGGAGAAATTCCTCACATAAAAATAAGATTAATTTTTCATATCAACATAGGTCCGATTCCGCTTTATTTCGTAGCTACAGTAGCACTCAAAATTTCATCCAAATCATTAAAAGTACTTGGAAAAAAATTATAATAAATCGAAAGATTATTAAGATTAAAACACCCTGTAGCTACGAAACAAAGCAGAATCGGACCTATGTTGATATGAAAAATAAATTTTTATTTTTACCTGAGGATTCTCCTCACGCACCTATAGAGCAGGTAAATAATTTTACTTACTTAGGCAGTATAATCTCAACCAACGGAGGCACAGAGCAAGATATCATAAATAAAATAAACAAGGCCAGAATAACATTTGGAATGCTCAACAATATTTGGAGGTCTAGGCAGTACTCTCATCTTACTAACCCTAGAATTTTCAATTCGAATGTCAAGTCAGTATTGCTGTATGCCGCAGAGAGACCTGGAAAATAACATCGCCGTTAATTAAGAAGCTCCAGGTTTTCATAAACCGTTGCTTGCGAAAAATTGTGGGAATATTCTGGCCAAATATTATCAGAAACGAGGATTTGTGGAGCTTGACCAACCAGAGGCAGGTGTATAACGAGATCAAACTTAAGAGATGGAGGTGGATTGGTCACATTTTAAGGCGAATCGGCAACAACATCACTGGCAGAGCTATTGAGTGGAATCCACAAGGCAATAGAAGAACCGGTCGTCTAAGACACACATGGCAAAGGACAATTAAAAAGGAGATCGAAGCAGAGTAAACCGATCATGGCGAGATGTTAAATCAATTGCCAACAACCAAACCCGCTGGAGGGCGTTTATTGAAGCCCTATGCTCCACGTAGGAGTAAAGGACACCAGAATCTCCCCACGAGAGATGGCACATGTTTTTTGAAACACCCTATATTTTGATGAACTACAAAATGCATTTCTTAGATCGAAGCCAAACAACTCAGTCAATTTAAGGCTGTGCAGTTCGTCGGGTAATGCCTTTTACAAAATGATGTTTTACGAGTCTAGTTTATACCGGCTTGCAGATGGGCGATAAAAATCAAACGTCAAGCCTGTAAAACAACACTGTTAAAAGTACGTAGTAACTTTGAACACAATGGGAAATATCTCGCAATTTTATATCTCTTGCAATCATTTTTATTGTGTAGTATATGGAGCGGCGCGAGGCATTAGATAAACTAAGCTAAAAACTGCGGATCAGTGAAGGATTGCTTGAGAGAAAAAATGTATAGTCAAATAAACAGAAAAATAAATGGTATGCTTTATCTTAGTCAATTCTAGGTTTACACTAAAAAATGTACATATACTGGGTGTATCATGTATGGTGATCATCATGTACTTAGTACAAAGAACTGCACCTTTGCTGACACAGAATATATATTTTACCGTTTCTTCTTCTGATTGAGGAATTAAAACTAACCGAGTATCAATTTCAGCTGTTACAAAAAATGAAGTTTTTTTTTGTGAAATCAACACCGTTACTATCGATTGCTAAACGAACACACACAAAGACAAACGACAAACACTTCGAAAAAGGGGGAAACAGAGCAACTGACCACCAAAGCTCCCCCACGAGACAAATAGGACGGGCGAACGAGAGCATCTCTGTGCTCTAATATACGTTGGGTTAATTAAATTTGTCGGACCGTTTGCGCCAGAAAAAATCGGCGTAAATAAGGGCCAGAATGGCCTTAGTGGATTTAAAGGGAACACGTGGAGGAGGGCTATAAAGAGAGAAAAACAGATATTTTGTCAGAAGTTTAGGAGTTGAAAAACACAATAAGGGGTGTGAATAAATACGTAAATTGTAGAAAGGCTGCATAAAAAGGTCCCTTCACGCAACGAGATCTGAGAGATTTGAACTGTACAGGGTGGGTCAAATTCGACGCTTTTAAAGGAAAACACTCTTTTCTATATGAGATAGACGAAAACTAATATCGGTGTCTGGAGCTCAATTTTTATCAAAAACATGATGGTGAAAACCGCACATCTATTACGATATCTATTACCGTTTACGGGGTGTTTTTCAAAAACGTGCATTTTTAAAAAATCGGTATAACTTTTTTGCTATGGAAAATTTTGTATTTTTGTGAAAATATTTCCAAAGCACCTTTTTACGTATAATTTAATGGTTTAAGTATAATTTTTGTTAAAATTAATAATTTAATAATTATCAACAGAAAATTTGATTTTTTATATGGGACACCCTGTATACTTTTAATTAATTGAAAAGAATTTAAAATTACCTTTCCAAAAATATAGCATACTTGATATTTTGCTCGATTCCTCTTCGAGATATAGAGTTTTTAAAAATTCCGCCATTTTGAATAAGTAGGCTTTGAACGACGCAGGCTGTAATGCAAGAAAATTATAGCTGTGAGCAGCAATTAAAACGAAAATTATATTGGCAATGAGAGACGCAGAATTTTATAACAATTTAAACTATATTTAACAACATCAACACATTTAAACTATATCTAATAACAATAAAAATTACTAGAAAACCAAGACATGAGATTTTGCTGCAGGTGTTCGACATGTCGATGTCGACCGTTTTCTGTTATGGACAGACGGGACCATTTTTGAACATTTCTCGCGGAATTCTTTAACTCAGTGGGGTGAAAGATACCGTCGCGTAATCGCTAAGTACTTCTAATTCTTGTTTAGATTATACGGGCAATTTTAAAATAAGAACCTTTATTCTTGCCAAGCATAAAAAATTCTCTAAGGATAACAGGCACTAAGTCCGGCGGCCTCGACGGCCAACGGCTGAAATCTTGGTTAGCTATTAAATTATTCTCGAAATTGGCTGCAAAAATTTGCTGATAACTTCAGCGTTCTGAGGCGGTGCCTCGTCTTGCTAGAAAAATATGTTTTCGAGTTCCATTAGAGACAGATCATCAATAAGGGGTCCAAAGCCTACTAGTTAAAAGTAGCGAATTTATAAAAATTCTGTACTTCGAAGGGGACTATAACAAAATATTAAGTGTGCTATATTTTTGAAAAGGGAATTTTAAATTCTTTCCACTTAATTAAAAATATACAGGGTGTTCCAAATAAAAAATCAGTTTTTCTGTTGATAACTCTTAAATTATTAATTTAAAAAAAAATATACTTAAACAATTAAATTCTACGTAAAAAAGTGCTATGAAAATGTTTTCACAAAAATACAAAATTTTCCATAGCAAAAAAGTTAAAAGCGATTTGTTAAAAATGCACATTTTTGAAAAACACCCCGTAACTCATAAACCGTAACAGATATCGATGTGTGGTTTTCATTATCATGTTTTTGATAAAAATTGAGCTTCAGACACCGATATTAGTTTTCGTCTATCTTTTATAGAAAAGGGTGTTTCCCTTTAAAAACGTCGGATTTGACCCACCCTGTACAGTCCATCGATTCAGTCCAAATCTCAACGTGCAGTGGCGGCTTCGATAAAGATCGCACCGAAAAGATGAGATCTGCAATCTTTCAACATGCTTTTGGTGTGATAGATCCATTAGCACACTGCTGTATACAGGTTGTTAATTTGTTTATTACTCACGGCAAGAACTTTATGGTTGAAATATGGCAACCTCGGCCCGCTCGTCGAGAGACGACCGCGACGCGACGATACGAGTCGGCAGCTTAGCTTAGTACTCATTTGGAATGTAGGCAGTGTTGCCATTCTGTTCCCCAATAAGTAACCGTCCAGTTAACAATCTGTATAGAAAACCCACACATACGGGACAATACATATTTAAATTCTCAGTCGAACAATCCTGAAGCAATCAAAAGAGATATAATTAAAACACTGTCATAGAACAATCACTATAATGTATATACTGTATGATCGAAAAAAAATGGCGTCCAGTTTGCTGTGAAATGACGATCGATAATATTTCCCATATAAATTTACATATAAAACGACAGCGATCTTTATTTCATAGCCATCGCTGACGCCGTTTTTTTTTTCGATAATACTATTTTGCACTGAATATTACTGTTTATGCTATCAAAAGTTACGCCAGTAACAGCGCTTGCAGATCGAACGGACCGTCGCGCGTCGGTCATCGTGTTTTTTCAAGATACCCGTCGTACGAAATCATCCGGACGGAGCATACGCAAACCATGTGAAATTGTTCATATCGTTCATATCGAAATTGTCGCGGACCTGTCCGCTCCATCTGAAAGCGCTGTAATGCCACTACGAACTAAACCCGATTTTGGCGCATTTTCCAATCCGTTCTATACCACGTTAAGGTGCGTCCATATTGCAGTGTAATGCTTGCGTTCGTGCTGTTCGGACATGAATGATACCGAAGTATTTTTAATAGCGGTTGCTAGTGCAATTATTATTTTAAAATGAAGGAGATAAAGAGAAAAAAGGCGCGGTGTTGGATGTCTAATAATTTCAAAAATAGATCCCAATACAGTGGAAGTAACCTTCTACGCAATTTGCAAGCAGACGGAATGTTTTTAATATAATTGTTATCGCATGTCCGTCTCTGATTTTGAAAGACTTATTAATAATTTAGTTGGCTCCATATTGAAAGAAAAAATACAACTTTTAGGAAGTATATTCCAGGTGAAGAAGGATTGGCCATAACATTCCTTGCAACTGGAGACTCATATAGCAGTTTGGATTATATACTCAAATTTTCCATGCAAAGCATTTCAAAAATAGTACCAGGCCGTGTGCTAAAATTTAAATAAAGTTAAGAAGTTTTCTAAGATTAAGGAAAGTAGGCAACATAAATATACAGTTATATTTTATTAAAGATATATTTAATATCATTAACACAAGAACAAAAAACAAATACATATTTGTAATTGTAAAAAATTTGCTTGTTTTAAAATGTTTACTCCCGTTTATACTTTTCCAAATTTTCATATCGTTTTAGGGAAAATGAAAGAACACGAAAATATAGTTAAATTTTCCAGAAAAGTCCTAAAAATAGAAACGCGTTTCTATGGTAATATAATTTCAATTTCATTGTTTGGTAGACTATTATTGACAGAATTTTAATTAACTCATATTGTTTGCTGTTTTAAAATGTGAAATAACTACAAAATTTATTTAGTTAAATGCTACGGAAAGAGTGATAATAGTTCTCGGAAAATGTGATACTGTAAGAAGGGCAAAAAATTTGACGTTAATAAAAATTAATAAAAAAAAGAAATCGATTACGAATTATATTACCATAGAAGCGTCTTTTGACTTTTAGTAGGTACTTTGATTTAGGAAAAATTGAAGCATATTTTCTTGTTTTTTTTTTATTTTCTCTAAAACGATATGGAAATATGGACAAGTGTAAACGGGATTAACAATTTAAGAACACAAAATTCTTTATGAAGAATGCATTTTTCTGAAAATGTCATTAATAAATAAGTTTTTCCTTTTGTAAAGACAATCCGGGGATATACTGTATGTATGAGGAACGTAATTTACTTTTAGGTATAATTATATTTGTACTTAAGTGTAAATTAATTTTTTTCATACTAGCGTGTATCAGCGACTTCGTTCGCGTCGAATTAATCATTTGTAATGGTGATGATAAAGCAAAGTACGATTAACATACAAACTGGATAAAATTTTCTCACATTTATGTCAGCATGAGAAAAAACAATATGGCAGTATTATTACATAACTTGGTAATATTTGAGAGGTAGTTTCATCTCGTTGGAATGTGACTTTCGAAAAATTCGTTTGCCAAAAATAAGCTTTTTGCGTCAAGCAGTTTAAGCAGAATTGTGGTTAATCAATTACCCAACTTTTTCAAACACCCTGTATAATTTTTTGCAGAAATTAAAACATACAAAATATGTAAAAAAACAAAATAAATTATGCGCGTCCAAGCGTTTTCCCGAAAGACTAACCATTTTTTGGATGCGCCCTCTTGGAACTTGAGCTTCAAGAAACCCCTCCTTATCAAACCTCTACACCCCACAGTCAATCCGTTTGCCAAAAATCAGTTTTAAACGTCAAGCAGTTTAAGCAGAATCGTGATTACTCAATGGTCATATTTTATGAAACACCCTGTATAAATTTATAAAAAATCTTAAAATATGTAAAACAACAAAATAAAATATACGTGTTTAAGAGTTTTTCCGAAAAACACACCGGTTTTTAAATAAAAAATATTCTAATATTTGAAGGGTGGTTTCACCCCCTTAGAATTTGAGTTTCGGAAAATCTTCTTATCGAACCTCTACACCCTAAAGTCAATCCGTTTTCCAAAAATCAGCTTTTTACGTCAAGGACTTTGAGCAGGATCGTGATAAATTAATGACCAGATTTTTCGAAACACCCTGTATACATTTTTAAAAAATCTTAAAATATGTAAAAAACAAAATAAAACATACGTGTTTAAGCGTTTTTTCGGAAACTTGACCGTTTTTTAAATAAAAAATATTGTAATATTTGAGGGGTGGTTTCACCCCCTTGGAACTGGAATTTCGAGAAATCCTTTCTTATCGAACCTCTACACCCTAGAATCAACATGTATGCCAAAATTGAGCTTCTTACGTTGAGTGTTTTGAGCAGGATCGTGATTAATCAGTGAGTCAGTCACTTAAGGATTTTATACAGGGTCCGGCAATAGTGCGTCCGGCATCTGTAGCTCCTAGAATAAAAAACTTGTACCAGGATGTATTTCAGGAAAATATTTTAACTTCTATAGGGTGGCTCTAAAAAGTGAATGGACCTGGATGATTTTTTTTAAATGGAACACCCTGTATATTATTGCATTTTTGGCTGTCTTTCAGGTCACTTTACATAACCCTAAGATATGAATAAATAAATTTCGATAGTTTCAGAGATATTAAAAAATAAATAAAAATTATATATTTTTCAGCCCTTCTTAAAAAAATTATTAAAAATACAAGAACTGTTCTGAAATCAAAACTATTTTAGGTATTTACTTTAGATGGTCTGTACTTACTTTACTAATAAATATGAAAATCGTAACTCGTACAGGATGTTCAAAATTCTACGCCAAACTTTCTAAAATATAAAATAATTTTTCTTCATTTTTTTAAATGGATGGTATTATTATTGTATTATATAAATTAATGGTATAATATTTTTTCAATAGACCGAGAATTAAAAAATGAACATTTTTTGTGTTTAGAGTATTTCAAAATTTTTAACGGTTTCGCAAATATTTGCGGTTTTATATTTCATATGGTATTTTCCACAGTAAATTTTTATCAAAGCTATACCCAATGATTTTTCTCTCGTATTTTACTATTGAAAGCGCCATATGAAATAATACTGCGTGTATCTGCGAACCCGTTAAAAATTTTGAAATACTGTAAATACAAAAAATGTTTATTTTTGAACTCTCGATCTAATAAAAAAATAATATACAGGGTGTTCCATTTAAAAAAACAAAGAAAAAATATTTTATATTTTAGAAAGTTTGGCGTAGAATATTGAACATCCTGTATGATTTACGACTACCATATTTATAGCAAAGTAAGAACAGACCATCTAAAGTAAATACCTAATATACTTTTGATTTCAGAACAGTTCCTGTATTTTTAATAATTTTTTTAAAAAGGGCTGAAAAATATATATTTTTGATTTATTTTTTAATATCTCTAAAACTATGTAATATATTTGTTCATATCTTAGTGTTATGTAAAGTGATCTGAAAGGTAGCCAAAAATGCAATAATATACAGGATGTTCCATTTAAAAAAAAATCATCCAGGTCCACTCACAATTTTTTGAGCCACCCTATAGAAGTTAACATATTTTCCTGAGATACATCCTGGTACATACTTTAGGTTTGCACTTAAACAAAATTCTCAAGTTTTTTATTCTAGGAGCTATAGATGCCCGACGCATTATTGCCGGACCCTGTATATAAGTACAGATTTGTGACACCGTGTATATTTTTAGATAGTGGATATTTTTTGCACCACAAAAGGGATCAAACTATTCAAAAGCCGCATGCATCTATTTTCACAGTCTATTTGGAATATATGATTTCCGTATGTCCGACAGTGAATTCAAATAAAAAGTTCCATTTCATTTTTAAAAATGGCCGATTTTCGTATAATCAGCTTTCATCTACAATGGGACGTGGATCGGGGATGGTGGACGGCACGTTTGCCAACGGCATTCTTTCGATTTATTTTTTTTTCTGCATTTCTCTACCACTCTTTGTGTTTTTTGGGAACAAAAAATCCGTAATTGAAATTGATTCTATTGGAAAAGTTTTAGTCACTTTTTACCTGAATTATAGATGTGATTTTTACAACATTTTTATTATTACAGTAAAAAAAAATATTTAGAAACGTGTAAATTCTGTAAAATTTTTAATAACTTGCTTGATAGTAAATTCCGGTGCAAATATAAGTTAATATTTAAAAAAAAATTGGTCAAGTGCGAGTCGGACTCGCGCACGAAGGGTTCCGTACCATTCATTACCTATACAACATTAGACACTGTATTATTATAAACTTTTTTTCCGATTTAGCTGAAATTTTGAATGCGCGTATATATAATTTAAAAAAAAAATGAAGAAACACATTACTAAAAATTGTATTAAGCAATAATAAATATGGAAAAAGTAAAAATAAATATGTAAAAATTAAAAAAAAACGATTAAAAAAAAGTCGCCTTGACTAGGATTCGAACCTGCCTTACTACGGCTCCAACGTCATAGCAGCGTAAAGTCCTAACGCTTTAACCACGCAGCCACCGAGGACTTGAAAGATTCTATGTAAAATTCTTACTTAAAAGATAATGTTTAGTTAAAGTTGTAACGTTTTTAGTTCGTTACATATCTTTTTATATATAATATATGATGTCTGGCCTATCATCACCGGATTCCCTCTCGTTCAGGCCGGATAGTTTATTTGACGCGTAATTTTTACGTTCCCTAGTCGCCAACCCTGTGATCGTTCGACACAACCCTGTTACTATTCTGTGAAGGCGCGCGCTGTCAACATTGCTTCTGTCAACTCTCCGTGCTTAACCTCACTTTGTTTTGACGCTCTGTTTTATCCCAGCTTTTAGAAATGGTGATTATTTAAATCTTGCTGTATAATCTGAATCAGCTGCTATTTCAAAGCAACAGGTAAAGATGAGATATTATCCTTTTAGATTCGATATTATTATTGAATATTTTTAGGGTAGAGTTACGGATGTCCCAACTTGTATTTGTGTTTTGCTGGCACGTTGGCGTCCCTTTTCTTTGTGTTCCAGAATGTCACATGGAAGAAAGGACATGTTGTTTATTATTTATTGAGCCCTCGAAAGTATTTCGAGGTAGGTTTATTTTGTTTATTAGACCTTGTTTGGTTTTAAACAAGAGTTTCATATTTTTAGGGTCCAAGATACGGACTGTGTCCAAGATACGGACTGTGTCCAAGGTACGGACTATTTCCAAGGTACGGGTAGTGCCTTATGTACAGACATTATCTTATGTACAGATGTCCTGTGGACGAGTGTCCCCAGTAAGAACGATTTTTTCTTACATCTAAGTGCCACAGCGTCCATGTAGCTTGAGTCCCATGCTGCTTCACTCCCATTTCTAAGCCTAGTCAGTAGCTACGGCTGTAGTGATTTATGGTGTCCTCAATCTGGCCCCTTTTGTTGTTTTGGCCAACAGGATCGCCGACAGACAGTACAGACATGCGAGACCACCTCACGCTGCTACTGTTTGAAGCAAGATTACATAAAGAACAGCTAAGTGTAGATTTACGTTCTAGTTTTTATGTTTTAGATTTTCTATATTTTCAGTCTTAAACAGTAACATTACATTTTTAAATAATATCGTACGGACTATATTTAGTGGTTAGATTATTAAGAACATTTATGTCGATTCAGTAGTTACAATGTGATTTAGATTTTAGGTTTCATTATATTACGCCTTGTAATAGTATTACTTTCTATAGATATTATTATTGCACTATATTAACAGATGAATAACGAGACATAGATTCTAGAATCTACAGGTTGCAACATATCAGATTTAACACCGCATAAAATTTAACAATTTAAATAAAGTAATGCTACTTTTCTTATATTTTCTATAACGTTACACGCATTGTATTTTTTCATAGTCTTTTCATAGAATATATTTAATATTATTTACATACATAGTTTTATTCAACAAATAACCACTATAATAATTATTAAAATTGTACAATGCTATTTACCATCAGAATTCATCATGAATAAATATAGTCATTAGTTTTAAGTAATATACAACTGTGTTTTCTTTCTCTGTACATGCCTGGCGCCCAATATCTATTTTTTTGTTTATTGTTCTTAATTAGTTTTCTTTCCAGTGAAATACCTTATCCACGACTGCTCTCCGATGAAAAGCTGCCGTTCGCAGTGGTAGTTGTTTAAAAAACGCTACAAAGTACCGTATGATCGAATAAAAACGGCGTCCAGTTGGCTTGGAACTGACGATCGATGGCATTTCCTATATAAATTTACATATAAAATGACAGCGATCTTCATTTCATAGCCATCGCTGACGCCGTTTTTATTCGATCATACGGTACTTTTTTATTTACAAACATTTATTTAATTCTGTTTTTAGTATTTGTTCTTATAGCGGCAACATAGGTACAATATTATCTGTGAAAATTTCAACTGTCTATATAGCTATAACGGTTCATAAGATAGACCTTTGTGACAGACGGACGGACGGATAGCAAAGTCTTAGTAATAGGGTTCCCGTTTTTACCCTTTGGGTATGGAACCCTAAAAATGAATTACCAGTTCCAGATCTGTTTTTAAAAAATCTACATATTGATGATCGTTGGAAATTTAATAATATCAACTTACAGGGCAGGAAAATAAATTTGGTGATACCAAAAATTTTTTCTAAAACTCAAAATGTATACGATCAGTCTCTTTTGGATTCAGATATCAGTCCAAGAGCACTAATTTGAACTACCCTGAACTATGAAACATTTTAAGACGCTTTAAAAAATAGAACCCCGTAAAATTTAGTCCAAACTATCCCAAACTCAATTACACAAAGATATTACCTTTTGTTATAAGAAGAAGCGACCAAGCTAGCAACAAAGCCTGGCAATTTCCTATAGTCCGTCATCTTTTTATGACCTACTATAAATAGATTATTACTTTTAATTAAGTTCAGGAATAATAAAAACGGTGACTGGGAAAGTATCAAAAACTCGTTTGAGTTAGGTTTTTAAAGTTTATTTTCGGATATGAATAGAAGACGATGGCCCTTTTTAAGCTACTAATAGTAAGAAAATAATGAATTTAGTGTTATAAAAATATATATCCACGAAAAATTTGCTATAAATAGCAATTCTTTTGTTTTTACGATTTTTAGAAATTACTTTTTGTTTAATACAGTAGAAAATTGCGAATATAAAGGATTTACTGTGTTTCTGGTTTGATTGCCATATACCGGGTATGTCTCAAAAGTAGCTCACCCCTATAACTTTTTTTATTTTTTTAGATAAAATAACGAGACTTGGTACGTTAGTATTATGACATAAATCAGGATTGACTAACGTATTCAATTGTTTTTGGTCACTTCCTGTTTTACCGGAGAACTTTTGATTTTTAAATGGCACCCTCGGTATTTTTTCGATAAAAAGTGACATTCTGAATAGAATGACATATCATATGTCAACTTTTGACATTCTCGCTTAATAAAAAATTGTATTTTAAATCAAGGAGCCTTGGAAAAATAGATTGGATCGTCTAATGTTTTTAGTGTCTTGTCGTGGCCAGTTAGAAAATGCTCAAATCGTATTTTCAATAATATCTCATTTTTTTCAAATGGAACGAGGGTGGTTCATTAGCATATTTGGAAAAGGCATTTTTTACTAATAATTTGATACCACACACTTGATATTTCGAGTCAAATTTTCGTTACGAACCGCAAGTTATAATTTCAAATAAACCATATGCGAAAATGTCAAAAGTTGACATATGATATGTCATTCTATTCAGAGTGTTATTTTCTACCGCATAAAGTAAAAAAATACCGAGGGTGCCATTTAAAAATCAAAAGTTGTACTCATTTTCGATGAAACAGGAAGTGACCGAAACAATTGAATACGTCAATCAATCCTAATTTATATCGTATACTAACATACCAAATCTCGTTTTTTTAAATGAAAAAATAAAAATGTTATAGGGGTGACCCACTTTTATTACAGTTCAGGACAGCATAGTTAGATTCTTTGGAATAGTAATCGGGGTTTTCCCTGCCGTGCTCTTTTACTCGTGAATTCCATGCAGAGTACGGCACTCCTTTCATTTCATTTAATAAAATAAGTAGGGCTATTTACAAATTTAGCGTTTATTTAGCCCAAAATATTGCTTCTGTCGAAGCGCATCCGAGGTAATGACAAAAATAATATTTAACACAACGTAGGTCCCTTTCTTTCATTTAAATTTTTTGTTATACAGTTGACCAAATTATTACTTCTTCAACTTTGTTGACGAACTTGGGTTGTTACACTACAGACTACAGTAAGGAATAGAGAAGAAACCTCGCCTCTATCCTCTTAAAATTTAAAAACTACCAAGTCGACGTCTATGACCTTTATTACAGAAATAAAGCAAAAGAAATCGAGTTGTGTCCGAACGGTTTGTGGAATATTCCCTCGGTATGCAGGTCATTATTTAACTTAAGGAAGAATCACAGACCAATAAAATCGGACTTTGCCTCGGGACTTTTCCGGATTTTTTCGTGATAAATCACGGAAATCTTTATACTTATGGCGGCGCTTTCTTTCTTGTCACATTAGAACGGGCAATGATTCATATTTACCGAAGAAAGGGGTGAAATGAAGTAAGGGGAGTTTTTGCTAGTTCACCGCGCCACCGGAAATAGAACTATGATAGATAATGGCTTTTATGTGGGGATAGTTTTAAAAGTTACCTTAAAAGGGGATTTCTAGAGGTTTTTCATGTATGTTTCATTATTTTGAAACAAGATTAGATCAGAGTTCAACAAAAAAATATCTTTTTCAAAAAAAAAGACTAATAGCAACTGTGTCTACATATTACGTTTAACTTACGCCTTACCAGTTCAGTCAAAACGTATCAAGTATAGTCCTTCCAACGACAAAATCCTTGAAAGAAATAGATGTGTCTCTCATTTTAATTTCAAATTATTTTATTTTATTTTACAAAGAAATAAGTTGTACAGGGTGGCTCGAATTCGACGCTAATCATTGGGATTTCGGAAACCGTACGAGATACAGGATCGGTTAATGGAGGCAAAGTTGCGCAATTTGATGCTCAATAAAATGCCGTAAAAAAACGGAATTTTCACTTTTGTTTTCTATTGTTTCCTGGCTTTATTTGTTAAGATAACTTAAAATGAAAAACACATTTTCATGGCCACTCTTTCTGCTCTATAACTCTGTGTGATTAAATATTGACTCTGACGTTTCGGCTTCTGGCGCCCATCATCAACTTAATTTTTTTAAATACGGACCTGATTTTTTTTCAATTTAATTAAGTCCTTTCATCGCTCTTAAAACACTATATATAGTCACTTAGATATTTGCCGACGTTTCGTACAGTAAATTCCATCACCAAAATATTTTATGTAAAAAAATAAAAAATAACAGCATTTTATTGAGCATCAAATTGCGCAACTTTGCCTCCATTTAACCGATCCTGTATCTCTTACGGTTTCCGAAATCCTAATGATGAGCATCGAATTCGAGCCACCCTGTACAGGGTGGTCGAAATCGGTCTGTTTTAACAGAGAAAACCTATTTCCTAATTAGATAGAGCAAAACCGACATAGATGTCATGGACTCGATTTCAGAGACATGTTTAATGGCGTAAACCGCTTGTTGATATTTTCACTGCCACTATTTGATTTTTTTACCATTTGGGAAATTGCCCATAACTTTTGCATTTCGCGGAATAATAAAATTCTGTGAAAACGTTCTTAAGGCACTTTTTCAAGCACAATTCAGTGGCGTAGTCAGTTTTTTTCTATACTTGCTCTTTTTGTCAGAAATGACAAAAAATATAATTTTTTAAATGGAAATCATAGTTGGCTATGAACTTAAAAAAATGCTGGCGTTTAACCCGTTCCAACGATACAAAGTTATGTGTATTTATTTCTAAGAATGAGAGAAATATTAGGTTTTTTATCTTTGTATCAAAGCGAGCCTTGATTTTGTGTTGACCTAGTTGCCTAATTATTTTTTGTCGCAATTTAATATTCTATATTTTTATGTATCTACATAGTTAGCAAGACTTTTTAAAAAGGTAAATCAACATTCTATATTAGTATAACCAATTATAATTAAAACGCCAGGGTTATAACTGAACTATTAAGGCGGCATCCCACGGCGCGTGTATCGGCAAGCCACGAGCAAGACTCGCCGATACACGAGTCGTGGGACCGGGCAGCTATGGGGCAGCTCGTCATTTTTGGCGCGGCTTGGACATACCCGCTTTCTGTCGGTAAACTTGACGATACTCAAAGGAAGGCGAGCCTCTTCGAGCTCGGCTCGTGTTGTGTTCAACCCGATCCAACGATCCTCGAAACGAGTACGGAGGTGCGGTTCAGTATCAGTGTCGTCTTGACTTAAAGATACATAGACAATAAATAAGTCAATCGCTATAATATCAATATAAAGTGATTTAGTATAATCTACATCCATATTATCTTTATTTTCAATAAAACCGTTTAACTTTTAAAAACATACCAACCAAATAGGTAATTTGTAAAACTACAAGTTAATAAGAACTGTTTAAATTTTTCATACGTAAAATTCTAAAAATTCTTCACTTTTTTATATACAGAAGAATGACAGATACAAAAAAATAAATAGGACTAGTTTTCACCCCCTCCCCAGTATGCTATATCAAATTGTATTGAATTTAAAGGGGCAACCTATAAAAGTACTTACATATTGCGGCTTTAATACAAAGACACTCTCCACCAACACTTTTTTTGCCGTTCTTGTTGGTTCAAAAATTACCCAACATGATGTAATAAGCGGCTGCAACACAAGCTGCATTTTGTGTTCGTCGATTTTTTCGTTCATGTTGCAACACCACTGGCACGACTAAAAACTAAATTTGCCAAACCAACACGAGCCTTCTTCACGACCTTTCACGCATCGTGGGATCGCATCCACTTGCCAAGCCCAGATTAACGAGCCAAGCCTAGGCGAGCCTAGACGAACTCAAGCTATGAGCCAGGATCGCCGATACACACGCCGTGGGATGCCGCCTTTAAATGGAGAATTTAGAGAGAATTGGATTAGAAAAAGGGGCCCCATATCTTGGCCTGCTAGGTCCTGTGATTTAACCCTTTCGACTTTTTTATGGTGGAAATTAAAAGACCTTATATAAATATAAGGGAAGAATCATTGGGACGAGAGAAGAATTGCAGAAGGTTATTAGACGAGCTTTTGGACTTATTATACCAGTTCGCAGTTCGCCTAAAGGCGGCATCCCACGGCGCGTGTATCGGCAAGCCACGAGCAAGACTCGCCGATACACGAGTCGTGGGACCGGGCAGCTATGGGGCAGCTCGTCATTTTTGGCGCGGCTTGGACATACCCGCTTTCTGTCGGTAAACTTGACGATACTCAAAGGAAGGCGAGCCTCTTCGAGCTCGGCTCGTGTTGTGTTCAACCCGATCCAACGATCCTCGAAACGAGTACGGAGGTGCGGTTCAGTATCAGTGTCGTCTTGACTTAAAGATACATAGACAATAAATAAGTCAATCGCTATAATATCAATATAAAGTGATTTAGTATAATCTACATCCATATTATCTTTATTTTCAATAAAACCGTTTAACTTTTAAAACATACCAACCAAATAGGTAATTTGTAAAACTACAAGTTAATAAGAACTGTTTAAATTTTCATACGTAAAATTCTAAAAATTCTTCACTTTTTTTTATATACAGAAGAATGACAGATACAAAAAATAAATAGGACTAGTTTTCACCCCTCCCCAGTATGCTATATCAAATTGTATTGAATTTAAAGGGGCAACCTATAAAAGTACTTTACATATTGCGGCTTTAATACAAAGACACTCTCCACCAACACTTTTTTTGCCGTTCTTGTTTGTCGCAATTTAATATTCTATATTTTTATGTATCTACATAGTTAGCAAGACTTTCAAAAAATTACCCAACATTCTATAATAAGCGGCTGCAATTATAAGCTAAAACGTCGATTTATAACTGAACTATTAAATGGAGAATTTAGAGGCACGATTAAAAAAGGGGCCTGCTTGCCAAACCAACATTTAACCTTCTTCACGACCTTTTACGCATCGTGGAAATCCACTTGCCAGACCTTATATAAATATAAGGGAAGAATCAGGGCGACCTAGACGAATTGCAGAAGGTTATTAGAGCGAGGATCGCCGACTATTATACCAGTTCGCAGCCGCCTTAATAAATCGCTGTAACTCTGTGCGCAAAAGATGTTTGTTGTGAACATCTTTGATGATTTTTTTTAGAAAACTATATTCGTTATTCAAAACATACGTTTTTTAGTTTTGTTCATTGTTTATTGTACAGATTTCAATTGTAATTACTAATGCTAATATAAAATGTTAATTTACCTCTTCAAAAGTCTTTAATTATTCAGAATATAGAATATAAATTGTGATAAAAAGAACTAGGCAAATAGGTCAACACACAATCAAGGCCCGCTTCGATATAAAGAAAAAAACCTAATATTTCTGTCATTCTTAGAAATAGATACCCATAACTTTATATCGTTGGAAAGGGTTAAACGCTACCATTTTTTTAAGTTCATAGCCAACTATGATTTCCATTTAAAAAATTATATTTTTTATTATTTCTGACAAAAAGAGCAAACATAGAAAAAACTAACTACGCCACTGGATTTTGCTTAAAAAAGTGCCTTAAGGACGTTTTTACAGAATTCAATTATTCTGCGAAATAAAAAAGTTATGGACAATTTTCAAAATGGTAAAAAATTCAAAAAGACCCCGTATCTGAGTTGACAGTGAAAATATCAAGAGGTTTACGCCATTAAACATGTCTCAGAAATCGAGCCCTTCACATCTATGTCGGTTTTGCTCTATCTAGTCAGGAAATAGGGTTTCTCTGTTAAAACAGACCAATTTCGACCACCCTGTACAATTGGAACACATAGCATTAGATTAATATATTTAAAACTTGAATGTCAAATGATTGCTTCAAAGTATTGTAAAAAAAGTATAAAACTGAAAAAATCATATCGAGTCATTTTTTTTTAAATTACGCTCTGTGTCAATGCAAAACAAATAAGGGTGTATTTTAAACAAAACACCCCGAACAAAAAAAAAATTTAAAGGAACTATTTCTTATTTTCAAACTTCAAGAAACTTCCTGCAATTATTATTATATTTATCAATATAACTTATGTACAAATATTTTTTTAATTTTGCACAGGATCAAATAAACAAAAAATTTTATTAATAATAACACTTACTAAATTTTATACCTTAAACTTGATTAATTAACTTTAATTTTAATTTTTTTAAACCAGTACCTTTGGACATTATCTCTCTGCAGCACTAAAATCTATTATTTACCTTGTTTGATGTCGTTATTTTACAGCTAGATACTCCAATTTTAGTACCATATATGAGATGGTATAAAACTTTATTGGTGGCTATTGGTGGGGCTCTGGGTACCGAATATTAACTATAAACTATGCTCTGGGTCTACAGTTAATTTTCCCTCGATTTTTTCTTCACTTAACTTCTGTTTCACAAAGAAAAACACCCAACTAATATCACAAACCAAAAGGAAAAAGCAATTCGCCAGCATTTAACATAATTTGACACAAATTATAACCTATAATTTGGCAAGAGTTTGACAAGCCTCAAACATCGTTCCATCATTCTAATAAAATTGAAATATGATCTGTCATTTTCGAAATAAACCAATCAAAAATGTTCTCTGAAAAGTTTATAGAACTGAACCACAATAGACCCTCGTGACCGCAGTAGAGGCTTCCACCTGTGACCCACTCTTAGTAAATACAATACAATAGTTCACCTAGAATGTCTTATGGTATTATACAGGGTGTCCCAGAAATAAGTGCAAGCATTTTAAGGGGTGATACATCTCGATAAAAGAAACATATTTCCTCTTTATCGTTTTTCAAATAAGTTCAAAATAACTTAATAATAAATAAAATAAAATTATTTTACTTTGAAAGTTTCCAAAAAAATGTTTTTTGCTGAGAACCCTGAGAGTGGGTTTTCTTTCTTGTAAATTTAATCTAATACCTATGTTGCCATATTATCAAGAAATTATGTTTTTTAATTAAAAACTAAAAAAATTTCCAAAAAAATTTCGAATTTTCAATTTTTTTTCGCGAATAAAGCCTCATAGGCGTGTTTTTGGGGTTGAACTATACTACCAGTTAAAATACTTTGCATTTATTTCTGGGACACCCTGTATAAAGACTAGACAGAAGCAATTTTCCATAACTAATAAAATTAACGTATGTTTGTCATGTAAACAAATTATTATTTGTACTGTTCCTCGCATATCAGGAAAATTTAGCTCAATAAATCAACATAAATTTTTAAGAAATTTGTATGTATGTATCCGTCGCACATGCTACGAAAATCCTTGATATTTGAAAAAGTTACCGGTGGAATGTTCTAAGAAAATGAGACAAGCTTTAACAAAGATAATGAAAACGTCGAGAATTGCAATTTATTATTATTAAAAAGATCCGTCTTTGTTGGTATCTTTCGTAATTTTATTTACATTGAATAAAAGTCGGAGTTTCATACACTTTATGTTTGTATTTCGTTGCCACATATGGAATTTTATATCTCCTTATAACAGTACAGGATACAAAATATATACGCATGGTGAAGAAATTTAATTCTTTATTTTTAGTTTATAAAAGAAATATTTTAACAACAAAAAAACTTATTTTAAAAAGAATCACCTCTTTCAAAACTTGTTTCATTTTTTTTAAAATACTCCCCTTTTAAGTTTATTAACTAATTGTTTTATTTAACTTTCATTTCTTTTCTGTGGCTAATATCAAGAATAGTCAGCATTTTCTTCATTTTTTTGTGACATTTTTCCGGAGTCGATCAATTTCTTATGCCACCGCATAAATATATACCCGGGACTAACATTATTACATTCCCCGAATTTCGCTGCTATTTCTACCTGAAGCCACCAAGACCGATCAATCATCTGTGTTTTCCGACGCCATATTGTATGATTCGACCGTTTTGCCCCACCGTCCCTCACTAAGCTGCTCTAACAACCCCTATAACAAATAAAAATTGAAGGGACTTTTGCTGCATTTTTGCTTATTGTTTGATCTGGTAGAGTATTCGAATACTCTGTGGAATTTGGGGTAAATTCTCCTATTAGGCAAATCTTTATAGCGGGGTTGTTATGTTTTTAAACATTTTGGTTTAATATACAAGGTGGTCCGAACTGTATTCTGGAAACTTCGGTAGCATATTCTGCACATAAAAATAAGTAAAAAAGTTCGTATAAATTATGTCCTAAAATGCTTAGTTTCGGAGATAGAGGATGAATAAGTTTCATTTTTATTTCGATTTTTTCCAAATATTTTCTGAAGTAACGTCAATATTTCGATGAAAATTGGTGTCTGAGAATTACATGAGAATTATTACATGAGAGTTTTGATGTCAATATGACTCCTACTAGCAGAAGGCGCCACCTACATATTTTTTAACTGGTTTGAAGAGTAATAATTTTTCGTCCGTACCTGTATAAAACTACCGATTAAAAAATATACATTTACGACATTTTTTACGTGAAAAAGGTCTATCGGTAAAAATCGCTATGAGTAATGGTTTTTGAGATATTTGGAATCGAAATTATCAAGACCTATCATCATTGACATAAAATAAACATGTTGACTAACAGTTATTAGACTGAAATCATAAATTTGAAATGTTTTTCTGCCAAAAGTTCAACAGAAACTGTTTTATCATCATTTTTTGCTGAAAAATGTATGATTAATTAAAAAAAATAAAAATTTCCCAAATTTATTCTACGTGTTTATTTTTCGTCAATAATGACATGTAATGACTATTTCCATTCCAAATATCTTAAGAACGGTTGCTCGTAGTGATTTTTACAAAGAGATATTTTTTACGTAAGAAGTCACAGAGATGTATATTTTTTGCTTGGTAGTTTTATACAGGTACGACCAAAAAGTTATTACGCTTCAAAACAGTTAAAAGACATGTAGGTGGTAGGCGCCCTCTACTACGAATGTCCCATTATAAGATCATCTAAAGACATCTATAGGATATCCTCCAGACATCCTGAAATCCTGTAGATGTCTCAGAATAGAATATCCTATGGATATCTCTGTCGTATATCTAATGTACATCCAGCTGAGATATCCAAAAATGCTCATGATAATAAAATATCCTAACAATATCGTCTAGATATTTAGGAAAAATAAATAATGTACTACTTTTTATATTACATAAAATGCAATAAACCATACAGATAGATATAGATATATATTACGTCAAGGCTACAAAATATAGATTTATATGCCGTGGTAATAATGTATACTGCCACAACGTAACAGACTGTTTAATACATATTTTGTTAAAAAAATACTCACAAACATTTAAGTATAAATAAAATTCGATGATTAATTTTATTAAGGACGACGACATTGAGTTTTTTCTCCCCTCTGTACATTACGCTTTTACCAGCCGATGGTAAAAGCGTAATTCACAGTCAAAAATAGGAAAATAGGATTGGGCGTTACCGCCGAACAAAATTATGGCTAGTTTGTTTGTTTGGCGCACTATTTATGGCTTATGACTCATTTTTATTAGCTATTTTGTGGTTTTGGAAAGGCGCATTATTTGGGAAGATGAGTATCCCTATTTTCCGATACGACGGGATGCGGGATTTTACGATACCGCTCGTCGATACAGGAATATTAAGGGGATGAGAAAAAAATCTTTTGTTACTTCATAATACCAAATTATGTAGATTATAGAGTGGTTTGGTTTGGTTTGGATTATAGATTCTAGATTCTCAATATACCTTCCGTTTCCATTCCATATCCATTCCATATTCGTTCCGTATTTTTATTGTATTGACGCTATACGTAAGTTTCCGTTCCGTATCAGTTCCATACGTTTTATTGTAAATTTTATATCATTACGAAAGTTTTATTTTAAAAAGTTGTATATCTTTTGAAAAAGGTAATGGATTTAATTAAGAGGCGAAAGAATAAATAAATATCAGCAAAATCTCTCTGTCTCTAAATTTTAGTGCGCAACTGCACATTTTTCTCCAAAAAGTTTTGATTCCTATTTTTAATTCTAAAAAAACTGCTTATGATGATCGGATATTAGTTTGATATAGTAAGACTAGAGATACTAAGTTTGATATAGTAAGACTAGAGATACGACTATAGACTAGAGAAGTACCAAATAAAACTTTAAAAAAATAATCCAATCTATTTTAGGGCAAATGCTGAAGCCCTGCAGAACTCAATCAAGCCTTAAACAAAAGCACGTGTGTTTGGAATTTTAGGTGCGGCTTAACACGACAGGATCGGGCTAAGCCTTAGGCAGATTTCTGAAATATAATATATATTTCCTTCGGCCACATTCCCGCTTTACCCGACCCCTGAGACGAACCCCTCACACGGACCACTTTCCAACGACAAAACGGTGTTTAAGCTGTCGCAGCTATCGACGACGTTACAACTGGTAGTGGGAACTATCGAATGAATACTATCGAAACATTCGATAGTTGCAATTCATTCGAATAATTCGATAGCTAGTAAGAAAACATTCGTCGAAAACTATTCGAATAAAAATTATCGAATAGATGCGTCATCTGCCTTGAAATATTGTATTCTATATAGTAATTCGGCAGCAAAAACCATTCATTTATAAAATTCATTCATTTATCAAATTCATTTATTCGTCAGGATCGATTTTAATAAAATATATACTGGATTCTTTCCTAGAAACCCGACAGCGGTCGGTGGCAATGCTATGAAAGAAGCCGGCATCTTTGATTTTTTGCGGAGTCAAATAAAGATAAGGACACATTATTTTTTTTATTGAGGTGCTATTATTTACACAGAAAATACATTATGAAGGGCGCTGTTGCCATATATTCGTATTAGTTGGTATTAGCAAAGAATATTATTCTATATTATATGTCTAATGTTTTGCATTTTTTTATTAATATTCTGTTGTTACACTGCAATAATACTTTTTATTTTGGATGTAGGAAAATGATTTTTAATGTTTTTAAGCAAAGACTGGTTCAATAAATAATAATAACAGTAATAATTTGTTGTACCTATTAACAACAAAATTCAAAATCATTTAATAATATAAACATTTTTTTAAGTAGTAGCAAAATATAAACAACAAATAGAAGTCAAAAGTATTTATATTAGATCCTATTTAAAAATAATATAGTCTCTAAATGGCAACGTTGGTTTATTAAATAATAATAATTACAGAACTAATTTTTTATATTAACAACAAATTTTAAAATCATGAAATATAAACATTTATTAATTTTCTAAGCATGCAGTGTAATGGAAGGAAAATATAAATAAAAAATTAGAAATCAAAATTATTTATATTACTTTTTATTACTTTATATTTACTATTTAAAAATAATATTTACTTTTACTGGCATTTACTTTAAAAAATAAATGAAATATTTCTTCGCAATAAACTACATGTAAGAGAATTAGCATAAACAAAATACAAAGATTGTTAACTTTTTTTTTTAAATTGGCACGTGTAAAACTTTCAATTTAATTTTCTCACCCCAAAATTTGAGTCCGATAACCCCCCATTTACTTAACCACATTACTTAAATATGATTATTAAGTTCCAACTAATTCATATTATTAAAACATCTAAAATACAAATAGGTATGTATTTTTAAAATTAATTGTAAGTTCATCTCATCTCTCTGAAAAATTGCTACTTCTCAAAATTTCCAATTAAAAAAATGCAATCTAACCTAGCCATAATACACCATATAAAATTAAATAATTGAAAGAACGGGCTACGGAAAATCACACAAATTTTCGGAAAAATTTTGACCACTTCGCACACAATCGTCAATTAAAAAAAAATACTATTTTAGTATTTTAAATATTTTAATAAACGCAAAAATAGCATAGTATTTACAAAGCGAAGTTATAAAAATTTGGAAGAACTAATAATGCACTGACGCACACAAAAATCAAACGGATACTAAATTTCATTTATCAAAAGCATTCGATAGCGCAACGATAACCATTTAGTCGCACGGCGAGGTTGTCACATATGCTTTAGTATACAAATGAATGATGAATGAATGATTTTATTCGAATAAAACCATTCGATATAGTTGAAATCATTCATTCAGTAACCATTCGATAGTTTAATTCATTCGATAGTTCCCATCGCTAGTTATAACCACAACTGCGCGACAAAAATGTCGTCGAGAAGTCGCCCGTGTGAGTTGATGGACGACACCCGAACCACAACTAAATTTTTCATTCAGTCAGCACACCTACCACACTCGTTTTCTGTTTTTCTCTTTTTTTTTCTTTATCTTCAAAATTGTTATAAAATTTGATGCACAATGTCTCCCATGCCATGGATTTTTCAATTCTATTGCTGTATGTATCTTTTGTATAGTCCCAAATGCAAGGAAGAAGACGGATTTCCTCTATAAAGAGTTCCTTGTCGAAATCTTCATCCATTTTTTAAGAAGAAGCGTTCAATACGCAAGCAACAGAGGTAATGCAAAAGTAATACAAAGGTGTGACTGGAGTCGGCATCATATATATATATATATATATATATACAGGGTGTCCCAGAAATAAGTGCAAATATTTTAACTGGTAGTATAGTTCAACCCCAGAAACACGCCTATGAGGTTTTTTTTGCGAAAAAAAAATGTTGAAAATTTAAAATTTTTCTTGACATTTTCCGGGAAATTTGAAAAAACTTTTTAGAGCCACTTGTTTATTCACCTGAGATTTCTCTACGGTGTATCTAAACCTGCAGTGTTGTAACCTCCTATGTTATCCACATTCTACATAGTTCTACATTTATAAATTCATAGAAAAATTTCTACTCAAAAATTAAGAATGTTAAATTTTCATCAGTGCCTCATTATTAATAATTATTATAGAAAAAAAAACACATTAATTATATTTAGTACTTACCCTTTCAATGAAAACTTAACAAAAACCACCGAAAATTAACTAAAACATTACGTTTATGACGTTTACGAAAATGATTCATCATATTATTCACAACCAGGTCACAAAAAAGAAATTCCTAAAATGTTTATCGTAATTTAGAATTCAATATTTGTTTTCTTTCATGTTTCTCTGTTTTATTTGAACCACTGATTTACAAAACACCTTGAAAAGCGCACATTACTTTGAATACCGTCTCTTATCGCCACTTTACGAACTACTTTCAATTTAAGACATGTTTCACTCAACAATTTTAAATACGTATTTTGTTTTTTCGCTATTTTTTCGATGTATTTTGACAGCCCGACCGTCGCGCGTCGGCCAAGAGTGCCACGTGAACTGGTCCTTTGAGCCGCGCCGTCGTGGCAGGCTTTGCGTCAGACGACGATGTTAGCAACGTTGTTGTAGTTACAAATAATTTCAAATTAAGAGATTCGAAGCAATCAATTTGTATTAAATTTTAAAAAATAAAACAGAGAAACATGAAAGGAAACAAACAAAACGAAAATGAATTGATTATTCGTCGGGCTGTTTTCGATATATTGAATTCTGAATTACGATAAACAATTTAGAAATTTCTTTTTTGTGACCTTATCAATAATCAATTCATTTGTGTTTTGTTTGTTTCCTTTCATGTTTTTCTGTTTTATTTTTAAAATTTAATACAAATTTGATTGCTTCGAATCTCTTGAATTTGAAATTGTTGAAACTACGGCAACCTCGCATGACGCAAGCTCGACACGCCAGCACAAAATATACACCATACAGAAGCGACAAAGAGATTTGCTTCAAAATTTTTAGGAGGGGGTAATGCTGGTTAACTGTCAAACGTGACGTCAAAGAATTATACACCAAAAAAAATTCACGACCGCAGGTATAATTATTTCTAGATATTATGCATAAAAGACTAAAAAATATATTTCATAATTATTTATTTATTTTTAATTCTAAATAAAAATACTGGACTTAAATCCTCTAGTTTTTAAAAATTAAATAAACATGCCTTTCATCATTTTCTATTAAAATCTAACAATTTTCTTTCAGTGTGAAATGCTGTTCAAGGCGCACGGATGTCAAACGTGACGTCACGCAATTAGTTCCCATTTGACCAATGCTATTCAAAGCTCTTTGTCGCTTCTGTATGGTGTATATTCTGTGACGCCAGCGCGATAAAGAAGCAGTGAGCAGTTACCAACCAGTGATGCGTGGCTCTCTTGGCCGACGGATGGTTGGGCTGTTGACGGAATTGTCGAAATACATCGAAAAAATAGCGAAAAAGCAAAATACGTATTTAAAATTGTTGAGTGAAACATGTATTTTCTTAGATTGAAAGTAGTTCGTAAAGTGGCGGTAAGAGACAATAATTCTCAACATTTATTCATTCAGAAAGATATTCATTGTAATGTGTAATGTGTGCTTTTCAAGGTGTTTTGTAAATCAGTGGTTCAAATTGTGATGAAGCCTATACGAAAATAATGTGTTAAGTTAAAAATGGGGACTGTTATTTTAGCAGTTTTTATAATAGCACGTACAAGTAAAGCAGCACAATGAAGTGTATTTTAGTTAAGTGTGTATCGAAAAAGGGAACTGTTCCAGTTACATCGATCTGTCATAAGTATCTTTTTTAATGTTGGGTAAGTTTTTTTAATTTAACTTTTAAACATTTAACTTTTAATTTATTTTATGTAATAATATCACAATCTTAAAAATGTAATGCATCTCTGCAAACTCCTCAGGTGTTGTGACTTTATGACTTACTTGTAAACATATACTTTCTTGTCCATATGGCAACACAGTGCGTCGAATTAACTGAAATCTGGGCTTGATCCGGGTAATTGGATGTAGTTGGCAATATCTGCCGGCGGTTCTCAAAATGTTGCGATTATTTTTTTAAATTTTCAAAGTTAAATAACTCAGTTATTTTCAATTTATTTTAAAAATGGTAAAGAGAAAATATGTTTATTTTGACCAGATCTACCACCTCTTAAAATATCTGCACTCATTTCTGGGACACCCTGTATAGATAAGATACTATAATATAATTTACTATAATAAAAGTCGGTCTGGTCAACATCTGGTCCAGTTGTGTTGTTGTTGTCGCGTGGCCGTCGTCGGAAAAACGTCCGTGTGAGTTGGATTCACTACGGGCGGGCGACAATTTTGTGGACGGTATCGAAGACGCACGGCGACAGTCGCCGAAACCGACTGCAGTTTGTCGCCCATGTGAGCGCTTCACCGGATTTCCATTTAAAATCGTTACTCTCCAGAGGTGACCACATTTTTGTGTTTCAAAAGTCGCTGTAAATTCGTCCGTGTGAGTGTACCCTTACTAGTACTCTAGGGTACACTCTCACGGACTACTTTCCAGCGACAAAACAGTGGTTAAGCTGTCGCAGCTATCGACGACGTTACAACCACAACTGCGCGACAAAAATGTCGTCGAGAAGTCGCACGTGTGAGTTGATCGACGACACCCGAACGACAACTAAATTTTTGATGCAGTCAAAAATTAATTTTGAAGAAGAAGAAGAAGCACTGTTGTGGCTTTTGTTTCGAAAAAGAAGGCGAAACCGAAAAATAGGAAAAAAATTCCAAGATCATCCAATTATAGAACATAAAAATTAATGCCATTTCCAAAAACTTTATTTGAGAATGTATGATGAAACATTCTTTAATTACTTTAAAATGATTAAAAATACATTCGATTATTTGTTAGACCAATTACTGCAAAGGTATGACTGGTGATGCAAAGGTATGACTGGAGTCGGCCTCATAGATATAATAATAATAATAATAGCTCCCATATATAGCGTTTAACGCCTTGGGAGTAGCAAGGTACAGCTTGCCATGCTAGAGCCGTTCGGTATACAAGGAAGGTAATGTGGCTAGCACTACGATTCAACCGCCTATTATTACCTCAGGATTGTGAATCCCAAGTACTCATTTAAGGCTGAGTCGACCTAGGTACCCAAACTATTTTTATTTTAATAAAAATAGTCGGCTGATAAAACGCCGGGTGTAGGATTCGAACCCACTACCTTCAGATTGGTAGACGAGAGCCTGTACCTCTACGCCACCGGGCACCTGGCCTCATAGATAAGATACTAAATATAATTTACTATAATAAAAATCGGCCTAGGTCAAGTTGTGTTGTTGTCGCGTCGTCGGAAAAACGCCCGTGTGAGTTGAATTCACTACTGGCCGGTGACAATTCTGTGGACGGTAACCACCACGCACGGCGACAGTCGCCGAAACCGACTGCAGTTTGTCTTCCGTGTGAGCGGTTCACTGAATTTCCATTTAAATCCGTTACTCCCCAGAGGCGACCACTTTTTTTGTGTTTCAAAAGTCGCTGTAAAGTCGTCCGTGTGAGTGTACCCTTAAGAGAAACATCATGATAACAAAAAATCATGATAAAAATATAATAAAATTATATAAGGATTCTTGCCACTTAACTGCTTATATAGAAATTTAATTCTACGCTGTGTTTGTCATAATGTGGATCAACCTGCACTCACTACCGGTTTCGGAGCCCTACTCCATCATCAGGTGAGCTTGGGCAGATCCACAAAATGACAACCACAGCGCAGAGATAGTTAATTCCGACTTGTCGGAAAGTGTCGGTTAGATATTAAGTCCCGAACGGGAGATAGCGGCCTGCGTGCAATGGTAGTACTTTCGTACCACCGGGGCGCAACTATCGATAGTAAAAGGATAGTAAAAGACTTTTTTTCAGGCAAGCCAAATTATAAAATAGAAAACAAATTTCTTGCAGTATAGGTATATAATAAAATTATATAAGGATTCTTACCACTTAACTGCGTTTAGTTAGATATTAAGTCCCGAACCATTGCACGCAGGCCGCTATCTCCCGTTCGGGACTTAATATCTAACCGACATTTTCCGACAAGTCGGAATTAACTATCTCTGCGCTGTGGTTGTCATTTTGTGGATCTGCCCAAGATCACTTGATGATGAAGTAGGGCTCGGAAAGCGGTAGTGAGAGCAGGTTGATCCACATTATGACAAACACAGCGTAGAATTAAATTTCTATATAAGCAGTTAAGTGGCAAGAATCCTTATATAATTTTATTATATACCTATACTGCAAGAAATTTGTTTTCTATTTGATAAAAATATATTTATTTGATGTATGAACCTTATTTACAAGAAAAAGATAGCGTTAACGAAACCGATATTTTCCTTGTCGGATTTTAATTAAAAACTTTGGAGCGGAATTTAATCTTTAGCAAATGTTTGTCGGACCTCGCCTCCCATCCAGCAAAACAGACAATGGAAATCGAAGAAGTTAAGATTTATCTGCCGATCTACTTGAACCATATTACAACGACCTCCGAACTACTAAGTGGCGTATATCCTAGCAAAACGGATAACAATAATAGAAGAGCGTACTGGTTCTGGATCGGTAATCTATTTTTATAAAAGACAATGGGGGGAAACTCTGTTGTAAAATAATGAGCTTGTGACTTCGATAGATCGCAGAAAAGTTGGACTTGTGTTGTTAAAATGCTTGTCGAAAAGTAATTGTTGGTTTTGATTGGAAGAAATAATGTCATTATACACTTATAGTATATTATCCGTAGCGGTTCCTCAATAAGTGCAGATGTGCCCATGAAAACAAAATTATCCTTGAAAAAAAACTAAAATACATTTTCTTATTGTTTCATTAATTATTGTATTTATTCCAAAAACGATTTGCCATAGACTGGAAATTTATACACAGAAATTTTTTGTCTGGTCTGGTTGTAAAATGTTAAACTTATCTACAATATGATTTGGGTTGGGTTGATTGAAAAAAAGCGCCGTCAGCGATGGCTAAGAAACAGCCGTAATCAAAATTAATAATAACCATCTATGAAAGAATGAAATCGAAATTATACTACCATAGAAACACGCCATTTGATTTTTAAGACTTTCAAAAAAAATACAACCATATTATGATGTTTTTTTTTAATTTTCTCTAAAACGGTATGAAAATTTGGAGTTGTAGTTGGTATGGCAATATTATAAGTATAAACGGGATTAACCATTTTAGAACAAGCAAAATTTTTTATGAAGAATGCATTTCTCCCAAACGTCGGGACGATAATAAAAAACATTTTTCTCTTGTAAAAACAATCCGGGGACGTACTGTATGGTAGGTTAAATTTGGAAGAATGAAAACCCAGAAAAATATAGTCGTTCTTAAAATTTAAACAAACAATCATTTTTTATAAATCTTGGAAGTCAATTAACGCGGCTCGTTTAGACTTATTTGAGAAAGGATAAAGAAAAAATATGTTTTTTTAAACGGTTTTCTTCTTATTTAGCTCGACCCGTACGGTATTTATTTATTTGTTTGTTTGTTTATTTGGGTCAAAATTAGAAATTGAAATTTAAGTACCTTCCTGTTGTCAGATTGATCTGAAATTTGGTACACACCTTTAGTTCCGATGACAATACAATATAGTAATATCAATAACATTGTAAATCTAAGATGGCCGCCGGTACAAAATGACGGATTTCATATTTTTCCACAACCCCCTCAATATGGGTATCAAATGAAAGGGCTACACTAGTAGAATACTGTGATTATGACAAAATTTAAAATCCAAGATGGACGTCGTTACAAAATGGCGTATTAGGTGAGGGCATGAGTAGTCGTGTCCAGAACAGTTGTGTCCAAGATTGTGTGACGTTAGAAGGACAGATAAAAAAAATAGGTGATTAGATGTACCTACGTAGTTAGCGGTAGCTTTACCACCCAAGTTAAGGTAATAGGTTAAAACGTGCTAAGGACTGTATGGCATTAGGGTGGCTAAAAATGTAATGTCGCAAGCGTTTTCCCCTCAAGATTGGGCGCCTCTTGTTGTATATTATAGCCTTGTCCCTCTACTGGACCTCTGGGGGGGGTCGACCGTTAAAATGTCCATTACTCGTGGGAACAACATGGAAACAATAAATAAAAAAACAAACAAAAATAAAAACGAAACTGCTACACAACGAAAAAGAAGGCTCGAAAAGGCGAAAGAAAAGTATAGAACGAAACGTGCAAAAGAAAGTGAAAATGAAACCTATAGTCGACTACAGAAACGAAGAGAACGGTTAGCAACCGAAACACCTGAGCAACATGATGCCAGGTTAATAGCACAACGTGAGAGACAAAGGCAGCTGGTAGAGTCAGAAACACCTGAGCGTCATGAGTCCAGGCTAGCATCACAACGTGATAGACAGAGAGAGTTGTTAGCGGCAGAAACACCTGAGCGTCATGACTCTAGGCTGGCATCACAACGAGAGAGACAAAAAGAGTTGTTAGCGTCAGAAACACCTGAGCGTCAGATTGTAATAAATTATCAGGTAAAAAAGCATGTAATAATGATGCACTAAATGAATTAAATAGAATGAGGAATATTCGGTAGGCATTTCCGTTAAATACTAAAAACTAGAAAATAAAAAATCGGTAAAAAACTTTTAAGTTAAACGGTTTTATTATCTTATGTGCACTGAAAACTAGAAACTAATAATAACAATTAGGTATTTTGAACTTCTAGTTCAGAAATATTTTAGTTCTAGGCAGAATAGCTTTTAGGCATATTAGACTAAAATAAAAACGTGGTTCCCATTAACTATTGCTGTAATGCTTTCTTCTATACTAAATGTGGATTGCATCGACTTACTATAATCGTAACTGGAGATTTTGACAATCAATAACCAACCGTGGCGGCCTCACCAGCGAACGCCGAGCTCATGATCTACCAAAGTATAAAGATATGCTTTGCCATAAGTAGGATTTCAGAGGGGCCTCACGTTTTTATTTTAGTCTAATATGCCTAAAAGCTATTCTGCCTAGTACTAAAATATTTCTGAACTAGAAGTTCAAAATACCTAATTGTTATTATTATTTTCTAGTTTTCAGTGCACATAAGATAAAACCGTTTAACTTAAAAGTTTTTTACCGATTTTTTATTCATAGCAACTGTTAAAATTGCCTTATATCTATCAAAAATAGTAGATAAAATAGTACTTTAACCGCAAGGGTAGATTAAATAATACTTTAACAGCGAGGATAGGTTAAACACTTTATTTCTTCTCGCACGTTTTTTAATTGCTTCCATTTTTGAAAATTTTTGTATTCCTTTTCATAAGTTATTCGGGATTTAAATGGAAGTAGTTTGGATATGGCGTTTGTCGCCTCCGCCTGAATATCTGTTGGTAATTTACGTATTTCGTTTTGAGCCATTTCTGGCTCCAATTCAATCAGCAATCGACACGAACGAGAATTAAAAAATATTGACTCAAAACTGACAACTACAGAGACAGCTTTATTTATTTGTCAATTACATAGAAACTAGAAACCAAGCAACGCCAACCCAGCACAATATATTTTCTACTCGTAATAAATTCCTTGACATAATAATGTCTGAATATTTTTTAAAACGTAACTCGCTATGGAAAAAAATATTGTTTTAAACACGACGATAAAATTGCATTATCGTCTCCCGAAATTAATCTACAATCTTTTCGGTCGACGATAAAGTACCATTTTATCGTCTTGTATAAAAAATAACTATTTTTTTGTCGAATTCTACTCGCCCTGTGTATAATGACCAGACTTAATACTCTTCAAATAGACAGTAATTTTACACCCAGTTTAAAACACACTCGTTTAAATAAAGTACGGAGGTGGAAAAAGGGCGGTCGTTGATCGCCAGACCGTCTATTTACACGAAATTAAACAATTTGTTTGAGGCAGGACGAGACACAAGGGTTTCCCGTTTCCCGTTGACCGTTTCGCGGTTCACAAAGGGCGCCAAATACGGAAATGCGATCGTTTCGCCGAGAAATGGAGCCCTATTGTGTCGCGACGGATCACGGTGCGAGGTATTAGTTCGTGCTAGTGCAGAAGCGGCCTTATCTAGATCGATTGTGCCGGATTACGTACGGAAAGTTGAACAATTACAGGATTGGTATTGTAGGGAGGTTTTCAAACAAATAGAAAAATTATTTAAGAAAATAGTACATGGTACAAATAAAAATATTAAAAATTGGTCAAGTGCGAGTAGGACTCGCGCAGGAAGGGTTCCTTCCGTACCATTGATTATAATGAATAATATCTATCTATACACTAATAATTACTGATAATTATCTATAAAACATTAGACACTATATTATTATAAACTTTTTTCCGATTTAGCTGAAATTTTGAATGCGCGTATATAAGTAATTTAAAAAAAATGAAGAAACACATTACTAAAAATTGTATTAATCAATAATAAATATGTAAAAAGTAAAAATAAATATGTAAAAATATGTAAAAATTAAAAAAAAAACGATTAAAAAAAGTCGCCTTGACTAGGATTCGAACCTGCCTTACTACGGCTCCAACGCCATAGCAGCGTAAAGTCCTAACGCTTTAACCACATCAAACCAAACCAAACCACCGAAGACTTGAAAGATTCTATGTAAAATTCTTACTTAAAAGATAATGTTTAGTGAAAGTACTTTTTTATTTATAAACAGTTATTTAATTCTGTTTTTAGTATTTGTTCTTATAGAAGCAACATAGATACATTATCTGTGAAAATTTTAACTGTCTAGCTAGAACGGTTCATAAGATAGACCTTTGTGACAGACGGACGGACGGACAGCGAACGGGTGCCCTTTGGGTACGGAACCCTAAAAAGTAATCAGACAGAAGAGTAAATATAGTTGTTGAAAAATACTAGAAACTGAAAATGTCATATTTATTAAACCACTTTTTCCTCTTGTGTACATAATGCAGCAAGGTAAAGATAAATGGAGAGAAAAACCCGCCTGTCGAGTTTTCTCAACTTTTTCCTATATTTTTTCTCCTCCTGCGTATTTTTCTTTAATATGTAACCTGTTTGGTTTATTTATAAGGGTCGGCGAGAGTCTCGTTTGAGCCCTCGTATCCATCACGAAATTATTATTTTATATCGGTCGCCATTTTAAGACTCCCAAAACTTTTCCTATTTCGATTTTATCGTTGTTTACTCGCAAAGAAATATAGTTTCAAGAAAAGGAAAATATTTATGGTGTTATTATATTTTCCTTGAAATCTGTAAATATTTTTGTTGAGGAAACATCCCAACTAGTACCTATAGTATAGGTATGGTAATCGCAAAACAATTTCCGATGCACGTGATTAACTTTGAGTGACAAGCGATGGGGACAGCGCTGACAGATTGTGATGGATTTATGAGATGAGTCTTAATTTAAAAGTGACAATATATTTATTATATCATTTTTTAAAGATTTTTACGTTTTACTTTTAATTTAATAACTAATATTTTAGTAATTAATTGATTTATTTGTTTTATAGCTTGTTTTACTTATTACATATTGGCAAAAACTAGTCCATTATGAAGATTATGCTAAGCGTTATTATGATTATTTATTTATTTATTGATGTACATCTTACAACGCCATAAGTGGTAATAACAAGTAAGAGGGTGTTATTAATGCACTAACTAATAATCACAGAATCTAATAAAAACTAACGTAGAAATAACTTTGAAAGTGGTGTAATGTGTTTATCAATCAAACTTACTTCTCTGACTGCAGTCAAGGGTAATAAAGGACCTTGTCACGTTCTCGTTCAAAACAGTTTATCAGGGAAGCTACAAGCTCTTTGCTTCGACTGTTTAAATGCTTCGGCATATTTTCAACACACAATTTCAAGAAATGCAATATAGAAACTCGAAAATTTAGTTCTTAAAAGAACTGTTTGTGCTTTTAAAGTGCAATTTAAAAAAAATCGCATTCCTAAGGGGATAGTTATGAGATGGCCTTTCCGGAATAGCAAATATGTGCTTGCGGATTAAGCAAATGGATTCAAAAATGAATAAGCTACACGCACACTAGTACGATCACGGCCGCGATCACAATCACGATCAGGGCAGCGATAACATGAGCGATCATTCTAGCACACACCAACGCGTTCACGTTCACCGCCGTACTTATATGTAGTGCGCCATCCTGTACAATACATAAGTACAAATTAAAAATGTGAATTATGTATACCGAAAAAAAAATTCTTAAATATTTACCTACAATATTTAAACTTAAAAAACCAAACCAAACAATAAATATGTATACATAATATGTACCTACTATCCAATCCAATTGCAACTCCAATTTTGTCTCAAACTTTTTATTTTTAATTCTATTATTTTTGTAACTTGGATTTGATAAATCATATAGAATTTTGTGTATTTTTACAGCCTTAATTAGCTGCTCTGTTAACTCCATTTCTAAATTGCAACAAGAAAAACACACAAAATAACCAATAACCGATCAAACTCGACAAGTTGAATCTGATCGCCACCGCAGAATGGTCTCCAAAACTCGATCGCGCCAATGTGAAACGGCTCATATTTATGTATTCTTCAGCAACTTTTGGCCGCGGCTGCATGGAGATCGTGATCGCGGCCGTGATCGCACCAGTGCGCGTACAGCTTAAAGGAAGAGTCAGTATTTTGAAATTTTTAAACGAATTCTGGCAGAGAGTTCTATTGTTCAGTCCCAATAAATATTGAACTGCTCTCTTTTGAAGTTTGAAAATACGATCAAATTTTGTTGCGCAGCAAGTACCCCAGAATGGAAGGGCATAACAAAGTTAAGTTCCTTAGAAACTGATTTTAGCGCAAAACAGGCAGCGCTTAGTTTCTTTGATAAAGCTTCGATGTGCAAGTCCCATTTTAACGAGTTGTCTACAATGTATAATAATATGTCCTCCTAATTTTGTTTAAATTAGCATAGTTGTAGATTATTATTAGTATATTGGAGGATGTCTTTTAGTTAATGGTTAATAGATGAAGTATATACGGGTTGATTCAAAATAAACCTGAAACAAGGTAACAATTTCCCATTCTCCGTTTCCTCTTCTCTTCCAGCATCGGCGTCCACTTCCAAGTTCCAGCTATCGATTCTATGGAAATAACGAGCTGTGAGAAGCGGCGAGTTGGTTGACCTTCGGACCAATGCCT
The DNA here is from genome assembly GCF_002938485.1 of Sitophilus oryzae. Classification (NCBI taxonomy): domain Eukaryota; kingdom Metazoa; phylum Arthropoda; class Insecta; order Coleoptera; family Curculionidae; genus Sitophilus; species Sitophilus oryzae. The sequence continues at coordinate 307,152 of NW_022147432.1, read as the reverse complement.
CCCCTCCCCCCTCCCCTCCCCCTTGCCTTTTTAATAATAAAAACCTCAATAACCGTCGGAAAAACTCCAAGGGGAATAAACGGAATCCACATCTGACACTGATAGGCTCAATTTACATGTTTCCACTTGAAATGCGTGCCGTGTTTTTTGGATATATTGAGGGGTAGTGCGAAAAAGTCATCAGTGGAGTGTCTTAACGTTTTATACAGGAGGTAAATACATAAGTGTGAGAAAAATCAGGTGAAGTTTTTAATATGCCTTTATTAGCTTGATCTCTACAGTGTGGCGCCTCTCATACGCCGCGGAGGCTCCAAGGAGAACGACAGTTTGTATTGAAATTAAATTCTGTTAGCGTATGTAGGTTAGTCTAGAGCATTTTTTAAAAATATACAGAATTGTAGAGGGTGATGAAATCGTTCTACAGGATGTCCCTAAAAAAGTTACATATCAAAGTTATATCTTTTTGTTTTGTATCTTTATAATAGAACACTCTATATATTAATTGATTTTCGGATTCAGGGAGAAAAATAAAGGTGAGTTTTATAAGACAAGTATATGACTAAAATGTAAGGTTTTTGACATATTTAACATTTTCTAGAAATAAAGAACAATTTTTAAATTACAATAAAAGCTGCCCACATTTACCCGGTATAGCCTAATATGTAGTTAAATTAACTATTGTACTTTAAATCAAATTAAAACTTGATCCAAAAAGTTATACAGGGTGAGACAAAATTAACACCTTAAAAACTTGTTACTCTTTTATTTTAAATGAAACACCCAGTATATTATCCCGATATTCAATGGAGAATTCATGTCTCTGCAAAATTCTATTAAGGTTGCCTACCCCTCAAACAAATATTTTCCTAGATATTTTCATTTACATGATTTAATCTGAGTAGATCACCTTTATTTTTCTCCCAGAATCCGAAAATCAATTAATATATAGGGTGTCCCATTACAAAAAAATACAAACTTTGATACCTAACTTTTTTGGGGACACCCTGTACAACTCTCTATATTTTAAAAAAATGCTCTGGATTAACCTACATCTGCTAACAGAATTTAATTTCAATACAAACTGTCGTTCTCCTTGGAGCCTCCGCGGCGTATGAGAGGCGCTACCCTGTATATCGTCGGCTTTATAATGAAAAGGCGTATTTCGAGATATCAACTTCAAGAGACGCCCAATGGGTGAAAGAGCATTTAAATCTGCTTCGACTTATTTAAAAAAATTCATAGTGTTGTTTTTGAAATAACGAAGTTTTTATGTAAAATAAATATTTAAAATAGCCCACCAATTTTTGATATCCCTGTATGCATTTAAGGAAGCATTTAGGATAACATTTTTTAGTAAAGTTTATTTCCCTGGCTTCAAAGTCAGTACAAGAATTAACTCTGAAAAATAATGTACAGGGTGTTGACAAACTTTTTTATTATAGCGTGCATATTTAAATATTTTTAAATATCTCAAAAACCAAAGCTTTTAAATATATCAAACCCTTATAATAAATGCCTTATTTTGCCAAGAATCCAAAAATTAAATAAAATACATGGTGTTCCATAAGAAAAAATATAACGTTGGTATGGATCTTAATTCTGACACACCCTGTACATTTGAAAATAATTTTAAATTATGCATATTGCCTCTTTACGTATTCCCATAAAAAAAATTGTTTCTACATCTTTCCGTTTTCGTATAATCAACCGAGGCAAATGAGGTGCGCCACCCTGTAGACAAACATAAAATTATTACTGCAAAAAAAGTTATGTCGATTACGAAATATTGACGCAACAACGAACCCTGACCTTTAAATATGATTTAAAAAGTTACACGCGAAACAGTCATAAGCTGAAAACTTAAAACTGCTCGATTTCGGTAAGCAATCGGCACATAAACGTGTGCCATTAGGGCAATTCGTTCGAAATAATCCGGAAACCGTAACGAGGTGGCATTTTAAAGAAAAATAATAGCAGTTCGCACTAACGCCGTTCCGAACTTAACACCGACATTTGTCGCCCGAACGACGTACGTCGTAACTTAAGTGGATTTTCAAAACCGCCGTACCACAATCAGGGATGGGTAGATGTAACATCATAGTGTAAGGAAACTTAGCTTTACTCCTTGTCAAATCCTTGGTTCTTTTTCTACAACTTTATATGACCTTGTTCTCGCGTCCCGTGACCACTGACGTAGCTGTATAGTCGTAGTCTATAACTAGGCAAAGTATAGTCGTGGCACTCGCTATAGTTTCACAGAGATGTATTTAGGAAAATATGAGTTCACAATAAAATAAAATAAAAAAATTGATCATCAAGTAAAAATTTGCTTGAAAACAGAATATTTTCACATTTCGTGTAAGTAACAATTCATCTGGATCTGAAAATCTTCTGATGAGAAGAAATGCGGAAAAATATATAATGACATCCCCCTTTTTATATTATGTATTATCTATTTCAAAGATTTTCTACAACTTTTCTCTAATTTAAAACAAGTTTAATTTCAACATTAATGTGTTTGTTTTGTTGTAATATATTGGTTAGGTTATTTTCATTGGAGATTAACAAAGAAGTGTTTACAAAAAAAACTATTTTATTTTGTAGATTTTCTCGCAGTGGCGAAATACCCATATAGGATTTTTTGGAGAGATGAATCTGCCACATAGACATTTTTTATCTACCTATATTCCCATACATTGTCTTTGATATAAGAGTATGTATGTATTAAATACAATTTTACTACTGTAGGAAGATCTTGATTTACTACAGACACATCCCTGTCCGCAATCGGTTAACATTAGTTTAAGTCGAGGCAGTAAAGAAACAGAGGAAGGGTGAGATATATGTTCTTTTAGGAAGATGCATCGCGGTCGTACGGACCTAGAAGATAACACTTTTAAAATTAACGTTTTAGTGCTCGTTCCTAATTGGGAAACAAATTTCGATCGAGACATTAGAGCATTAAGAAATTAAGCCGTCGAGATTTACTGGAATGGGCCTAGGTGGCTGCAATTACCGCATAAAAATGGAAAAATCTTATCGACAAACGGGAGAAATAATGACAATTTGGATTTCGTTAAAAGCTCCAGGTATTTTATATTTCTTTGGTGTGTCATTGATTAATGGTATCACTTCTTAGTAATCGTTTATTGACAGTACAAAAGAGCTACAATTATCTGCCATACCCATATAACACACAATATCTACAGGATATTCATAGAATGTCGGAATGTCCCATTATAAGATCATCTTATAAAGACATCTATATATAGGATATCCTCCAGATATCCTGAAATCCTGTAGATGTCTCAGAATAGAATATCCTATGGATATCTCTATCGTATATCTAATGTACATCCAGCTGAGATATCCAAACATGCTCATGATAATAAAATATCCTAGCAATATCGTCTAGATATTTAGGAAAAATAAATAATGTACTACTTTTTATATTACATAAAATGCAATAAACCATACAGATAGATATATATTACGTCAAGGCAACACAATATCCTGTTGGTATCTTCTGGATAATCTGGATATTTATAAGCTTGGCCACTCCCAGTAATACGGAGAATTTAAAACGCCCGCGCAAAAAATTTCCCACAATCCATCTCGACAGTTGTTTGTTTTTGCATAGTGTATTATTCAGTTCTTTGATTTAGTGAAATTCGAGGTGAATTCGGTTTTTAGATTTATTTTCCTTCAACTAAACGTACAAATACCTTGTAAGAAAACAATTAAATTTGGTGGCGTCTTAAAAAAAATCGACGCAATATTTTTAGATACTGACCTCCCTACAATAATAACCACGAGCCGCCACTTTTAATTTTAACAGAAATGTCACACATGTTCAGCTTCGTCACCAATTTTAGCAGTCTCGTTTCATTTTTATTTTTACCCCTATTTTCATTATTTTTTTGTAAATTGTATATAAATATATCCACCTTAATTCATAAACTCAGACCTCACTTAAGTATTTGGCTTATTATACAGGGTTATTTGGCTTATTATTTTTAACTTTATCACATCCTGTATTAAATATGTGCGTTTTTACAAAGAATATTTTGATCTAAATTTACCTTCCATAACAACAAACGAATGGCACTTTATTTAATGATTTTTTACTCATTCTCTATAATTGAATTGGTCATGGATTTAAGATAAAATGAAGTAAAAAAAACTATGACATGTAATAATAGGCGTTAATAACCGGTAAAAAAATAAAAATTAACGGTTTTCTCGATTGCGTGCTTTTTCCAGCAACATCGGTATCACATCAGCATTCTTTTCGTCGGAACGAACATTCCGATGAATCATAAATTTTTTCGCGATTATGCCGAACTGGCGATCGCCTGGTCTCTCTATGCTTTCGATCGCCTTCGATCGCAATAGGGGGTCAGTTTGCCGGTCAGCCGCCCGATTCTCTACCCTCAGAGTAGTAAATTGACGTGTTAACCCCAAAGTAATTATTACTACAGTCTTTATACCATACGATCGAAAAAAAACGGCGTCAAGAACGGCTGAGGAATGACAATCGATGATAATTTTGGAGAGGTCAAGCCCTGCTAGGCCTCGTTTACTTGGCCCTTTATGTTTTCCTGGCGCTTCCTACCAGTTGGCCTTAAGAGGGTTGTAATTTATTTATATTTGAGTAAAAATAATTTTGAAATGGAAAGAACTTCGAGAAAAAATGTTTTTTGGTAATAGAGTTGTGTCCGGAAACGTTCTATATTTTTTAGTCTTTTTTAAAATTATTAGTCTTAAGTTTTGACAATTTAAAAAAAATCACGTCTAGAGATTGACCAAAATTATCATCGATTTTCATTCCCCAGCTATCTTGACGACATTTTTTTTTCGGAACGAGGGTGACTCATTAGCATATTTGGAAAAAGCATTTTTTTACGAATAATTTATACCACACACTTGCTATTTCGACCCTGTATACTTAAATTTATTACCCGCTAATATATAGTTATAAACCCTATAACCTTTATATTTAACTTTTTCGGTACCTTCTATATTTTACCTAATAATGGACCGTTTCCATACATAAAAGCGACTCTGTATATTTTCATTTTTATGATTTAGTGTTAGTAGATCTTGACTATGTGATGAAAATTAAGGGAGTTGCATTTTGCCTGACTTTACTTCAACATAGTTACGAAATTAATTCAACTTTAACAACTAGACAACTAGATATCATTTTGTGTCACTTGAAGCGAAAAAGAAAAACTATTTTTTGAATGTTGTGAATCTTTTTTGTCTGTCTGAACTTGACACTATCCCTTTCCTCTTTATATTCTTCCATCTCTCCAACAATATCTCCCTCCGTCCACCTTTTTCCCTTTCCGGAGTTTTTCTCAGTTGCTGCTGCGGTTCGATTTCCACTTGGTCAGTCTTGCCGTTACGCTTGTTTGCTTTTTTAATCTGTTCTTTTTGAGCTTTTCAGATTTAAGGCATTATAGGAAGAGCGGGGAAAAAAGAATCGGCGGATAGATAGATACAAAAATTAAAGAAAGAACTCGCTTGTTATTTTTAATGTTGTTTTCTTGTTATATAGAACGGATATTTTTTGCTAACTTTGTTCTTTGATGTGAAGAAATAATGAAAGTTCATTCGTTCGTTATGCGATTTGATGATTGGATGAATTTTTCTATTTCTGCTGTTTCATTAAGATTATTTTAATTACTTGAAAAAGTATTTACCTTTCTGTGAAATTTAGGTTTATTTAACTCTCTGTTTCTCGAATCTATTTTTGCTTTTTGTAAAAAATATATTCCCAATTGAATCCCCACCATGTTATATAGAAGTGAAAGAGCGTTGAAGTCATGATTACAAAACCCCGTTTAAGATGGGCTGGTCACGTATGCAGAATGCAAGAAAATCGCCTACCAAAATCTCTGCTTTACGGTGAGCTTGTAGATGGTAAGAGAAAACCGGGTGGACAACTAAAAAGGTACAAGGATATTTTCCACAAAGTCTTAAAGGGGATAAACATGCAGAATGAGTGGGAAGAAGCAGCGCACAATAGAACGCAATGGAGAAGAATTGTAAACTCAGTTAACAGCGACAACCAAAAAGTAAAGAGGCAACAAAATAAGGAGATTTTTGAATGTCCTGAGTGTGGAAGAGAGATAAAATCGCGTATCGGGCTTTATAGTCACGGAAAAGCTCATGAAAGAAAACGCCTTGCGCAACCGTCTTCTGATGCGTGTCAAATACTCGTCAACGAGTAATGGCAGTATATATATAGTATATATATATATGTATGATGGAAAATAAATTTCTTGCAGTTTTTAGGTATATAATAAAATTATATAAGAGTTTCTTGCCTTGAACTGCTAATATAGAAATTAATTCCACGCTGTGTTCGACATAATGTGGATCAACCTGCTCTCACTACCGGTTTCGGGGCCCTACCCCATCATCAGGTGGGCTTGGGTCGTTTCCACAATATGTCGAGCACAGCGCAGAGTATATAAACACGACTTGTCGTAAAGTAACGGTAAGATATTATATATATATATATATATATATATATATATATATATATATATATATATATATATATATATATATATATATATATATATATATATATATATATATATATATATATATATATATATATATATATATATATATATATATATATATATATATATATATATATATATATATATATATATATATATATATATATATATATATATATATATATATATATATTATATATATTATATATATATATATATATATATATATATATATATATATATATATATATATATATATATATATATATATATATATATATATATATATCTATATATATATATATATATTATATATATATATATATATATATATATATATATATATATATATATATATATCGATTTTAATTACAATTAGTAAAGTATATAAATACTTGAAATTTGTAAACCATTATTCATACGTCATTCAATCTTTACAAAATGTGCAGACCGGGGGCCAAATTTAGCTTTGCCGCCCCGGGCCCCCGACAGGCTTAGTCCGCCACTGAATACACCAAAACACTTTTCTCGTCTCGCTAACCATGTTCTAATCATCATCAGAGGATTAGAACTCGAGTTTTGATCATCTGCGAAACGCGCGTCCAGTGTAAAAGTGTTTTGATGTATTGTGGTAATTTAAAAGTGATGCTGTGTCCGTATCAGAAAAAAATGAAGTGCTAAAATTTAGATTCGTCCATTTAGTCAAAATAGTCCTCACATAATTTTCTCGAGGAAATTCATAATCAATAATTTTGAGATATCCAAATAATCTTCCAAAATTTCATTTTCATCACAATCAATGCTTTTTTTAAATAAAAACTAAGTATAAAAAAGTACTAAAAGCACAAGCGCCAAAGAATATGACAACAAAACACAGAATAATGAAGTTAGATAATCTACGTTTAAAACTGAAACGCCCAAATATGTATGATCGTTTACGCCCAAATATGTATGATCGTTTAGTTTAAACATTGATTAATAAGTATAAACAACGTTTATGTAATGTTGCAAATAAAATATTATAGTTAATCACTCTTTAGCCCTTAAACAAAGTTTATACAAAAGGTGCAAGAAGGCACTAGTTTTTTAATTAAAGCCTTGACACACATTTTGATAGCCTAAATAGAGTATTAAACTAATATTAAAAGAGAGTCTCTATGATATGAACACCCCAAAGTATTCAACTAATTAATAAGAAGAAAGTCACTATGATATTTACAAATCTATAAGCAATGACGAAAAACAAATAGAACCAACCGTCTGCAAATCCCGCTTATACGCCTATAAAATAAAATATATAACTCTAAAAGACATCATCGACAAGTTCGGCCAATTTGACCGCATAATTCTGTAGCTAAAGCAGTCCGCTCGACCAAAATCTCAATGTGGCCCAATCTTCGATGCCCAATCTTCGATGTGGTCCACTAAATATGCTAATTTTGGAATGAAAGTCTCTACCGTCATTGGATTTTCGAGTTTCGGTGTTCCTGTTTTTCGTTTGGTAGATTATGAGTATGCAATATGCATTTTTGTCCAGCTCAACTTATTATCTTCATCTAAAATCAGTTGTATTAAATTTAGAACACGATATGTAAAAACTTCCATTGTCTTTATTTATTTTGCTTACACAACGTTTCGGTCATCACTGACCGTTATCAAGTGTGAACTAAACTAAATTCTAAAAATTTCAAATTATCTATATATTATGTCAAACATTATCACAGAAACATTCTTATACGACGAACGATTATTCTCGTCAAAAATGAAAATATAAAATTGAAATGAGATTGTCTGAAAATTATGATATAGACATTTATTTGTTATTTCAACGAAAGGCTTCCCTCTTGAAAAGTTATACAATTTGTAATTACAATGAGAGGGATGTGTGAATGTTAACAACTCTACCTAATTTTATTTCTTCCCAGTGGTGGTACTTCCTAGGTTGACGTTTGTCTTTCTGGGCCTGATGATGGGAGTTGTTTAAGTCCCGAAACATGTCGCCTCCCTGCTTTTTTTGAAGCATTTAAATTTAAATAAACATCTTAAAGATTGTGAGTTATTTGTCCCCTTACCCGCCTTCAGAGGTTTTACTTTGATAATATGTACTCACACTGGGTTAGAGAACGTTTAGTTGTTAAAGATTTTATTATTGTTAGAAATGAATACGGCTTCTTTAAATTTGCACTTTTTCCAATGGGGTTCTTTGTGGACCACCCGGGCTTGCGACCATTTTATGTTGTGATGCTTGAACTACACATGATCTGCAATGCCCGACTTCATTGTTTCACCTTTTTGCGTATGTTTTTATATTTGTCAAGTCGTACATGTAGAGGACGTTTTGTCCCTCCAATATACGACTCACCGCACTCGCAAGCTACCAGGTAGATGCACTCTTTCTCTTGGTTTGATGATTCGGTTTTGTTTTTGTTAGGATACTTCTTAGAGTGGTCCCAGACTTAAAAACGTTTTAATTTTATATTGCTTAGATATTCGTCTGATCTTCCTTTCACATATGGAATCGTCAAGAGAGATAGAGAGCATCCTCCTCAGACTGGCGCACCAATGAGCCGGACCTGCAATTGGATATAATACCTATTGTCTATACGGATTTTGCAGAGTAACCATTCTGATACCAATCGGTTTTAATATTATTTAGTTCAGAATTCAGAAAATTCTCAGTCGAACGAATTCTGAAGCAACCAAAAAAAGTATAGTTAAAACACTATGTCATAGAGCAATCGCTAAATGCAGTGACCAATTCTTTACCGAATGCATGAATTTCTTTCCATTTGCATTAAGTTTTTTTTATTAAATATTTAAAAAAAGTTTCTTCAAAAAAACCTACACACGTTTAAAACAGAATTTTAAATAAGTATTAAACAAATTTTTAACAAGTTTCCAAAGTTGAAACCAACGTTGGACGCATCATTTATATAGGCTTCGACAATATTGCAATTCACAAGTGTGTCTCCTACACGATATGGCAAATGTTCATGTATCCAACGTTGGAGGTGTTTGACACATCGGTAGAACCGGCTTAAGACAAAATCGAATTATTTTGTTTATTGTGCTATCTGTGGACAATTTTTTTACAGTTTATATACAGGGGTATACATAAATAAGTGCAAATATTTTCAGGGCTGGTAAATCTCGATAAAAGAAACTTATCAACATTAAAAAAATTCCAAATTTTCAATTTTTGTCGTTTCTGGTGTCGTATAGTACCGCTAAAAATATTTGCATTTATTTAAGACTCACCCTGTATAATAGGAATAGAGCTCAATTTTTGTTTGCTTCTCCTGTGAAAACAGGTGCATTATCGCATACTTTAATATACGTACTAATAGCTAAAATTGATAACGTTGCATTATCAACGAGAGCCCCCCCTCCCCATATTACTTCTCGACGACACTATAATTGATTTTGAATAATTCGTGAGAATTTTTAGAAAAAAATGGGAAATTTTGACCGTCTTCGAGGGGAATTTTATTTCGGATAGTTGGCAACACTGCACACGCTGCTCATTTACGCCTGTTCAAGAACGGATGAGATCGGATATCTCGTGAGTTAAGCCGGAGTCTCATGCATCCGAAATCCGATGACACGACGATCCGACGGTGCTCCTATTGGCCGAAATATTTTGACACCAATTTTTATCCGATAATTTTAACTAATCGTCCGACGTCGTATAAAGTTAAATTTTGTTTAACTTTTGTACGATATCGTGTGTTTTTTAACCTCACTTTTTTTGAAAACATTTGTTTTTAAAAACAAGTTTAGTGGGAAGTGGGCAATTTCGGGATATTTGGCGAGGAAGTTATTTTTATAAGTGTTTCTCCAATAAAACATGACATGAATCTCTATTCAGTGCAGCAGAAAAATGTCAAAACTGTCAAATTTCGGAACGAACTTTCGGATGTATGTGACAGGCTTTTTTATTTCACAGGATAACTTCAAATTTCGGATATCGTACCATCGGATTTCGGATGCATGAGACTCCGGCTTTAGAGTCGATTTATCGGTAGGCCATTGCTAATGACATTGCCGAAGACCGCGGTTCGGATTCCGCGTAAACAAAGTAAGCCTGTCCAGATTAGTCTTAGCAGCAAAACGGAGACATTAACGTAACATAACTTTTTATTTACTTTCATTATACCACAGATTAAGTATACTATATGTAAACAAAAGATGTTATCGTGGGGACTATAATAAAAAAGAAGAACAAAATTATTGGGCAATAACCTACAGTAAGCTAAATACTAGTCGTATTTTAACCATGTATCATGGCTAATCTTACTGTAGGTTTGTCCAATAATTTTTTTGTTTTTTTACACTATATGTATACAGATAAAAATCTTGTCCCTAATTCTAATTCGTGGTACGAAAATTGTTTTTTATTACGATGAGTAAACGAGTAAAATTTCCTGTGGGCCAAAAAAAAACCCGCGTTTAAACAGCGTAATAACAGGGCCGGTCAGGCGCTGTGCACAATTTTAGAGGCCATAAGTGGGCGTGCTATGTGCGCACACTAGTAACCTAACTAGTGCGCGACTCCGAAAATTGGAACCACGAAAAACAATGCTTTTGAAGATAAGTTTATAATCTGTATAATCTATAATTATACGTTCAGTTTTACTAAATTAATGTCTGCTTTACAGTGAGAACATCCGCCTTAACCCGTGAGCAAAAAATCAACAAACCTACAAAAAACACAGCGTTAAAAATAGAACTAAAATTGGAACGGGGTTGCTAAAATAAGTGGATTTTTTCACATTTATTCATTCCTCTTTTCATTTTTGATTCGGTGCGAGCCAACGAGCGGCCTTTCCTCGACTTAATTACGCGAATCAAGAACTGCGACATTTATTTTAATAGGTGGATATCGTTGTCATAAAGGCACCGGCCCGCTCTTTCTACATTTGAAATTTAAATTGGTGTTTGCGTTGCGTTGTCGTCGTGTCGTCGTCGTCCGCCCCCGCTTTTTAGACCTTTTTTTCGCCTTTTCATCCTCTGTTTTTTGTTCCGCTTTTTGGAGAGTGGTGTGCGTTTGTATGGATATTCCTGGAAATGCGACCTACATTTTTGTTTCTCTTCTTTGTCTTATCGCTTTTGTTTGTATGTCTTTTTATTACAAAAATATATTTGTTTCTTTACTTACTCCTCCCACACAACTTCCACTGGCCATAGCCTTTATATACATTGAGAAGGCTTTAGACTCGATATATCCTAAGGAAATAACAGAAGCCCTAGTTAAACAAGGTAATGACAAACCTTATATAGAAATTCTCGCCAATATATGCAAAGAAGCCAAAGCAAATGTAATAAAATATAAAACAACCCCAGAGTTCCCAACTGGCACAAGTGTACGACAGGGAGACGCGACATCCCCAAAGCTGTTTACAGGAAGATTAGAAGAAATCTTCTGCCCACTGGATTAGACCAACAAAGGATTAAAAATAGATGGAGAATATCTTAACCATCTAAGATTCGCTGATGACATAGTCCTAATTGCCAATAGTTCTGAAGAACTACAAGCACAAAATAATGGACTAAATACAACCAGCAATACAGTGGGTCACAAAATGAGATTAGCAAAAACTACAGTAATATTCAACAAACTAGTAGAAAGAAGAGATATTCTAATAAATAGCACAGCACTGGAAATAGTAGAAGAATATATACGGACAAAGAAGAATATATTTGGGACAACTAATACACAGCCCAGGATCTCTACTACCAGAAATCAACAGAAGAATTAAGATAGCATGGAGTACTTATGGAAGAAACTCAATAATATTCAAATCTAGAATGCCACCCTATCTAAAGAAGAAAACACTCGACCAGTGTTTACTACCAGTCAGACCAATGCATGCGAAACCTGGACACTTAAACCGCACTTCATAGGAAACTGCAGGTTGCACAACGCGCAATGGAACGAAATATGCTGGGAATAACCAAGAGAGACCCTAAAAGAATAGAGTGGATACGAAAAAAGACCCAACTAAAAGATGTCATCCACAGAGTCAAATCTCTCAAATGCCAATGGGCAGGATACCTGGCAAGAAGAACGGACAACAGATGGACCCCAGGAACCCACCAGGAATTAAGAGACCTAGAGGAAGACCGAACCTGGGATGGGACCATGATATTAGGAAATTAGCAGGGATATCTTGGGCCCTCTTGGGCCATAGACAAAAATGGGCCCAACTACTAAGAGAGTATGCGCGTCAAGCTACACCATAATTGGTTGAATAAGTTGAAAATTATGATGATAACTTACTCCTCCCACAAGTTTCTAACAGAAATCACAAAAAAAATTGCATTTAAAGGTTCTAGACCGGTTATTCTCAAAGTAGTTCAGGTGAACTCCAAGAGTCTACGACACGAAACAAATTCCCATCGTTAAATTTTCACATTTCGTTGAATGGTGTAGACACTGATTCAGTATTGAAACTAAAAGAATTGCGGACTTCCATTGTCTTTATTTTTGATAACGGTAAGTGATAATTCTCACTGAATTTTGAAACGGTTACTTTGGGGTTGCAATCTTGGGTGTGATGATTAAAACCTGTTTTAATAAACTCTCCAGCTTCAATCAATATCTAACATAGCACAAATGCACATACAGTGATAAAAGTGAAGTGTTTTGGTGTATTGCAGAGAATTAGTGTTTTAATTTATGAAACTGTATTTGTAGAATGTAGAATGTTTAGAAGGGGAGCTAATCACCGCGACCTTATAGATCTATTGTGTTATAACTCATCATACAGTCTCAGGGCTTTAACAAAAGCCAGTATCTGAGACGGCTCCACAGAGGCTAGCTCTCCATCCTCGACATCAGCCGTATAAAAGTTCATGGCACGAATGGTCGTTGTCTCGGAGCGTGATAAGGTGTTCTGGTGTTTCCCCATTTTCCCCACAGAATCTGCATTCGCCGTTGTTTCTCAGCTTCAGCCTACTGAGGTGTTCGTTGAGGAGACAGTGTTCTGTTAGAAACCCCGTGACAATCCGAAGATTGTTTTTACTTAAACCTTTGATTTTTCTCGGTCGTAAGTTCTGATAAACTTTTTCGAGTTTCTTAGACCGTTGGAGGACACCCATTCCAAGTTACGGATGGAGTCTTCCAGATTCTTCAGTTCCGCTTTCAGTTGGTTCCCGTTTGGAAAACAGAACGGTTCTGGTCCAGTTAGTGGAGTGTTCGCTCCTTTCCTAGCTAGATCATTTGCTTTTTCATTGCCTTCTATCCCTTGGTGAGCAGGCACCCAGAGTAGGAGGACTTTATTTTCTTTGCCTAATTTGTTGAGCTTCTCTAGGCATTCTTTGACCAACTTCGAATTGATGGTTACTGAGTTGATCGCGTTAAGTGCTGCTTGACTATCGGATAGGATGGCAATTTCTTGTTTTCGATAGTTCCTATCTAAGATAAATTGTACGCATCTTTAGTTAGCGTAAATTTCTGCCTGAAGGATACTGGGGTAGGTGCCCATTGGTTCGGAGTATTTAGTTTTTGGCCCAAATACTCCTATCCCTGTCCCTGGTTTGGTTTTGGAGCATCAGTATACCACGTTATGGTATGGTCTTTTATATGCTGAGTAAGCGTTTCTTTCTTCCAATCCTTTTTATTACTCAATACTAGAGTAAGGTGTTTTAAAAGTTGTAAATTCTTGATATGTCATCCACTAGGAGTTGAAGAAGTAAAAAAACTGTATTTACTTAATATGTACTATTATCGTTAAAAAAATATATAAAAAATTACTAACCAAACAATAATTGGCCACTATTCATCTTTTTCGATATTAAAAAACGTAAACAAATTTCTGTTTACTTTTCTTAACAGGATTATTCAAACTTTGTATAGTACTCTGTCAAATCAAAGACTTATCACACCATTACGCGAGCATTTCTTTTGTGTATTTATTCAAGCGTAACCGATCGAAACGAACCTTGAAGAACCCAAACAACCGCGCTAATCTATCCAATCATTCTTCATAGTCCAGAGAAATAAGTAAACTCAGAGGGGTTCTAAAGTACTTTTTGATCACCGCAAAGGTTGATTCTCACTATACCTTCCGTTTCCCTTCCGTTTACATAAAATAATATTATATCATGTAAATGAAATAGCATAAGAGATTAGATATTGAAAAGAAATTAGAAGATACATAGTTCATGGCAATGTTGCTAGTTGCTAGACTGGATAAAGACAGATGGACGCATATAGAATAACAGTGTGGAGGCCTAGACAAACTAAAAGAAGGGTGGGACGTCCACAGAAACGTTGGTTGAACGACATTAGGGAAGTGGCAGGTAAACGGTGGTTAAATACAGCACAAAATAGGGAGACATGGAAAAGGATAGGAGAGACCTATATCCAGAAGTGAATGAATCCGGGTTGAGGAAGAAGAAGAAAAAGATGAATAGGATTCCTTCCATACATTTTTTGGCGGACGGACTGAAGCGTATCGGTAACGGCGTTGTCAAGTTTGTACATTTGTACCAGCTCTGTGAACATTTTGCTGATATTTATTTATTCTTTCACCTCTTAATTCAATCTATTGCCTTTTTGAAAAGATACAAATTTTTGAAATAAAACGTTTGGAATGATATAAATTGTACAATAAAAAGTATGGCACTAATATGGAACGGAAGCTTATGTATAGCGCCAATACAATAAAAAATACGGAACGGATATGGAATGGAAACGGAAGGTATAGTGAGAATCAACTTTAATTCGGAAATATCAGTTGAACATTAACAAGAAAAAAATGCAATTAATGCCCAGAGATATAATCTTATTGTTATTTTTATTCTAATTACATATAATTATTATACCGCATAATTGGAAATCCCATGCAAATTTTGAAGTCAATATTGGCCCTGTTTTACAGCCAAGTCAATTTTAACCAAATTAAGAAAAACTGCCTCTATTCTTAAATAAACTGAACAGGCAACAATGCAAAACTAGACAAATATCATACCTTAAGTTGCCATTATATTATTTTTTACTATAGCAACTGTTAAAATTGCCTTATATCTATCAAAAATTACAGTTGAGGGTTGGAACCTTTGGTGTTACACAGCAAAATAAAATTACACTAAATCACCACAATACACCAAAACACTTTTACTTTTACACTGGACGCGCGTTTCGCTAACCATGTTAGCATCATCAGCAGATGATTATAAACTTTCAGTTTTATATATAATGATTATAAACTTTCAGTATCAAAAATAGTAGATAAAATAGTACTTTAACCGTAAGAGGTAGATTAAATGCTACTTTAACAGCGAGGATAGGTTAAAAACTTTATTTCTTATCGCAGTTTTTTAATTTCTACCATTTTTGAAAATTTTTGTATTCCTTTTCATAAATTATTCGGGATTTAAATGGAAGTAGTTTGGATATGGCGTTAGTCGCCTCAGCCTGAATATCTGTTGGTAATTTACTTATTTCGTTTTGAGCCATTTCTGGCTCCAATTCAATCAGCAATCGACACGAAAGAGAATTAAAAAATATTGACTCAAAACTGACAACTAAAGAGACAGCCTTATTTATTTCTCAAATTACATAGAAACCACCGCCAACCCAGCACAATATTTTTTCTACTCGTAATAAATTCCTTGAAATAATAATTTCTGAATATTTTTTAAAACGTAACTCGCTATGGAAAAAAATATTGTTTTATACACGACGATAAAATTGCATTATCGACTCCCGAAATTAATTCACTCGCGATTTCATCACTCGTGAATTAATCTTTTCGGCCGACGATAAAATACCATTTTATCGTCTTGTATAAAAAATAACTATTATCATCGTCAAATGTAATTTGTTGTGCTATCTCCATCCATTTTTGTAATTTAAAACTTGTTCGAGTGAGTCAAAAGCCTAACGTATAGCAAATACTATTTGACATTACTAGAGAGTCCCTAAAAAATTCCCCATTACCAGAGAGTCCCCTAAAGAAAATATATTATTATTCGAATCTCTAATTACGAGGCTTCTCCGTTTTATTATTTCTCTGAGCCATCGTACACAAAACATACAATACCGGTCTCATTAAAGTCTACTCCGTTCAGGTTCCTCGAGCCAGTGAACTCGCTCTGAAGCACGGAAAACGGAACTGCCCGGGTCGATATCGGTACCATAAATCAGCGCAGCGCATAAAATATACGTTCTCGATCACCGCAGGGTACTACTATAGACAGACAAGGAGGCATATTGTACCTTGTACCTTGGCCTTAAGTAAGAGAGAGAAAGTCGTACTGTAATGTGCTGGCTTGGATTTGCTGAACAGAAAATATATACGAGGGTAGTCCGTTAAATTAAGAGTTTATTGTACTACTGTACTGTCCGGGTCGCTCTCAGGGGTCGGGTAAAGCGGGTGTGTGGCCGAAGGAAATATATATTATACAGGGTGTCCCAGAAATAAGTGCAAATATCTTAACTGGTAGTATAGTTCAACCCCAGAAACACGTCTATGATGGTTTTTTCGCGAAAAAAAACTTTTGAAAATTCGAAATTTTTTGAAAAAATTTTTGGATTTTGTTTTGGTTTTTAGTTAAAAACATAATTTCTTGATAATATGGCAACATAGGTATTAGATTAAATTTGCAAGAAAGAAGATCCAGAAAAGATCCAGTGGTTCTCAAAATTTTAGCAAAATCATTTTTTTGGAAATATTCAAAGTAAAATAACTCCGTTATTTTGGACTTATTTAAAAAACGATAAAGAGAAAATATGTTTTTTTTATCGAGATCTACCACCCCTTAAAATATTTGCACTTATTTCTGGGACACCCTGTATAGTTTAGTCATTCGGGATTTTTGCTTGGAAAAAAGTCCGGAAGTTTTGAAACTTTGCAGGTTTATAGGTTTTGGGGTTCCTAACTAAAATCCATAAAATGCACATTTTCATACTTGCCGCCGGCGCCGCCATCTTGCCAAGATGGCGCCCAAAATCGGTATTTTGTAAATATCTCGAAAACTATGGGTTTTCCGCAAAAAATTGAAGTGTGCAAAATTAAAGAAAATAAAATTTCCTATAAAAAAGATTCTATGAAAATTTTCGCTAAAGTCAACCGTTTAGGCACAAAATGCCTGGAAATTTTACAATTTTGCGTAAAATATGATAACTAAATGTATAGTCGATTTTCCGAAATCAAATGTCGATTAGGGTTCACTAAAACTAGTTTTAGTTTAGTTTCTTCAATTTTGTCATGAAACACTGGCGTATCATTAATTCGCTCATTAATTTATGAATAATTATTTTAATTATTAAAAATGTGTATTTGTTTCCACACCACCCAAAAGGTAAAGTACATGGCGCGTTTATTTTAACGTGGTCTCCCCGGAGGCCTACTCCACTAGGTAAATTAAAAACTTTAACTTATCTCCACAAGCCCGACGGACCTGGCTCATTGATGCCAAAGTCGATCGTGTTTGCTGTGCTGAGCTCATCAGGGTGGTCTCTCAATTCGTCCAACTCTTCATCTTCAGGCGCCAGAGGGATATCTACACGCCAGTCCAGCTCCTCTTCATCAGATTCGTTGAGTGACACTTCAGTGACGTTGTCACAGGATTTCCCATTGCAATATGCACAAATCATTGAACATTTTAATCCTGCTTTTCTGCATCCGCAAGCTTTACCACATATGTTGGTTTTGCAATTACAGGATAAAAATGCCAATAGAGATTTTGGAGCTGGATCTGTCAACGTTGTGACTGGAGTGATGCCTGTTTTTGTTTTCTTCCAACCCCATTCTTCGGCATCTTTGTTACAACCAGGCCAATGCTGAACCTGGTGGTAAGTTCGCAATGAATGCTCTCCAGCGCGACAATTAATTATTCATAAATTAATGAGCGAATTAATGATACGCCACAGTTTCATGACAAAATTGACGAAACTAAACTAAAACTAGTTTTAGTGAACCCTAACTGACATTTGATTTCGGAAAATCGACTATACATATATCATACCTACTTTACGCAAAATTGTAAAATTTCCAGGGATTTTGTGCCTAAACGGTTGACATGTTGACGGTTAACGAAAATTTTCATAGAACCTTTTTTATAGGAAATTTCTATATTCTCTTTAATTTTGCTCTCTTCAAATTTTTGTGAAAAACGCATAGTTTTCTAGATATTTACAAAATACCGATTTTGGACGCCATCTTGGCAAGATGGCGGCGCCGGCGGCAAGTCTGGAAATGTGCATTTTATGGATTTTAGTTAGGGACCCCAAAACCTATAAACCTGCAAAGTTTCAAAACTTCCGGACTTTTTTCCAAGCAGGCCCCTGTTTTGATCCCCAATGACTGAACTAATATTTCAGAAATCAGCCCTAAGGCTTAGCCCGATCCTGTCGTGTTAAACCACACCAAAAATTCCAAACACACGTGCTTTGATCTCTTGATTAAGGTATGCAGAGCTTCAGCATTTGCCATAAAATAGCGAGCAATTTGTTACAAAACCATATAAATTATAGGCTGTACTTAAACTGCCGTTAAACGGTAGCTTACTAAAATGCCGTTAATAGGTATGAGGTAGTAGATGTGACGCACTTGACGGCTTTATGAAATATAGGAATTTTATAAGGACTAACCAACGCTATCCACCCCACCAAATAACCAACTTAAGCAACGCAACTAACCTCGACACTGATAAAAAAAATTAAAAAACAAATATAAATTAGTAAAAACCAACCAACCCCACCAAATAACCAACTAACCAATGAATTAACACCCTTCAAATAACCACGCTAACCAACCCGCCAAATAACTAAACCAATCCAACCAAAAAGAGAGAAACCAATGCAATAAGATCACGCTATAAGCAAAAAAAAATATAAAAAAGCCTTGGTCAGCGTGAGATTTGAACCTCGGACCATCCGCTCACGAACCGATAGCCTCAGCCACGGAACCACATGTGCTCTTGCAATATGCTTATGGCTAGGCATTACTTTCCGCCGACATTCGAGAAAATTTAGTCCAAACATAAGGAATATTTTGTTGATGTTTGACCATCAAAATCTTAAAAATAAAGTTGTCTAAAAATGTGCTACAATACGGATATAGTATACTCCGAAAAGACTGTGACTTTTTTGTCCCCTGCCCCTTGTCAGAGGTTTTACTTTTATAGTATAATCCTTTATCTTTAGTTTCTTTCTTCATTTGTGTAAAAATACCTAGCCAGTTTTACATAAAAGGTTAAATGCCGAACGCTTTTTTTGCTACTTTTTCGGACTGGTGAAATGGACTCTTAAAGCGTCAAAATGACCATCACTGATAGAAATCATTACTTATTAGAGAAAATATTTTATTTTTAAAATTTCATGGCCCATTTCGAAATCACATACCCTCTTTTGAAATCACATACCAAGTAGTAGCTTTGCAGTTTAGATTAGATTATATTTTTGATCAGTCTGTTCTACTGCGACCTTTTCAGATCCATTTGGGTCTTCTTCTGATCTCTAGGTTACATTATCCAGTCTTTGTAAGAGGTTTAATAACTTGCAGGCTAAACCACAGGCTGAACCCTCTACATAGTTGTTTGTCAATGGCAGGAATATTTGTATAGGTAGTCTTTTTTATATAAAATGTGTTCTTAATGCTACTAGACAAAAAAATATAGATGACCATTAAAAAGTTGTCGATTTCAACAGAAACCCATTTTTAAGTTAGAGATATATCACCAATCATCGACATTGAAAAAATGACGGAAACATTAAATTTGATTTAAAGTTATTTTTTGCCAACTCTGCTAAGCACAATGATAGCACCGCTGGTAAAACTTCTCCCTCTATACTTCCTGCTACAGATAGTTTTAATCCTTCATACCTGGCAGCTAAAACCCTCCTGGGAAGTTCCGTCAGTTTTCTAGGCGGACTTCCGTTTTACCTGACAGGCAAAATTGAAAGGTTAAACGTTATGTTTAGACTGACCTTAATATAATATAACTCTAACTATATTTGATATCAATTAAACTTATAGTTACGACATCGAGGGCGCGATTTTTTAAATTGTTGCCAACCATGGACATATTCGGCGTCGGGCTGATTAACTAGAATTTAAATTTCGCGCTGCAGATTCAGGTGGTAGCTCTGCTGTAAAAAAATGTCAAGTGCTTACCTTTGCCATTTATTTATGTATTTCCTGACATTGTCATTCGTTTTGACACTTTAGTTTTGTATTACGAGTTTTTGGTTTAAATAAATAGTGTTGTGATACTTTAAGCTTAAAAATGTTTACTAGTAGACCTCGCAGTCGGATGTTGTTCTTTTTAGAACCTCTTTTAGTGCGAAGTGGTAGCTTAATAGCCGTAAAAAACTCATCACAACTTTATTACAATATTTTGAACGGTGTGATTTGGGAAAGCGGTAGTGATGGCCCTTTATTTTCCTTAAGAGCTGTTAAGGTGATTTTTGTTGATGTAAATAGTGAACTGTTTATTTATTTATAATTAATTAATTTTTGTTTCCTAAAATATTTTGAATAAAAGAAAATATATAAAAGTGGGCAACGCTGTGCCGGTCAAGCTTAATCACGTGACTGAAAGTTTATTTGGTATGATCACAGAACAGATACAAATTTGTAGGTATCTGTGCTGTGGTATGATGAACTGTATAAGTTATATGTACGGTGGTATGAACCCAATGAAAAGGGCAACCCTGGTATATCCTATCTGTAAGTATGATAAAGACAAACACAACACGAGACTACGGAGCATGACAGACAGAGAGGCACGACTGTGGTGAGCGTGGTCACCCGGCATGCCGTGACGGACCGAGATAGAAAGAGAAAAAATAAAATAAAAGGCGAATACATTATCTAGTGAGCCAGGTGCAAGGTTCGAAGCTATTGCTGCCAGGAAGATAGGGCCAGTAGTAGGAATGTCGATTTTAAGAAAAAGTATCGATATTTCCATATATCAAGTTTACATATTTAGTGATGTTGATTGTACGGTGCAATCAATAATGGGGATTGAAATAGTTTTAAAGGATTTTAGGATTAGTGATTGGTACTGATAGTAAAACAAATAATCATCCGAAAAATTTAATACCTTTTTTATTATTTTGAAAAGTTATAAGTTTTGACTTTGTTATGTGTAAAATCAGTGAAATAATACAAAACGAATGAAAATAACTACGATATTTTATCACCGTTAAAAGAAACTTTCAGCAGTGTTCCTCAGGGGTATACTCGGTCTTCTGTTATTTTTGTTGTACACATTTGACCTGCCTAGAGCAATAAGTAACTGCCAAATGCATACATGTATGCGGATGACGTCCAGATATATTTAAGCACGCTCATTGTCCAGGCTAAGCATACTAGAAACATGGTTAATAAACTATCTACTTTCTTTTGATTCGTGGTGTAAAAATCACGGGTTAGTAGTCAACTTTAGTAAAACACTCAAAACAGTTGCGTTTTGCATTGGTGGTTTAACTAATAGAACCAAAGACTTTATAAAGATAGACCGAACATCTCATTCATAAATACTCGTTGGTAGTGTATCAAACATTCCAATGTGTCAAACAAGGACAGAAGAGACAGAGAAGTCTAAAATTTCCGACCCCGGCAACTAGGCGCATTTGGATTGTTCTAATGGCCAGTGGCGTATCGTTTTTTGGAACGAATTTAATTATGTATATATATATATATATATATATATATATATATATATATATATATATATATATATATATATATATATATATATATATAATATATATGGTCTATGTATAGATTAAAATAAAATATCCCTATAGCCTGAAACATGAACAAACCAAATCATTATTAGTTAAATAATCACTTATCTATCCAAACGTTGATTACTGTAGCCAGGTTTACTATAACTTTTTGCCAAACTATAGTTGCATAAAATTGCATACAAAGAATTCAAAATACATATGTGAGGTTTGAATGTGGGGGACTTGTATTACGGGTTACACATATCTCACTATATGGAACAACTAAAGAACCATGAATTTCCTTGCGATATCAATATTTGTATATGATATTGTTGTATAAAGTGTTTAGAAATTGTATTCCTGATTATTTGTATAAGCTAATAATTGTAAAAAGATCACAAATACAATGAAAGATGCGTTAGAACTGATTCATTCTCTCTACCGCGGCACTTTTCATCTAAATATAAGGGTTGTTTTTCGTATATGGCACCAGGTTGCCTTAACAAAATTTTGCAATTGTTGGTGTTGCCACTATCATTATTTAAAAAAGAGATTAGGTGTCGTAAATTTACATGAAGGTATAGTCTTTTTTTGTTTGGATTTCGTTTCTAGTGGATATATTTTATTTTATACAACAGCCATTACTTACCTTGGTACAGACATGTATACATGCATATAAAATAAATAATAACACACGCGTGAGTTTTTAAAGTTATAACAAACTAGTATGTTATAACTTCAAAGCCACACCATTTTATAGATGTTTTCTGGCAGTATTTATGCTGTAGCCCCACCTCTGCCTGGTTAATAATTTCTTGCGGAAGATCTTCCTGAATCATTTTTCTTTAAAATCTGACTTTTTTTCCTGGAGATGTAAAATACCTTTACGTACGGAGTGTGGGACTCAATCTCTCCTTAAGCTGACTGGACTGGAGGACATGACCCACTAAACATCACCCCCTCGCTCCTGCCACGTCTACCTGGACCCGCTGGACGCATCTCCTCAAGTAAAATCTGACTTGCTGGTTGATAATTCACTATTTTATCGTTAAAAAATCGCGATTTATCTAAATGACGTCTTAATGTCAGTGCTATTTATTATTTACAAAAAGATAAAACACACATCTATCATAGTAACATAAACGCTGATAATTTATTAATTAGCAACAAAGAAAGTAGAACTGGTAGATCCTTTTAAATCAATTATTCTTTAGAGATTGGGCATGAAACAGTTCTGCTGTTGGATAAAATTTTGTATGACACTCGCGTGTTACAACATATTAAGTCACTTGAGAAAATTATCCTAAACATTTCCCAGCGTGACTGATATGTAAGATAACAAACTAGTACCATAAATAACCTATTTTCTTACTATTAAACTACCATTACTTTTTTATTATGTTTTCATTTGTATTTTTGAATATTATTGTACATTATTCTTAATATAGAGAGGTGGTTGGGTTTATAATGTATGTATTTTTTTGTATTTCTATATTAGGTATTCATTTTGCTGTGTATTTCGTTATTTCTGGGTGGAGTCAAAGTTTACTGAATATTTTATTCTGTAAACTTTGGAAGAATGGCTTTACACCAAATCTCTTACCCTTTATGTATAATTATGTACTATAAAGCATTTTCACTTATTTATATTTTTTAGAGGAAATATCGATATATCTGGATCTGAGAATATTTGCACATCCCTAGGTAAGATTGGGCCTGTAGGGGAGAGAGGGCAAACGATGGACCGAGAAGGTGCTGAGAGTTTTATGGCATTTGGGTTGTTTTACGTTTTTTTGCGCCCGCTTAGAGTAGTGTTTCGGGTTGGATTTATGAGCGTAGTGTGACGGTATCAAGTTGCCTTGCTTCTGAAAATTTTTTAGTTCGCCTTCGTGATTTATATCGATAATAAGGGATAAAGTTTTAAAATGAGATGACGGGTCGTTTAAATTTCCCGATCGAATGATGAAATATAATACTTTAAAAAAGTAAGAGTGAAATGACATAGCACGTCATAGAAGTTAAAAACAAAGTTACTGTTGTTTCACAGGTACTGAGTACAGTGTTACTAAAAAATAAATTTAAATTATTTAACATTATTGTTAAAAAATTTATATTACTTAGACTAATTTCGCAAATGTATGCTTACTTATTTAATTGTATAATTAAATAAATGATAAATAAGTAATAAATAATAAGAAACTGTAGTTTAAACATCCACATGACAAATTCCTGATTGCTTTTATTAGATTCTGTTAATACGTTAAAAAATTATTTGAACGACTTTATATAATATGGGCTGATCTATTGGGTACTATTATTTATGACAAAAGAAAAGCAAAACAATTTTAATAACTAATTACTTCGCTAATTACATTTATTGACAACGTAAAACAAAACCAACAAATTATTGAGTCTATATATAGTCCCTATAATATTATTTTTCCAAAGAATCCTGTATTAGTATTTCACCACTGCAAGAAAATCTACAAAATAAAATAGTTATTTTTTGTAAACACTTCTGCGTTAATCCAAACGGAAACTACTTGTCAGAAGTTAGGTTTAGAGATATACAAATTTGCATAACGAACAAAAAAAATGCTTAACGTTTCGGAAAGTTTATCTCTTTCCGTCGTCGGAAGCAAAAAAAATACAGAGAATAAAGAAAAAAACTATTTAAAATATTTAAATTCAACTATTCGAGAACACTTTAGTTGTTTAAAACAGATACGTCTACAAAAACCGTTGATGTTCTGTTAAAATTACATTATATCAAGTTAAACTTCAAAATTAACAATTATTACTACCTGATAAATTGTTATATTATTATTACTTCATAAGGTAAAACCAAAAAAACGCAAACTTTCTGTATGATTATTTTAAATTTTTACGTATGTTATGTTTATTTATTAAAATCAAAGAAGTGATTGCCATACATACTAACATCTACAGATGCATGAGCAATACATTTATTTTTATTAGAATGTATTAAAAAAGCCTCTTTTATTCTTCTTTTAGAGGCTGTCGCTTCTTTCATTATAATTTTGGCGTTATTAAAATTTATTCTGTGCCCTGTGTCCCATGAATGCTGACAAATCTTAGATTTGTGAAAAGCTCCCTTTCTTAAATACTCTTTATGTTCTTTAATTCGAACATTTAAGGGTCTAGATGTTTCACCAATGTAAAATTTATCGCATTCGCATGGTATTTTATATATTACATTTTTTGTTTGTTGTTCTGGTATTCATTGGTTTAGTATGTGATAAAATGGATCTAACTGTAGTTTGTGTTTTGAAAGATGTTCGTATGTTATATTACTTTCCTTTCCCTCTTATTTTTTCCGAAACGCCTCGTATGTATGGAATTGTAAGTTGTATATACAGGGTGTCCCACGCTGAGCGTGCATTAGAAGTTTCTAGAGAACCACAATATCTAGATCGGAGATTTTTTGCACATCATTGTTTTACAATGAAATCTATCGATTAAAAATATTTTCAATATGGCGGCACTTCCGGAAATACCGGAAGTTGACAGAAACTTTCTTATTTTAAATGGGTGCCCCAATTTTTTACTACATTCTCTGTAAAATTCTATGATTTCTACACTTAAATTATCTGTAAAATTCTATGAATATTGATGTTAAACACTCTATATCTAACATTAACCGTTTTGAGAAAAAAATTATTTAAAATTTTTGGACGAAAAAAACTACCTGTCAAGAAAATTTGTATAGCCTAAAAGTCAAATTTAGTGATTACCACAGCCACTGTGACATAAAGAGAAGACATGTAGCTATCTATTTCAAAAATTAAATTGTTCAAATGTCGTATAATAATGGCGGTAGCTGTCATGGAATTGAGTGATTAAAAAATTATCATAAATCATTTTTTTCAAATAAAAACCCAATTTTTTTATTTCACTAATGAAACGGTTTTTCATTTTGTTACTTTTTAACTATACATGTTCCTATACTTAAAATGAATCGTTTTTAAGATATTTAAGATTGAGTTTGAAAACGTATATTTTTCTTGATTTTATCTAGCTTCCTTTGACATTAAGTGTCAAACGGGTAGACAATTTATTTCCATCTGTCAGAAAACGAATTATTTGAATTTCCTATAGTACAAATACTGCCTGCTTAAGAGTGTATTTATAAAATATATCTCGTATTTTCGCTCTTTAGTGATATCTAATAGCTGATATTATTAATATTCCGTATGATCGAAAAAAAACAGCGCAAAGTTGGCTCAAAAATGATGCTGCTTTTTGAACAAAGCGTCACAATATGACATGACCAGATCTAGTGTTTTACATCACTTGACGTTACCTCGACGTTTAACGTCATAGGCTACTGGTTAAAATCAAGAAAAATATACGCTTTAAAACTAAATCTTAAATTGTTTTAGGTAATTTTAAATAAATTGTTTCTGGGTGATGTATAGTTAAAAAGTAACGAATTCAAAAGCCTTTTCACTAGTGAAATAAGAAAGTGGAAATTTTTGAAAAAATTGATTTATGATAATTTTTTAATCGCTCAATTCTATGACAGCTGCGGCCATTATTATATAACATTCGAACAATTTAATTTTTGAAATAGATAGCCACATTTGTTTTCTCTTTATGGCATAGTGGATGTGGTAATCACTAAATTCGACGTTTAGGCTAGATACATATTTTAGACAGGCAGATTTGTTCGTTCAAAAATTTTAAATAAGTTTTTCCTCAAAAACGGTTAATGTTAGATATAGAGTGTTTAATATCAAAATTCATAAAATTTCACAGAAAACTTATAAGCATATAATAAAAAATGGGGGCACTCATTTAAAATAAGAAAGTTGCTGTCAACTTCCGGTATTTCCGGAAGTGCCGCCATATTGAAAATATTTTTAATCGATAGATCTCGTTGTGAAACTTTGATGTGCAAAAACTCACCGAGGTAGATGTTGTAGTTCTCTAGAAACTTCTACTGCACGCTCAGCCTGGGACACCCTGTATATTGTGTACTGTTATCATTGTGTATATGATTTGGGGTTTGTATTTCGTTTAATGCTAAGTTTGTTGATTGTTGACATGCTCCTTCCTTAATCGTATTATTCAAAGTTTACAGCCAATTTTTCTGTACAATCTCTTCTCGAAAACATCGTTAGTGAGGTTGGGCGTAATTGAGTTTTATTTTTTTTCTGTCAGAGATTTGTGACAGAGCTGCACTACCGACCGGCTCACATCTATTCAAAGTAACGAGCCAAAGAGCATAAGTGGATTATTGTACGAGGACGCACACAGCGCGCGGCCAATTTAATCAAATGAAAGCAACGTAGATCTACAACAGGTCGTAAAACGGCTTGGAACCGGCATGGGAATTGTTTTTAAAAGTGATTTATGTCGAGTTTTGACCTGCCGGATGATTTCATTTAATAGAATTATCATCGTTCTTGTATGAGTAAGAAACCGGCATACAAAACGGTCGTTAATGGCTAGGTTCGAGAATATTAACAAGCTCCTTTTCATGAGTACTATTACGTTGGATTGCGTTGAACAGTTTTGCCATGTTCATATGGCAGTATATCTACATGAAGTAATGTCTATATCTTTGGTTAGAATAATATTTGACTATATTTTTATATAAAAAATGTTAGTAATAGTTATTTTTTGTAAACACTGGCTGGCGTTAATCCAAACGGAAACTACTTGTCAGCAGTTAGGTTTACTGATAAACAAATTTGCCTAACGAACAAAAAAATGCTTAACTTTTCGAAAAGTTTATCTCTTTCCGTCGTCGATACTCAAAAAAATAAAGGAAAAAAGAATAAAGAAAAAAACTATTTAAAATATTTAAATGCAACTATTCGAGAACACTTTTTTTAAACAGATACGTCTACAAAAACCGTTGCCTAACATATCAAATCTCGTATTTTATGGGAAATCTAGTGAACGAAAAAAATATACCTGCAGCATTCCATTGCAATCATATTTTCATTACCCTCTATATCAATAAAACAATTTTTAAAATGTGTGCTGCCATTACCCGCATTTTTTGTAACAATGATTGGAGTGAATATAGCGTTTTTGTAATAAACCGACGGTTTTAGTTTCAATTTCATTTCAAAGTTTTCAGTTTCATTTCAATTTATATTCTCAAAAGTCGCTCCCCTATAACTTTTTTATTTTTTCAGATAAAAAAACGAGTTTTGGTATGTTACGGTTGCTCGTAGCGATTTTTACCAAGAGACATTTTTTACGTATAAAAATAAGGAAATGTGTATTTTTTCACTCAGTAGGTTTTATACAGGTACGAAC
The DNA here is from genome assembly GCF_002938485.1 of Sitophilus oryzae. NCBI lineage: Eukaryota > Metazoa > Arthropoda > Insecta > Coleoptera > Curculionidae > Sitophilus > Sitophilus oryzae. The sequence continues at coordinate 278,631 of NW_022147432.1, read as the reverse complement.
GAGAAAAGTTATTACTCTTCAAAACAGTTAAAACACATGTAGATGGCGCCCCCTACAAATAGGACTCATATTGACATCAAAATCAAATTTCTCATGGGAAAAAACTCCCATACACCAATTTTCATCCAAATATTGACATTACTTCAGAAATCATTTGGAAAAAATCGAAATAAAAATGAAACTTCTACACCCTGTATCTCCGAAACTAGGCATTTTAGTACATACATTTATACGAACTTTTTGACTTATTTTTATCTGCAGAATATGCTGCCGACGTTTCCGGAATACAGTTCGGACCACCTTGTATACGTAAATATTAACAAAGTTAAATTCACTCTCTTTACCATTTTTCGGATATATATTGTTTTTAACCCAAGTTTTATTAAATAAGAAATAGAATATCAACATCTTATAGGTAGTTCATATAGATTATACGTGATACGATTATAACTAATGTACTGAATAAAAATATATTATACAATATTCTACTCTGTATATCTATAAAAATGTTCTCCAAATTAGGAACAGTGCAGTCAGTGATATAAAAATGCAATGTCTATTTGATAACATTTTATATGAAATTTTGTAAATGGAACGCTTGTATGTATACTGTATGACTGTATACTGTATGACTACAGCAAATGTAAACAAGATAAACCTTTTCAACGGTGATCGAGGTTATCTTTAACAAACGTCGATAAAACATTTTTATACAAAGGGTTTTTATTAGCTTTCCCGAAAAAAAATATATTAATGCATTGTTTAGATTTCCCATATGTTTGTTGCTTGCTGTCAACAATGATCTGAAGAAATTCCAAATACTCGTAGTATATTATTTGGTAGGTATGTTTGAATCAAGGTTGTACCTACAGAATTAACTAGTTGTAACGGTTTGCAAATTTACTGAAGAAAATATTGTTAAAACAAATATTAGGCTATCAAAATGCATTCTTTATTCGTATAAAAAATAATTAGGTTGAGATGCCTTTAAGGTACGTTCAGGCTGAGAGCGTCGAGCGTCGCGTCGCGTCCGCCCCATTGAACTCGAACCCCGACGCTCAGCGGACACTAGCGCAACGCCAAATGCGACGCTGTCTGCCTGAACGGTCTAATTTAAGTTAAGTGAATTGATTCCATTTCGACACGCAAACGCGACGCAAACGCGACGCGACGCTCGACGCTCTCAGCCTGAATGTACCTTTAAAATATATTTGCATTGTTTTATTTTACATGAAGATATAATGTCATAGGATTGAAAAAATGGTGTCACAGTTCTCTTTGAAATTGATTCCATAATTCCATATACATATACTAGCGTGTACCAGCGACTTCGTTCGCGTCGAATTAATCATTTGTAATGGTGATGATAAAGCAAAGCAACAATTTCCATTAACATACAAACTGGATGAAATTTTCTCACATTTATGTCAGCATGAGAAAAAACAATATGACGATATTATTATATAACTTGGTAATATTTGAGGAGTAGTTTCATCTCGTTGGAATTTGACTTTCGAAAAATCCGTTTGCCAAAAATAAGCTTTTTACGTCAAGCAGTTTAAGCAGAATCGTGGTTAAGAAATTACCCAACTTTTTGGAACACCCTGTATGATTTTTTAAAAACTTTCAAAATATGTAAAAAGCAAATAAATTATGCTTATCCAAGCGTTTTCCCGAAAGACTAACCGCTTTTTAAATAACAAATATTGTAATATTTGAGGGGCGTTTTCACCCTCTTGGAAGTTGAGATACGAGAAACCCCTCCTTATCAAATCTCTACACCCCACAGACAATCCGTTTGCCAAAAATCAGCTTTAAACGTCAAGCAGTTTAAGCAGAATCGTGATTACTCAATGGTCATATTTTAAGAAACACCCTGTATAAATTTATAAAAGATCTTAAAATATGTAAAACAACAAAATAAAATATACGTGTTTAAGAGTTTTTCCGAAAAACTCACCGGTTTTTAAATAAAAAATATTTTAATATTTGAGGGATAGTTTCACCCCCTTAGAATTCGAGTTTCAAAAAATCCCCTCTTATCGAACCTCTACACCCTAAAATCAATCTGTTTTCCAAAAATCAGCTTTTTACGTCAAACGCTTTAAGCAGGATCGTGATTAATCAATGACCAGATTTTTCGAAACACCCTGTATACATTTTTAAAAATCTTAAAATATGTAAAAAAAATATACGTGTTTAAGCGTTTTTTCGGAAACTTGACCGTTTTTTAAATAAAAAATATTGTAATATTTGAGGGGTGGTTTCACTCTCTTGGAACTGGAATTTCGAAAAATTCCGTCTTATCGAACCTCTACACCCTAGAATCAACCTGTATGCCAAAATTGAGCTTCTTACGTTGAGTGGTTTGAGCAGGATCGTGATTAATCAGTATATCAGTCACTTAAGGATTTTATATATTAGTAATAATTAGTACAGATTATTTCACAAGAGTGTACATTTACCAAAAATTAATATTTAAATGAAAATGTAATGCTTATGATATATTTAGCAAATTTGCTAATTTGCAATGCAAAATTAACAATTTTTCTTCAGTTGAATATTAAAGTAGTTAAAATGAATACCTTCATCTCGAGCCTCAACTACTATATACCATCTTAGAGCAGGTGCAGGATGTAACTTTTTTCCGCAGACCAGTTTCTATTCAAGAGTACCTACTTCTAATAAAATATGAACATTTCAAATGCCATAGTGATTCTATCATAGTATAAGATTCTACGCTATAGTCGAGGCTATAGTACTTTTGTTTGCATCAGTGTAGTACTATGCAATAGTAGAATTTATAAAGGAACTATTTGTTTACATTCCTTTTTAGGAACAAACCTGTAAAACTTATCTCTTGCTAAACTCGTACAAGAAATACATTTTTCCTTGATTTAAACAATTTGAAATTTATAAATCTATTTTATATCTTCATATCTACGATATTCAGTTGATGTTGATGAAATAATGAATATACAAAAAAAATAATACCCCAAAGAAAAAATTTTAAAAATAAAAAGTTCTGAAATTTATAATTTCAATTAAATATTAACTATCTACTCAACATGTTTATTTTTACAATTGTATTGACTATTTCCATTCTAAATATCTTGAGAACGGTTGCTGGTAGCGACTTTAACCAAGAGACATTTTTTACGTAGAAAATAACGGAAATGTATATTTTTTCACTCTGTAGTTTTATACAGGTACGGACAAAAAGTTATTACTCTTCAAAACAGTTTAACATACGTTGGTGGCGCCCCCTGCAACTGGAAGTCATATTGACATCGAAATCAAATTTCTCATAGTAAAAAACACCCAGACGCCATTTTTTATCCAAATATCGACTATAAGTCAAACATTATTTGGAAAACTTCGAAATAAAAATAAAACTTCTACACCCTGTATCTCCGAAACGAACCATTTTAGGACATACATTTATACAAACTTTTTTACTTATTTTTATCTGAAGAATATGCTGCGGAAGTTTCCCGAATAACAATTCGGATCCCCTGTATATTTAGAAACATGTTACCTACTATTTAAATAAACAAGACGAAATAATATAAAGAAAGTTGTTCCAGGAAAGAACCAGTTGGTAAATTAACAATTTTCAGCTTTAAAAATAAACGATAAGTACTTACTTCTACACCAAATCAACATTTAAATTTCAAAAACCAAAATGACCTTCCTAAGTGGTAATTCAGGTTTGTCACTTTAGTCGGCGGCTGTACAGCTTCTAGACAGGTGTACAAGACTCGCAAGTTCAATAGGTTTTCTTTTTCATTTTAACAGGATTTTAAGCGAAAATGTAATAAATCATTATGTCAAAAGCTGTTAGCAAACGATGTTATGTATATTTAGTTCTCGTTTTCATTCATGAAAGTTCTATTTACGGTCATCCGGCTGTTTCACAGATATTTAATCGAATACAAGCAAGTTGAATTTAAATTTCGGTAATACATGTTGTTTTTTATAAAATCACAATTTTTAATATACCCTGTGATTTTTCTGTGAAGGGTTTTGTGATTACAGTGATATATAATTTATATGGTTTTGTAACATATTGCTCGCTATTTTATGGCAAATATTGAAGCTCTGCAAACCAAATCAAAGCACGTGTGTTTGGAATTTTGAGTGTGGCTTAACACGACAGGATCAGGCTAAGCCTTAGGCAGATTTCTGAAATATAATACATATTTCCTTCGGCCACACACCCGCTTTACCCGACCCCTGAGAGCAACCCGAACAGTACAGCTTAAATAGGCTCTTAAATAAAAAACAATAAATATTTGCACGTAAAGACGATACATTTTCTTTTATTTCGATTTTACATAATAACAGAGGCGCAATTTTCTCTCTTTGAATAATTTTCTGTTCAGGTTTTATTTAATGGGAAGTATTGGTCACGTAGACTGGTCACGTACCTGGTTTTATTCTTCCTTTAACATTTATTCAAATTTAAAATAAAAACACTTTGTAGTATGCACATAAATTATATATTAATAAGTAATTAGGTAAATAACAAAAATAACTTTAGAGGTATATAAATAAAAAATGACTAATTACTATAGATTTAAATCCGAGTTTAAGCACGTATTAGCCCATTTAGACTCGTTGTTTTAGGATTAAACAGGATTTTGCTTTTAAAGAAAATTTATGTAATTAAAATTTACTATACGGGATGTAGGTTTTTCAGCATCGGTAGGTAAATAAATGTTTTGCAATTTATATATAAAATTACGGTATTAGATATCTAGTTACTGCTAGAATGGAAAAAATGCATCAGAGTTGGCTTAAAAATTAGAGAAATGAAGATCGCAGTCGCGTCCCTTTATATATAAAATTATATGATGTATATTAGTGATGGGCAAAACTGTTATTTTTAGATAACAGTTGAAACTGTTATAGTTATTTATAAAAAACAGCTTAAAATAACAGCTTAAAATAACAGGTTTCTTTATTTTATTGCTAAATATCTGAAAGAGTATGAAGCGGTCGCCGCCAGGCGTATTAACGCAGTTGCAAGTTGCTACAATGACATGCTCGGTGGTAGTATTTCCAGGGTGTCTAAACATTTCTAAATATCGATTGTTATCTAAAATACCTCTCTAAAAACGGTCGTTGTCTACAAATAAGCGCTGTTTACAAATTGCGATATAAAAAAGCCAAAATTCCGTCACTCGTCTATACGTATACATTCCGATCTACCTACGCCTTGCCCCTCGATCGGCGTAGATCCTGAATTGCGTAGCAGTGTACAGGGTGCATCTCACTCGACGGGCAAGAAGCTCTTAGTTATAATTTTACCATTTGTGGTCAAAAAATAGAAATATAAGAAAATGTGTAGTATATTCTTCATAAGTAAACCAACTATACAATAGAGTTCGAATTAATTTTACTCTTAAACTAGCGTGTACCCGCGACTTCGTTCGCGTCGAATTAATAATTTGTAATGGTGATGATAAAGCAAAGCAAGAATTTCTATTGACATACAAACTGGATAAAATTTTCTCACATTTGCCAAAAATCAGCTTTAAACGTCAAGCAGTTTAAGCAGAATCGTGATTACTCAATGGTCACATTTTATGAAACACCCTGTATATATTTTTAAAAAATCTTAAAATATGTAAAACAACGAAATAAAATATACGTGTTTAAGAGTTTTTCCGGAAAACTCACCGGTTTTTAAATAAAAAATATTCTAATATTTGAGGGGTGGTTTCACCCCTTTGAATTCGAGTTTCGAAAAATTCCTTCTTATCGAACCTCTACACCCTAAAGTCAATCCGTTTTCCAAAAATCAGCTTTTTACGTGAAGGGCTTTAAGCAGGATCGTGATTAATCAATGACCAGATTTTTCAAAACACCCTGTATACATTTTTAAAAAATCTTAAAATATTATTCTGAAAATTTTTCAGAATAAATAAATACCTAAATATTGAAACTTAATAACGTACTGAAACATACAGCGCCATAATATCTCGACCTCCGCCCGTTATGCTCGTAACAGGTTGAAAAACAATATATCTAAAACAACTGATGCGTTATTCTCCAACCTGTTTCGAACTTCCATCGACAATCGACCGATGCAGCAGCCTTCCTTCCCACTCCTGTTATCTCGACCGCCAGGCGTTATGCCCGCAACTGTTTCAAAAAAACCTGCTTCTTTTATATCCTATTATTTTTAAGCTGTTATAAGCGCAATACGACCGTCGACAGGATCGACCGAAGCAGCTACGTTCGCCGTAGCGCATTCCCCCTCCGTTGTCCGTTGTCTCGCCGCCTGTATCGATGGTTGACGAAATAACAGGTTTTCCATCCATACTAGTTGTTTTTGGAATTGCTTTGAGCAGCATAGAATTTCGGGGCGGTGCAGAGCGCCGACTTCGTTTTTCGTTTCACGAGCGGCCGATCTCTACGTGTCGTTATTTTATATCTGTTATTTTTTAGAAGTAGTAACGGTTGCGTTATGTTATTTCTAAATAATTGTTATAAAATAACAGATAGTTAAATAACAACCCATCACTAATGTATATGCAGTAGTGAAGGGCATTACGATTCTTTTTAGTGAATCGCATCACACGATTCAATTTCTCATATTGAATCGACTCATACGATTCGTTCAATTGAACAAATCACAATTTATTTTACAAATAATATTAAATTATCAATCCAATTGAATTTATTAAAGACATCTTAATACCAATTTAATATTTTTAGAGCCATATTTTAATTCCGATTTTATAATCATATAATAAATAGTATATAATACCGCATAATCCAAAAAATGGTATCCAGTTGGCTTGGAAATGAATATCGATGACATTCCCCATATAATTTTACATATAAAATGACAGCGATTATCATTTTATAACCATCGCTGACGCCGTTTTTTTTATCATATCGAGCAGAGGCCAATAATATTTATTTGGAGTTGCATAAAAACACGATTTCGTCTTTTAGTCCGACATTTAATGGTTTATAGTCGGTAATATTATTTTAACAAAAATATTAACGTAAAAATTAAATACCTTACAGATACTCCCGTACTAAGCACAGTATAAATAATTTTTTTTTCTTGTAAATAACATTGTTATCGTTTGCATTTTATGCTCATGATGTTTGTTTAGGACTTTTGTTCAAGTCTAAATATTGGTGCCTGAATTTATGCCTATATCACCGCGGCGCCGTAGAAACGAACGATCGCATTGTGAACCGATTCAATTCTCACGATTCTTTTTTACGGCTAATCGTTCAAATCTTTTGGACCCGTGCTGGCCACGATTCAATTCAAACGAACCGTGTTGTAAGCAATGAATCAATTCTCAGAACTCTTTGAAACGAACGTTCGCATTGTGATCCGATTCAATTCTCACGATTCTTTTTTACGGCTAATCGTTCAAATCTTTTGGATCCGTGCTGGCCACGATTCAATTCAAACGAGCCGTATTGTAAGCAATGAATCACTTCTCAGGACTCTTTGAAACGAACGTTCGCATTGTGATCCGATTCAATTCTCACGATTCTTTTTTACGGCTAATCGTTCAAATCTTTTGGATCCGTGCTGGCCACGATTCAATTCAAACGAACCGTGTAGTAAGCAATGAATCAATTCTCAGAACTCTTTGAACGAACGATCGCATTGTGATCCAATCATAGACTTAGAATAAAATATAGACTGAGCATCTCATTCATAAATAGCTGGAAGATGCGGACAGACAACGTCTTGTTATTGTTGTGTTATTGTTTTTGGCTCTAACGAGTGCGACACGAGCGATAGATAGGCTGTCTCCGTCGTAACGGTCGTTTCCTGACGGCTCTGCCGCCCAACGCAACACTGTCTTTTGTTTCTTCAGTGCACCTGCACTCTCCGTATCATAGGCGGGTATTTTTTTTAATTTTAATGAAGCTATAATTCAATTAAAAATATATCGTATTTAAACTTTTTATATTATTAAGATTTAGGATAAAGAAAATAGTTTAATATAAAGCAAAGTTTAGGACTTAGAAAAAATACGTCTTAGAGTCTAAAAACGATAAAAATAATAAAGTACGTGTTATAGAAGAAATTTTAATAATCGAAATTATTTAATTTTTGAAATTGATGATAAATTATTAATTTAATAAAATATTAATTTTAGTCAAACATTTACAACTCTAATATTAATCAAAACAGGATCTATTCTATAGATATAATAGAACAGAAAGAGAAAAAACTTTATAATTGTTTAATTTTTTTTTCCGGTAAAAGTGATGTCTTATTATGTAAATTAGAAAAAACAGGAATCTGTTCCATTAAAGCAAGCTTTTAGGAAGTGAATAAAATGAAAACTACATTTATTTAACTCGTTACTGTCTTTATTATAGAGTAAGTATAATAATGGTAATGGTGACTATACTTTATTCAATGGAAATATGCACCAAATTCAAACAAATATAAAAGGCATGAGTATAAACAGTATTACTACAGTAATATTGAACATTGGTTCAAAAATATTACATTAATATAATACAATATTACTGTAGGTATTACTGTCAACGTGCAAGCTTGTTTGAAGCTTGATGTATTTGTATGCGCTTGGTACATCTTGGCGTTGGAAAATGTATAGAAAATTATTAAGAAAAACTAGTACGTAATGGGGGATATCTTGATATACAGAGTGGTCGGAATTGTATTCAGGAAACTTTGGCAGCATAATCTGCAAATAAAATCAGTAAAAAAAATAGTATAAATTTATGTCCTAAAATGCTTCGTTTCAGAGATACAGAGTGTAGAAATTTCATTTTTATTTCGCTTTTTTCCAAATAATTTATGAAGAATGTATTGATTAATTCGTTTCCAAATATCTTGAGAACTATACTTGTGGCGAGTGTCAACAAGAGACCTTATTAAGTAAAAAACGTTGGAAATGTAAATTTTTCTCAGTAGTTTTATATAGATACAGACAAAAAGTATTACTCTTCAAATAACTTAAAAAATATGTAGGTGGCGCCCCCTATTAGTAAAAGTCAAATTGACATCTAAATCTAATTTTTCATGTCAAAAAACTCCCAAACGCCAATTTTCGTCCAAATATTGACGTCACTTCAGAAATTATTTGGAAAAAAATCGAAATAAAAATGAAACTTCTACACCCTGTATCTCCGAAACGAAGCATTTTAAAAACTTACAAGTTCATTTTTTTAGAAAGCCAATGCAACATTTCTGAGTTTCAAATAAAGATAAAAAACAGTAAAACATATAATAATAATATGTAAATTATTTTCTTGGATACATACATATATGGCAAATAATAACAGATTGTTTTATTAAAGATTTACGTTTTGGTTAATTCTAAAACTATCTTCAGATTATATGTGATATTACTTAAGTGATATTACATTATAAAAGAAAAAATGAAAATTATACCTTATAATCGAAAAAAAACGGCGTCAGCGATGGCTATGAAATGAAGATCGCTGTCATTTTATATGTAAAATTATATGGAGTATGTATCGATGGTTTTTTCCAAGCCAACTGGACGCCGTTTTTTTCGATCATACGGTATTACAAATTAATAATAGATTAACAGTCGAGAAAAAAAAAGAAAAAACTCTAGGTAAGTACTGGATAAATTTTAAAATGGCATATTTATTTTATCTTTGTTTAATATAAAAAAAACGAAATATCTACCTGGTTTACATAACCCTGTATAATTTGTGAAATAATAATGGACAAAAATGCAAGCGGTAAGAAAAATATTTACAAAAAATATGTACTTGTTTACATTTCTGGACCATTGTTCGTCATTTTTGTTATCATAATGGTGACCCTATCATAAAAACGTAGTTATTTCTATACCTGATGTGAAACTATAGGGAAAAAGTAATGTTTGTAAAATATTTTAGTCTTGAAAAAAAATAAGGAATGTTTGGTATTTTAAAATGTTTGGTAGCTTGTAATTTTTTCGACTTTCTCGATTGTTTATAGTTTATAATAAGCCTTAAAAATTGTTGTTTCATAATGGAATATCATTCTGGAATTCCTGTATGTTATTTTAGATTCTAAGGATGGTTTTAGAATAAAAAGAAACACATTTTTCATAAAAAAAAGCATTAAATTAACCAATGCCCAAGAAAATAATGTGTCTACTTCTTATGTACTTAATAATGTATCTACTCGTTATATTAATAACGAGGTTAGTAAGAACCTTTACGTAAATGATAAATATAAAAAATACAGATTTTCCAGGGTTTATAATTTACTAAATTATTATCTAAATAAGCGCCTTTCTACAACGCCACTGACGCCAAAATAGTAAATTTGACTTACCTGTGGAATGTTGTTCCAGGACTTAAATAGTCCAATTTCTTACAAATTTGGCACTGACGAACCATGTTTTATAGTTTTTAAATAAAAGTAATCAAAATAAACACTAAACCGACACTACACACTAAGAAAATCGAATCCAAAAAATACAAAATCAAAACATCCAATAAAAACAATAAAATAGCCATGGAGAAACTGTGACAACAAGGTTTTACGACACGTGCTTTACTCTACTATGGCTCTACTACGAGAGAATAAAGAATGAACAGGCGACCCGGCGATTGATGGGTGTTGCCAAATTGTAAAGAATTTGTCATTTTTAAATAGTCTCCGACTTATAATTTAGTAGTATAGGGACTATTTAATACATCTTTCTACTATTAAACACTACTTTATTAAAATACAGTTTTAATATCTCAATATATGTGTATAACAACAAAAAAAATATTAATAATATTTTAGACGTGACAACATAGGCTGGAGGCGAAAAACTCAGACGGCCGAGGTCAGCTGCACCCAGGAGTAAACATGTTTACAAAAATTAATATTGGACCGCGCTTAAATGTAAATAGTGTAGTCTATATTTTATTCTAAGTCTATGGATCCAATTCAATTCTCACGATTCTTTTTTACGGCTCATCGTTCAAATCTTATGGATCCGTGCTGGCCACGATTCAATTAAACGAACCGTATTGTAAGCAATGAACCAATTCTCACGACTCTTTGAACGAACGATCGCATTGTGATCTGATTCAATTCTCACGATTCTTTTTTACAGCTCATCGTTCAAATCTTGTGGATCCGTGCCGGCCACAATTCAATTGAACGAACTGTATTGTAAACGATGAACCAATTCTCACGACTATTTGAACGCACGATCGCATTGTGATCCGATTCAATTCTCACGATTCTTTTTTACAGCTCATCGTTCAAATCTTATGGATCAGTGCCGGCCACGATTCAATTGAACGAACCGGGTTGCAAGCTATGAATCGCAATTCTCACGACTCTTATGGATCCGTGCTGGCTACAATTCAATTGAACGAACCGTATTCTAAGCAGTGAATCGAATCACACGATTCATTTATAATACAATACTCGTTCAATATTTGTCCATCTCTAATATGCAGTATTGAAAAATAAAATCTCAACAAAGTTACTAGCGTACATACCACTACTATACAAATTTAAAGCAGGTGCAACTTGGCAACTTGCTCTTCTTATTCTACGTTGAGAGTTTTCCATTCATTTCAAGACTACACGCGAGTAATAAATTAAAACGTCCTAGTCTGTTAACGGACGACGATCTTTAAATTTATTTAATTCGTATTTACCCGCCAGAGGGAGCGTTACATTTCGGACAGGTTCTGTAATAAATGTTTCTTTAGCTTGTGGTTACCTGTTATTTTAATTTATAAAGCAGATTTTTATTCTGAATAGTAGGTATGTATGTCGCTATTTCGCCGCGTCGAATAATTGGCATTTTGCAAAAAGACTAGGCATATTATAAAACGCCGGCATTTTAATTTTTTTGACATATCTCAAAAACTAAGCAAGATACTTAAAAAATGCTACAGAGCAAAATTGAAGGTCTTCTTTTTTGCAATATTTTTGCTTTCTTTCAATTTTTCTGTAGATCTCTTTATTTGGTAGATATTACGTTTTTTAGTTTGACTTGCGTGTAAGGACCACCTTTTTAGAGCCCTTAAAACCCAAAAATCTCGTAAAAATTAAGAGTTCAAGACTGTTCAACTATAGAACTTAATTTGTAGCTCGTGTAACTTTCTATCGAGTTTCGTACAAATTAATAGTTTTTATTTTTACGATTTTAGTCATAGATTTTTTTGTTAATTTTTTTCCGAAAAAATGAGGTGGCCATTTTATTTTATTAACTCCGCGAGTTTTTCAGCTACAAACTTGAAAAGACCTTTGAAAAGAAAACATTTAAAAGGTCTTTTCAATCACTTTAAAAACGGTCATATTCATTTCCTTCAAAAAATGTGTTGTTTCGCCATTATTTTACGGTTAAAGGTAGCAATTTAGTTTTCGAAAAATAAAAAGTCACCTTTACAGAGTGATAAAAATTATCACTCTATTGTTATTCCAAAAGCTTCATGTTTGCTTTATATGAGTTTTGCGAGAAAACGCAAGGTTTTCGAGTTATTTATGAAAAATGAAAAATCAACATTTTCAATCCTAAATAACTCGGAAAATATTAATTTACTGAAAAAATGTTATAGAGCATTTTTTGCTTAGAATTTATCCCTTTATTGATTTTTGCAATTAAAATGGGTAATTTATTTTTTCACCCCCGAGAAGGGGTGGCACTTACCCCCAAGGTCAAAGCTGTATCTTTTGTTTCTTACATATGTAGGAGTCATATTGACATCAAAATCAAATTTCTCATGTCAAAAAAACTCCCAGAAAAACTCCCTTCCGGAATACAGTTCGGACCACCCTGTATATTATAATTTAATGGGAGATGTTTGTTATAAAAACCAAACAGAACAATAGTTTAAAATAACAATAATTAATCAGTACTAGAAAGTATTTCTAGATATTCTATAGACAAACATATCCAGGTATAAAATAGTTTGCCAACATTTCTAAATAATTCATTAATCATAGCCGAAAAAGATTACCAATTTACAATTAATTTATTTTTTATTGCATAATTTAAGACAACGTCAATTCGATTCAAGTCCAATTTTAATAATACTGCAGTTAAAATTCTAAACAATGTCCTTTATAATCTAAAGGTCACACACACAAAAACAGACCGTACGGTCCTAACTTAATTTTATTATACAGGGTGTCCCAGAAATAAGTGCAAGTATTTTAACTGGTAGAAGTATATATTCGCGAAAAAAATATTTGAAATTTCGATATTTTTTGAATTTTTTTTGGTAATTTTCGTTTGGTAGTTTTTAGTTAAAAAACATAATTTCTTGATAATATGGCAACATAGGTATTAGATTAAATTTACAAGAAAGAAAATCCAGTGATTCACAAAAGCAAAAAATCATTTTTTTTTTGGAAATTTTCAAAGTAAAATAGCTCTGTTATTTTGGACTTATTTGAAAAACGATAGAGAGAAAATGTGTTTGTTTTATCGAGATCTACCACCCCTTAAAATACTTGTACTTATTTCTGGCACATCCTGTATTTCGTTCACTTTATTCGTCGAAGCGCATTAAGAAGCACTCTCCAAGTTATAAATTAAACAAGTATAGGTATGTTAATGTTTCCTATAAAAAGATTTACTTACTGCGTTAGCATGTTGTACACAGCTTTCTACTTACCTACTACGTATGTAATTTTATATTCGTATGCTTACTTAACCTTTTACATATAGACGTAGGTATATAACGTAGCTAAAGAGCAAGACAGCTAAATATTCCTTTAAGTATGAAAGAAAATATAAATTTATGAGCACACCGAAAGAGCATTTAACTATTTATAAGGAGAAATTTTACCCCTTTACCCTTTTCCCTATCCTGAAAAACTTTTCGTCTTTATCTATTCAGATATTTAATTAATCATTTTGTTTATTGCTATTTATTTTATTTATATTGCCTCCAAAAAATCCTATATGGGTATTTCGCCACTGCAAGAAAATCTACAAAATAAAATAGTTATTTTTTGTAAACACTGCTGGCGTTAATCCAAATGGAAACTACTTGTCAGCAGTTAGGTTTACAGATATACAAATTTGCCTAACGAACAAAAAAATGCTTAACGTTTCGGAAAGTTTATCTCTTTCCGTCGTCGGAAGCAAAAAAAATACAAAGAATAAAGAAAAAAACTGTTTAAATTATTTAAATTCAACTATTCGAGAACGCTTTAGTTTTTAAAAGAGATACGTCTACAAAAACCGTTGACGTTCTGTTAAAAACGAAAAAAAAAAATAAAAAAAAATTAATAAATTAATAATAATAAATTTTGTTTTTAACGTTAAGCATTTTTTTGTCTGTTAGGCAAATTTGTAAATCTGTAAACCTAACTGCTGACAAGTAGTTTCCGTGTGGATTAACGCAGCAGTGTTTACAAAAAAAACTATTTTAATTTGTAGATTTTCTTGAAGTGGCGAAATACCCATATAGGATTTTTTGGAAAGATGAATCCGCCACATAAGTATAGACATTTTTTATTTAATTTTATAGTTATCTTTTAGGTAATTTATTTTAATAGAAGTTAAAATCGTTTTATATGCTATTAAATGGAAGAATATTGAATCATATTCAAAAATAGAATGCCCCTCTATCTAAAGAAGAAAACATTCGACCAATTTTTACTACCAGTCATGACCTATGCATGCGAAACCTGGATACTTAAGTGTACGTTCACACAGAAAGCGATTAAGCATTGGGCGATGCTATGCTATGCAATGCTATGCCTTTATCGCTTGCTATATTTTCATCGTGTTGAAACAGAAGGCAATGGAAAACAATTTGGTAAGTAGTTTGATGTGCAACAAGCACCATAGATGCTACAAACTTGATGTTATTAGAGAATTCGCTTTTAAGAAACGCTTTTTAAAAGATTAACAAAAAAGGCAATGGATAGGTGCATAAAATTAATCGATATACGGCGAATTTCATAATTTCTTTCCCGAATTAATCATTTACCTTGATAAATTTCGACAGTATTTCCGAATGTCATTAGAGACGTTTAGGTATATTGAAAATGGTGCAGCGCCATTACTGGAAAAGGCGCCTACAAATTGGAGGTTGCCAATCAGTGTCAAAGAACGACTTGCACTAAGTTTAAGGTAAGAAACAAAATAGATGCTAATTATTATGCTGTTTGCTTAGTTTATTACTTCATTTACATATTTGTATAAGAGTGGTTTGTGTCTGAAGAATAAGAAGTCGAAACCAATGGTATTCCAACAGCTTCGTTTGTTTGAATCTGTTGAGATTGCACCGTAATATTATTTTAATAACGTAAATCGGCCATCGTGGCTTCGTGCAGTGACTCCTGCATCTTGAGCGATCTAAAGACGCGGGCGATTAAAAACAAACATGTTTGAAAATCAAACCGACGCGCGATATCGCATTGCATAGCATAGCGCAGCGAAGCATTGCGCGAACTCGCGCGCGTTTTGAACACGCTCACTAAAGGTTATGAGTTTAAAATAAACGCGACGCGTCGCTATGCTTTCTGTGTGAACTAAACGTACATCATCAGGAAACTGCGTGTCGCACAACGCTCAATGGAACGAAATATGCTGGAAATAACCAAGAAAGACCGTAAACTATGACCGAAGACCGAATAGTATGGATACGATACAAAAGACCCAGGTAATAAATGTCATCCACAGAGTCAAATCCTTCAAATGGCAATGGACAAGACACCAGGCAAGAAGAACGGACAACTGATGGACCACAAAAATTACAGCACGGTACCCACAAGGAATTAACAGACCTAGAAGAAGACCGAACCTTAGATGGGACCATGATATTAGGAAATTAGCAGGGATCACTTGGGTCCTCATAGCCAAAAATAGACAAAAATGCACCCAACTACAAAGAGAGTATCTATATATGTAGGGGAGGCTACACATTAATTGGAAAGGGTTGAATAAGCTGAAAATGATGATGATGATGCTAAATGTTTTACTGTGAAATCTGTATTACTTTCAAGAACCACTAGAGTTAACAATAATTATTATACATCTCATACAAATTGTAAATCCATGTCTATCGTTGTAAAACGATTTTTTATGTTTTAAACGATTATTAACATCACTATAAAACTATAGAAATCGCCCTTATATTCAAAAATATCCGATTTTACAATACCCAATGTCATTTGCTGCTAGTAATGTTGGTGTGTTGGTTCATTTTAAAAATAGGGTGTCAACAACATGGCAGTGGAAATATTAAACGCCTAATGAGTTACTCCAAAAAACAAGGTCATACTAAATCCTTGAATAGTATGAAATGAAATTATGCAGAGATGTAAAAAATACATCACAAAAAGTATCTGAAATACAAGTTACTATAGATACTTCTAAGCAAAGTATTTGAGATATCAGTTACAACATACTTTTGGAAAAGATATTAAAAATATTAGATATAAAATACGTATTTTTTTCTTTACTCTATTTTTTTAGATATAAAATAGTTTTATTAAAATAAAATACTTTTTGAAAGAAAAATTAGTTATTGAGCCTATTACATTAATAATAATTATGAACAAAAATCGTGTAAACCTGCGAATGTCGAGTCTATTAACGCTGTACTGTTCGGGTGGCTCTCAGGGGTCGGGTAAAGCGGGTGTGTGGCCGAAGGAAATATATATTATATCCCAGAAATCTGCCTAAGGCTTAGTCCTATCCTGTCGTTTTAAGCCACATCCAAAATCCCAAACTCACGTGCTTTGATTAAGGCTTGAATAAGGTTTGCAGAGCTTCAGCATTTGCCATAAAACAGCGAGCAATTTGTTACAAAACCATATAAATTATATATCACTGTAATCACAAGACTTCAATCTATTTCCGTATTGTAACGGAATTTTAAATTATGTCTCCATTTTCGAGAAAATTTAGTCCAAACAGAAGGAATATTTTGTTGATGTTTGACCATCAAAATCTTAAAAATAAAGAAGACGTCTAGAAATGTACTACAATACGGATATAATATAATCCCTTATCTTTAATTACCTTCTTCATTTGTGTAAAAATACCTAGCCAGTTTTACATAAAAGGTTAAATGCCGAACGCTTATTTTGCTACTTTTTCGGACTAGTGAAATGGACTCTTAAATAGTAGTGTTTCTACCCAGCGCAGCGGTACTCCCAGTAGATCCCATGTTCCTACTTCTAATAAAGGAATCAGAGTCCTCTAAAAACATGTAATAAGATTGGTCTGTTGTCTTTCATTTTAAAAATTCCCCATTGCTGTTTAAAATGTCACATTTTTGTTTTTTATACCGATTAATTTTACGTGTTCGAACGAGTTCTTTGGCATGTTCTTTAATGATTTTGGCACCCATTTCATTTTAAAGAATGAAATTAGTGCGTTTATTAGCAGCTCACAATAGAACTCAATGGAGAAGAATTGTAAACTCAGTTAACAGCGACAACCAAAAAGTCGCGGACTGTCCCAGCTCCATCTGAAAGCGCTGTTACGTTTAAAAATAAATGCATATATCTCAACAATGAAAATGAACATAAACCAAATCAACATCGAGACCATTATATTACATATTTATCACCACAAGCAGTAACTGTACTACTAACGTCTAAAAGAAGAAATAACTCTTAAACGTGCGTCTCATTTCAATCGAGGTTGAACGGAGCGCATGAATGGTTTAAAGCTCCATTAGCACATAATAAGTACAACCGAAATGGCAAACGCCATAAATAATTAATAAGTCGATGTACTGGGAAAATTGCGTAATGTTGTTGGAATTAATAACAAAGGCTGTAAGCCAAATACGTCAAGTAGGATGTAGGAAGATAAGAAATCAAAACAAACATAAAGAATATCAAGAGAAAAGTGTATTTATATCCCATTTGAGACTATAGATAATTAAATAAAGCTATAAGAAGTAGAGCAGAAAAATGTATTTGTAATATGGATACAGGGTGAGTTTCTACGATGTTCTCTATGGGTACCTCGGAAACTGTTGGAAATAGAGAGCCGGTTAAATGGAGAAAGAATTGCAGTTTTGTGGGGTCCTAAATATACGCCTTTCAGATTTTAGAAAAAGTTCATGGCTTCTATATATTTCGAAAATAAACAAATTTCGGCTATTTTGAAAAGTGTCCATAATTCCATTCTAATCTATTTTAGACAAAAAGTTTTCGGATAAAAGTTGTAGATGTATGGATCCCTAATGAGTTTATGTTCTCTGATTTTTCCTAAAGCCTGTCATTTTTGACATATGACACACACATATGTTTTTTTAAATGGAAACCATAGTTGGCCATGACTTCATAAAAAGCGCCATTTTTTAAGCTTTTCAGCGATATAAGCTATAATATGTTTTTTTCGAAAAATTATATTATTTATAGTCAATTCTTATCATCTTTTTTGATTAATTTCACTTAGTTGGCATGGTATTCTTATTCTGTTATGATTTATAACTTATAAAAAGACAGAATATTTTATTAAACGGTTCTTTACAATTTACATTATACAAAGTAAAACTTAAAAACTAATATCACTACATACACTTTAAGTTATTTTAGCAAATGTTCAAAAAAGCCGCCATTGTTTTGAGCACATAAAATGCACCTTTTTAAAACTTTGTGGAAAAAGCTTGGTAAGCTTTTTCCACAGAACGGCCGGTCAACTATAATAAACTTTTCTCGTACCACCTCTTCGAGTGCCTCTCTTAATTCATAAGTTCTTTTGTAAACCTTGTTGTTTACCATATCGCATAAAAAGAACTAAAATGGATAAGTCAGGTGATCGAGGAGGACCATGCAATTGGTCCACCTCTTTCTATCCCTGAGTTTGTATAATTATGATATAAATAATTTTTAACATTTCTTTCATTATGAGGGGGAGTGCTGTCATGTTGGAACCACTCTATTCATGCGCGAATATCTAAATTTAAGTTTTCTAAAAAACGTAAGTAACGTTCACCGGTCAATGTATCCTCCTAAATGTATGGCCAAGAAAAGTTGAACCAATAATCCTACACGCTATTCTTCATTTGAAAAATTCATATTTACAATTTTTGTTTATTTTAATTTACAAAGTTTGGATGTGACAGTTTCAGATTACTGAGAGCAACGACGACTGAACTTGTTTCCATGGCTAACTAAGTGAAATTGTTTAAAAATGATAAGAATTGGCTATACCTCAGTAATTTTTCGAAAGAAGCATATTATAGCTTATATCGCTGAAAAGCTTAAAAAATGGCGCTTTCAATGAAACCATAGTTGGCCATGACATTGAAGTCATGGCCAACTATGGTTTCCATTTAAAAAAACATATGTTTGTGTCATATATCAAAAATTAGAGGGTTTACATAAAAACGGAGGACACAATCTCATTAAGGATGTGATTATCTACAACTTTTATCTGAAAACTTTTTGTCTAAAATTGATTATAATGGAATTATGGACAATTTTTAAAATAACCGAAATTTGTTTTTTTTTTTCGAATTATCTAGTAAGCCATGAACTTTTTCAAAAATCAGAAAGGCGCATGTTTATGACCCTACAAAATCCTTTTCCCATTTAACCGACTCTCTATCTTCAGTAGTTTCCGAGATACCCATAGAGAACATCGTAGGAAACTCACCCTGTATAAAGAAATCCCTCATTTTCCGCGTTATATTTATACGCAGTTTCGCTTATATCTATAAATTTGCACTTTTGACACCATAGTGGCGTAACAGTGGACAAACCTAGTAAGATGGAAGATATCCAACGACGACTACTGCAGAGAATGGGGGATGAAGAAGAAACCATAAAGCACCTGCTGTGTCACTGTCCAGCACTGGAAAACCGACGCTTTAAAACTTTGTGGTACGGTTTTTTGGAGGGACTAGAGGAAACAGCAGAAGCCAAAATCAGCGACATCGGGAACTTAGCAAAGAACTGGTGCTTTAACCCAAAGAAAGAATGAGAGGAAGTATAAGACAGGGGAATCATGCTTTCGTGCAATCTAAAATGAGATATGGCTTGGTCATTTGGGGAAATTGTACTGATATAAATAGAATTTTTCTGCTACAAAAAAAGATGTAATCAAAATATATTTGGGATGAGCCGTTTTGAAAGTTGTAAGAGTTAAGAGTGTTTTTGTAGAGAAGGATATACTTATTAATACTTACAGGCATGTATGTTTACGATGCCTATATGTTTGTGATTAGTAATAGGGCTCCGTTTGTTAGTGATCAGGAGTATAACACTAGAAATAAATATAATCTTCTACCCTCTAACAAATGCAATAATATTTATATAATATAGAAGAATGCTGAGTTTTCGGTTATAAAAGTATTTAATAGTTTTCCCGAAGGCTTGCAGCTCATGGTCCCATAAAAAGATAAAGAGCGTACTAAAGGATTATTTACTGAGCTAAAAAAGCATATTATAGAATTTCATTTACTGGTACTGACTCTTCCTTCTTTATTCATTTTTGAATCGGTTTGCTTAATCCGCAAGCACATATCTGCTATTCCCGAAAGGCCATCTCACTTAGGAATGCGAAACACGATCTTTATCTGCCAACCCCGAGCTCAGAACTAGTTAAAGGCTCAATACTGTACAGGGTGAGTCAAATTGGGCGCTTTTAAAGGAAAACGCCCTTTCCTACAGGAGATAGACGAAAACTAATATCGGTGTCTAAGATCAATTTTTGTCAAAAACATGATGGTGAAAACCGCATATCGATATGTGTTATCGTTTCGGAGTTACGGGGTGTTTTTCAAAAATGTGCATTTTTAACAAATCGCAGTAACTTTTTTGCTATGGAAAATTTTGTATTTCTATGAAAACATTTCCAAAACTCCTTTTTACGTAGAATATAATGGTTTAAGTATATTGTTTTTTAAATTAATAATTTAAGAGTTATCAACAGAAAAATTGATTTTTTATTTGGGACACCCTGTATATTTTTATTTAACTGAAAATAACTTAAAATTACCTATCCAAAAATATAGCACACATCATATTTTGTTATAATCCCCTTTGAAATACAGAATTTTTAAAAGTTCACCATGCACTTTTAACTAGTAGGCTGTGGACCCCTTATTGATGATATGCCCCTAATGGAACTTGAAAACATATTTTTCCAGCAAGACGAGGCACCGCCTCAGAATGCTGAAGTTATCAGCGAATTTTTGCAGCCAATTTCTACAATAATTAAATAGCTAACCAAAATTCCAGCCGTTAGCCGACGAGGCCACCGGACTTAGTGCCTATGGATCTAATGCTATGGATATCTTTGCGGAAGAATCAAGGTCCTTATTTTGAAATTGTCCGTATAATCTAGACAATAATTAGAAGTACTTAGCAGTTATGAGAGGGTATCTTTCATGCTCCACTGAGTTAATGAATTCCGCGAGATATGTTCCATAACAAAAAGACGGTCGAAATGTCGAACACCTGTAGCAAAATCTCATGTCTTCTTTGCTATTTATTTTTATTGTTATTAGATATAGTTTAAATGTGTTCATGTTGGTTAAATATAGTTTAAATTGTTATAAAATTCTGCATCGCTCATTGCAAATATTATTTTCGTTTTAATTGATGCTCACAGCTAGAATTTTTTTGCTTTACAGCCGGCGCCGTTCAAAGCCTACTTATTTAAAGTGGGCGAATTTTTATAAACCCTATATCTCGAAGAGGAATCAAGCAAAATATCAAGTGTGCTATATTTTTGGAAAGGCAATTTTAAATTATTTTCAATAAATTAAAAATATACAGGGTGTCCCGCATAAAAAATCAAATTTTCTGTTAAAAATTCTTAAATTATTAATTTTAAAAAAATTATACTTAAACCATTAAATTCTACGTAAAAAATGCTTTGGAAATGTTTTCATCAAAATACAACATTTTTCATAGCAAAAAAGTTACAGCGATTTGTTAAAAATGCACATTTTTGAAAAACACCCTGTAAGTCCGAAACGGTAACAGATATCGATATGCGGTTTTCACCATCATGTTTTTGACAAAAATTGAGCTCCAGACACCGATATTAGTTTTCGTCTATTTCCTATAGAAAAGGGTGTTTTCCCTTAAAAGCGTCCAATTTGACCCACCCTGTACAATGCCAAAAAAAATGTACAATCATCTGCCTTTGGATATCAAGTCGCTTTCATTCTTTCCCGCATTTCGCACAGCTCTGAAATCATACTTACTGGAGAGAGACCTATATGCGGTAAACGATTTTTTGTTGATGTTTAATCATGAACAATTTTGAATTTTAAAATTTTAATCATCTCACACACTGGTTAAAAATCTAGCATTTAATATTTTATAACTCTTAAATGATTATGTCCATTTAAAATTTTCCTATTGTAAAATTTTATTGATACGCCTTTTGTTGTGTTCTGCAACGTCCATGTATGTTCTATTTGTAACTTTAGTGACGTATTTATTTTTTGAATTTTTTATTATTTGTATATTTTTTGTGCTTTTGTTGTTTTTTTTAAATGCTTTGTCGTTGAAGCTATTTTAGTTTTTTGTACAATAAAGCGTTATTTATTATTATTATTATTTTAGAATTCGCATATCTCCCTTTTATGTCAGTGGGCATGTTTTTCTAGTAAATGTAGTGTGGACAAAATAAAGATAAAAGTATTCACGGTATACCGAATTCACAATCACATCCACCAGTGCAAAAATGAAAAAAAACCTTCGCGATCCAATCGCAACGATTATAACTTTGATTTCTCGGAAAAAATTTCAAACTCCTATCGCACTACCCCAAACGTCTTACAAACACGATGAAGACTCTAAATGTTAAGGAATAAAATGCAACAATGTTCAACATATTCTGGTCAGTTACAACCATAACGGCATCTACTTAGGTAAATTCGGGGGTAAATTATTGGAAATAAACTTGATACTGCAACTTCTCTGAAATAATATACAAAAACTAAATAGAGTTTCAAATCAATTAAAAGTCAGTCAACAAGTTTATAAAATGTATCACGCAACAAAAGGCCAATCACCTACCTGTTTAAAAGGTCGAATATCCTCTAAACAACCAGCAACCAACCAACGAAAAATCACAATTTTAGCACATTACACCTCACACTTCAAAATACCAGAAATATATTCGTTAATTTCACAAAATACTAGACCACAATCCGCGTAAAAGGAAGAATGTATTTCTTGTTCACAAATCTGCTACAGCAAATACAAACCAAACCGAGAAAAAGCATCCCATCTTATACAGGAAATTATAGAATTATACGGTAGAATAGACGAATTGGTATTCAATGCCAAGATGTATCAAATAGAGCCAAGCGAACGTTATGCGAGTGAATCTAATCGACGAATTTGTTTATGAACATATTTTTTACCGGCGAAATAGCGGAAGAGAATGACAGCATAACCTCCCTACGAGCGTCGGTTTCGAACTGGCGAGCGTTTTGTGTTGACGCGAGTTTCGTGCGCTCCACGGCGCGTTCGTTCAGCGACGAAAACTGCCGAACTAGCTGCGACATGCGCTCATTTTGGGTCCCTTTTTAGAAAGGGAGATAATGTCCAACAACTATCCCTTGCACTACCTCCCTTGATTAAAACGACAATTGACGAAATTAAGAAGAAGATATTCCCGATTGTACAATATAGTTTCCTGATCTTAATAAAAACTAGTATATTTCTTATTTCCCAAAATATATCCAAAAATAAAGTCCTCCTACTTTGGGTGCCTGCTCACCAAGGGATAGAAGGCAATGAGAAAGCAAATGATCTAGCTAGGAAAGGAGCGAGCACTCCACTAACTGGACCAGAACCGTTCTGTTTTCCAAACGGGAACCAACTGAAAGCGGAACTGAAGAATATGGAAGACTCCATCCGTAACTTGGAATGGGTGTCCTCCAACGGTCTAAGACACGAAAAAGTTCCTCAGACCTTACGACCGAGAAAAATCAAATGATTTTCTTGGTTTAAGTAAAAACAATCTTCGGATTGTCACGGGGTTTCTAACACACTCTCAACCAACGATCACCTCAGTAGGCTGAAGCTGAGAAACAACGGCGAATGCAGATTCTTGGGGAAAATGGGGAAACACCAGAACACCTTATCACTGAGTGCACCAAGACGACGACCATTTGTGCCATGAACTTTGGTACGGCTGATGTCGAGGATGGAGAGCTGGCCTCTGTGGAACCGTTTCATATACTGGCTTTTGTCAAAGCCCTGATACAGTATGATGAGTTAAAACTCGTTATATCTTAAAAATGAAAGTTTCCTTCTGTCAATTTTATACCAGGGAAAACAAAAAGTTGATATTTTGGTGAAAGTTTGAAACATCCTGTGGAATATGTTAGTAGTGCAAGGACTTTAAAAATAATTTTATCATCTAGCTGTATCTTTTCTCGATAGTTATCTTTTCTCGACAGTATTTCTTTTGGAGATATTCGCTTTTGAAGACGACAATAACATTGTTTCGTATTTATTTCATTAAAACTATGGTTTGCTTTTGGTCCTAGTCAACAGACCGATAAAATAGTGTTTATGATTTATGTAATGTCACTGTCTTTGAAAAATCATATTATTAGTGTCTGTTGTGCAGTTACTCCAGCACATATGGTTTTAATTCCAAAAGTTGATCTCTACATGATCAATTAAAGCAGCTATAGCCAATACTTCAGTGCTTAAAACTATCTCTACTAGAGTAAACGTCAATAAACAATAACATACATGACTTTTCAATGACAGTGACATTAGAAAAACAGTAAACACTATTTTATAGGTGTATTAATGAGGACCTAAAATAAATGCTAAAATTGCTGCAGATCGTTATTATCTTATTAAAAAGGGAATATCTCCAAAAGATATTGATATGATATTGAGATGAATCAAAAACAAACTATACAGGGTGCTAGAAATTCGAGGTACGAGCATTGGTATCTCGGTAACCGTAATAGATACGAAGATGGTTAAATTGGGGCAAAGTTGCCGCCTTGGGATGTTCACCAAAGTTCCATCAAAAAAAGTTTAAAAATTTCAAGGATTACTGAGTTTTTTGGAAAAACGGATTTTTATTGAAAATCAATTTTATTTTTTCCTGTCGTTAGTTTTTAGAAAATCAAAAAACTAATTGCCCATACTCATAGCCACTTTATTAGGGCTATCTGATAGTATTTTTAGATTTTCAAATTAGCTGATAATTTGTGAGATACAGAGGCCGACTTAATTTTTTTAAATACGGACCTGCATTTTTTATTTCAGATTTTGAAAGAACTCGGTCTCCTGAGTACAATGATATGCCGCACTTTATACTTTTTTTTTTGTTTCGGACATTTAAACACAAAATTTATTTAAACTAATTTCAAATCCGGCTCTGTTTTTTAAATATTTAAATTATTCATCGGTACAATATTTATAAGCCTTCAAATTTAACTGTGACGTGGGGTAAAACATTGAATACAAAAAATCAAATTCAATAAAAAAAATAATTGCATTACTTGACGTCATTTGTAAAAGTGAAATCAATATTTTTCAACATTTACAATAAAGGGTACAAAATGCATTCGGAAGTATAAGAAGATATGTTCAAAAAGCTATAAATAAAATTGAAAGTATAATAAATTTGTGTAATAGGCAAGGTGGTAACCCTTTCGAACATGTAAAGCATTTGAAACAAGTTTGTAGAAGGTGATTTATTTATAATAACTACGATTAATATTATGCATATTGTTAGATCGTACACTGAGAATTTGAAATTCACAATAAAAAAAGTTAAAATAATATCTTTAAATTGCTGAGCTGGATATTATTTATTTGGATCTTTCAATTGGCTCGATTTTTCTAATTCAATTTTAATTAGCGCTGTATATCAATATTGTTGCAATGAATATAATCAGATTAAATATTTTAAGAAACCAGGGTCGGACTTGAAAATATTTTAAAAAATCATTATAAATAGTTTTGTTGTTGTTAAGGTACCCAAAACAAAAAAAAAGTATAAAGTGTGGCATACAGTTGTACTCAGGAGACCGAGTTCTTTCAAAAACTGAAATAAAAAATGCAGGTCCCTATTTAAAAAAATGAAGTCGGGCTCTGTATCTCACAAATTATCAACTAATTTGAAAATCTAAAAATACTGTCAGATAGCCCTATAATAAAGTGGCTATGAGAATATGCAATTAGTTTTTTGATTTTCTAAAAAGTAACTACAGGAAAAAATAAAATTGATTTTCAAAAAAAATCGTTATTTCCAAAAAACTCAGCAATCCTTGAAATTTTAAAAACTTTTTTGATAGCATCTTGGTGGACATAGGAAATCGCATGCAAGGTGCAAATTTGCCCCAATTTAACTATCTTCGTATCTATTACGGTTTCTGAGATACCAATGCTCGTACCTCGAATTTGTAGCACCCTGTATAGAAAAGATGTACCTAGACGATAAACTGATTTTTAAATTCCTTGCATTACTAACATATACCACAGGGTGTTTCAAAGTTTCACCAAAATATCAACATTTTGTTTTCCCTCGTAAAATTGACAGAAGGAAACTTCATTTTTAATTTAGCAAGAGACACTAAAAACAAATCATTTAGCTACAAAATGTTTAAGAAATCATCAAAATCGGCCCACTAGAACAAAATATATTAAACTTTAAGCTATTTCCTGCGTAGTACCATTTTATCATGCCCACTTTTTCTTTATGTGCATAATAATAAATTATTACTATAGTACTGAATATTAAAATTTTATTAAAATTACGTTACGCTTGAAAATGATGTTGACAACTTAATGCTGGTGTTTGATTGTTACATATTGTTTTAATTTAAAAATCAATACAGTTTTTTTTTCAAATTACTCAAAATCGGCTTGTCCAAAATTGTTCAAATTTGGCATGTGTGTTTACCAAACGTAGACCTTAAAAAATCTATTTACGACTTCGCTATAATGCGATTTCCTATGTTTTCAACGACGATGCACCACCCGGTATAATAATTACAACTTTAATGCCAAGAGATAAGGGACTGTTTTTACACAGAAGACCATGGAGACTGGCTAAGTGTTTCAGGACGAAGAAATTTTATTTGTGATATGTTGTTTCCTGTTTGGCCTTTTGTGACTCCTAGGTGCTTTGCGGTGTTCCCCCAAGTAAACACTTCGCCACTCACGACTAGCAGTGTGGTGAGGGTGACAAGGGGGAATCTCTAAACGCAAATATTTACAAAATTAGTATCAGCATAGTATAAGGAAACTAATAGCTTTTCTCTTTGTCAAATCCTTTGTTCTTTTACTGCCACTTTATATGACCTTATTCTCGCGTCCCGTGACCACTGACGTAGCTGTACAGTCGTGGTCTATAACTAGGCAAAGTATAGTCGTGGCACTCGCCTTAGTTTCACAGAGATATATTTAGGAAAATGAGTTCAAAATAAAATAAAATAAAAAAAATGATCATCGAGTAAAAATTTGCTTAAAAACAGAATTTTCTCACATTTCGTGTAAGTAACAATTCTGTATCTGTAAATCTTCTGATTGGAAAAAATCCGGAAAAATATATAATGACATATTTTTATATTATTATCTATTTCAAAGATTTTCTACAACTTTTTTTAATTTAAAACGAGTTTCATTTTCACATTAATGTGTTTGTTTTGTAGTAATATATTGGTTAGGTGATTTTCATTGGATAACTAATACATTGAACAACATATTGTACTAAATAATAAAATAACATATTTAAACTCCTATAATTGCTAATAAACATTACAGAAATTTCAAAAGAGAAAAGAAGCAAGAACAATGAGAAATAGCATCACGACTTTCTCACGTAATAAAAGAATAATTTTTTAGTTATTGTTACCGAGTCTCGAAGGTACCGAAAGAACCGGAAATTAATAATTTCGAGTCCCGGTTCTTTGATATCTCAAAAGAACCAGGAATTTCCGGTTCTGAACCCTAGTTACCATATTATCAAGAAATTATGTTTTTTAACTAAAAAAAAAAGTAAAAAAAATTCCAGATTTTTTTAAAAAAAAAATTGCGCAGAAAAATTCTCATATTTCTGGGGCCAAAATATACTACCCCTAAAAATATTTGCACTTATTTAAGACTCACCCTGTATAGGGCGATTCACGGTTATGGTACGTTATAGCGTTTCCGGAACCGAAACTGTTTTTCGAAACCGGTAATTTCGGTTTGGTTTGGTTTGGAAATTTTTTTGAATTATTACTACAACCTTTGCTACAACCAATAGCAGCACATAGTAAGGCACTCATTTTTTGTCAATCCGTCTCTGTGCTGGGATGCAACGCTGGAACCTCGCAGGTCGGCGGATGGAACTCAACTGAAACGCTCTGCATGTGCATATGCAATCTGCCGATATTCGACAGATTGTAAAAATTGGTAGACAATATTTGGGAGAATGCAACTACTCTTTTCCTTCTAGCATGGTATCAGCTCTAGCTCCCGATCTATAACCCTTCCACCCGTCCAACGTACGTCGCTTCCGCATCGTTCGTCCGCCCGCCCTGTCACGTGACGCGCGGCGTCGGGACGCCCGCCCTCGCACGCTCTCTCCGAGTCGGCCGCGTCCAGGTTGCTGAACCGGGACACCGCCGACGAAGGAAGGAGCCGCCGACGCTTGGGGGATCGGCACGCCGAACAACGCCAAAAAACTGGATTAGTAGGATCACCTCGGTCCCGCTAGTCGCCAAAATATCGACTGCCGTTTGTCGTTTCAGATATTTCAGGAGAAATCTGGAGATTTCGAATCATGGTGTTTATTTTTTGCTAACTGTTATTTTGTTATCAAATAAGGGTATTGAGTTACACGTATTTTTAAGGTCACTTTTCCGGTCTCCATGTTTTCCTCGTAGGGAAATAGTACTTCCTATGCTTCTAGTACTGTAAGTTTCTTAGACTGAGAGAAAAATTATCTATCAGATTATCTTCAACAGATTATGATAAAGAAAAGGCTCCGCACCATTGTAGCGGAAAACATTGCTGGGTATTTTGGTCACATAGCCAGACAGGATGGGTTTCAAAAACTGACACTGGAAGGCTTGTTTCAAGGAAAGAGAAGCCTCGGAAGATCGCCACATTTAACAAGATCTACCACATTTAAGTTATTTATAAATTTCTTCCTCGTGGACATATAGGACATAGGAAACTCATGTTGATTTTGAAAAGGTCAACTATTATCTCCGCAGATAATTTTATGCAACAACAACAACAACAACAAACAAAGCTTCATCGACAAAGCACTCAAAAAACAAACAAAAGCACAAAAAAATATACAAACAACAAAAAATACACAATACAAATCATACAATTCAAAAAAATTTAAGTCATTCAAATTACAAAAACAACATACATGGATAATTGTAGAACAGTAAGCAGTTAATAGATATAATTTTAATAATAACATAATAAAATTATATAAGAGTTTCTTACCTTGAACTGCTAATATAGAAATTAATTTCACGCTGTGTTCGTCATAATGTGGATCAACCTGCTCTCACTACCGGTTTCGGGGCCCTACCCCATCATCAGGTGAGCTTGGGTATTTCCACAAAACGACGATTTCCAAAACAAGTTCTGCGCTGTGCTCGTCGTTTTGTGGAAATACCCAAGCTCACCTGATGATAGGGTAGAGGAGGTAGGGTAGAGAGCAGGTTGATCCACATTATGACGAACACAGCGTGGAATTAATTTCTATATTAGCAGTTCAAGGCAAGAAACCCTTATATAATTTTATTATATACCTAAAAAGTGCAAGAAATTCCATTTAATAATAATAATAATAGCTCCCGTATATAGCGTTTAACACCTTGGGAGTAGCAAGGTACAGCTTGCTATACTAGAGCCGTTCGGTATACAAGGAAGGTAATGTGCTAGCACTACGCTTCAACCGCCTATTATTACCTCAGGATTGTGAATCCAAGTACTCATTTAAGGCTGAGTCGACCTAGGTACCCAAACTATTTTTATTTTAATAAAAATAGTCGGCTGATAAAATGCCGGGTGTGGGAATCGAACCCACATCCACACCTTGAGATTGGTAGGACGAGAGCCTGTACCTCTACGCCACCGGGCACCTTGATATAATTTTAAGTTATAAAATATTAAATACTTGACCTTTGACCAGTGTGTGAGATGAACAAAATTTTAAAATTCAAAATTGTTCATGATTAAACATCAACAAAAAAGTCATTTACCGCATATAGGGCTCTCTCCAGTAAGTATGATTTCAGAGCTTTGCGAAATGCGGGAAAGAATGAAAGCGACTTCATTTTCATCAATTATATATTCAAAGGTTACAACGATATTCAAAGGCAGATGATTGTACAATTTTTGGCATTGTTCAGTATTGAACCTTTAACTAGTTCTGAGCTCGGGGTTGGCAGATAAAGATCGTGCTCCGCATTCCTAAATGGATAATTATGAAATGGCCTTTCGGGAATAGCAGATATGTGCTTGCGGATTAAGCAAACGGCAAACGGATTCAAAAATGAATAAAGAAGGAAGAGTCAGTATTTTGAAATTTTTAAAGAAATTCTGGCAGTGAGTTCTACTGTTCAGTCCCACAAATATCGAACTGCTCTCTTTTGAAGTCTGAAAATACGATCAAATTTTGTTGCGCAGCAAGTACCCCAGGATGGAAGGGCATAACGAAGATGTGACTCAAAAAGGGCATAATAGGCTATTCTAGAGGTTGATAAACTTATCAACCTCTAACTTAACGAACTTAACTAAGTTCCTTAGAAACTGATCTTAGCACAAAACAGGCAGCGCTTAGTTTATTTGATAGAACTTCGATGTGAAAGTCCCATTTTAACGAGTTGTCTACAATAAGTCCTAAGAATTTCACAGAGTCCACGACGTCAATAGTGGTGTTATTAAGTACAAAAGGTTGTATAGTACTTTTATATGACAAAACTTTAGTTTTTGATAGGTTGACGCATAAGAGATTAGAATCGCACCAAGATTTAATGGTGCGTAAGTTATTGGATATAGTATCACATAATAAGTACCCAGATGTTATCTCCGTTAGGGCCGCTCCCAGTGAAACTAGTATCGTCCGCAAAGAGGCAGATTTTACCGCTAATGTCTAGATTTGCAATGTCGTTGATAAACACCAGAAACAAAATAGGGCCAAAACTGAACCCTGAGGAACACCACATTCTATAGGCCTAAAAAAGTTGTAGACTTTTTTAAAGAGCCGTTAAAGTTGTACTTTTGTGTAGAATTTCGTTTTATTTGGAATAGTAATTTAAAAGTTTTTTGCAAAAACCTATACCTTCAAATTAGTAAAATTTATAATACGGCCCAGAGAAAGCTACAATTAAAATACCAGCAAAAATGTGATTGTGTCATAGTCAATTCGATGTCACATTGTGTTTACAAAAATTTGAAGGTACCAGACAGAGAGTATTTTGTATAAAATAATTATGAATTTCGCAACTTCTGTACAAGTTACGATGGTTAAACGGCATTTTGCTGGAAATAGTATTCCTCCATATGTTCACAGCTCAGTCTCCGGAAAGCCTATACCGATTAAGTCAACAGTTTAAAGAATAAACTGGAGGTTTGAAACTAAAGGCACTAAGGTATTAAGGACATGGAAGTGTGAAGACAAAAATAATTGAACAGGAAGAAAATAACAATGATTTGACAAACAAAACAGCAACTTTTGTTGACCAACGTTTGTCAGTTATAGTAGTAGACTCTGCTCTTCAACCTTAGTCGCATTTGGAGGATGCGCTATGTTTATATTAGATGGTTTCTCTTTGTTTATATTCTACTACTTAACATATAGTGATAATATATCTCAATTTAAATAAGGCACTATAGCCCTTTGTAATTTATTTAACATTAGAGATTTGGGATATTATTAGTGCTACTATCAGAGTTTACCGATATAGTTTACCTGTATGTACACAATGTACACATATATACATAGCTACTACTAATTAATACATCGGCTGTCTTATAGACGGCGATAATCACTATATGAACTCCCGACACGATTCGGCTCCTTCTGCCTCCATTGTTTATTCATTCCCTATATAGCTAAACGCCGATCTTAATATCGTGTCAATCAACTACCTACGCGACACAGGATCGAGACTTTAGTAGCATGCGACAAATTCGACTCCACGATAGAGAGAGCACTTGTTTAATTATAAAATTGCTAGTCGTATCCAGAAATAAACAGTTTATATTAATAGTAGTATAATAAGTTTATATTAATAGATCTTTTATTTTCCATTAGCACTGCACTCTATTCATTTGGCAAGTTGTGTGCGTCCTAGTTCAAATTTAAGCAACTGGGAGCAGCTCTCTCTCTCTCTCATAGTACAAAAGGTCTCCACATTGTACGCCTTGACGAACATAAAAAACATACGCAAAGAGGGGAAACAATGAAGTCGGGCATTGCAGATCATGTGTGGTCCAAGCAACACAACATAAACATAAAATACAACATAAAATGGTCGGAAGCCCGGGTTGTCCACAAAGAACCCCATTGGAAAAAAGCGCAAATTTAAAGAGGCTATTCATATCTAGCAATAACCCAAGTAGCATTTTCATGACTTGCGACCACATGTTTACTAAATACAACGTTGGATTAGTTACAAAAAATACTTAGCTCCGTACCTTGGGTATTAATATAAATGTAAACGTTGTTGTAACGGTGTGCCGACGTTGAACTAGTACTACCACAAAGTAACAGCTTCTTCGACGTCGAATAAACGTTGTCTTGTAAACTTTTTTGCTGAAGTGGGTGATTCGGACAACGTAGTTACAATGTTGGGCAATAAAGGGTTTTCCGACGTCACTTTCAGGACCTATTGCAACGTTATGCAAACGTCGTCTGTTTTACTAATTCCAACGTTGTTTAGATTTCCTTATTCTTACGTTGGTAGGACGTCGAGCCACTACCTTTTTGCAACTGTATTGAACCATAACCTTAAATCTTAAATTTTCACCTCATTGTTCTGTTCGGTCAGGCAGTTTTCAGTGCTGTTTTTGTTTTTATAAAAAAAATTAATTAAAATGAGACGTAAGAAAGGCACATATAAAACTAAATTTAAATATACATCGACATATTACCGATACTTTATCCACTCCCTCGTTTATTTAGAATATAGAGGGCGGCAGAAGCTAGACTCTAGGATGACTAAATTAGGCAATCTTGCGACTAGTATACTATATATACTATTTTTGCAATCGAACTACTCCATCTTAATCTCCAAAACAACAAAGTGAAAGCCGCCATGTTGTTGAATAAGAAAATGTTTCGTTCCTAAACTAGCAATTCCTACTTTTTGAATACATTAACTTGAAATATTTGACCCTAAACAATACGCGGAAACAATTTTTTTTTCGACTGCGAATAAATTATTCTCATTTTACTAAAAAAAAATTTCAAGAAATTTTTTAAAACTTCTTTAATTTTAAGGCCCATTAGTATTTTTAGCCGACCACACCAATAGGTATGGTAGGCTATTAGGATCGGCAAAAAAAAGGTTTTTTAATTTCACTCAAAATGAGTTATTCAGGTCATAAATGACCTAAATACAAAATATTTTTATGGTGTCTGTCTGTCTGTCAGTCTGTCTGCCGTCTGTAACACGATAACTCAAAAACCGCTGAACCGATTTTAACCAAATTTGGCACAAAAATACTGTGGCATCCGAGAATCTGGCCATTAGTTTTTGGTGGGGGTGGGGGGTTGATAAGGGGGTATGGGAGGGGGTTAAAAATTTAAAAAAAATCGTAACTCCAAAATTACAGTAGCTAACGAAACGCGGTTTTCAAATTAAGATTAGGAATAATATTTGCAACAAAATTTGTAATAACATCAAAATCAGTCAAAGTGGCAGTTTTTGAGATATTAACATATTTTAGTATGGGCGGCTATACGTGCCTCCCGGCGCCAATTTATTCAAAGTAGAAACAATACATTTATCAATAAAGTTGTTTGCGTTTAACTTTTTTGCCTTGTGTAACGAGTTACAGAGTTGGTTAAAGAATATATAAAATAATTATGATCTTCAAACATCCTCCACACTTAAATACTTTTGTTTTGTTTTCCTTTACTGCCATATCTGGCATATGTCTCTAACATATATCTGGCATATGTCTCATCCATCTGGCATATGTCTCTAACTAAATCATAAAAATAATATTTTTACTATAATTATCCCAATTTAGGATAAAACGCGACTTAGACGCCATATCATTATAGTTTTGTATTTCTGTGAATTAGGATTTTAAACGACGTTGAAGTTTGTACTAAATTAGGCTGCTAGCCAACGTAGGTATCCAACGTCGTTTCGACCCAAAAATTATTCTCTAAACTAGTGCAGACTAGGGTTGGCACGAGGTTGTGCCGACGTTGCGCCCCGACGTTTGGTCGCGTGACACGTCCAAATGTCCCGACGTCCAAATGCTGCTTGGGAATAAAATCTTTAGCAATCCAGTTATGGACATTTCACGCTCATAAAACGCTAAATACAGTGGACAACCTCATCTTTGAGTGCACCCCAAAGTTTTTCACGTGTGAATGCTCGGCTCTAGTATACAAGGTTCACAATATACGATACGGAGTATTGTTGCTAAACGATTAGATTTTTGCAAATTGTAAGTTTTGGGTTTATATATAAATTGTATTATACAATTTTTTATATACCTATCTCTTCAAGTTTTCGTAGAAAATGCATTTTCTTATAATTTAGACCTCATTTATCACTATACCCATGGAATATTGACATTTCAATTTTTTTTAAAGCAACATGTATGTACAAAATGTACAGCTGGTACATTTTAGATTATTTTTAAAGATGTAACAAATTTTCAAAAAGTACAGATACTAATATTGTCGATATAGTTCGTTTATTTCATTAAAAAATAAAAAAAACTGTTTAAATATTTGTTAAAGAGGACCAATTAATATGATTCTAGTATTCAAACTACATTAATTGACTGTTTGCGTTGATTAATAATAATTGCTCCAAATACTAAAAAACTGACACTAACACCTTAAAAATTTTATTTAATTTTTTGACGAATGCATATTTATAACAACAGAGAGGATCATTTTCATAACTTATCTAATATTATTATATTGATTTTATATATTTTTTATATAATATTATTATATTGATTTCTGATTGAAATCCACATTTATTAGAATAATTTATTAACACTATTAAAATTAATTACCACAATAAAGTATGTAATTAATTATTAATATTTGGGCGGAAATAATGGTGGTATATTTAATTAATGGTATACTCTTTTATAAAGATTTAAATAGTTTTATTTTTGTATACAAATGGGCTAGCAATATTATCGTTTTTAGTACCTGTACATTTTGTACATTTGTTGCTTTAAAAACAATCTAAAATGTCAATATTTCATGAGTATAGTGATAAATGAGGTCTAAATTATAAGAAAATGCTATGATAGGTAAAAAATGGTATAATACAATATACAATTTGATAGACAATTAAATTGTGCATCTGATTCTCCTAAAATATACAGGGTGTTCTATTTAAATTAAACAAGTTGCCGTTTAAAGCTAGAAATTATTTAAAATAAATTTTTAGACACTGTGTATGAGGTAGTATTATTTTTATTATTGCAACGCAATAACTGATCAATATATAAACTTCAGTAAATATTTAGGGTTAAAAACTTTGACACCCTTGGATAAATGAAGCCTTAATTTTTTTACTGCAATTTCACAAAATTTAAAATATTTCAAAAATGCTAAGGTTTAAATGTGATAAACCATAATCAAATTTACCTTTATTATCAAAGAAACTAAAAGTGTAATAATATACAGGGTGTTCTATTTAAAAAATACAACTTTGATATTTTTTATTTATTTGGGACACTCTGTATCTTGTAAAAATAATTTAACTTAAATTTGTATAGAAATTATAGCTATTTTTTATTGTTTTTATCTCTCATTCTACTGAAAAAATAAAGTAAAAAAACTTGAGTACAAATCAAATTTCACTCCTTTATCAATGAATGAAAACAAAAAACGCACAAAATACGTTTGCGTGTTAAATTAATTGTGGATATAATAAATATCTTTATAAATCCAATCAAATCAATATTCAATTTGTAATCTAATATTAAATTTGGTTATGCGATACGAACAATCGTCGAATTTATAAAACATTTGCAAAAACGCCATTAATTTTTATTTATACCTCCCCTCGATGCCGTTATTGTTATTAAATAATTGCATTCGTCGCATATTAATAATATTTGCCCGAACGATAATACTGTTTCGCAAATCCTCCAAAAAACCATCGAAATATTAATGAGGACGGCTCATAAATAAAACTAACAGAACATGCAAAATTATATTCGATACAATATGCGCCCGAGGGATAATATCCATAGACGTACATCAAACATATATTTGCTATTATTATTAATAACTTTATTTTGGTTCGTTATAATGTACAGGGTGAGTCAACGATAGAGTACGAAGTACATTATCTCATTTTTTTCGAGGTTTACAGTAAAAATAAGGCAACGGCCTAGCTACGTTGAAGCACCGGTTCCCAGTTCCCATTAGAACACCGAAGTTCAGCGACGTAAGGCGATACTGGTGGATGGACGGTTCGAAACTCTGTATCATCGTGCCGTTGTCCAAGGGAATAGTGTAAAATCTATAGATATACACTGCTCATTCACGCCGGTTCGAGGCCGGTTGAGATCGGATATCTCGTTAGTAAGAGTTAATTTTAGACACTTCCTAAGTCGGTAGGCCACTGACCATGATATGGCCGAGGACCGCCGTTCGGATTCCGCGTAAACAAAGTAGGCCCCGTCCAGATTAGCCCTGGCAGCAAAAAGGAGACGTTAACTGAAATCTTTACTTTACTTTACAGTAAAAATGTTAAATAACATATACAGGGTGGCGCACCTCATTCGCCTCGGTTA
Organism: Sitophilus oryzae; assembly: GCF_002938485.1. NCBI lineage: Eukaryota > Metazoa > Arthropoda > Insecta > Coleoptera > Curculionidae > Sitophilus > Sitophilus oryzae. The sequence goes on along the minus strand of NW_022147432.1, from coordinate 241,742 downwards.
ATTATACGAAAACGGAAAGATGTAGAAACAAAATATTTTATGGGTATATGTGGGAAGGCAATGTGTATAATTTAAAATTATTTTGAAATGTACAGGGTGTGTCAGAACTAAGATCCATACCAAAGTTATATTTTTTCTTATGAAACACCCGGCATTTTATTTCATTTTTGGATTCTTCGACATAAAATAAGGCATTTATTATAAGGGTTTAATATGTTTAAAAGCTTTGGTTTTTGAGATATATAAAGATATTTAAATATGCATGCTATAATAAAAGAGTTTGTCACCGCCTTGTACATTACTTTTCAGAATTAATTCTAGTGCTGACTTTCAAGCCAGAGAAATAAACTTTACTAAAAAATTTGATTGCTTTCTTAAATGTATACAGGGGTATCAAAAATTGCTGGTTTATTTTAAATATTTATTTTATATAAAAACTTTGTTATTTCAATTGCAACACTATGTATTTTTTTAAATAAAATGAAGCAGATTTCTATGCTCTTTCAAACTATATTAGGGTTTTCTATACCTATCTGGTTCAGATTTTGAATAAAAAGCGATTTTTCAATAAAATTGTAATCAAGATTATTTTTATAAAATTTACCTACAATAATGTTAATAAGTAAGTATTCATTATTTTATCAAGAAAAATGAATTAGTATATGCTGGCGGAAGGAATGGATATGTTACTAGTGATTTTATTTTGTGAGGACAATTGTTTGTTGGCTTGAAGGGTTAGGTTATGCTCAGACATCCAAATAGGAATTTTCTTGACAAGCATTCCTTTGAAAAACTACTTTTCGTATTTCGTAGAGCTGAGGGTGGTATATGAAAAACATATTAGGCAGAAACCTGTCGTTGGAAGTGATGAAAATGAATTTGCCTTAATTGGTTCTTTTATAGAAAATCCAATATATCTACAAGTCGTCGTAATATAAATAAAAAAGAACTACATCTTTATTTTTCTTGATAAAATAATACATGCTTACTTATTAAACTATTGTAGGTAAATTAAGTAAAAGTAAATTGTTATAAATTTAAATAAAGTACACAAACTACTGTCGATTTTGAAAATAGCTACTAACTGTCACTAGAAAATTGCCATGGCGACACCAGTTATCTTGATTGCCATTTTATTGAAAAATTGCTTTTCATTCAAAATCTGAGCCAGATAGGTATAAGAAACCCTAATATAGTTTGCAAGAGCACTTAAATCTGCTTCGACTTATTTAAAAAAATACATAGTCTTGTATTTGAAATAACAAAGTTTTTATGTAAAATAAATATTTAAAAAAGACCAGCAATTTTTCATACCCCTGTATACATCTAAGGAAGCAATACATTTTTTTAGTAAAGTTTATTTCTCTGGCTTCAAAGTCAGCACAAGAATTAATTCTGAAAAGCAATATACAGGGCGTTGACAACATTTTTTATTATAGCATGCATATTTAAATATCTTTAAATATCTCAAAAACCAAAGGATTTAAACATATCAAATCCTTATAGTAAATGCCTTATTTTATGCCCAAGAATCCAAAAATTAAATAAAATACCAGGTGTTCCATAAGAAAAAATATAACTTTGGTATGGATCTTAGTTCTGACGCACCCTGTACATTTGAAAATAATTTTAAATCATGCACATTGCCTCTCTACAAGGTGGATCAAATTCGACGCTTTTAAATGGAAACACCCTTTTCTATAGGAGATAGACGAAAACTAATATCTGTGTCTGGAGCTCAATTTTCATCAAAAACATGGTGGTGAAAACCGCACATCAATATCTGTTACCGTCTCGGAGTTACGGGGTGTTTTTCAAAAATGTCCATTTTTAACAAATCTTTTTTGCTATGGAAAATTTTGTATTTCTATGAAAACATTTTCAAAGCACCTTTTTACGTAGAATTTAATGGTTTAAGTATAATTTTTTTTAAATTAATAATTTAAGAGTTATCAACAGAAAAATTGATTTTTTATTTGGGATACCCTTTATATTTTTAATTAACTGAAAAGAATTTAAAATTACCTTTTCAGAAATATAGCACACTTGATATTTTGCTTTAATCCCCTTCGAAATACAGAATTTTTTAAAGTTCTCTAGTTTTAACTAGTAGGCTTTGGACCACTTATTGATGGTATGCCCTTAATGGAACTCAAAAACATATTTTCCAGCAAGAAGACGCACCGCCTCTGAACAATTCGCAGCCAAATTTTTGCAGCCAAATTTTTGCAGCCAATTTCAAGAATAGTTGAAAGCTAACCAAGATCCCAGCCGTTGGCCGTCGAAACCGCCTGACTTAATGCCCATGGATCTAATCCTATGGATACATTTGCTGAAGAATAAAGGTTCCTTATTCTTCCGTATAATCTAGACAAGAATTATAACTACTTAGCAGTTATGAGAGGGTATCTTTTACCTCAACTGAATTAATGAATTCAGCGAGAAATGTTCAAAAACTGCCCCGTCTGTCCATAACAGAAGACGGTCGATATGTCAAACACCTGTAGCAAAATTTCATGTCTTGGTTTGCTACTTATTTTTATTAATTTTATTGTTATTAGATATAGTTTAAATGTGTTGATGTTGGTTAAATATATTTTAAATTGTTATAAAATTCTGCATCTCTCATAGCAAATATTATTTTCATTTTACAGCCATTTTTGCATTACAGCCGGTGCCGTTCAAAGCCTACTTATTTTTTAAAGCGGGCGAATTTTTATATACTCTATATCTCGAAGAGGAATCGAGCAAAATATCAAGTGTGTTATATTTTTGGAAAGGTAATTATAAATTCTTTTCAATAAATTAAAAATATACAGGGTGTCCCATATAAAAAATCAAATTTTCTGTTGATAATTCTTAAATTATTAATTTTTAAAAAAATATACTTAAACCATTAAATTCTACGTAAAAAGGTGCTTTGGAAATATTTTCATAAAAATACATAATTTTCCATAGCAAAAAAGTTACAGCGATTTGTTAAAAATGCATATTTTTGAAAAACACCCCGTAACTCGAAACGGTAACAGATATCGATATGCGGGTTTCACCATCATTTTTTTGACAAAAATTGAGCTCCAGACACCGATATTAGTTTTTGTCTATCTCCTATAGAAAAGGGTGTTTCCATTTAAAAGCGTCGAATTTGACCCACCCTGTACATAGACCCAAAAAAATTTTTGTTTCTACATCTTTCCGTTTTCGTATAATCAACCGAGGCGAATAAGGTGTGCCACCCTGTATTAGTTATAGTGAAGGTACATACACATTTTAAAATTATTGCGGAATATACACGGTGTACAGAGTGGTTCACCACATACGACACCGAGTATTGTAGCTAAGCGATTAGATTTTTACAAATTGTAAGTTTTGGGTTCGTTGAAGGACTATTAGAGCTACAATTTAAAAATGTTTTTACAAGATACAAAGTGTTTCAAATAAGTAAAAAATATTATAGTTTATTTTTTTTAAATAGAACTCTCTGTATATTATTCTATTTTTAAATTCTACGATTAAAATAAAGGTAAATTTGAATAAGGTTTATCACACTTAAACCTTACCGTTTTTGAAATATTTGCAATATTATGAAATTGCAGTAAAAATGTTAAGGCTTTATTTATCCTAGGGTATCAAAGTTTGATACCCTAAGTTTTAATACTAAATATTTACTGAAGATTATTTATGGATCAGATTTTGTGTTGCAATAATAAAAATTTTACTATCTTATACAGAGTGTCCAAAAATTTATATTAAATAATTACTAGGTTTAAACGGCAATAACTTGTTTAATTTAAATGGAACACCCTATATATTTTACGTGAATCAGATGCACAATGTAATTGTCTATCAAATTATTGTATTATACCATTTTTTACCCATCTCTTCAAGTTTTCGTAGAAAATGCATTTTCTTATAATTTAGACCTCATTTATCACTATACGCATGGAATATTGATATTTTAGATTATTTTTAAAGATGTAACAATTCTTCAAAGAGTACAGATACTAATATTGTCGATATAGTTCGTTATTTCATTAAAAAATTAAATAAAAAACTGTTTAAATATTTTTGTTAAAGGGGACCAATTAATATGATCCCAGTATTTAAACTACATTAATTGACTGTTTACGTTGATTAATAATAATTGCTCCAAATACTAAAAAACTGAATTTTGTGTGTGTATTAAACAGTGTGGTAAAAAGTAACACCTTATAAATTGTATTTCATTGTTTGACGAATGCTTATTTATAACAACAGAAACGTTCATTTTCATAACTTATTACACCGCTCAATTCTATTTTCTGAGTCAAATCCATATTTATTTAGAATAATTTATTAATTAAAACAGTATGTAATTAACTAATTTTTGGGCGGAAATAATGGTGGTACATTTAATTGGTATACTCTTTTACAAAGATTTAAATAGTTTTTTTTGTATACCAATGGGCTTGCAATATTTACCAGCTGTACATTTTGTACATACATGTTGCTTTAAAAAAATTTGAAATGTCAATATTCCATGGGTATAGTGATAAATGAGGTCTAAATTATAAGGAAATGCATTTTCTACGAAAACTTGAAGACATAGATAAAAAATGGTATAATAAAGTTTGATAGACAATTAAATTGTGCATCTGATTCACGTAAAATATACAGACTTTCCATTTAAATTAAGCAAGTTATTGCCGTTTAATGCAAGTAATTATTTAATATAAATTTTTGGACACTCTGTATAAGGTAGTAATTTTTTTATTATTGCAACACAATATCTGATCAATAAATAATCTTTAGTAAATAAGTATTAAAAACTTTGATACCCTTGGAGAAATGAAGCCTTAAATTTTCAATTTTATGAAATGAATATTTCAAAAACGGTAAGATTAAAATGCGGTAAACCTTAATCAAATTTACCTTTATTTTAATGGTAGAATCCAAAAATAGAATAATATACAGGGTGTTCCATTTAAAAAATACAAGTATAATATTTTTTACTTATTTGGGACACTATGTATCTTGTAAAAATATTTTTAAATTGTAGCTCTAATAGTCCTTCAACAAACCCAAACAATTTGTTAAAACTCTAATCGTTTAGCTCATAGATTTAGGAAGAACAGATATCACATTGTGCATTTTAACCCGATCAAACAATCGGAGGTTGACTACGTACTGTAAAAACCAACTGAGATAGAGAAGGCGACATTGCCACATCTCAAATTTGCGCCTATCTACTTAGTTTGATTTGCAGAAAAGGTGACTTTAAAAACCTTCACCGGATATCAATAAATCTCAATTTCTTAATTAAATTAATAGTTTATTTTTAAAAGAAGCATGCGTAATAATATGTTATTAACCAGAGGATATATGCGTTACTATTAAAGGACATGTTTACTGTTTAATGTGCTGAAACATCTAGAACTATTGGCAACGTCGCTGCTAGTCTTCCAGAATGAAAATGAGCCGTCCGTTCCACCACCCCTCGCGACGGCCTTTGGTCCTTTATAGCGTACTACCACAGGTACTACGTTTAGCTTACGGTGTGTTTGAAGTCGGAATCAAGTCCGAAGTAAACTTTTTAGTGTTTTTCGGTAGTTTTTGTTTTTGTTTAACGTACTTTTGAATCTGCGAATTTTCAATATGGTACGATAGTATCAAGTGTATGGAAAAATAAGCTCAAATTACCCGAATTGGTCTTTTCACAGGTAGGTACAAATTTCCGCCGTAATTGTACATAGGCGTCCTACAAGGGAGCCCCTTACAATTAAAATAATTTCTAATTATATTTGTTGAATTTTGATCCATTAAAACAAGAACGTAGTAGCCGGTAATTGAATTATAATTCGTCTTAATTACTACCTAACTGTTGTAGATCATAACAAATTTGAATATAAACGTTGCATATTCGAAGCTTTATTATAAGCCAGAAAGTGACATTTTTTTCTTAAAATTGCGTCATATTTTGGTCATTACATGCGATATTCTAAAGAAATTTTGCTCTACAAATAAACAAAGGTGTTTACCCGCCCTTTTTTACATTTTACTGCTTTATTATATCTGCCCCTTCGGCCTTGTTTAGACAATTTTTTACCACCGTACGGTGTGTTTACCTTTTTTTTAGAATGTGACGAACTAAATGTAAATAATTTTTAGGCTACTAGTTTTATACATACCTATATACAGAGTGACCCAGGCCTCCAAAAAAGCTTTTTACCTATTACGTTTTTGGTTTGTGATTTTTATTTCAATTTTTTACATAAGATGGGGGCCATTGTAACGCACATTTTCAAAATATTTTTGTCAACATACAGGGTAATTCAAACCGCAATACATATGCTTAATGCAGTTCATGAAGGTTGAGACATTTAACTAAAATTTGATTGTCTGATGAACAGTGGCGGATACAGAGGGGGGCCCATGGGGCCCGGGCCCCCCCTAAAACCTGTAAATTGTGTTAAATATTAGGCTTTTGGGTTAAAAATGGCGCCCTAAAAAGCATATTCTACATTACTTTTTATTTTGGGCCCCCCCCCCTAAAATAAATTCCTGTATCCTCCCCTGCTGATGAAGCTACCTTTAAAAGTAATGGGTTTGTAAATAAACGTAATATTCATTATTATGCGACAGAAATCCCATACTGTAGCAAACAGATTTGATACTTTTAATGATAAATGCATTCTATTGAGAGACTAAAACGTAATTGCCTCGTATCAGAGCCATCATAATACAAGAAGAAGACCAAAAGTCAAATCTTGTCTTATATTTTCAAAAAAACACAATTTTCTCATTAAATATTGATTTTAGGTATAGGAAGTTATTAATAATACAAGATTAAACAACTATTACACAGTACTTCACAGGAAGCTATCGATTGCGAACTAACTAAATCGTTACTAATTACTAATTTTGAAAATTTCTTTTTAAGATCAAAAAAGGAACTAGAACCTAAACTATCATTTGAGATTGAACGGGAAGTTCTAAATAATGTTGCCTATTCTAAACAAGAAACATGTATTTATAATAAGTTTTATATATATACTCCAGGGTTGTCGCAACTAACGTCGCATCCCCACGCCTAACCGCCACCTGTTACGATCAAGAACATCTTCCTCTTCCAAGTTACGGTCCTCCATTGCCCTTATAAGTTTTATAACGTCTTTAATTAAATTTGGACTTAAAGAATATTTCTGTTTGCTGTAGGTAATTTTCTCAGGGAAAATACGTAAATAAAAATGACTTTTTAAGTCAAAAAAAGTCAAAAGGACAAGTTATTTCAAAAAAGTACTGTCCTTTTCAAAAAAGGACAGGTGGCAACCCTAGGTATTTCTGGAATGGAAATTTAATGGCAAATCTACAACTTTAGTTTGAAAATATGTTCCGGCCACCTATGTTTACAAAAATGTCTAGAATGTGCTTTACCATTGCCTCCATATTCTGAAAAAAAAATTGAAAGAAAAGTCACCAACCACAAAGCTAATATAGAACTGTTTCAGAAACTTGAGTCGCCCTGTAAATATTCAAAAGTAACTGAAAGTTTATATAGAAGTAACTGAAAGTTTAAATTGAAAATCGATGTTGGAGCGATTTTCGAAAACTACCTACTAACATTTCAACATAAGTATATATGGGATATTTATTATATTATTATATTAGACCTTATAACAAAACTCATCTGACGAAAACTGTTAATGTAGTATATTAATATGGAGTAAAATTTTTACTAATTACATTACTTTTACTTTACTAATTAAATTCCTTCCAAAAAACGATACGCCACTGGCCATTAGAACAATCCAAATGCGCCTAGTTGCCGGGGTCGGAAATTTTAGACTTCTCTGTCTCTTCTGTCCTTGTTTGACACATTGGATTGTTTGATACACTTCCAACGAGTATTAATGAATGAGATGTTCGGTCTATCTTTATAATGTCTTTGGTTTAGCTACAATACTCCGTGTCCTATGTGGTGAACAATCCTGTATAAAATGTAGGTGCTTTGTTAATTTTTATACTTCCAGTGAGAACAAAAACTGCCAAATTGAAAAATTTACGCTAAATCGAATGGAATATTTTAAATTAAATTTGACCCTCGTTATAAAAGCACTTTTTACATTCTTTTGTGCCGATTTTATTGGAAAAAATGCTAAAATCAATTTGGCAAAAACAACATTGACATGAAACATTAATATTTATGGTCGGCAGAAACGTAAATAGCTTTAAAATAAAGCTGTCAATATTTTACGGACTCTATATAGGAATAAAAATATGGATTCGTTATATCAGCCTCAGAGTAATAAATAGTACAACAATATTATTCTAAAAACTGTTTTTCCAATACAAAAATATATTTACCTAATATTAATTTATTATAATAATATAAATTATTAAACCAATAATTATAATACACTAAAATGGTACCTTATAATTATTTTAGACGTACCTTATAATTATTTTAATATAATTTCACACAAAAAATTACAGCGATCTTCATTTCATAGTCATCGTTGACGCCGTTTTTATTCGATCATACGGTACAATATACACTTCTTATTTAAAATAAACTAATAATCACCTGCATGATCGAATGAAAACGCTGTCACAGTATGCTTGGAAATTTTTGTTTCGGCTTCAACAATGACATTTGTGTGCAATTTAGTATGAGTGACACTTCATTAAATAACGTTACATAATTTGTATGAGCTGGAAATTAACTAAATGTTTTCAATTGTCATTTTTACTTTTAACGAATTATTGAAATAAATCACATTCAGCATCAGTGTGGTACTACTAAGAGTACTAAGAGGTTTAGCATAGACAGAGGTAAGGATATAATAAAATATACAATTAACAAATATGCATATATAAAGATAGAATATGTTGTGATATTTTTACTTCTAACGACATTTCTACTTAATCACATGATCACATGGCCTAGCCTCTACGTCCCATTAGTCAACTCGCATATACCCAATGTTGCCGTTTGTTGTCCCTTAATTTTAAATTAATTTTAAGCCTTATATTACATTACAGTCGGGGTTGAAACCTTTGGTGTTACAACAGCAAAATAAAATAGTAATTAAGCACAATACACCAAGACACGACACTTCGGTTCAACACTGAATGCGCGTCTCGCTAACTATGTTAGCATCATCAGCAGATGATAAAAACTAAACTAATATGTATCAAATTAAGCGTTTCTATAGGCCCTTGATTGGTACCGAGATTGGTACTGACCAAACGTGGCAAGAAGTTCTTCTCAACTACATTCCTAATTTAATATCTTTCTACTTTATATTGGTAAGTGAAAAACTAGTCTATCAACTAAAAAATAATAAGCTGTAAAAATTGTAATCAAAAATATGTTGGTCAAACTAGAAGATCAAATTTAACTAGATTTAAAAAACATGTGGCTCAGATAAGACAAATCTTGCGTTACTCAACATATTTTTGATAAAGATCATTCTAGAGAAGTTAATCATCTAAAATTAATCAAACAAATCTCAAATTACAGGCAATTAGATGCATATAAGTCATAATAAATAAAGGATGTGCTTAAACTGCCGTTAAATGCTAGCTTACTAAAATGCCGTTAATAGGTATGACGTCGTTGATGTGACGCACTTGACGGCTTTATGAAATATAAGAATTTTATAAGGACTAACTAACGCTATCCACCCCACCAAATAACCAACTTAACCAACGCAACTAACCTCGACACTGATAACAAAAATATAAAAAACAAATATAAATTAGTAAAAACCAACCAACCCCATCAAATAACCAACTAACCAATGAATTAACACCCTCCAATGCAATAAGATCACGCTATAAGCAAAAAAATATATAAAAAAGTCTTGGTCGGCGTGAGATTTGAACCACGGACCATTCGCTCACGAAGCGATAGCCTCAGGGTATTTCAAGGTAGCCTAACGGCATTTTAGTAGGCTACCGTTTAACGGCTGTTTAAGTACATCGATAAATAAAGATATATATACATATAGACAGATAATAACGATACGCCACTGGCCAATGGATAAGTTCCTTTCAGGTCTCTTCCTATTGCTCTGGTATGGGTAATTAATTGTTATGCTTGATTGAATTTGACTGGCTTGACTGATTTTGACACACTTGATCAATACCAACCAAGAGCCTATACAGGGTGTCCCAGAAATCAGCGCAAGTATTTTAACTGGTAGTATAGTTTAACCCCAGAAACACGCCTATGAGGTTCTTTTCGCTTAAATTTTTTTTTGAAAATTCGGAACTTTTTGTAATTTTTTAAATTTTTATTTTAAAAAAATTATTTCTTGATAATATGGCAACATAAGTAGTAGATTAAATTTACAAGAAAGAAAATCCAGAAAAGATCCAGTGGTTCTCAAAATTTTAGAAAAAAATAATTTTTTTTTTTGAAATTTTCAATGTAAAATAACTCCGTTATTTTGGACTTATTTGAAAAACGATAAAAAGAAAATATGTTTCTTTTATCGAGATCTACCACCCCTTAAAAAACTTGTACTTATTTCTGGGACACCCTGTATAAACGCACAATTTGTACATATTAGTTTTAATTGCATCCAGTGTTAAGAGTAAAGTGTATTGTGGTAAATTAATGTTTTATTTTCCTCATATTACATTAATAATTAATTAAAATAAATTAAAAATTATCAATAAAGTCATTACTAATGGTTATAATTATAACTTTTAGCTTAAATATATTCTATATTCTAAAAATAGCAAAGCTAATGAATAAAGCGATAATGCTAAAATTCTCAAACTGGTTTGACGTAGAATTGCAGAGATCTTTTTCGCACTCGGTACATGTAGTTTTAATGTTTGGTTTCTTTTGATTTTCTTCAATTATCCTTTTGCATGTGTCATCGGAATTTTTTACGCTGCATCTTCTGTTGTAAATAACGCCATTGGTCGTAGTATCTGAAAATGCAACATATTTATTAAATAATGTAAAAGCTATGTTTCCATAGGTTATAATATGTATAATATTAATACAGGGTGGCCCATCGAAAACGTTCCGCAAGGCATAACGGCCAGGGTATTTTTTTTTCAAAAAATCCAAAAACACGTCAATTTTGTTTGTGAGGGGGACAACTTTTCCCCCCAAAATGATTGCAAAATCTTCAACCCTTTAAGCGGGGGTGTCATCCCCCAACTTTTTTCAAATGGGAAGGCGGGTCAAGTGGCACCGCAATGAAAATAGCTTTATATTCTCTATATTTCCCCGCTTCGTTTTTGAAAATCGGTCGAGTCATTGAGAAAATATTATGAAGGATTGAAATTTGAAAAGTTTATTTAAACATTTTATCAGAATAAATTCCTTCGACCAATTTGTTGTTTTTTCTTATTATTTCTAGATGTTTACGCATTTTTTCACTTGCCACAAGGTTGAACGATCAGGTACGGTAGTGCTATAGATAGCTGTACTGTGACTTGTACGTTGAAATTCTTCTCAATATCGTTAAACTGACTTGCAATAGAATTTCCAAAAATACCAGCCCACACGTTCAATTTCTGAGGGTTTTGTGTGTGCACCTCGTGAAAAACCCTGGGGTTGTCCTCACCCCAGTATCGATTTTGTACTGGTGGAACTTGTGTTTTTTTAATATCCTTTGGACACTTGTACGATTCACGCCGGTCTCATTGACTAATTTTCTTGTACTCAGCGTACTATCCATGGCAACTTGGCCCAATACGAATACCTCCATAGCTTTATTTACTACAGGATTTTCCCTCTGCCTCTTTTTATTCATAACGGAACCAGTTTCGCGAAATTTTGCTACTAACTCGCGAACAATTTTGCCATAAAGGTGTTTTTCAGGATGGCATTCATTGAATATCTGCGGAACCCGATTGCTACATTCATTATTTTTAAAATAAAGTTCGATTTTTTCTACTTTTTCTGCAAGTGAGTACACCATAATTGTTAAAAAGTTTAACGATATGGAGAAAAACTTCAACGCACAAGTCACAGAACAGCTATCTAGCAACTACCCCACCTGATCGTTCAACCTCGTGGCAAGTGAAAAAATGCGTAAACATCTAGAAATAATAAGAAAAAACAGCAAATTGGTCGAAGGAATTTATCCTTATCATTTACTCTGATAAATGTTTAAATAAACTTTTCAAATTTCAATCCTTCATATTTTCTCAATGAGTCGACCGATTTTCAAAAACGAAGCGGGAAAATATAGAGAATAGAAAGCCCTTTTCATTGCGGTACCACTTGACCCACCTTCCCATTTGAAAAAAATTGGGAAATGACACCCCCGCTTAGAGGGTTGAAGATTTTGCAATAATTTTTGCGGCAAAAGTTGTCCCCCTCACAAACAAAATTGACGTGTTTTTGAATTTTCTGAAAAAAAAATTACCCTGGCCGTTATATGCCTTGTGGAACGTTTTCGACGGGCAACCCTGTATATACTGGGTATTTCAGTTTCTATTGTCAGACTTAACATCTCGGAAAAGGTAAAAACATCAATTAAAAAAAAGGATATTTACAAAAGACATATTTTCTTAAAGTTATAACGTCCTGTAAATGAATTTCTGCACTGAAGTTTATAGGAACTTTTTCCATATTTTTTGATGAGGAATCAATGAGTTCTTATTTAACACTTTGGCCAGTTAATGATATTTTAAAGGTTTGCTATTCGACTTAAATTAGGGCAAATTAATAAAATTGCGTTCTCATCGAGAAGTCCGAAAGCGACAAAATATGAAGACACAACTCTTAATCAACATTAAATGCCCTACACGTGTTCGCAAGAAAAAAAGTATGTGGTGCGCCGTTTTTTTTAAATATTCCTGTGATATTCCATATGCACGTCCCTGATGAATATGTCGAAACTTTTTTAGCTTTAATATGTCGCAGTTATAGTAACTTTTACCCCAAAATATCATTCGAATCGCCAAAAACTCTTGGAAGAAAATTATAATAAATCGAAAAAAATTAACTTTTAATATCCAGTAGCGACAAAATAAAACAGCTTCGGACACAATGACTAAAGAATATAAGGACATGTAACGCCCATATACGGGCTGCAGCAGAATTTGTGACCTTAGAGGCCATTCTTTTGATGGCAAACAGTGAGTCATCATTTGGTCACCAGCGACAATTTTAACGATTTTTAATAGTTTGTGTGTAGTAAACTTTGTATCAATTTTATTACAATGATGATTAGTTGTTCAGCTTTCAAGTGTAAAAGCAGCAGCGATAAGAAAGAGCCAGGAATTACGTTTCATAGGTTAATAAACAATCCACTCCAACTTTTTAGCGTTTTCTTATTGAATTCGATTATTCTTTAATTTCAATTAACATCTATATGTACTTGATATGTGCTATACGTCGGTACTAGTTTTGTACCTTTTGTTAACGTTTGAATACGTTTTTTTTCGTAATTAATTAGTATGATACACCATAGGCGTAGTCAAAACAATTATCAAAAAATATAAATATTGCTTCAAACAGCTAGATTAAGAAAAATATGTGCCACGGCACAATTTGCTCTCGGGTGTTATTTGTCCTGGGATTCTTTAGTCATTGATCGGACCTATGTTGATAAAAAAAAATATTATTTTTACGTGAGGAAGGCAATGTTCTTTAATTTAGGCCACCTTGTATCTTATATTATAAAAAAATCAATTAAAATTTGCTTTTAGTTTTTATATTTGTTCTTCTGAGTATAAGTGTTAATTTAAAAGTTTAATAAAACCAACATTTATTTTATCTTGAATATAAAAGTATTTCTGAGAATCCGTATAGTTGGTCTTTGTTAAATTTCCTGTAAGCAGGAAACTCTCAAATCCCTATATCTTTTTTAATATAAATAACCACAGAAACATCTGCGATAGCTGATAATATTGTCTACTTAGAAATAATAATGTAATAGCCAAAAATATACACACCGTTTTATGAGGTATTAACTAATACAGTCTAATTTTTACTCGTTGTAAAAATTATTATGTACTAGTTTTTTCCCGAAACTTTGTCTGCATAAAATTCGAATTTTATTAATATGACATGACGTGTAATATTTAATTTTTTTTTCATATATAAAAATCCTGTGATGTGACAAAGAAAGTGATGAACACTGGTATATTTATCTTAAACCTTATTTTTACGTGAGGAATCTCTCCACGAGATGGCATATGTTTTTTAAAAAAAAACCTGTATATAAAAATGATATTTGATTCCGTCTTTAGTTTTTAGTTAAAATTGCATCTGAAAGTGAAGATATAATGCGAGAATAAAAGTGTAGCTAATATGGCGGTGCATTTGTGCGAAATATGTATTGTTTCGTAAACTTTGGATGTCTTTTGGTTTTCATTAAGTATTAAGGTACGTCCACATTGCTCGCGAGCAGGCCGAACGAATAGGCGAAACACGAAAAACATGACAAACAGTAGCAGCGAGAGGTTCGCGGGGCTCGCGACTCTCGCGGTACTCCACGTGCTTGCGATCACATAAAATACCTGTTTCGACTGTTCGGCTCTGTCGCGGTACATCAAAGAAAAGCTTCGGAGCCATGCGAGCATACTTTACGGCGGTTCGAAGCGCTCGAGCTGTTTGCGTTGTTTGTGTAGTTTTTAGTTTGGTTTCATTCATAGGATTCGGTATTTACTGCAGTATGATGATAAAGTAAAGTAAAGTAAAGTAAAGTTTATTTATCAAAAAAAGTACAATGTAAGTAAAAAAAAATAAAACTAAAGTTCCTGAAAAATAAGAAAATAAAAATAAATAAAGCTATTCCTTAGTTATAGATTTTCTAATTTGATAAATAAACTAAGTTGCTCACCAAAGAAATAAATCTTGTCGGTGAGTGATACTACCATGATTTTTATTTTTTTTTGTTCAGAATTACAAATAATTGTGTTTTGTTCTTGGATTAATAATATTAAATATACCTTTAATAAACTATAGCTCTATATTTATATTGCCTACTTAACTTAATCTGATCTTTGAGAACTTTATTTATATTTTGGCATACGCCTGGTATTATTTTTGAAATGCTTTGCTTGAAAACTTTGAATAAATAACCCAAACTGGCATGTAAGTCTCTAGTTGCAAAGAATTTAATGCTATGGCCAATCTTTATTTAACTCTTTCATTAACCGGAATACACTTCCTATAAGTTGTATTTTTTCTTTCTATACGGAGTCCAAACTATGTTAAAATCGAAATCAGTAGCGGACATTCGATAAAAATTATTAAAAAACTTTCTGTTTGTAAATCGCGTAGATGTTTACTTTCAGCACATTGAAAGTGGGAACTACTTTTGAAATTATTAGACATCCAAAACCACCTTTTTTTCTCTTTGTTTCCTTCGTTTTGTAATAATGATCGCACTAGCATCCGCTATAAAAAATACTTCAGTATCATCCATGTCCGAACAGCACGAACGCAAGCACTACATTACAATGTGGACGTCGTTGCTTGCGAGCCGAAAGATCTTGAGAAACACGACAAACAGGAAGCGCAAGCAACGCAAGCACAATCAGAAGCAAGAGCGCGAGCAGGATCACGAGCAATGTGGACGCACCTTTAGGTGACTGTCTACACTGTTCATAAGGAAAATAATGAACTAGTTAAACTGTAATAAAACCATTGTAAATTACAAGAAAACAATCCATAAATCTTACCGGTTTCTTTGATCATCAAACAAGTAAAAACTTTATTTTCCGAGTCGTTTCCGAGCTCGACCGTGAATATCGACATGCTACAGTCTATGACGCTGACGTTGTTCCTGTTGAAAGGGCTGCCGCAAGATAGCGCATCGCTCGCCGTGCACTCGTAGCATTGTAGAGCCGATCCTGAAAATTAAAAATATAATTGACCATAAAATCGCCACGATTGGATTGATTGGACACGGATGCATGCCATTTTATGTGATTTGTCCATAGATCATTTATACTTCGTGGATGCCATAACTACCATAAGATTTGTAATGCGTTTTGTTTCCATCTACAGGGTGTGTTTTCTACGATGTTCTCTACCGGGTGCGTCTCAAAAGTGGCTTACCCCTATAACTTTTTTATTTTTTTAGTTAAAAAAACGAGATTTGGTATGTTAGTATATGACATAAATTAGGAATGATTGACATATTCAATTGTTTTTGGTCACTTCCTGTTTCGCCGGAAATGACTACAACTTTTAATTTTTAAATGACACCCTCGGTAATTTTTTACTTTGTTCGATAGAAATTGACATTCTGAATAGAATGACATATCATGTGTCAACTTTTGATATTCTCGCTTAATAAAAAATTGTATTCTAAATTGCAATCTAGAGTGCCATAGCTATGTTAAAAACACTAATCCTTAATCAAGGAACCTTGGAAAAATAGATTGGATCGTCTAATGTTTTTAGTGTCTTGTCCTGGCTGGTTAAAAGATGCCCAAATCGTATTTTTAATCA
Organism: Sitophilus oryzae; assembly: GCF_002938485.1. NCBI lineage: Eukaryota > Metazoa > Arthropoda > Insecta > Coleoptera > Curculionidae > Sitophilus > Sitophilus oryzae. The sequence continues at coordinate 225,322 of NW_022147432.1, read as the reverse complement.
TATCTGAATTTTTTCAAATGGAACGAGGGTGGCTCATTAGCATATTTGGAAAAAGCATTTTTTACGAATAATTTGATACCACACACTTGATATTCCCAGTCAAATTTTCGTTACGAACCGCAAGTTATATTTTCAAATAAACATATGACATATTAACCATATAACATATGACATGTTATGATATATCATTCTATTCAGACTATTATTTTCTATCGAATAGAGTAAAAAAATGCCATTAAAAATCAAAAGTTATAGTCATTTCCGGTAAAACAGGAAATGACCGATAACAATTGAATACGTCAATCAATTCTAATTTATGTCATATAGTAACATCCAAATCTCGTTTTTTTAACTGAAAAAATAAAAAGTTATAGGGGTGAGCCACTTTTGAGACGCACCTGGTATATGGATATCTTGGAAACTACTGGAGCTAGAGAGTCGGTTAAATGGGGAAAGAATTGCAGTTTTGTGAGAACAAACATATGCGCCTTTCGAATTTTTGAAATATTTTTGAAAAATTTTACTAGATATTTGGAAAAAAAAATGTTGGCTGTTTTAAAAATGCTTTAATTGAATTCCATTATAATCTATTTTCGACAAAAAGTTTTCAGATAAAAATTGTAGAAAAGCATATCTTTAATGAGACTGTGTCCTCTGTTGTTTTCTAAAGCCTGCCATTTTTGACATATGATACAAAATTTTTAAAATGGAAACCATAGTTGGCCATGACTTCATAAAAAGCCGTAAAACCCCTATTTTTAAGCTTTCCAGCCTTAATATGTTTTTTTTTCGAAAATTTACTGAGTTATACGCAATTTTTATGTTTTTTTTACTAATTTCACTTATTCTTATTCTATTTTAATTTATAACTTATAAAAAGACAACATATTTTATTAAATGGTTCTTTACAGTTTACATTAAACAAATTAAAACTTATAAAACTAATAACACACTTTAAGTTATTTTAACAAATTAAAAATGTTCAAAAAATCGGCCATTGTTTTGAGTACATAAAATGCATCTATTTTATTTAAAAATTAATTACAAGCGTTTCTCACAAAGCGGCGCGGCGCGGCGGTCGACATTATTAAACTTATCCCCTGTCGCCTCTTCGAGTATCTTTCTTGATTCATAATGTTCTCTTGTAAACTTTGTTGTTAACCGTACCGCATAAAAAATATCTAAAACAGATACTATATACAATACAAAAAATGTTCCTTTTTTAACTCTCCATCTAATAAAAAATAATATACAGGGTTCTCCATGTAAAAAAAACAATTTTTTTTATAGTTTAGAAAGTTTGACGTAGAATTTTGAACACCCTGTATTATTTAAGATTACGATATTTATAGCAAAGTTAAGTATAGACCTTCTAAAGTAAACAACTAATATAGTTTTGATTTCAGGACAGTTCTTGTATTTGTAATAATTTTTGTTAAGGAAGGTTGAAAAATATCTATTTTTATTTATTTATTAATATCTCAGAAGTTCTCGAAATATATTTACTCATACCTTAGTATTATGTAAAGTTATCTGAAAGAAAGAGAAAAATGCAATAATATACATGATGTTTCATTTAAAAAAAATCATCCCAATCCACTCATACTTTTTTGAGGCACCCTATAGAAGTTAAAATATTTTCTTGAAATAAATCCCAGTACATACTTTAGGTATGGACTTAAACAAAATTACCAAGTTTATTATTGTAGGCGCTACGGATGCCGGACGCACTATTGCCGGACCCTGTATAAAGACAATAAAGATAAAAAATTAGATAAATCGCACATACGACCGAGATGGCAGAGAGAATGTCTGTATATTTTGTCATCATAGTTGGAGGGTTTTAACTATATCCACAAAAATATCAATAATCTAGATTTCTCCGAAACGTTTCTTTTACTGCAGTTTAAAGAAATAAAAGGCTTTATCTAAAATCCTTCATGGCCTGTAAGCAATAAATCTATATTGCTTTTTCTTTTCGTTATAGAATTAACGTTATTAGAGAGACGATAATGATTTTTAAAGTATTATCTGAGTTTCTTGTTGAGAGTTGAAAGTTAATTGGTTTCCTGTTATTGTTCTTACAAAGATATAGAAGAAAATAATATCAAAAGAAAATATATGTTTCTGTGATAAAATCGCTATAAAAACAAATAGAAAATTTAGTTCTATCTAATTTTAGAATTATTATTTAACTAGCTAACTTCGTACAGTGAATTGAAGTGAAATCAAGGCAAAGGTGAAAGCTTTTAATATTGTTACGGATTCCGTGGGTCCACTAATTTAAACTCACGATAAAATACTTAACGAATTTATTTTTCTCACAATTTACACACAATTTATACTAATTTAACACAAAACTAACTATTTATAAAATTCCTTCGCCAAATTGTCCGATTCGCAATTTAAAACGCGGTATTTTCAAACTTCAAACTGCTGAAATGCCGATTACGCGCCTTTATACAGGGTGTCACACTTAAGATGGATACAAGACAATATCTTGATTGTTTGTTGAGCGATCTTTTTTATTTTTGGCAGGAGGCTGTATGGCTATAAGACGTACATTTTGCCCAGGGTAAGAAATGCGATACCTCATAGACGTACGTTTTAATGGGGTTTGATATTTTTCGTCTCAAGAGTAAACTACCTTTACGACAGTATTTATTTCAAATCTGATAAATTATATTGAATCCTCCTTACCTAAGATACTTAAGTTCTAATTTTTATAAATATTGATACAGGGTGTGTCATTAAAATAAGACATTTTTATTTTTATTATTATTTTTTTAAGTACTTACGACGCGACGCCAGTGGATAAACAACAACTGGTTTATTATCAATAACCAATTATATCTAATTATCAATTAATAATCTGTTTAAGTTTGGTCGAAGATGGTCGAAGATGGTAGAAGATGGTCGAAGATGGTCGAAAATTGTCGAAGATGGTCGAAGATGGTCGACGATGGTCGACGATGGTCGAAGATGATGACTTTTAGTTCGTTATAGTTTTATAAATCTTTGTTTAGAGCATATTTTCCTAAGTTAATAGTGATTGTTTTAAATAACTATTTGGATTTTTTAAAATATTCCTCAATAAAACGAATAAAAATCATATTTCAGATTCCATTGAAAACTGGGTTTTTAAATTAAATTGAAAATAAATTGAAAATATTTAGTTTTTTTGTATCGTATCTTAATTGTTATGGAAGCTCTCTGAAAACTTAAATCGATTATTAATTGATAATTGATTATTGATAATAAACCAGTTGTTTATCCAGTGGCGTCGTAAGTACTTAGAAAAATAACAATAAAAATAAAAATGTCTTATTTTAATAACACACCCTGTATCAATATTTATCAAAATTAGAACTTAAGTATCTTGGGTAAGGAGGATTTAATATAATTTATCAAATTTGAAGTAGATACTGTCCAAAGGGTAGTTTACTCTTGACTCGAAAAATATCAAACCCCATTAAAACGTACGTCTATGAGGTATCGCATTTCTTATCCTGGGTAAAATGTACGTCTTATAGCCATACAGCCTCCTGCCAAAAATGGAAAAGATCGATCAACAAACAACCAAGATATTGGCTTGTATCCATCTTGTATTCAAGTGGGACACCCTGTATATGCTCTGGTGACTGTTTCTGGAACGTTCTAAAACTATCGGTAACTTTCTGCCATCTAGAAAGAGAAGGAGCGAACACTCCACTAACTGGACCAGAACCGTTCTGTTTTCCAAACGGGAACCAACTGAAAGCGGAATTGAAGAATCTGAAAAACTCCATCCGTAACTTGGAGTGGGTGTCCTCCAACGCGCAACGGTCTAAGACACTCGAAAAAGTTCCTCAGAACTTACGACCGAGAAAAATCAAAGGTTTTCCTTGATTTAAGTAAAAACAGTCTTCGGATTGTCACGGGGTTTCTAACAGGACACTGTCTCCTCAACGAACACCTCAGTAGGCTGAAGCTGCGAAAAAACGGCGAATGCAGATTCTGTGGGGAAAATGGGGAACACCTCATCACTGAGTGATGTCACGACCATTTGTGCCGTAAACTTTGGTACGGCTGATGTCGAGGATGGAGAGCTGGCCTCTGTGGAGCCGTATCAGATACTGGATTTTGTTAAAGCCCTGTTGTATCAAATAAGCTATTACTTAACAAAGAAATGGGTAATATCATACATATCAAGAAGATAGTTTTTTATTTTTTAATTTTAGGGGGCAACGGCCCAGCTACATCGAAACACCGGTTCCCATTAGAACACCGAAGTTAAGCGACGTAAGGCGATACTAGTGGGTGGACGGGTGACCGGTTCGAAACTCTGTATCGTGCTGTTGTCCAATAAAGGCAAAAGTGTAAAATCTATATATTGACAGACACTGCTCATTCAGGCCGGTTCGAGGCCGGATGAGATCGGATATCTCGTGAGTAAGAGTTGATTTAGGCACTTGCCTGGTCGGTAGGCCATTGAGCCATTGACCGCGGTTCGGATTCCGCATAAACAAAGTAGGCCCAGTCCAGATTAGCTATGGCAGTTTTTTTTAATTCTATCACTGTACTAAGAAGTAAATGTTAATAACGTTTGAACAAAATAAATTACTATTTAATATGATCTGTCTCGTAATTTCTGCGATTCATAATAATTCGTGTCATTAAAAAATAAATTCCAATTTAACTGAAATCTGCCGGAAATCAAGGTTTCTCGTTTGATTCGCCGCTCGAGCAATTCACGAGAGGAAAAATGTAAATTGACGTCTAGTTCTGATAATAATCTATATTTTCCTGCTACTAGTAAATAACTTTTAATAAATGTGCGTCTTATTTTTTATTCTACTATACATTTCAAGCGAAATAATGGGTAATGAAAATATAACGGAAACCAAAAAAACGCAGAATATTATCACATGATAATAAAAACAGTCGCAGTCTGACCACTGCCTGTAAAAGAATATATAGGGTGACTCACGGAGATGATAACTTAGACGTTTATGGAGAACCGGTTATAGGATTTTTTTGAATATTTACATTTTTACATATAAATGCCTCCATCTATCATTTGAAAAGTAGCAGCACCTTTGTTATTTTAAATGGAGCACCCAGTATACAGGGTGGCGCCTCTCATACGCCGCGGAAGCTCCAAGGAGAACGGTAGTTTATATCCAAATGAAATGTTGGCAGCATATGTAGGTTAACTGAAAGCATTTTATAAAAATATATAGAATTATACAGGATATCGCCAGAAAACGTTACACATCAAAGTTGTGTTTTTTTCTGATGGAACACCCTATATATTAATTGATTTTCGGATTCTAGGAAAAAAATAAAGGTGAGTTTTATTAAAAAAGCATATATACCTAAAATCTAAGGATTTTGACATATTTCACATTTTGTGAAAATGAAGAGAAAATTTTAAATTTCGATAACAGCTACCTAAATTTTAGTTGACCTTGTATAGCCTGATATTTAATTACAGTAACCATAGTGTGTTAAACCAAATTCAAATTTGACACAAAAAGTTATACAGGGTGAGACAAAATTAATATGGAACATTAGTCACTGCATTCACCAACTAATAGAATCTTGTCAATTCTCTCTGATGTAGGATAAGTTTGCATTTTCGGCAAATTTCTGAGAAACTTTTTTGTTTTAACTGACACAAAATGATAACTAGTTGTTAAAGTTGGACTAATTAGACAACTATGTTGAAGTAACGTCAAACATGTTACAGCCATCTAGATTTTATCAAATAATAAAGATCTACTCAGATTAAATCATGTAAATGAAAATACCTAGGAAAATCTTTGTTTGAGGGGTAGGCAACCTTAATAGTATTTTGAAGAGACATGAATTCTCCATTGAATATCGGAATAATATACTGGGTGTTCCATTTAAAATAAGAGAGTAACATGCTTTTAAAGGTGACCAATCTCCAATAAGCAGTTTGTCTCACCCTGTACAACTTTTTGGATCAAGTTTTTTGGAATAGAAATTTAATGGCAATCAACTGAGCTAAAAAAATATACAGTATTCCATATAAAAATATAAAAGTTTAGTTTAAAAATTTGTTTCAATCCTGTATATTGACAAAAGTATTTTCAAAACGTGCGTTACTATCAGAGTTGCCACCTTTTGTATTTAAAAAATCGGGACAGCACTAGTCCAACCTTTTTTCTTAAATGTAAAATTTTATGTGCCCATCGAATTTTGAAACAATATTTTACGCCTTTTTGCGTTAACTAATAAAACTATTCGAAATTTATAAATAATTATGTAAAACTAAAAAATTTAAAGTTAAAACAAGATTAGGAAACAATCAATTAAATCTAAAACAACTAGAGCAAAACCTAAACAGAATCAAAAGTTTCAGCTGTAAAATCTGTATAATTGGCTTTATTAGTTTATTTAACTATTTTTAAATCAACGTTTTTTGGCAAAATAAAACACTAATTCACCAAACACTAATACACCAAAATACTTTAAAATATAACATACTTAGTATACACAAGCATAAAAAGGCATTAACCCTTACAAGTGCGCTAATTTCCATTAAACCCTTTACTTTTAACACTGGACGCGCGTTTCGTAAACCAGCTTAGCATCATCAGCAGATGATGAAAACTGATGGTTAACTTCAAATTTATGATTGGCGAAACGAGCATCTAGTGTTAAAAGCAAAGTGTTTTGGTATATTGCGGTGAATTAGTGTTTTATTTTGCTGTGGTAACACCAAAGGCTCCACCCCCAACTGTAATAAATATTTTTTATTTGTTTTGTTCCTGTAAAAATAAGAGCCTTGTAATTTTTAATAAAATCCAAAAATTCTTATATGCGATATATTAAAATTAAATTGAAGTTCCGTTCTAATGAAAAATTCTAAATAGCTATTTCTAGCGTCTGTCTACTTCAACATCATACGTGAAAATATATAAATAACAACCTTAAACATGAAGACATATAATTTACTCTAGTTTTAAAAATACGTATTTTTTTATCTATAATTTTTATATCCTTTATGGCGAACTAGTGTGTACCAGCGACTTCGTTCGCGTCAAATTAATCATTTGTAATGGTGATGATAAAGCAAAGCAAGAATTTCCATTAACATACAAACTGGATAAAATTTTCTCACATTTATGTCAGCATGAGAAAAAACAATATGGCGATATTATTATATAACTTGGTAATATTTGAGGGGTAGTTTCATCTAGTTGGAATTTGACTTTCGAAAATCCGTTTGCCAAAAATAAGCTTTTTACGTTAAGCAGTTTAAGCAGAATCGTGGTTAAGAAATTACGCAACTTTTTGGTTTGTATGTACACCCTGTATAGTTTTTTAAAAAATTTCAAAATATATAAAAAAAACAAATTAATTATACTTGTCCAAGCGTTTTCCCGAAAGACTAACCGTTTTTTAAATAAGAAATATTGTAATATTTGAGGGGCGTTTTTACCCTCTTGGAATTTGAGATTCGAGAAACTCCTCCTTATCGAACCTCTACACCCCACAGTCAATCACCTCTACACCCCACAGCTTTAAACGTCAAGCAGTTTAAGCGGAATCGTGATTACTCAATGGTCATATTTTATGAAACACCCTGTATAAATTTATAAAAATCTTAAAATATGTAAAACAACAAAATAAAATATACGTGTTTAAGACTTTTTCCGAAAAACTCACCGGTTTTTAAATAAAAAATATTTTAATATTTGAAGGATAGTTTCCTAAAAATCCCTTCTTATCGAACCTCTACAGCCTAAAGTCAATCTGTTTTCCAAAAATCAGTTTTTTACGTCAAGCGCTTTAAGCAGGATCGTGATTAATCAATGACCAGATTTTTCGAAACACCCTGTATACATTTTTAAAAAATCTTAAAATATGTAAAAAGACAAAATAAAATATACGTGTTTAAGCGTTTTTTCGAAAACTTAACCGTTTTTTAAATAAAAAATATTGTCAAGGTGTATTACTGGTTGCATAACTGCATACTGCTAAATAATCGCAACGTGCATTGAGGAACCTGGCGCATTCGCCAGAAAGTAAAAGAAAATTATAGAATTCTTTAGAAAAGTCTAGAAACAATCGCCAGGGGGTATATAAGGCCCGCGCTTTGACAGTTAGACAAGTCTGAAGATAGTCTGAAGTCTGAAGTTTGAAAATACCGCGAAATACCGTTAGAGTAATAGTAGTTGCATAAATTGTGACAATATTGTAATATTTGAGGGGTGGTTTCACCCTCTTGGAACTGGAATTTCGAAAAATCCCTTCTTATCGAACCTCTACACCCTAGAATCAACCTGTATGCCAAAATTGAGCTTCTTACGTTGAGTGGTTTGAGCAGGATCGTGATTAATCAGTATGTCAGTCACTTAAGGATTTTATATATTAGTATAGATTTCCTTTACGCAAGTTTTTATTATCGAATATTCATTAAACAGAGTATCAATATCTACTTCTTTTAATTCTAAAATTTCTAAGATTTTAATTAATTCGTGGAATTTTAAATTGGCTATTAAACAAATAAAAATCCGGACATTTGCGTGGGGACGCGGGACATTTGGATCAAAATGACGGGTGGCAACCCTGGTTACCAGTACCTTCACATTGCTTAAAAATTGAAATAAAAATCACAAACCAAAAACCTAATTTTAGAGTTTTTCGGAAGCTTGCAGGCCACCCTGTATAAATTAAGGGCAAAAAGAAATAAAGAAAGTTTTGTATGAAAATTGTTAAGAACAAAAAGCGCAACAAAACAACTAAAATTTATGTTTTACCTATTAGCACATGAAATATTTACCGGTTCTCTATGATTCTTAAATAAAGTACATAACTATCTCAGTATTTAATAAACAGATATTAAATATAAAAGCTGTAATTACAACACGACTTACCTTCATTAAAGAAACATAAAGTGAGCGCCGCAAGGACACAGAATCGATTATTGAAACCCATTATCAATCGCAACGATCTGTCGGTAATGAATTGTAGAACAAACCAGCACTTAGCACTGCTTCCTATTTAATAACTGGGATGCGCTTTGGGGCCGCCGAATTCAAGACGCCTGTGTTGCAAATCACTAGTCACCGAGTAGTCGAAACAAACTAAAACTGTCACTGAAGACTGCCTTAGTTTTGTTGTTAATGGAGGTATTTCCCAGTTGATGCGAATTTTACGAATTACAACGTTGTAGTCCGGTAATATTACAGAATAATAATACTAATGACGAAAATGACGTTGCTTACAGATGTGGCAAGTTGGCCTGGAATTAAAGATTGGTGACATTTACCTTATAATTATACAATTTTACAAAAAATCGCAGCGAACTTAATTTCCAATCTATCCCAGACGTGTCGTTTATTTTCGATCGTATTGTACAGGGTGGCACCTTTCAAATGACGTGAAGGCTCCAAAGAAAACGGGACTCTGTATTGCAGATATCATGTAATTTAAAGAACGCGTTCATTGTTCTCAAAGAAACCTGGTTTAGAAATTAAAAAGAAGAAAAAAAAAATGTATTCTTAATAACATTCTTCAAAAAGTTAATAAATGAGGGAGTGGGGGGGGGGGTCGATTTTTCAACCAGAGACTGTTAACAAATAGATAATATTATATATTATGAAATGATCTATTGTATACAGGGTATTTCAAAAAACATGTGACATCCCTCGTAGGGAAATTCCTCACGTAAAAATAATATTTATTTTTCATATCAACATATATAGGTCCGATTCTGCTTTGTTTCATAGCTACAGGGTGTTAAAGTTTTAATATTTTTTCGATTTATTTTAATTTTCATCTAAGTACTTTTAGCGTTTCGAATGAAATTTTGATGGTAAAAGTTATTATAAATGCGACATATTTTAATGCTAAAAAAGTGCCGATAAATTCATCAGGGGCATGCATATGGGTTAACACTGAAATATTTTTCAAGAAAAATCATGTGCGCCACTGACTTTCTTTCTTTTGATATCAAAATTGTGTAGGCTGTTTAATGCCAATCTCTTGATATTGTGTCGAATGATGAGAAAAATGAGAAAAATTCTCCTCCTTGATGAGAAAAACGCAATTTTATTAATCACAATTAATAAAATAAAAATAAAATTAATAAATTATATATTTTACCTAATTCATTATTAAATATTATTACTATTAGTTGCTTTTACTATTAGTCCAAACTACAGCAATTTAAAAAAGATAATGGTATTTAAGATAATTACAAAAAAAACAAATTTTAAAAAATTGTAACATCCTGTAACTTTAAAATTATGCATTTCAATACCCATGTTTATAGGCACTTTTTTCATATTTTTTGATTAGGAATCAATGAGTACTTATTTAGAACTTTCGCAAGTTAATGATATTATTTTTTTAAAGGTTGCTATTAGACTTGGGTCAAGGCAAATTAATAAAATTGCATTTATCTCACCAAGGAGGCCGAAATCGATAAAATATGAAGAAACAACTTTTAATCGGCATTTAAACTGCTTACACTATTCCATTAACAAGAGAAAAAGGTCAGTGGCGTACATGTTTTTTTAGAAAAGTATTCCAGTGACAACCCATATGTACGTCCCTGGTGAATAGGTCGACACTTTTTTAACTTTAAAAATGTCGCATTTATAATAACTTTTACCCTCAAAATTTCATTCGAAACGCTAAAATTACTTGTAAGAAAATTATAATAATTCGAAAAAAATATTAAAACTTTAACACCCTGTAGCTACGAAACAGACCAGAATCGGACCTATGTTGATATGAAAAATAAATCTTATTTTTACGTAAGGAATCTCTCCACGAGAGATGGCACATGTTTTTTGAAGCACCCTGTATAATGTATAAAATGTATGTATCATCAAATGTAAGAAAAAAAAGTAAGTTCATTTTTATTATATCTGTAGCTATCTACTCAAAAATATGCCCATATGAAATAAATCAAATTTTGTTTTTCCAGAAACTCCTTGAGAAATCCTATTCCGCATCCTATGAGAAATGATCGAAAATATACAGGATATGTTAACGATTTAAAACAGGAAGTGACTGAAAACAAATGAATACGTCAGTCAATCCTAATTTATGTCATATACTAAGTCATTGGGTTGAGAACTCGAGGAAATTTTTAGAAAAAACGGGAAATTTTGACCGTCTTTTGGAAATTTCTATTTGAAAAAGTTGACAACATTGGTCAAGAATCAGCCGCCGCTGAATAGGTATTGTCGATTCCTTTTTTCATTTTATTGCAGTTCTTGCTACTTCGACTGGACTATTAAGTGAAATCAGGTAAATATTATGACTAAGAAATTGTAATGGGAATTACGCAGGTATTCTGAAGAATATTGCTATAGTAGATGAAACAGTTTGTCTGTCTGTGACGTATTTCTCGTGTGTAAATGACCGACAACACCTGGAGTTACGTAATTGTTTACTACGCGAATGTTTTTGTCATGGTTTACCAAGTAAAAACGTCATAAATGTTGTTGTAACTACTTTTGTAAATTTATCCGTGTTGGGAAAGGAAAATATAGTTAGTAAGCAATTCCGAAAAGTAATCTAACACACATTTGATAAAAAATACAGGTTGTAAAATTTCTATTTATGATTATATCGAGGGGTGTCTACATACCTATACATTTTCTTGGCAGTCGCTGGCAGCCATTAGTAGACACACACCTCGGATACGGCCGTTTATGCCGCAAAAAAAACGTAATTTCGACACTCTCAAGGGAATTAAAATTTATAGGGTATTTTCCGTTGACCCCGAATTATAAAATTTGGCGAGTACTGTCATATAGTTTTATATTATTGACATTTTTGCAAAGATTTTAGATTTTACAAAACCCTTCAACTATCTACAACTGTTATCAAGTATTTCATATACCTATTTTTAATAGTGCCGCAAGTTATTCCAATATTTTTAATGCAATTACTCTACAACATCATAGTTGCCATGACAAAAAGTAATAATTAACAAAATTAAATGTTTTTTAGCAAGTTAAGAACAAAACTCCAATTTTAGTTTAATTTGTTGTAAGAAGTATAGATGGTAGAGACAGTAGTTACAGATTTGATCCTGAAAATAAATTAGTCAATGTGTCTGATATACACAAACAAGCCAAAAAAAAATTTTTTTGGTTTAGTACTGTATATTATATAAGTATATTGCTAAGTACTGTAGGAATAGATGTAGATTATTTAGAAAACATGTTCAGTGTGTAATGGGATGGTTTCACGGCAATAGTAATTGGTTTAAGAAATGAATTATAAACCAGAATTTCTGTTTAGATTGCTACAAGAAAAAACAATTACTTCATATTGAAGAAAATTCATATATCAGTAGTCGTCAACAACTAGGTAATCTAGTATTACCCTAATCTATGGCTATTCGCGCCAAGAGACTAGAGGTGGGCAAAGATTGAACGAGTCGTTCATTTGAACGAGTATTAAAAATGAATCGTGTGATTTGATTCACTGCTTAGAACAAGATTCGTTCAATTGAATCGTGGCCGGCACGGATTCATAAGATTTGAATGATGAGCCGTAAAAAAGAATCGTGAGAATTGAATCGGATCACAATGCGATCGTTCGTTCAAAGAGTCGTGAGAATTGATTCATTGCTTAAAATACGGTTTGTTCAATTGAATCGCGGCCAACGTGGAGCCATAAGATTTTAACGATGAGCCGTAAAAAAGAATCGTAAGAATTGAATCGGATCACAATGCGATAGTGCGTTCAAAGAGTCGTGAGAATTGGTTCATTGCTTAAAATACGGTTTGTTCAATTGAATCGCGGCCAACGCGGAGTCATAAGATTTTAACGATGAGCCGTAAAAATGAATCGTGAGAATTGAATCGGATCACAATGCGATCGTGCGTTCAAAGAGTCGTGAGAATTGATTCATTGCTTAAAATACGGTTTGTTCAATTGAATCGCGGCCAACGCGGAGCCATAAGATTTTAACGATGAGCCGTCAAAAAGAATCGTGAGAATTGAATCGAATCACAATGCGATCGTGCGTTCAAAGAGTCGTGAGAATTGGTTCGTTGCTTAAAATACGGTTTGTTCAATTGAATCGCGGCCAACGCGGAGCCTTAAGATCTTAACGATGAGCGGTAAAAAAGAATCGTGAGAATTGAATCGGATCACAATGCGATCGTGCGTTCAAAGAGTCGTGAGAATTGATTCATTGCTTAAAATACGGTTTGTTCCATTGAATCGCGGCTAACGCGGAGCCTTAAGATCTTAACGATGAGCCGTAAAAAAGAATCGTGAGAATTGAATCGGATCACAATGCGATCGTGCGTTCAAAGAGTCGTGAGAATTGATTCATTGCTTAAAATACGGTTTGTTCCATTGAATCGCGGCTAACGCGAAGCCATAAGATTTTAACGATGAGCCGTAAAAATGAATCGTGAGAATTGAATCGGATCACAATGCGATCGTGCGTTCAAAGAGTCGTGAGAATTGACTCATTGCTTAAAATACGGTTTGTTCCATTGAATCGCGGCTAACGCGAAGCCATAAGATTTTAACGATGAGCCGTAAAAAAGAATCGTGAGAATTGAATCGGATCACAATGCGATCGTGCGTTCAAAGAGTCGTGAGAATTGGTTCATTGCTTACAATACGGTTTGTTTATTGAATCATGGCCAGCACAGATCCGTAAGATTTGAACGATGAGCCATAAAAAAGAATCATGAGAGTTGAATCGGATCACAATGCGATCGTTCGTTTTCAAGGCGCGGCGCGGCGCGGCTGCGGCGGTGATATAGGCATAGAGTCAGGCACCAGTATTTAGACTTGAACAAAGCCCTAAACAAACATCATGGGCATTAATGCAAACGATAAGAATTATAAGTTATTTTAATTTTGCACAAATCAATATCATACAAAACTAAAAAAAAAGACCGTACAAAAAGTATTATTACGACACAAAAAAGCAACAATCTTTAATAAACTTAGAACTTTCTACTTAAAATAGCACAAGAGGATTAAAAAAAAATTAAAAATTATATCAATTCATTCCGGGAGCAGTTGATTCTTAATTTTTCTTTTGAACATTTTCTTGTAAACCTCGCAAAAAATGAGATAACGAACTCACCCTGTACAGAACCCTCGGTGAGCAAGTCCGACTGGCATTTGTCCGGTTTTTAATATAAATACGACAATAAAGAATAATGAAGCTTTGAAACCGTTCATAATATATGGCGAATTTCATATTTTTCCCTTCATTGTTGGGAAACAATTACAATATTTTCACCGTTATAACCCCGACCGGCCAACCTACATGGAAATATACTCTAAAGGGCCGGCGGTAATGCGGATAGTCATTAGTTTTAAGTATTATACAACTGTGTTTTCTTTCTCTGTACATGCCTGGCGCCCAATATCTAGATATCTTTTGTTTATTATTATTGATTAATTTTCTCTCTAGTGAAATACCTTATCCACGACTGCTCTCCGATGAAAAGCTGCCGTTCGCAGTGGTAGTTGTTTTAAAAAAACGCTACACTACCAAAACCAGAATATATAAGATATCAACATTTCTTATTTTCTTCTTCTTTCTTCTCAAACTCTCCTTTTCAGGAGAGAGTTGCGTTGCCTAGGCTGCCAGGACCATTCTGGCAAAGTCCTCTTCTGCTTTATTTCTTTTTTCATTTTTAAATTGAAGAGTTTCGAGGAAATGTTTTAAAAAGTGTAATTTGAAATATTGAAAAAATAATAAATTGTGTGTGCACTACGTGCCCATATTTAAAGTGAAATTTCTTACTGACAACTATTAGTCAAGATCCCAAATCGATCTGACATAACTTATTTTCACAAGGATGAAACCTTAGGCTCTCAGTAGTGCTCTCATGTGCTTTGAATACCGACGTGTTTGGGGAGTTCGCCCTGTGACATCTTGGCAGATACAGGGTGAGAAAGAAAACTAAAAATAAGAGTTACTTAAATTAACTTAAATTTGTATGGTTGATTTTTGTATAAACATTGTAGAATATTACTCTGAAGTACTATCAAAAGTATCAGACGCTTTTATCAGACGATATTTATACGAAACTTTTATCAGAAGATAGCAAATCAAAAAGTGGATCTTTGATAAAGATAGACTTTATCGAAGCTCCGAAGGTATTTGATAAAGATAGACTTTATCGAAGCTCCACAAAAAATAAATGAACTTTACTTATTTTTACATATGTTATTAAGACAACTATTATAAATCGTGTAATAATAAAAGTTAAATAATGTGTAATTAGTGTGTAAATAGTGTGTAACTCCACTGAAAAGAAGAAGCAAACGTAAAAGCAGAGAATAGGTACATTAAAAATGCATAAAAGATAAATTTTATAATAGAGGTATTGAAATGTAGAAAACGTCAACATTTGACGTTTCCAGTATTTTACCAAACCGTTCCGTATCAAACCGATGTTTTTCAGAAACCGCTCTTTACCATAGTTTACCGGTTTGGTTCGCCTGGTTTTGCAACGGAATACAGACTAATTTTCTGCTATGCGTTCCAATTGAACCAACTTATTTCTTTGTAAAATAAAATAAACTGCTTTGAAAATAAAATGACAGACACATCTGTCAGTGTCAAAGATCTTGTCGTTGGACAAACTATATATTTATAGATCAAAAATTAACTACACACCTAACAATCGGTTAATAAGGAAAAATAAATGACGTGTTGAACAAGTTCATCCCCCTCGCAAAGCGAACCGCAGCGACAAGCTTATCTCTACGTCCATGGACGGTTTCACGGTCCGTTTGTGGCACCACGCTAATCTTAGCCGCGGGCCACGTTCCTCGTTTCGGACCGGAAAGCTTTCATCTCGCGCGCGCTTTTAAAACCAGTCTGCTGCCAATGAAATATTAATTATTCTTTTTTCCAAGAATAATTATATCGAAGGAAAATCCGTCGCTAGCTACACCCCTAAACGTTAACAGTGGCGCACATGTCCACATTTTGCGATGAAAACAGCCCCCTCCATTGACGTGTCATGATATGTCAGATCATGTCTAATGCCTTTGCCACACTATGCTCCTCACGCTGCTCATCGCCCTGCTCCTCGTGCTACTGCAATGTTGTCCTCTCCGCCCACATTCTGCTCCGCTCGCGTAATTACTCGCAACGCTCTGCACGCCGCTCTATTGCCGCTCCTTTGACTCGCCCCCAAAAAACCGACAAAACAGGGAATGGTTTGCAGAACGAGGAGCATGATATGTAATGTTGCTACATTACGTTTCTGCCTCCTTCCCTCGCTACTTCCTATGCCACGAGACGAGTGTGTGGCAGGGCCATTATATTTTCAAAAAATAGGATATTGTTTTATTAGCAGTAAAAATGACACTTTTTGTGGCGAGGCTGTACGTTCAACATACAGACGATGCACAAAAAGGCATTTTTACTCCGAATAGAACATGCTATTTTTTCAAAGCAAAACCTTTGAAGGCGGGTAATAGGACAATAACTCACAATCTTTAAGTTGTTTAATTTAAATTTTAATGCTTAAAAAAGCAAGGGGGGCGACATGTTTCGGGGAATTTAAACTATTCCCATCATCAGGCCCAAAGCTAAAACAATTACAGAGGTCAAATTTATAAAATACAATCACAACAAGTTAAAAAGTCAAAAATTTCTACAAAGTCAAAAAATTATATCTATCACAAAAATTGTTCAATCACAGATAACAATATGGTATGCTAAATTTGAAAAATTAAAAACAACTAGACTAAAATCATAAGGTGAGGGGAGCCGTATAATCAGCTATAATTAGATAAATTGAAAGAAAAAACAAGGCAATAATCAAATCATACCTCAATGCACAATTCAAAGGAATTTACTTAAGCATTAGTTAAATTTATTTTGAGTAATATATTTTTTTATATATTTTTTTGTATTAGTAATGTAAGTTGGGAATTAATTATTTCAATTTGTATATGCTGATATTCAATTTTGTAGGATATTTTTTTTTTTAGTTATGTTAGTTAGGAACAAGTTAAGAATTATGTTTATTTTTTAATTAGTATATGTTGAATTGTAATTTATATTTCAAATTTATATATTGTAGAAAATTAATATTTACTTTAGTTTAATTTTTAGAAATTTAATATTTATTTTAATTTATGTATGTAGAAGAATTATTTTTTATTTTAATTTAATTAAACTTGTGTTCTTTAAAATAAAAGCATACTCACACAAAAGTCACCTAGGAAGTACAACCACTCGGAAGAAATATAATTAGTCAATTAGTTAGAGCTGTTAACATTTACACAACTCATTCATTGTAATTATAAATTGCATAACTCTTCAAGAAGGAAGCCTTTCGTTGTAATACCAAATAAATGTCTATATCATAATTTTCAGACCATCTTATTTCGATTTTATATTTTAATTTAATTATATATATATATATATATATATATATATATAATTATATATATATATATAGTATATATATATATATATATATATATATATATATATATATATATATATATATATATATATATAAAACAGTAAACAGTAAAATATTTAATACTGCATGTAAAAAAATACCGTATGATCGAAAATAAACGGCGTCCAGTTGGTTGGGAAATGACGATCAATGACATTTCCCATATAAATTTACATATAAAAAATGACAGCGATCTTCATTTCATAGCCATCGCTGACGCCGTTTTTTTTTCGATCATACGGTAGAAGTTTTATTTTTATCCGGATTATTGTCTAGTGATA
Organism: Sitophilus oryzae; assembly: GCF_002938485.1. Taxonomy (NCBI): domain Eukaryota; kingdom Metazoa; phylum Arthropoda; class Insecta; order Coleoptera; family Curculionidae; genus Sitophilus; species Sitophilus oryzae. Next base: position 207,591 of record NW_022147432.1, on the reverse strand, counting down.
AAATTTTGCATATTATAGTATTAGGTATAAAGTTCATACCATTTAATATAGTGGAGAAAAATACGACATTTAGTTTTGACTCGTCCTGTATATAAAAAAACAAGATTGCAAATTATGGTAGACCGAATTTTGAAGAAGACAGTATTATACCGTATTTCCCATTAAAAAAATTACAAATCTTCAAATTTGGCATTATGGTATTTTTGGAACTGAAATCTTGTGGCAAATCCACTGAGCTAAAAAATATATAGTATTTCATTTAAAAATATACAACTTTCGTTTGAAAATGTAAACCTGTAAGCACCCTGTATGTTGTCAAAAATATTTTCATGATGTGCGATACTATTGCTCCTATATTATGTAATAAACCTGAAATGATATTCAAAAACCAAAAACCTAATATAGAGCTTTTTCGGAAGCCTGAATCACCCTGTATACCGAGTGCGTCTCACCCCTATAACTTTTTTTATTTGGTACGTTAGTATACCGTGCTGGCAACTGTTTCTTTTGGTTCGATATTTACATGTGTGGAAGTAAATCGCATAGGGATCTTATTAAGTCGGAGTGAGAGAAACGCGACGGTGTGCTGTTGCGGCGTTGCCGGTACGCCTTTCCTATCAAGTAAAGTAAAATCACGACGGTAAACCGTTTATTTTTAAAATACTTTTTTTTTCGAAAAAATAACTAGATAAAATCATTAGATATGTTTCTGAGCATCTGAAATGGAATTGTAAGTATATCGTTAAGGTGTCCATTTTTTTTAATAACAAGAAAACGTCAGTAATCGCAATAATTTAAAAACTCAACATTTTAACACATAACACGCCATAGCTTAAGAACCACTTTAGATATCGAAATTTTTTTTTATTTTGAAGATCGGATCTTTTGCGATATGTTTATAAGAAAAATTCGATAAGGTTGTTTTTTCCATTCAAAAATTTTAAACAATCCATTTACCGAATCCAATCCGATCCATTTACTTTTAGTGAAGAGCAATTTTCAGCAATCGTGTAACTCTTTATTTATATAGATTTTCACATATTGTCTGCTAAGAAAATATAGCAGAAATGTTAAGAAAGTTTTTGAAAAAAAAACTACAATCAATTATTTCTAATAGATTTCGAGATATCGACTTTTGATTTTAGAGTTCTAATAGCGCGACCACTGTCGAACACCAACTCAATTCCGTTTATTTTTACCAAAAATGCAAGTGTTTCTAATTTGCAATTAAAAATTTTCAAGCTATAGGGAAAATTACGACTCGTTAATAAATAAACAAATAAAGTATCACGAGACGTAATTAAATCGTGAAAAATAAAGTAGTCTTGTGAAACAGGAAGTGACCGAAAACAATTGAATACGTCAATCAACCCTAATTTGTATCATATACTAACACACTAAATCTCGGTATAATGAACTTTAAAATAATGAAAATTTACAGGTGTTCATATTTCGACTCAATGTAGTTTTTTATCCATATCTATAACACCTCTTAAAATACTTAACTTATTTAAGACACATCCTGTATAAGAGACATGACCCCCGTGCCCTCCGTGGCTTCATTTATATGACCGCCACTGCTAAAAGAATTAGTGGGACGGATGTGAAAATTCCGTTTTTCTTTTCTCTTGTTTTTTTTTTCTTGCAGTATATCTATACGTTCATGTCAAACTTGTCTCCCACAAGGTAAATGAAAAAGGTATTGTGTTTGGCATTTATTCGGAAAGGAACGGAGGCAGAACCGAATGGAAATATGATATCAAAGGATAGGGTTAATCGGTAATAATTGTTTATTGTTGTGTTTTCTTTGGAAAGTCTTTTGTTAGGTATAAATAAAAATGCCATTATTGGACTCTTTTCACCGATTATTATTTGTGATATTCTCTTTTAAATATTACCTTTATTTTATTACTTTTTTATTGATACAATAATTATTTTTTATTAATATTACTGTAATAGAATCCTTGCTATATCGCAAAAATCATAACAAATCTAAGTCGTATATTATGTAGCAATATACTATTACCTTGGTATATACTATGTTTCAAAAACATAGAATGTAAAAAAATGCTAAGTCGCGCAACACAATTCCTCCGCTATAAAAAGTTGTGAGATCTCATGTAAAACCAAGTCAGTTTATTTTATTTATTTAGTCTCTCTTTAAGCACCTATTCAACAATTTTGATATAAATTGTCAGTATCAATAGTCATCTTTATTTCTATAATAATTATAATGACTTAGCAATTGCATGCACGGCACCATAATTATAAAAAGGAATAATCTACTATTTCGATTACTAAGTAAATCTAAACTGTGCACTTAAGAATATAGTTTTTTAATTACTATAGAATATCATATCGTGAAACTGCCAAGTCATTATAATTATTATAGAAATAAAGATGACTAATATTGATACTAACAATTTATATGAGTAGGTGCTTAAAGAGAGACTAAGTAAATAAAATAAACTGGAAGGATTTAAATGGAAGTAGTCTTGGTTTTGAGCCATTTCTGGCTCCAGTTCAATCAGCAATCGACATGAAAGAGAATTAAAAACTTTTGTCTCAAAACTGACAACTAAAGAGAGAGGTTTATTTATTTGTCAGATTACATAGAAACCTCGATAGAAACCCACGTCAGCCCAGCACAATATTTTTTCTACTCGTAATAAATTCCTTGAGATAATAATTTCTGAATATTTTTTAAAACGTAACTCGCTATGGAAAAAATATTGTTTTATACACGACTATAAAATCGCATTATCGCACGTAACAAAGTTTCACTGCAACGTGCGTAAAAAAAGTTTCACTTCAAAAATGAATCTTATTTTTACGCGAGAAATCTCTCCAAGAGAGATGGCACATGTCTTTTGAAACACCCTGTAGATATTGTGTACTTTCAGCCAGTGGAGTTCGATAACTGAACAGAATAAAGTAATTAGCTGAAATTATAAAAAAAATCTCTGCAACGTTTTAAGTGATTCTATAACTCTTCCCGCCCCCCAAACGCGCTTTGTGGGGCTGCGGTACAGCCCGGGGCAGGAGAATGGCGCGCGTCTCCGCATGCATATCGGCCCTAATTCGCAAATCGGGTCCCGATATGTTTGTGGGAACGGGAACAGGCCCAGGAGGCCCGCGGCTACGGTCTCGGCCCCAACTGACCGACGACGGACCGGCGAGATGGGACGCCTCAGGCCTCGCATGTGGACGGATACATTTGCGAACATGGACGCTCGCTCTCCGCTCCGATTTCCATTGGAGGATACGGCAGATCAGGAGCGTCGACGCTTGTCGGGGGAATGGGGGAGAAGGTGTATAGATTAATTTCAGGTTTGTAGATTAAAAAATACCTTTTTTCAACTGTTAAAATTACCTTAAAATTGCAACTGTTAAAATTGCCTTATATCTATCAAAAATAGTAGATAAAATAGTACTTTAATTGCAAGGGTAGATTAAATTATACTTTAATAGCGAGTATAGGTTAAAAACTTTATTTCTTCTCCCACGTTTTTTAATTCCTTCCATTGTTGAAAATTTTTGTATTCCTTTTCATAAGTTATTCGGGATTTAAATGGAAGTAGTTTGGAATAGTCAACGGCATAAGGATATGGAAAGCAACGGGATGACTACCATATTAAAGATCTTTAAAGATATCCCCGGGACATTGTCCTGTAACTCTTCTTTATCATGTCAGGAAATCTGAACAACACGGCCCTCAGTCCCGGGCAGATGTTCAATCATCAGAGGGTGCTAAGAATCCCCCGGCTTGACATGAGAAAGACTAAATTGCGCTTTGGGACTTGGAATACCAGAACACTTTTGGCGGCAGGCAAACTTGATAACGCCGTAAAGGAAATGCTCAGACTCAATGTCGATATCCTTGGAATTAGCGAAACCAGATGGACAGATAGCGGCGTATGCGTGAGGAATGGGACGACATTTTACTACTCAGGGAACAGTGATCCGAACCATAGAAACGGTGTGGGATTTATCGTGAGAAATAATATTAAGAAGTCCGTCCGAAATGTTGTTGGGTTTTCGGGCAGAATCATTCTACTGCAAATGAATGCTAGCCCAACAAATATAAATCTTATCCAGATATACGCACCTACAGCAGATAAACAAGATGAAGAGGCAGAGGAATTATACGGACAGATACAGGAGGTGCTTCGATCTTTGAAACCCCATGAAATCACGATAATCCTCGGCGACTTTAATGCTAAGGTTGGAAAAGGCAGAGTTGCTGATGTGGTAGGCGCCTTCGGACTAGGTGAAAGAAACGGACGTGGGGAACTCCTCCTACATTTCTGTAAAGAGAATATGGTCATAAAGAACACATTTTATAAACTTCACCCACGGAGGTTATACACGTGGAAATCTCCGCAAGATAGCTATAACAACATCGTACGTAACCAAATAGATTATATATTAATTAATAGAAGATATCAAAATAGTATCAAAAGGGTTGCCGCTTATCCTGGTGCCGACATCGGCTCTGACCATAACCCCCTGATCGCAGACTTTCAATTTAGACTCAAACTAATATCGGAGAAAAGAACAACAACACAGAGACATTATAACATTGATAGACTGAGGGAACCAGCAGTTCCAGACAGAATGAAATTCGAATTAACAGAACTATGGGCAAGTAATAACAACAATCTGCCACGCCCTTTCTAATTTGAAGTTCAATAAAACACAAGTTTACTTAATGCAGAATGAGTTACATAGAGGCCACTAGCTTTTTAATTTTAACAGCCGGGTGGTCGGAGTTCAAAAATATTAATAAAAGGGCGCCACGAGATTATACTCTATGAACTCGGCAATAAAGATGTAACTATTAAGTAGACTTCAACACTAACCTCGAACTGTTGAGTGCAACTACCATGAACTTCAAATATGCTATAACTCGTTAAACTTAAGTGACTCTAACTTAACTATGAGACTAGACTGTAAATAATACTACTAAAAATATTTAAGCAATTTATTAAAATATTAAAAAATTAAATATACAGGGTGTCCCAGAAATAAGTGCAAATATTTTAACTGGTAGTATAGTTCAATCCCAGAAACACGCCTATGAGGTTTTTTTTGCGAAAAAAAATGTTGAAAATTTAAAATTTTTCTTGACATTTTCCGGGAAATTTGAAAAAACTTTTTAGTGCCACTTGTTTATTCACCTGAGATTTCCCTAGGGTGTATCTAAACCTTGCAGTGTTGCAACCTCCTATGTTATCGACATTCTACATAGTTCGGCGGAACATAGTTCTACATTTATAAATTCATAGAGTAGAAATTTGCTACTCAAAAAATTAGGAATGTTAAATTTAACCTTTTATCAGTGCTCATTATTAATAATTATAGAAAAAGAACACATTAATTATTTTTAGTACTTACCCTTTCAATGAAAACTTAAAACCACCGAAAATTAACTAAAACATTACGTTTATGACGTTTACGAAAATCTTTGTTATGCTGCAAAATAACTTTATTTTGGAATAAATTTAATAAAATGATTCATATTATTCACAATCAGGTCACAAAAAAGAAATTTCTAAAATGTTTATCGTAATTTAGTTTATCGTCAATTCAAGAAATTTAGAAAACAGCCCAACGAATAATCGATTCATTTTTGTTTTGTTTGATTTCTTTCATGTTTCTCTGTTTTATTTGAACCACTGTTTTACAGAATACCTTGAAAAGCGCACATTACTTTGAATACCTTTCTCAATGAATAAATGTTGAGAGTCTCTTATCGCCACTTTACGAAGTACTTTCAATCTAAGAAAATTCATGTTTCACTCAACAATTTTAAATAGGAGGTAAATATTTTGTTTTTTCGCTATTTTTTCGATGTATTTTGATAATTCCATCGACAGCCTAACCGTCAACCAAGAGCACCGTGTGTGAACTGGTCCTTTGAATCGCCGATCGCCGCGCCGTCGTGGCGGGCTTGCGTCAGACGACGATGTTAAGCAACGTTGCCGTAGTTACAACAATTTCAAATTCAAGACATTCGAAGCAATCAAATTCATATTAAATTTTAAAAATAAAACAGAGAAACATGAAAAGAAAGAAACAAAACAAAAATTAATTGATTATTCGTCGGGCTGTTTTCGATGTATTGAATTCTGAATTACGATAAACATTTTAGAAATTTCATTTTTGTGACCTTATCAATAACCAATTCATTTGTGTTTTGTTTGTTTCCTTTCATGTTTTTCTGTTTTATTTTTAAAATTTAAAAAGAATTTGATTGCTTCGAGTGTCTTGAATTTGAAATAGTTGAAACTACGGCAACCTCGCATGACGCAAACTCGACACGGCGGCGCGACAAAGAAGCAGTTACCAGTTACCAGTGATGCGCGGGTCTCTTGGCCGGCGCGCATTTATGCCGATCCTAATGGGTTCGGTTATATAGGTAATTTCCGCACATCTGATTGGTCAGCGCCGTTAGCTATGTTTAACGTTTTAGGTTATGATATATTTGTTTCATTGATTTGTTTACTTCTGACTTTTGTAAAATAACATAGTTTATGATAACATAGACAAAGATTGAATGATTTATAATAGTTACTGGTTATATATTCTTTGGTAAATTAGGAGTACAAATCCATCGATAAATAGGATCCCTTGTCTCTGTAAATAGGTACGTCTTTAATCGATGCACTAACCTTTACGCCTAGGTACCTACCTTCCTACCTATTATATTCTTTGGTACAAGTTTATCCTAAAAATGGAAACACAAGATACGGTAATAGAAGATTTGCCATCAGGATACAGCTACTTATTTAGTAATCCAAATAGTTCAAAAGAAAGTATAATACGTATTAAAGAAGTGTCGGATCAGTCATCTGCAGAAGTAAGTATACATGCTACAAGTTCCATGTAATTTATTACATTATTCTTAAAGTGTACTTGTATTTTTACTCATATTCATTTAATTTATAGGTATGGCTCAATAGGTATAGCCACCATACAAAAACAACTTGGAGGAAAGCTGCCACATACCCAAATAGTGGAAAGGTTAATATATTTCGAGTGGATTTACGTTGTGTACACTTAACAGATAAAAGAGTAAAAGGAGTGCGTTCGTCGAAAAATACTGGTTGTCCAGCTAAATTAAAGATAATTATTAAAAGGTTAGTTTAAATTTACGCATCAAATCGATGGTTGAAAAGCAAAGAACCAGATCGAAAATCTTTAAATTAGGAGGACTTAAAGTTATTTTTTTTTTATTTTAAAAAGTAATAATTTTTCTCTCGACATGCGATTTTTTGCATGTACATATATAATATATATTATTCATATAGTATATCACACTTCCAAAAAATCTACTGGATGATATTTTTTTACAAAGAAACTATCTGATTTAGCCGGTGGGTACGCCCCTGGAATTTCTGGGCCAACTGTGACAGTTCCAAAATATATCTTATAAAGTTATTAACAAACTGTAAAAATTGAAATAATTCGGTCGGTATAATAAGTCGGTAGACGCGTTTTGTAGATATTAATAAAAATCAATTAAAAAAAGTTTAACCGCTGTATCTCGAAAACGAAGCGTTTCGGGACGTATGTTTATATGAACTTTTTTACTTAAAAAATAACAAGGAATCAGTCCTTAAAATTAAATCTATAACTTAAGTTACACTCTGTATAATAACGACGGTAGTGTTTGATTTTTTTCTTTTTATGTCCATATTTAGATTTAATTTTTTTTAACTTACATTATTTTATCATTCTAGGTACCTCGCCAATACCAGAGCGAAGTCCCAAGATCCTCTCTTACCTGATTGGCCCAGTGTTGTGTGTTTTAAGGCTACCCATAATCATTATGTCAACAGTGCAGCGGCTCTTAAATATCGGGACATGTCAGATGAAGTCAAAGAAAAATTAAGAACACTTTTTCGGAAAGGACATAGCCCCGCATCTTCCCTACACTGCATTAAAACTGACCTTTTACTCCAAAATAGTGAAAATTATTATGAATTAGCAGCTGATAGCTACTATGTACGTTCAATTTCAGTTGTTTACAAGTTTTTTGAAAAAGAGTTTGTTGAAGAATATGGTAGTTATTCCGGAGATAAAATGATTGAAAATCTGGCACTCAAGTTACAAGAGTACAGTAAGGAAAGTCATGAAGGAACAGCAAGGATTTTTAAAAGCAAATATGACAATCATTATTTCGTTGTTTTATGTACCCCTATTATGGTACGTACTCATAAAAATATTAGCCAATGTCGTGAGTTAGTAATGATTGATGCATCAGGGGTATGGATAAACAACGACATCGTGTCTATTTTTTCGTTACACCAACAGTAGCTGGCGGCTTACCAGTTGGAGTCATAATCACTGATTGTGAGAGAGAATGCGTTTTGATGAAGCATTGGCTGAATTTCGAAATATTTTGCCCAAAGATTCTTTTTAAACAAAATTATCCTACTGTTTTTTAACAGATAATGATTTAAAAGAAAGAAAACCTCTTAAAAAACTTCCCTGAGTCAGTGTTGTTATTATGCCAATTTCACTTTCTAAAGGCATGTTGGACGTGGATATGTAACTGTAAACATAACATATTAAAAACACATCGACAGGAATTGTATTTCTTAATCAAAAATATTGTTTATGCAGTAACTGAAGATGAGGCATTAAGACATCATGATATTCTCCTGTCTAATCAAATATATAAGATATACCCATCATTTCAGAAGTACTATTTGGAATTATGGAAAAACAAAGAAGATTGGGCTACATGCCATAGACAAAAGTTTCTGCTTAGAGGTAGCAATACAACAAATTATAATGAAGTTGTATTCAGAATAATGAAAGACTGTATTTTAAACAGACTCATGGCTTTTAACCTGGCACAGCTAGTAGATTATATCATGACACGTTATGAAATGTATATGGAGAAACGTCTGATTGATTTTGTTAATGGCCGATACCCCACTTCCATGTTAATTAGAATGCTTCCAAAGATAACGGATGGAGTTCCACATGAAATTGAAAAGTTTCTTGAATTTGATAATGTATTTCAAGTTACTAGTGCTAAAAGTCAAGAGAAATATCTTGTTGATATATCTAGTGGGACTTGCTCTTGCATTAAAGGTCAGACAGGTAATTTGTGTTCTCACGCATCATCTGTTATTTTACATTTAGAGAATCATATGGAGGCTGGTTTCAACTTAGTTACAGAGAAATCAAAATTTTTGATGTATTTTATAGCTACTGGGAATAATTGCTCAAAGGATTTGCTAAGGCCCCTTCAATGCTTACCAGTTAAAACCAATCAAGAATCGGAGGGTAAATATTACAATAATTTGAACACATCGAACAACATTTTAGTTAAAAATCAGTCAACTGAAATTAATACTGAACCTTCAGATTCAATACAATTGTTGGAAAATAAACTTGAACTGACAACAGAAGAAAAAGACAATTTTAAAAATTTAATTACTAGAATTAATGATGGGATTGAAAAAGAACCAAATATTTACGTTCCAGCAGTAAAAAAATGTTGGAAAATGCTAATAAATTTGCGTCAACAGAAACTGGATTAATCTCTGCGTTACACACTTTTGGAACATACAGAGGCTTACTTCCTACCAGAACAAATCAAAACAACCAAGAAGGAAACATTCTTCATTGATTGGTGTCCAACCAACTGCAATTGGCAGAAGAAAACATCACCGGGAAAAGAAGATTATCAGCAGGTCGCCCAAGACAAGAAGTAAAGATCTGTGCTAGTTTTAAAGATCATCAGTACACAAATTTTAATTCATTACCGCTAAAAAGAGAACACCGCATAGTTTGCAGACAGCAGTATATTTAGATAAAAGTGTTGGATCAACTAAAAGTAGAAAAACGTAGACTTAATAGGAGTTGTAAATTTTTTGATATTGTTTTTAATAATAAATAGGAGTATATTATCATAATACTGCTGTTTTATTGTCAATATACCTAAAGGATAAAAAATGAAAGATTACCCCTGCTTTACACAAAGCAATAACCATCAGCAAATTCCATAAGATGACGCACATGTAATCTCTCAAAATTTTAAATTTATTTATCATAATGCAATTGTGTGATAGAATGTCATTTTGCTAGTTCAGGACCTCATGCGATAAAAAAATCATGAATCGTGTAGGGACTTTTCATTGAAAACTGTTTATTTAGTAGGCATATGTAAAATAAATAGTATAAAAAAGTCAGATATAATCAGAACCAAGATATTATAACATAAAATTAAATATTTAGATGTGTCGAATAGAACTTCGTATTGTTCGTCTCTCATAAATAAATACATACAGCGCCTTGCCTAAGAAAATAATAGCTATTCGTGGCATTATTTTGCTTATGTGCTTATATTTTAAACAATGGCGCGAAATGGGCAACCAATTAGAACACAGAGAAAAATCTCCTATACCGAACCCATTAGGATTGGCATAAATGCGGCCGGCGCGACGGTTGTGCTGTCGATGGAATTGTCGAAATACATAGAAAAAATAGCGAAAAAACAAAATACGTATTTAAAATTGTTGAGTGAAACATGTATTTTCTTAGATTGAACGTAGTTCGGAAAGTGGCGGTAAGAGACATTAATTCTCAACATTTATTCATTCAGAAAGGTATTCAAAGTAATGTGTGCTTTTCAAGGTGTTTTGTAAATCAGTAGTTCAAATTGTGATGGGGCCTATATGAAAATAATGTGTTAAAAATGGGGACTGTTATTTTAGTAGTTATTATAATAGCATGTACAAGTAAAGCAGCACAGTGAAGTGTATTTTAGTTAAGTGTATATCGAAAAAGAGAACTGTCACAGTTACATCGATTTGTCATAAGTATCTTTTTTAATGTTGGGTAAGTTTTTTAATTTAACTTTTTTAACACATTATTAAACATTTAACTTTTAATTTATTTTATGTAATAATATCACAATCTTAAAATGTAATGCATCTCTGCAAACTCCTCAGGTGTTGTGATTTTATGACTTACTTTTAACATATACTTTCTTGTCCCTATGGCAACACAGTGCGTCGCATTAACTGAAATCTGGGCTTGATCCGGGTAATTGGATTCTCAAAATGTTGCGGTTATTTTTTTAAATTTTCAAAGTTAAATAACTCGGTTATTTTCAATTTATTTTAAAAATGGTAAAGAGAAAATATGTTTATTTTGACCAGATCTACCACCCCTTAAAATATCTGCACTCATTTCTGGGACACCCTGTATATAAAAAAAACGAATGAAATGTAAAATGTAATATGTTAAGAAATTATTTAAATCGAAAGGTTGGAAAAGAAAATGGAATTTTAAATTAAATGCAATAACTAAACCTATGACCTATGACAGCTCGGTGTACTGTCACTGGAGCCCACGGATGTTAGCAGACGTACGCCGGCCAGGTGTAGGGCTTCAAAAGGTGAACATAAAAAACCCTAAGTAATATTGGTTGTCTTAGAAAAGAGCCTCAATTATAAAACAAGGACTAGCACAACGTGTAGGAGTTAATGAAGGTAATAAAGAAGGACTAATTAAATCTGAACTTTACCTCAACGAGGGTTTATGATGTCCAACGGGTAACTCTACACACGGGCAACAGGAACGGATGGAATTTTGGACTGTTCTGTGCTATACGGTCTGGATCGGTCTTCTTGCTCTACAATTACGAACAACCAAATAAGACTTAAGAAAGATAACACTCAACTAATCTTTCTACACCACGTGGGCGTGGAAAAGTCGAAAACCAGACAACAATATGAACAAAAATCAGTTAAGCATTGACTTAGAATAGGCAGAAGCAGGGGCGGCTTGTCCTATGAGGCAGATGAGGCAGTGCCTCTCCAATACATTTGAAAAATTACACGTATTAATCGATACATCTTTAATCACAAAATTATATTTTTTTCCCTATTTGCATCAATAATAATTGTATTTTTTGACCGTCATTCTACAATAAATTACGTCGATGGTATTCCTTTAAACGCGCTTTCTTTCCCATATGCGACAAACTCGACGATGTATATCCATTTCATTTGTTCTTTACGAAGTATATGTGCAGAGGTTTGCCTCTCGCCTTTCCTTGTCTAGCGTATTGTGGTATATCGCACTTACTGAGCGACAGCGTTTACTGGAATCTTAACTCTATAGAATGAAAAGAAAAAGCATAGGCAAACCCTTTAGTTGAAGAGAGATAAAATGTATGGAGTAGTAGCGCGTAAAAAGACCGTATTGAGGCGAGCCTCAAATGTAAATTTGAACCTTAAAAGCTGTTCGTTAAAAATATGTATCACTTCCCGATCAGCCCGAGAGATTTTAGGCGACAGGCTGAAAATGCAGAATGGCATTATTTGGGAATTTGGCTTGGTTTGAATCAGAGTTTGAATTAATTCTGTCGGTTATTACACTGTTTTGACTACGTTTTTTAATGTGAATTGCATGTTTAATTAGGTACTCTTTTTACTGATTATTGTACATATTAAGTAAATACCTAAAAAGTGGGCAGTGACTTATTGTTGATTGATATGATGATTTAGAGGGACCATGCATCATCAGAGGACTTCCCCAGGTAAAGTTTTTCGAACCATTTCTAGATAAATTGTGTATAGTCAAAAACTAAAACGACCTGTTACAGATTTCGTTTTGTTTTATTTTTATAGGATGGGTAGAAAAACAAAATTTTACTATACAGAGTAAAATATAAGAGAAAATATTCTGAGGTCGCTTTGATAAAAATTTGCTGTTGCAATAGGTACCGTATGATCGAGAAAAAACGTCAGCGTTGGCTATGAAATGAAGATCGCTGTCATTTTATATGTAAATTTATATGGGAAATGTCATCGATCGTGATTTCCCAGCCAACTGGACGCCGTTTTTTTCGATCATACGGTATAATACTGCGAATTATATTACATAAGGCTATTTCCGCAACTGCTAAAAATTTAGAAATATTTTAAATACAAAAATGTGCGCTTTTTAAGTATGTAGGTATAGAAAATACTAAAAATAATATATATACAGTGTGTATTGCATTTAAAAAAAAACGGAGATATAGCATTATAATATTGCAATGTTGGCCGCGCCATAAAAAAATCCCTGTGAATGTGAATTTTTCTCGGATTTCTTCTTTTATCCTACATACCTCGCTATATTATACGTACTAACGTACTTAAGCAATAATATATCAATAAGTTAAATTCACTCCAGGTGTTTACCACTTTTTAAAAGATGAAATTTTTCAAATATGAATTATCATGGAAATCCCGCATATAGTGCTTCAAATAAATCAATAGTGTGATGTATGCTGAATTTTATGCTGAACCCAATTCTGTACAGAAAAATGGTAATGCGATTGCAATTTTAAAGAAAATATTTTTTTAGGATATGTACTTTTTTTATATAGAACTTCTACGTACTAATGGCCACCCTATATACATACTAATAAAAATTATCTTCTAATGTGCCTCACCATCTTCCAGTGCTACGAGCCGCCCCTGGGCAGAAGAATTATAGCATACCTTGGAACTGTTCGGGGACTTCTTGGGCACGTGGAATCGGAATATCGGTCGGAAAAATTTGGCTATTTAATCCCTTACGGAGATTGGTCGGTGGTCCATGTAAACTCAACAAAATCCAACCACGTCTCTGACCAAATATGTTTCGGAAGCCTTAATCCTTCTTTACGAAGACCTGCTATTCACCAACAGGGAATGCTTCACGAAACGGCAGCCAGTTCTTCACGACGACACTCTTCAGCCGAGAAGTACACAAGAAGTGATGCAAGGATTCGATTTCCTTCACAAAATCAGATTTCAACCGGAAATCTCCCTCCAGGATATAGATAGAGAACTATATATCTTGACTAGTCCAACTCACAAAAAGGCATAAATAAAAAATGATGTTTTCTCCTCAGCCATATTCCATATCCGGCCAATGAACGAACTAAACTCAGAAATTCCACAACTAAATGAACGAATTGCACACTGCGATCCACATAAAAAATAACCAATTTAACTATGAAATTTTATCTGATAATTATAAAATTTCAATAACCAAAACAAAGGATAAATAAATCCAAAAACATCTGATTTGATCTGACAGTGACAAGTGACGGAGGTGATGATCAAAGATATAGAGAGATGGACAAAAAGCCTACTACTGCTGGTGTGCCTGGTCCAGTGACAATATTGTGTATCTATAGCGCGGTGTATATCGGGTTGCATAATTGTAAAATTTAAATAAGATAATATTTAACAATAAAATTATAGTAAACATGATGCAAAAATAATAGCTATTTGCGATATTTTATGAGATAGCACACAGAGGTCGTTGAGAGGAAATTTGACTGTTACAATTCCCCCCCCCCTTCCTTCAAGATGATTAACTAGTTAATCATACTCCAAGCCGGTTTCAAGTCTTTAGAATGCCAAGATCCTGGTATTCTGCAGACTGGTACTGGTCTGTAAACTTTCTGAACTCTTTGCTACGATACTGAGGACCATTGTCACACAATAGTACTCGTGGAACACCAAACACTAAGAAAACTTGTTCCTCAATCCTGTTAATAATAAGCTGCGTCGATGCTCGACGAAGTGGAAAAATAAGTGAAAACTTGCTGAGGTAATCTGTCACAACAAGAATGAAGGTATTACCTTTGTATGATCTCGGTAATGGTCCTACCAAATCAGTGGAAATCATCTCCCACGGACGGCTAGGTTTCGAATGTGATACCATCTGATCACTTGGGCCTCGAGGATCATCTTTATGTGCTCCACACTTCAAGTACGACTTCACATACGACCCAACATCCTGACGCATCTTCGGCCAGTAATACTTCTCGCAAAGTCTGTTGTACATCTTGTATACACCCATATGTCCTGAAATCGGTGGATCGTGAGCATCTCGGATTATCTGTAATCTGTTTTCCTTCGGCACGACTTCTTTCCAAGTATCACTTACATTGTTACATACTCATACCTTTACATTTGGACGGGTTGAATCGTCTCTGGATGGTTCTATGGCGTCAAGTACCGGTACTGCTCTAGAAAGCATGTCTGGCACGACCAGGTCTTTCCCACTACGATGTATGACTTTGAAGTCATACTGCTGTAGCTTGACCGCCCACCATGCTAACCTACCACTCGGTTCTTTCAGAATGTGTAGCCATTTCAAGCTAAAATGATCTGTGATCACGGTGAATGGTACAGCTTCCAAGTACGGTCGTAGCTTCTCTATCGCATACACTTATGCCAAACATTTCCTCTCGGTTGTGGAGTATACTCTTTCTTGTTTTGTCAGTGATCGGCTCAGGTAACAGATTACTTTCTCTCCTTCCGGTGACGGCTGTGTGAGTACGGCGGCAATACCATACCCAGATGCATCAGTTTGTAGAACAAATTCCTTGGTATAATCAGGACAGCTCAAAATCGGTGCAGCTACTAACACTTCTTTTATCTTCATAAAAGACTTTTCGCACTCATCTGTCCACACAAACTTTTGATTTTTCTTGGTTAGAGCTGTTATAGGTGCTACAATCGACGAAAACTCAGGCACAAATCTTCGATACTACGAGAAGGATCCTACTACACGGCGAACTTCTGTTGCACTCTTCGGTCGTGGCAACTCCAACATGGCTTTGACCTTATCCGGATCGACTCTTAAACCACGCTGATCCACTACATATCCCAATACTTCATATCTGGACGGCAAAACTGACATTTCTCCCAACTCACGGTTATATTAGCCTCATTCAGGCGTCTGAACACTTCTCTCACTATAACCATGTGTTCCTCAAATGTCTCACTCACAATGACAACATCGTCCAGATATACGAACACGTGTGGTTCAAGATCGGCTCCCAAAACGTTGCCAATCAATCTCTGCCATGTCGCTGGTGCATTGTGAAGTCCAAATGGCATCCTCCTGAACTGGAATAATCCTCTTCGGCAAATAAAAGCAGTTAATGGACGAGATGCTTCTTCTATAGGAATCTGCCAATAAGCACTCTTGATGTCAAGGCTAGACAAGTACTTGGCATTGCTCAATTTGTCCAAAGTCTCCGAGACTAGCGGTAATGGATAGCTGTCTCTTTCTGTCACGGAATTCAATTTTCTGTAGTCCACACAGAAATCTGTACTTATTTGTGTTCTTCTTCTTCACCAAGACTACAGGTGACGCCCAAGGACTTTGACTAGGTTCGATAATGTCTTGTCTCAACATCTCGTCAATTTCCTTATCTATGTATTGTTGAATGACTGGTGAAACTTGGTAATATCTCTGTCGTATCGGTGGTGCGGTCGAAACAATCTTGTGCTCCACAGCATTGGTGCAACCAAGACCATCTCCCATTAAATCCTTGTACTCAGTCAGCAACTTATTCAACTGGAATAACACTCGGTGTTAAAAGTGTATCTCGTTCCTCTATGCAGTTAATCTCATCAGGGTTATCTGTGAAAGGCCATTCATTCTGTCGTAGGTCCGGTACTATTCCCATCTTGATCCAAAAATCAGAACCCAATATCAAGACATGAGGCATCTCAGGCACAACTACGACATCTATCATCCTAACCCTCTCTCTCACTCGCATAGGCACTTGAATAGCTCCTATACTATTCACTCTCTGACCATTCGCTACTGTACAAGAAGTCTTAACGGATGGATCCAACTGTATTCCAAACTTCTGGAAAATCTTCCATCCTGGTTGTCCAACGAATGTACGTGAAGCTCCGGAGTCTAATAAACCTAAAATCTTACGTCCTAAAATATCTACTTCTAAATAAGGTCTCTCATCATTACGAGCATCGCTTAAAACAAAATCTAAAATATGTACAAAGTCTTTGGATGGTCTTTCACGGCTACTTCTAGTCCGAAGACCTAGGAGCGCCTGTTTCCGTTTCCCGAGAACCTGCAGTCTCTTTTCATGTGGCCCTCTCTCTTACAACCATAGCAAATCAGTTTTGCTGGTTCTGCACAACCAATTGCTCTATGTCCTGGCTTCTTGCGGCGGTTACATATGACGTCTCTCTGGTTACTCCTGTGAATGTTACTTGACTGACTGCAAGAATAGCGCTAAGACCGTTGCAAGAATAGCGCCAAATAGTGTTTACATTGTCCTTATGGGCACTTTCCAATCTAAACTTGTTTCATTTATCTATGAAGTGATGCAAGGATTCGATTTCCTTCACAAAATCAGATTTCAACCGGAAATCTCCCTCCAGGATATAGAAAAACTATATATCTTGACTAGTCCAACTCACAAAAAGGCATAAATAAAAAATGATGTTTTCTCCTCAGCCATATTCCATATCCGGCCAATGAACGAACTAAACTCAGAAATTCCACAACTAAATGAACGAATTGCACACTGCGATCCACATCAAAAATAACCAATTTAACTATGAAATTTTATCTGATAATTATAAAATTTCAATAACCAAAACAAAGGATAAATAAATCCAAAAACATCTGATTTGATCTGACAGTGACAAGTGACGGAGGTGATGATCAAAGATATAGAGAGATGGACAAAAAGCCTACTACTGCTGGTGTGCCTGGTCCAGTGACAATATTGTGTATCTATAGCGCGGTGTATATCGGGTTGCATAATTGTAAAATTTAAATAAAATAATATTTAATAATAAAATTATAGTAACCACGATGCAAAAATAATAGCTATTTGCGATATTTTATGAGCTAGCACACAGGAAATTTGACTGTTACAAATCCCGGACTTAACGATAGTCCAGATGACATATGGAACAACATAAAACAAAACATTCTGACTGTTTCCAACGCTTTTCTGACACCAACAACAACAAAGAAAAACAAACCATGGATGACCGATGAGATACTCTCCCTCATGGAGGACAGAAGAATTGCAAAAGTCGAACAACAACAACAAAGATACACCGAAATAAATAAAACTATTAAACAACAATGCCAACAAGCTAAAGAGAACTGGGTAACTGCAGAATGCCAAGAGGCGGAACGCATGCATGCTCTGCACGACTCTGTAAATTTTCATAGAAAACTCAAATTACTGGCATCACAAAAAAAGCACCAATACCTGCCCTAAAACACAATGGGAAATTGATTTTAGACCCGGTAGATCTATGCAGCAGAAACTTTTTCTTCGAGTTAGCATGCTCGTATATACTCGAAATGTGAAGAAAAAAGCGGAGAGACACAGTTCGGCTTTATCAAGGGGCTGGGTACCAGAGAGGCTTTGTTTTCAATCAAGCTACTAATCCAGAAATGTTATGATCAACGCCAAAATGTCTTTGTGTGCTTCATAGATTATCAGAAGGCTTTCGACAACGTTAAACACGATATTCTCCTAAACAGACTGCTCGAGATAGGAATAGACGCCAAAGACATTAGAATCATACATGAACTATATTGGAACCAAACGGCGGAGATAAGAGTTAACAAAAATTTATCCACAGACACCTTCAATGTGTATCAAGGAGTCCGCCAGGGCTGTATACTGTCACCAATACTTTTTAATATATACGTCGAAAAAATATTTCAAATGGACCTGGAAGGAGAAAGTGGAGGAATTAAAATTAACGGAGTTCCAATTAACAATATAAGATATGCAGATGATACGGCTATACTAGCACCAACTTTAGAGGATCTCCAGCAAATAATAAATAAGATAGGGGACATGGGAAATCGTTTCGGTCTTAAAATCAACGCTGCCAAGACCAAACTTATGGTAATAAGACGCTAGCCTACAATCAACACCGCATTGACCGTGGATGGAAATATTATAGAGCGAGTTCCACGATTTAAATATCTGGGTGCGATGATCAATGAACGATGGGACTGCGATGAGGAAGTTAGACTTAGAACGAATTATGCAAAGTCAACATTTTTTAAACTTAAAAACTTCCTATTAGCACGCAGTCTCCCGCTAACACTTAGACTACGGGTAGTAAAATGCTACATATGGCCCATCTTACTATACGGCGCAGAAACCTGGTCTCTCAAGGCTAGAACCCTGAACCGCATCGAGGCTTTCGAAATGTGGACTCTCCGGAGACTCTTACGTGTGCCATGGACCGCACATGCCACCAACGAAGAAGTTTTAAGAACTGGAGGCTGAAAGTTTTAAGAACTGCGGGCAAGAAATGCTTAATATAGTTAAAGAAAGGAAAGTCTCATACCCCGGCCATATCCTTAGAGGAGACAAATATTACATTCCTAAGCTGATTCTACAAGGAAAAATAGAGGGACGGCGAGGCCCAGGAAGAAAACAACATTCCTGGCTAAGAAACATACGGGATTGGTGTAACATCAGCGACGCAGCCACTATATTTCGAAGAGCCGAAAACGGCAATCTACACATTGTATGAAGAGTACAGACAATCGCCAACGTGCGGCTAAGCACAAGGCACAGGAAGAAGAAGAAGTTTGGATATGGCGTTTGTCGCCTTAGCCTGAATATCTGTAGGTAATTTACTTATCTCGTTTTGAGCCATTTTTGGCTCCAATTCAATCAGCAATCAACACGAAAGAGAATTAGAAAATATTTACTCAAAACTGACAACTAAAGAGACAGCTTTATTTATTTGTCAAATTACATAGAAACCCCCCATATAATCCCAACCCAGTACAATATTTTTTCTACTCGTAATAAATTCCTTGAAATAATAATTTATTATAGGATTAGAATTAATTAATACGATAAAGAATTAATGCGATAGAGAAGAATTAATGCGATAATGATCCTGAAGCAGCAGAGCACATAATATGTGACTGCGAAGATCTCGATCTATTTGGACACTTTCTATTTGAGAAAGCAAAGCTATAACCGGTGGAAGTATGCTCCCATTCTATCAAGAACCTGACAAGCTGGTGCAAGGAACAAGGATAGAAGGCCTGGGGCAGACATAGAAAAAGGACAACAATAGGCCTTACCAGTGATGTCAAGTCGTGTGGATGCCAAAAATTAGCTAAAACTATATTTCTATGTTTTTTTTATTTTTTCTAAAACAGTGTGAAAATTTGGAAAAAGTGAAGGAGATTTTTCAAAACCATTTCAGAACAAGCAGAATTTAATTTTATGAAGTCAATTTTACGATGCCAATAATAAATGTTTCCTTGTAAAATGTAAAGACAATCTGGGGACATAGTGTATTGCATTTAGTATTCCGTTTAAAAATATACAACTTTAGTTTAAACATGTTTTGTATCACTTGTATGTTAAAAAAATATTTTCAAATTGTGCGTTACGATTGCCCTCATATTATGTAAAAGAATGAAATGGAAATGAGAAACGAAAAACCTAATATATAGCTTTTTCGGAAGCCTGGGTCACCCTGTAGAAACTAAATTCTATTAACAGCGGCCATAGTCGTTCTCAAAACGACTTTCTCCAATTTTAATAACTGCAATACTATAAAATAGGGATTATCGCAATACTTCACCACCCCAATTGCCAGTACCTACGTTGTCCCTCGATCTTATTCTCCCCCGAGCGTCGTGACGCCGTGGACGGACAATGGTCACGTGACCGGAAGGAGAATCCTCGCCTAACGTTCCACGCAGGCCATTTCGTAAATTCAGGAATGTCTATCAAATAGTTTCGCGGCATACAAAGTACTTATTAAAAAGCGGCAGAGAAGAATTACGTTCTCTCTAACGAGTGAGGCGATGAAAGTATTAGATATACCTTAAGTAATACAGGCATTTAGAAATGAATAACTAAAAAATGAAAAGTAAAAATAAAATTTAGAAAAAATGTAGTATCAGCTGTGTTTTTTTTCTAAGATTTTATAGATTTGTTTCAAAACAGAAATTTGTGCCATTCTAGAACGATAATTGAGATCATTGGTATCGGATTCGTAGAAGGGCATCATATTTTAATGTATTTTTCGCGAGGATGCCAATTTCAAAACCACTCCCTACCTCAAAATTTTTTAAAACGGTTTTCAACGCTCTGTATAAAAAAACGGTAAGTCTCTTCAAAAAATGCTATATGGGTATTTCGCCACTGGAAGAAAATCTACAAAATAAAATAGTTATTTTTTGTAAACACTTATGCGTTAATCCAAACGGAAACTACTTATCAGAAGTAAGGTGTAGAGATATAAAAATTTGCCTAACGAACAAAAAAGTGCTTAACGTTTCGGAAAGTTTATCTCTTTCCGTCGTCGCGTCGGAAGCAAAAAAAATATAAAGAATAAAGAAAAAAACTATTTAAAATATGTAAATTCAACTATTCGAGAACACTTCAGTTTTTTAAAACAGATACGTCTACAAAAACCATTGACGTTCTGTTAGAATGACATTATATATCCAAGTTAAATTTCAAAATTAACAATTACTACCTGATAACAATTACTTAATAAGGTAAAACCAATAAGCCCCAAACTTTCTGGTATAAATAGTTTATTTTTTACGTATGTTATGTTTATTTATGTTATGTTCTTTAAAATCAAAGAAGTGATTGCCATACATTACTAACATCTACAGATGCATGAGCAATACATTTATTTTTATTAGATTGTATTAAAAAAGCCTCTTTTATTTTTCTTTTAGAGGCTATCGCTTCTTTCATTATAATTTTGGCGTTTTTAATAACGTGATTTTAGTGGTGAAATACCCATATAGGATTTTTTGGAGAGATGAATCCGCCACATAGGTATAGACATTTTTTAAAACGGTAAGTGCAAAGTATATTAATATATACAAGGTGGTCCGAACTGTATTCCGGTAAATTCAGCAGCTTATTCTACAGATAAAAAAGTTGGAATAAAAATGTATGTTCGAAAATGCTTAATTTCGGAGATACAGGGTGTAGAAGTTTCATTTTTATTTCGATTTTTTCCAAATAATTTTTGAAGTAACGTCAATATTTGGATGAAAATTGGTGTCTGGGAGTTTTTTGAATGAGAAATTTGATTTTGATGTCAATATGACTCCTATTTGTAGGAGGCGCCACCTACATGTGTTTTAACTGTTTTGAAGAGTAATAACTTTTAGTCCGTACCTGTATAAAACTGCTGAGTGAAAAAATATACACTTCTATCTATACTAAGCATTGTACAGGCTGATTTTTAACAGATGCCTTCTTACAACGCTATGGTTATTAAGAAGAGTTGTTAAATAAGGCAATAAAGCCCATCTTAATCGTATAAATAGCACACAAAAACTGTTATTGGCATTTATCATTTTAAATATATACATATTTTAAATATTGACTGCTAGAAATAAATGTCAATCGTACGTACTATTTCACAATGTTTGATCGATTGATTGACAAAGTCTGATGCACAATGCTGATGAACAATGAAAAAAAAAGTCAGAAACAAGACCCAGCCGGCAAATTTGCACAATACCGTCGCTATTGCGTTCGGTTTCCCATTGATTCGCGCCACGCATTTGTTGATGACATTTTAATTATTAAACACAATCAATGAGCCTCCGGGCACAAACTCGCTTTATCGGCAACAAATTTTCAGCTGCGGTTGTCCAGGTACTCAAAGCTATCATTTTTTATTTATTTATGTTCAATTTTCAGACCAATACAGAATTTTGTCTCTTTATTTTCATTTTGGATGCTCTGAGCTGGAGATAGTTCATGAGAAATGATTGATGATAAAGACGTACAAATTTCTTTTTGTGCTAATCGAGTAAAAAACGCTTGGAAAAATAAATCAGTCTCATTTACTGATTTTATTATGATATAGGGACTATTTATAAAATAAAATTTTAACTTTATTAATCGACACTATGAGCGATCTATACTAAGCATTGCACAGGCTCATTTTTTACAGATGCCTTTTTACAGCGCTATGTTTATTAAGAAGAGTTGTCAAATAAAGCAATAAAGCCCATATGATGATTTTTATTTCATGTAATCGTATAAATAGCACACATTTAAATATTGATTGCCAGAAATAAATGTCAATCGTACGTAATATTTCACAATGTTTGATCGATTGATCGACCAAGTCTGATGCATTTTCTAAATAATTATTCTAACTCAATACACATTGACATCGATACAAAACGAATAAAACAATGAAAAAAAAACAGAAACGAGACCCAGCCGGCAAATTTGCACAATACCGTCGCTATTGCCATCGGTTTGCCATTGATTCGCGCCACGCATTTGTTGATGACATTTTAATTATTAAAACAATCAATGAGCCTCCGGGTACAAACTCGCTTTGCAGGCAACAAATTTTCAGCTGCGGTTGTCCAGGTACTCGACGCAATAATTTTTTATTTATTTATGTTCAATTTTCAGAGCGATACAGAATTTTGTCTCTTTATTTTCATTTTGGATAGATTGGGATGGTGATATTTCGTGAGAAAGTTGATGATAGAGACGTACAAATTTCTCCTTGTGCATGCTAATCGAGTAAAAAGCGCTTGAAAAAAAATAAATCAGTGTCATTTACTGATTTTATTATGATATAGGGACTATTTATAAAATAAAATATTAACTTTTTAAGCTTCGACACTATGGACTACCTATACTAAGCATTGTACATGCTCATTTTTTACAGATGACTTTTTACAACGCTATGGTTAGTAAGAAGAGTTGTTAAATAAAGCAATAAAGTTCATGCAATGATTTTTATTTCATGCAATCGTATAAATAGCACACATTTAAATATTGATTGCCAGAAATAAATGTCAATCGTACGTAATATTTCACAATGTTTGATCCACAAAGTCTGATGCATTTTCTAAATAATTATTCAATCAATTTAACTCAATACACATTGACATCGATACAAAACGAATAAAACAATGAAAAAAAAAAGCCAGAAACAAGACCCAGCCGGCAAATTCGCACAATACCGTCGCTATTGCGTTCGGTTTCCCATTGATTCGCGCGACGCATTTGTTGATGACATTTTAATTATTAAACACAATCAATGAGCCTCCGGGCACAAACTCGCTTTATCGGCAACAAATTTTCAGCTGCGGTTGTCCAGGTACTCAAAGCTATCATTTTTTATTTATTTATGTTCAATTTTCAGACCAATACAGAATTTTGTCTCTTTATTTTCATTTTGGATGCTCTGAGCTGGAGATAGTTCGTGAGAAATGATTGATGATAAAGACGTACAAATTTCTTTTTGTGCTAATCGAGTAAAAAACGCTTGGAAAGATAAATCAGTCTCATTTACTGATTTTATTGTGATATAGGGACTATTTATAAAATAAAATTTTAACTTTATTAATCGACACTATGAGCGATCTATACTAAGCATTGCACAGGCTCATTTTTTACAGATGCCTTTTTACAGCGCTATGTTTATTAAGAAGAGTTGTCAAATAAAGCAATAAAGCCCATATGATGATTTTTATTTCATGTAATCGTATAAATAGCACACATTTAAATATTGATTGCCAGAAATAAATGTCAATCGTACGTAATATTTCACAATGTTTGATCGATTGATCGACCAAGTCTGATGCATTTCCTAAATAATTATTCTAACTTAATACACATTGACATCGATACAAAACGAATAAAACAATAAAAAAAAACAGAAACGAGACCCAGCCGGCAAATTTGCACAATACCGTCGCTATTGCCATCGGTTTCCCATTGATTCGCGCCACGCATTTGTTGATGACATTTTAATTATTAAACACAATCAATGAGCCTCCGGGCACAAACTCGCTTTATCGGCAACAAATTTTCAGCTGAGGTTGTCCAGGTACTCTAAGCTATCATTTTTTATTTATTTATGTTCAATTTTCAGACCAATACAGAATTTTGTCTCTTTATTTTCATTTTGGATGCTCTGAGCTGGAGATAGTTCATGAGAAATGATTGATGATAAAGACGTACAAATTTCTTTTTGTACTAATAATAAAATAAAAAACGCTTGGAAAAATAAATCAGTCTCATTTACTGATTTTATTATGATATAGGGACTATTTATAAAATAAAATTTTAACTTTATTAATCGACACTATGAGCGATCTATACTAAGCATTGCACAGGCTCATTTTTTACAGATGCCTTTTTACAGCGCTATGTTTATTAAGAAGAGTTGTCAAATAAAGCAATAAAGCCCATATGATGATTTTGATTTCATGTAATCGTATAAATAGCACACATTTAAATATTGATTGCCAGAAATAAATGTCAATCGTACGTAATATTTCACAATGTTTGATCGATTGATCGACCAAGTCTGATGCATTTCCTAAATAATTATTCTAACTCAATACACATTGACATCGATACAAAACGAATAAAACAATGAAAAAAAACAGAAACGAGACCCAGCCGGCAAATTTGCACAATACCGTCGCTATTGCCATCGGTTTGCCATTGATTCGCGCCACGCATTTGTTGATGACATTTTAATTATTAAAACAATCAATGAGCCTCCGGGTGCAAACTCGCTTTGCAGGCAACAAATTTTCAGCTGCAGTTGTCCAGGTACTCGACGCAATAATTTTTTATTTATTTATGTTCGATTTTCAGACCGATACAGAATTTTGTCTCTTTATTTTCATTTTTGATACATTGGGATGGTGATATTTCATGAGAGAGTTGATGATAGAGACGTACAAATTTCTCTTTGTGCCTGCTAATCGAGTAAGAAGCGCTTGAAAAAAAATAAATCAGTGTCATTTACTGATTTTATTATGATATAGGGACTATTTATAAAATAAAATATTAACTTTTTAAGCTTCGACACTATGGACTACCTATATTAAGCATTGTACATGCTCATTTTTTACAGATGACTTTACAACGCTATGGTTAGTAAGAAGAGTTGTTCAATAAAGCAATAAACTTCATGCAATGATTTTTATTTCATGTAATCGTGTAAATAGCACACATTTAAATATTGATTGCCAGAAATAGATGTCAATCGTACGTAATATTTCACAATGTTTGATCGACAAAGTCTGATGCATTTTCTAAATAATTATTCAATCAATTTAACTCAATACACATTGACATCGATACAAAATGAATAAAACAATAAAAAAAAGCCAGAAACCAGACCCAGCCGGCAAACTTGCACAATACCGTCGCTATTGCGTTCGGTTTCCCATTGATTCGCGCCACGCATTTGTTGATGACATTTTAATTATTAAACACAATCAATGAGCCTCCGGGCACAAACTCGCTTTGTCGGTAACAAATTTTCAGCTGCGGTTGTCCAGGTACTCGAAGCTATCATTTTTTATTTATTTATGTTCGATTTTCAGACCGATACAGAATTTTGTCTCTTTATTTTCATTTTGGATGCTCTGAGCTGGAGATAGTTCGTGAGAAATGATTGATGATAGAGACGTACAAATTTCTTTTTATGCTAATCGAGTAAAAAACGCTTGGAAAAATAAATCAGTCTCATTTACTGATTTTATTATGATATAGGGACTATTTATAAAATAAAATTTTAACTTTTTTAATCGACACTATGAGCGATCTATACTAAGCATTGTACATGCTCATTTTAATAACATAATAATAGAATAAAACAATGAAAAAAAAACAGAAACGAGACCCAGCCGGCAAATTTGCACAATACCGTCGCTATTGCCATCGGTTTCCCATTGATTCGCGCCACGCATTTGTTGATGACATTTTAATTATTAAAAAAATCAATGAGCCTCCGGGTGCAAACTCGCTTTGCAGGCAATAAATTTTCAGCTGCGGTTGTCCAGGTACTCGACACAATAATTTTTTATTTATTTATGTTCGATTTTCAGACCGATACAGAATTTTGTCTCTTTATTTTCATTTTGGATACATTAGGATGGTGATATTTCGTGAGAAAGTTGATGATAGAGACGTACAAATTTCTCTTTGTGCATGCTAATCGAGTATAAAGCGCCTAAAAAAATAAATCAGTGTCATTTACTGATTTTATTATGATATAGGGACTATTTATAAAATAAAATATTAACTTGTTAAGCTTCGACACTATGGACTATCTATATTAAGCATTGTACATGCTCATTTTTTACAGATGATTTTTTACAACGCTATGGTTAGTAATAAGAGTTGTTAAATAAAGCAATAAAGTTCATGCAATGATTTTTATTTCATGTAATCGTATAAATAGCACACATTTAAATATTGATTGCCAGAAATAAATGTCAATCGTACTTAATATTTCACAATGTTTGATCGACAAAGTCTGGTGCATTTTATAAATAATTATTCAATCAATTTAACTCAATACACATTGACATCGATACAAAACGAATAAAACAATGAAAAAAATCCAGAAACAAGACCCAGCCGGCAAATTTGCACAATACCGTCGCTATTGCGTTCGGTTTCCCATTGATTTGCGCCACGCATTTGTTGATGACATTTTAATTATTAAACACAATCAATGAGCCTCCGGGTACAAACTCGCTTTGTCGGCAACAAATTTTCAGTTGTGGTTGTTCAGATACTCGACGCAATAATTCTTTATTTATTTATGTTCGATTTTCAGACCCATCCAGAATTTTATCTTTTTTGCGTTTTGGACGCTCTGGCATGGCGATAGTTCGTAAAAGAGTTGGTGATAGAGACGTACAAATTTCTGTTTGTGTTAGACAAGTATAAAGTGCTGTGGAAAAATAAAATCAGTCTCAATCAGTCAATTTTTATTTGATATACCCATATCGCTGACCTAGACATAGGAAATCCCCATTTTATTTTATAATTAAAATAAATAATAAAATAATTAATACTTTTTAAAGAACTCCCTTATATGAAACAAATGGTTCATTTTGAATGGTTTATACGAATTCGCTCTTGAGTTATGAGAGATACAAAAATACTATCATTTTAACGCTTAAGCATAAAAGTAAAGTATATATGTTTACGCCTAATCTTAATGTAAAAATACAGCGATTGGTAAAAGATTCCTCTCCATATAAAATACCATTTAGTCTAAATTAACTTAATTTTTTTTGAATAACTTTTAAATCCTTGTTTACCTTTACGCAATTTCATTACTTCCCTTTTTAAATTAACCAATGGAGGCTATAAAATAAAACTCGTACACGATTAATGATTAAACTTTGTTTTAGAAAACGAATGAAAAATCAAAAAAATATTGTTGCAAACAAATAATAGATAATAAAGACAGGTTGTAGCAGGTGTTATTAAAAAAAATAATTTAATTTAGAGTAAATGGTATTTTATATCTAGAGGAATCTTTTACCAATCCCTGTACATTTAGGTAGTGAGATAAAATTTGGTAACGTGGTGTAGTTTTTCAATCTCTAGAACTTTTATTAATAACTTTTCATCGTATTTTTACATATACAAGTACTTTGTTCTTAGCGCTTTCCATATTTTTTAAACTTTTTAACACTCGGTATATACATTTGTAAAAATAATATGCCGGTTGGTCGTTTAAGCTCAAGCAGGAGTTTTTATGAAGAATAACTTTTTTTCATAAACACACGAATAAAAAAGTTTTCCCTCTTTGGGAGTCAATCCGTGGACACACTGTATGACCATATATTATTTGCAACGTTTGAAATTGTTTAAAAATTTATTTGTGACGTATAAAAAAAGCATGTTCTGTTCGGAGTAAAAATGACTTTTGTATCTTCTCTAAGTTGGTAAACTGACTGTTTTGTTAGGTTATGTTAGGTAAAGAAATTGTGTTTTTTAACTAAAAACTAAAAAAATAAAAACTTCCAGATTTTTTTTCAAAAAAAAATTGCGCAGAAAAATCCTCATATTTCTGGGGCCAAAATATACTACCCTAAAAATATTTGCACTTATTTAAGACTCACCCTGTATAGGGCGATTCACGGTTATAGTATGTTATACCGTTTCTGGAACCGGAGCTGCTTTTCTGAACCGATAATTTCGGTACCATGCCTCTAAGGAACCGGGATTTCCAATTTTTTTCGGTACTTTTGGTACTAGCAAATTTTTCAATGATGATGCAGTCCGTTAAACAGCAAGCAAGGGATAATTGTCAAAAGTAAAATCCATAAAAAATTGAGGTTTAAATGAAAATAATATCAAATTATTAAGTAGTAATCAGTCATGAGAAAATTAACCTGAACACAAACATGATCACAAATGACTCAAAAAAAAACTCAAAGCACAATTTTTTTTAATTATTACTATAACCAATAGCAGCACACAGTAAGGCACTCATTTCCGTCTCTGTGCTGAGACGCAACGCTCGAACCTCGCAGGTCGACGGACGGAACTAAACTGAAACGCTCTGCAATCTGCCGATATTCGACAGATTGTAAAAACTGGCAGAAAATATTTGGGAGAGTGCAACTAATCTTTTCCTTCTACTATGCTATAATATTCGCTTACTTGACGAAAAAGAAAAGATTGAAGAAGCCCTTCCGTTACCCTATACGACTAAAGGGTGGGTCTCACGCACCCGATAATTGACAAATTTTCGATGGGTCCCGTTAATGAACGAAGACCGCAATAACCATAAATAAGGCCGACACTTGCACAATACTTTATTGGAATGAGTGCCATTCCTGTTAACCCTCGGTCCTGGCCAGTCGCGCGTGACCCGATCGTGAGGCCTGACTATTTTACTTACTGGCGACGAAGGTAAAAAGGACGAATCCTGAAGTAAGGGCCTCAATTATTGAGATGCTTTCGATCAGCCCTGCTCTATAACACGTATTCGGTTGGTTAAATTTTCAAGGAAGTGACAGCTTGATCATCATTTCGAGGAAGTGACCTACCTACATGGATGAAATGAAATATTTATGGGAGTGATATTGTTTTTAATGATAAAATTTTACATGATGTTTCGACTTTTGACGTGTCTCTAGCTGTTATACGTACCTACACTAAAAAAGTGAATGAATTATACAAAAAAAATGATGCATTATAGTATTTTTAACAAGAAACTTGTAAATATAAGATATTTTTGCATAGTTTCACAAAACAATGTAATTTTTCAAAACAATTTATTATTAATATTAAATGATTATTACTAATATACAGGGTGAGTTTTCTACGATGTTCTCTATGGGTATCTCGGAAACTACAGGAGATAGATAGTCGGTTAAATGGGGAAAGAATTGCAGTTTTTCGAGTTCATAAATATGCGCCTCTCAGATTTTTTAAAAAGTTCATGGCTTACTAGGTATTTCGAAAAAACAAATTTCGGCTATTTTAAAAATTGTCCCAATCTATTTTAGGCAAAAAGTTTTCAGATAAAAGTTGTAGATAATCACATCCTTAATGAGATTGTGTCCTCCGTTTTTTACTAAAGCCTATCATTTTTGACATATGACACAAACTTCTGTTTTTTTGAAATGAAAACCATAGTTGGCGATGACTTTATAAAAAGCGCCATTTTTTAAGCTTGTTATAATATGTTTTTTTTTTAAATTACTGAGTTATAGCCAAGAAAAAGAGAAATAAGTAAAAGTACAAAAAAAAATAAAAATAATAAAAACTATAAAAATAAAATAAAAAAAATAATAAATAATAAAAATAAAATAAAAAAATAAATAATAAAAAGTAAATAAGTAATATTAAGTCCTGAGAAATTTCTTGTACAGTTAGTGGAGTGTTTGCTCTTTTCCTAGCTAGCAAACGATCTTTTTCATTGTCTTCTATCCCTTGGTGGGCTGGCATCCAGGGTTGCAGGACTTTATTACCTTTGAACAATTATACAACAATACAATTTATTATTTCACTGAAAACAGTGAATGCAAAAATACCAAAATCGTAAACACTTTCTTTTGTGGTTTTCGGAGATTGCTTGGTAACTTCTATTCTATTAAAATACGCTTTACCCTTATACGTCGGCGTTTCGTAATTAACAAAATCGACCCTTTCAGCTTTCTCTAATTATTATTTGAACGAAAACGGCAATTCGAAAGAAAGCTTTTATTTTTAGCGGACCCGGAGTTATGAAGCTAATCCGCGCGGATCCGAAAACTTTTCTCCCGCCAACCGGAAACTTCGGCTGCCACTGACGTTTGCCCAACTTTTCCAACTTCACTTTTGGAGGAGGATAACGGATAACGCCTGTTTGAAGTTTTTGCCGGGCCCTTTTTTATAAAAATTATTATTTGGTAAATGTATACGATTACTGTGCTACTTCTCTTAAGGCGGATTTTCACCTCTCAGCATCACTGAAGCAATCTGACTCATTTAGTGTTACTTGAAAACAGGGTTGGAAAAAATCATGATTTTTTAAAAAAAATCAAAAAAATCAGATTTTTTTGATTTAAATCAGATTTTTTTGATTTTAATTCAAACCAATATTTAAATCAGATTTCGAAATGACTAAGACTTATTTCCAATTAAAGTCCTATCCTAAATGGCTAAATCTTTATAACTCTGCCCGATACCGATAACATTAACAATTCTACGGCGCGTGTAATTTTTCCACATCGGTCACCAATATATTCCGCAAAAAAGTCGCTCGCTTCAGATCAAAAGGTTTTTTTTTCAAACGTCTCAAAAGTATTAATTTTTGTCATTTTAACGCCTAGGCATAAAAGTAAAGGGCTGTTACGCCTAAGCACAAAAGTACAAAAATATATTATTAAACTGATATTAAATGTCAAATTCAACGAGAGA
The DNA here is from genome assembly GCF_002938485.1 of Sitophilus oryzae. NCBI lineage: Eukaryota > Metazoa > Arthropoda > Insecta > Coleoptera > Curculionidae > Sitophilus > Sitophilus oryzae. Next base: position 176,057 of record NW_022147432.1, on the reverse strand, counting down.
ACAAATAATTGTTGCTCGATTACTGCTTATATTATTTTTTGCAATGTTTGAAATTGATTAAAAAATTATTTGTAATGTTTAAAAAAATGTTCTATTCAGAGTAAAAATGTACTTTTTGTGCTTCACTCTAGTCGGAATAAATGGTCCTTCAAAGGTACAGGGTGGGTCAAATTCGACGCTTTTAAATGGAAACACCCTTTTCTATAGGAGATAGACAAAAACTAATATCGGTGTCTGGAGCTCAATTTTTGTCAAAAGCATGATGGTGGAAACCGCATATCGATATCTGTTACCGTTTGGGAGTTACGGGGTGTTTATTAAAAATATGCATTTTTAATAAATCGCTGTAACTTTTTTGCTATGGAAAATTTTGTATTTTTATGAAAACATTTCCAAAGCACCTTTTTACGTAGAATTTAATGGTATAAGTATAATTTTTTTAAAATTAATAATTTAAGAATTATCAACAGAAAATTTGATTTTTTGTATGGGATACCCTGTATATTTTTAATTTATTGAAAAGAATTTAAAATTACCTTTCCAAAAATATAACACACTTGATATTTTGCTCGATTCCTCTTCGAGATATAACAATTCGCCCGCTTTAAATAAGTAGGCTTTGAACGGCACCGGCTGTAATGCAAAAAAATCTAGCTGTGAGCATCAATTAAAACGAAAATAATATTTGCTATGAGAGATGCAGAATTTTATAACAATTTAAAATATATTTAACTAACATCAACACATTTAAACTATATCTAATAACAATAAAAATAAATAGCAAACCAAGACATGAGATTTTGCTATAGGTGTTCGACATAGCGACCGTCTTCTGGTATGGACAGACGGGGCAATTTTTGAACATTTCTCGCGGAATTCATTAACTCAGTGGGGGTGAAAGATACCCTCTCATAACTGCCCAGTATTTCTAATTCTTGTCTAGATTATACGGAAGAATAAGGAACCTTTATTCTTCCGCAAATATATCCATAGGATTAGATCCATGGGCACTAAGTCAAGCGCTCGCGACGGCCAACGTCTGGGATCTTAGTTAGTTATTCAATTGTTCTTGAAATTGGCTGCAAAAATTTGCTGATAACTTCAGCGTTCAGAGGCGGTGCGTCGTCTTGCTGGAAAAATATGTTTTCGAGTTAAAGGTTAGGGGCATATCATCAATAAGGGGTCCAAAGCCTATTAGTTAAAAGTGGCGAACTTTTAAAAATTCTGTATTTCGAAGGGGATTATAACAAAATATCAAGTGTGCTATATTTTTGGAAAGGTAATTTTAAATTCTTTTCAGTTAATTAAAAATATAGAGGGTGTCCCAAATAAAAAATCAATTTTTCTGTTGATAAATCTTAAATTATTAAATTTAAAAAAATTATACTTAAACCATTAAATTCTACGTAAAAATGTGCGTTGGAAATGTTTTCATAGAAATACAAAATTTTCCATAGCAAAAAAGTTACAGCGATTTGTTAAAAATGCACATTTTTGAAAAACACTCCGTAACTCCGAAACGGTAACAGATATTGATGTGCGGTTTTCACCATCACGTTTTTGATGAAAATTAAGCTCCAGACACCGATATTAGTTTTCGTCTATCTCCTATAGAAAAGAGTGTTTCCATTTAAAAGCGTCGAATTTGACCCACCCTGTACAGCATCGTCAAAAAAAGTATAATTTTTACTCCTAATAAAACAATACACTATTGTTCGGAAATAGTCTTAAGTTGAGAATGATGTATTATCTAATGCCAAAGTGTAAAGTACTTTTTGCAGATCAAAATTTCGGTAGGAATTTGGAAACATCCAACCGTTTCAAAAAAATAAACATATTTTCTGACGATTCTAGATTCTCGGGAATGAAGATATAGTCTCTATATTAGAAGAACCTAATTCTGCACTAGACTTTGCAAATAATACGTATTCGAACAGCGAATTTTTGTCACTTATACATAAACTTTAAAATAAATCCCTGCGTTTAGCGGTCTAATGGATTCGCATGAAATTGATGAATAGATGTTTTTATATAGTTTTATAACATTTACAATTATTTTTCGATTTATTATCTGTTATATCTGATATAGAAACATTTTTTATAGTTTTCTAGAACACATTTTTACATCTTTTACAGTTATTTTTTGATTTATTATAAAGTTTCAATAAAATATATTTTTTTTATTTAAATCACATGATTAAAATTAAAAAAATCACTTGATTTAAATCGCGATTTAAATCATGATTTAAATCATTTGATTTAAATCATGCCAACCCTGCTTGAAAATGTACAACATGAGGATACGTTTTCAATGAAACTGAACATTTATTTTTTTTTTTTTTATTCATACTTTCAGTGAAAGTGTTCGTAAAAAGTACCGAAAGAACCGAAAATTAATAATTTCGAGTCCCGGTTCTTTGATATCTCAAAAAAACCGGGAATTTCCGGTTCTGAACCCTAGTTACCATATTATCAAGAAATTATGTGTTTTAACTAAAAACTAAAAAAAATTCCAGATTTTTTTTTCAAAAAAAAAATTGCGAAGAAAAATTCTCATATTTCTGGGGTCAAAATATACTTTCCCTAAAAATATTTGTACTTATTTAAGACTCACCCTGTATAGGGCGATTCATGGTTATGGTACGTTATAGCGTTTCCGGGACCGGAGCTGTTTTTCGGAACCGGTAATTTGGGTAACATGCCTCTAAGGAACCGGGATTTCCAGTTTTTTTCGGTAGTTTCGGTACTAGCAAATTTTTGTTCAATGAGTGCAGTTCGTAAAACAGCAAGCAAGAGACGGTTAGGTTGCAAAAGTAAAATCAATAAAAAATTGAGGTTTAAATGAAAATAATATCAAATTATTAAGTAGTAATCAGTCATGAGAAAATTAACCTGAACACAGACATGATCACAAATGATTCTCCAAAAAAACTCAAAGCACAATTTTTTAAATTATTACCACAACCAATAGCAGCACACAGTAAGGCACTTGTTTTGTCAATCCGTCTCTGTGCTGGGACGCAACGCTCGCACCTCGCAGATCGACGGACGGAACTCAACTGAAACGCTCAGCAATCTGCCGATATCCGACAGATTGTAAAAATTGGCAGAAAATATATGGGAAAGTGCAACTACTCTTTTCCTTCTACTATGGCTTTAATGGTAGCTTGCTCCAAAGTAGTAGTCACTATCCTGTTCCCTAAGTCATTTTTCTAGACAGTTTTTCGTTTGGTTTGGTTTCAAATGTTATGTGCAGACTGAGATTACCTTCCTTAGACTTTTTATACAATGATGGTTACAAAAAAAAACTGATACCAACATATGTTACTAATTTAAAATATTTTAAACATCTCTGTGGTTTAATATCCAACAAATACCGGCCGTAAATAACAACGAGAAGACCGACGGAATAAACAATTAATGGAAACATAATTCCGGGCAAAATTGCACGAGATTAAATGATTCATGCATTATTTTCAATATTTACATAAATACGATATCGAAAGACCGGGCCAGGGGTAGCAATAGCGATCTGTTGTTTAACCATCCCCTGCTCTTTCTATTAATACTAAATTGATGACGCGCTTAATATAACATTGGTTATATCCACTCTGTAGACATTTAGCCGGTTGATTAAGTATTGTCAGCGGTTTTGTCTGGCCCAATATTAATACGATATACGAGATTTTAATATCAACAGTTTTTATTAAAATAAAAAATGTGATAAAATGACATACGATTTTAAATAAAAGAACATAAATATTAAACAAACAAAATACAAGAAGCATAAATATTAATTACAAAAAGGAGATTATGACAAGTCTAAAAATTTTTTGACTTTTGAATAAAAAAAATAAATAGCAGGTTATGTTTATTCTTGCCTTTTTAAAAAAAATTAAAGGTTGCTATTAGACTTGGATTAAGGCAAGTTAATAAAACGGCGTCATAACTTCGTTATAGTCTTTAAACGTCAAATTTGCTATTTTCTTAAAATTTGTTCATATTTTCGCAGCACTTACACCTTCCTTGGACTATAGGCTTGGCGCATTTCAGTTGATTTCAACAAATTCCGACCGCAGCGCACTCTACGGCAGAAATCAGAAAATATCAAGATATAGTTCACGCCGCGCCGCGCCGCCGCCGTCATGTTAATCGCATTAAAATAATATTGAAATCGGGGTTTTGTCATAATATTTAACAATTTTAGTTTTTTACTAGTGCAGTTATTGATACTATAAAACACTCAGGTACGAGGTTTGCGTGATGTAACGCTGTTTCGGGTAGTAAAAAATAAATGAAAAAGAGAATTCGAACTAGGCGTCTTGTGTTGTGACAATTTCAAATGTTAATAAAATTGCCGAAAAAATGCTAACGCGTAAAGGAGAGCGTCATTAGGGCGTTGTTGAGTGCAATAATATTCAATAACTCAACTTTCCCGGATATTCAACTCTCCCGAAACATTTTATAGCTTCACAGTTTCTTATGGCGCGTTCTCACGACTCGTGTACTTGACAAACATTTGTAATTGGTATACAGGGTAATACATGGTGCGTCGGGCATCTATACAGAATTTCTGAGTTATTTATTATAGGAACTATGCCACATTCTCGCTAGACCCTGTATGCCAATAAAAAATACTTGCCAAGTAGACGAGTCGTGAGAATGCGCCTTTCACCGATTTGATCAAATAGCAAAAATGGATTCAAGCAGTTCGACGAAACAAGTGAGTAAACAAACTGCTCATTAGATAATCAAAAAATTAAATAGACATATACAAGGCATATACTATGAGAGGATGAAATATAATTTGTGTGTGCGATATTAATGGTATACTTTTTTAATCAACTAGTGATTAAATGGTTTATGAACATCTAAAATTATACGATCAAACGAACTTACCTGAAGTGAAGTTCGATCGTAATTATATGAGGCGTCCAGTCCGAATGTATTATCTTCCCACCCCTCCCGTTTTGCCCCATGGTCGCTTGAATTAATGAATAAATCTTTGAAAAATGAATACCGACCGCCGCGCCAGGGCCGGCACGGCCACCTAGACTGGTAGCGGGAGGGAATTTAGCTTATAGCTTTAAAATTGTGCACGCAGGGACGGTACTACGTATAGAAAAATCAAGATAATACATTCGGACTGGACGCCTCATATAATTACGATCGAACTTCACTTCAGGTAAGTTCGTTTGATCGTATAATTATATTCGCGTCCAGTCCGAATGTATTATCTTGATTTTTCTATACGTAGATGTTTAAAGAACTGATGGTTGCAAATTAATGAATGCGGTGCAGAAAGCATTTTTTTTTGAGACAAAAATAGCTGAAATTATAAATATGTTTATTGAATGCAACCAAGATGAAACCAATTTAACGGCCATCAATACATGGATTTATTAAATTGTGACAATTTAACATATACATATATGCATACTAAGCAGAGACAGAAACCCATAAGATGGCACTTCCATAAAGGATTCTGCCAAAATTGTTCAATTATACTTTATAAACCAGTTAACTCATCGTGTCGATAGAAATCCCTGTCTCAATGTAGAACTGCGTGGATAACTCGACTATAGTGAGGTTTAACCGATATATATATATATATATATATATATATATACCCATATATATATATATATATATATACATACACATATATATATATATATATATACATATACATATATATATATATATATATATATACATATACATATATATATATATATATATATATATATATATATATATATATATATATATATATATATATATATATATATATATATATATATATATATATATATATATATATATATATATATATATATATATATACACACACACACATATATATACATATATATATATATATATATATATATATATATATATATATATATATATATACTTATATATATATATATATATATATATATATATATATATATATATATATATATATATATATATATATATATATATTTTAAGGTGTTTCTAACCCATTGCTTAATATTTAAAAGGCCTTACTTTTTAAGCCATTAATATTAGACAACATTTGAATGTTAGACTTTGGTAGTAAGAAATCAAGATTCTCAATAATTTATTTTCCAAAATGCTTTAATTACGTCGATGAATTAAACCAGAGTCATCATATATATTAGGTTTCGATCCATACATTGGTATGGATATGTGGTTTGATGATATAAAAGTAGACACAGATATTGATCTGTGTCAATTTTTATACCAGAAGTTTTATTATTATTTGTATTATTTATTTATTTATTTTTTTATTTTTTTTTTGTTGATAATTTTCAGTAACTATGATATGCACATATAATTATATACTGACTAAAAACAAACTGACATCTGTCTCTGATAACTAAGGTTAAACGTGAAACCAATATATGATTTATTATTTTTCATAGCCAGTTCACGGCAAGAATTATATAATCTATTTATATAGTACGTAAAACTGCAAGAAAACTATTTCTACTTTATGATTTAATTGATATGTCCATTCTTTCCGAATTCTAGATAAGAAAGTAGAACTGTTAGGGAACATTTATGGTAAAATTTTAATGCAGTAAACCTTAGACACATCATATCTTAAAAAAGCCTCTTTCAACGAGAAACCATCCAGATCTATTTAAGAAAAAATTCAAAGTCTGCGAAAGTTTACATTAATGTTATTATAATCATCTCTTTCGAAAGTGTATTGTAGAGGAGAAAATATATATTATATACTGTAAGCTGTAAGAAAAAACTAACTTTTTGTTTCGATAATTTGCACAAAGTCTGTCACTTTGTCAAAATGTATAAAGTATTGGCCAAAACACAACACTGCTTTTATAGACCAAAATGGGTAAATATAAACTCTAAATGTAGATGGTGAGTATTCCAACATATGAAAATCCAAGATTTACATAAACAAATTAGCATTTAACAGCCGTTATCATAAGGACCTCCTTTTGAAATGAGACACAGTTACGTGTTTCTTAAGATTTAGACTAAAACTTACATTTCCATTAGAATAGCTTTAGCCAAAATAGAGAAATTTCTTTAGCCAAAATAGAGAAAATAGACGTTTTTTTTTTTCTTTTTATCATATATACATACACACATTACATATTAGCTATGAAAATCTAGGATATTAGCTATTTTATTATTATATACATATTTGAGTTATTATTATTAGCTGGTCAGCTAAGTTGATTACTTTTAATGACTTGGAGGTCAACGTTAAGTTGGTTGTCGCCTATTTTATGGTAGGAGGCTGGCAAGGCAGCAAACTGGAGGGTACCTAATGAATTGGCCGCTCGTGCCTCATGTATCACCCCCCTTCTTTTTTTCAAAGAAGGAAGGTAAAGACATATTCGAATATCTGTCACAAATATCTGGATACATTCCTGTTGTTTGTATCTTTTCCTCTAAGCAAGGGGTTCAAACGTAAATTTATCCAGAGGTCCTTTTTCCTCATGATTTTCATTTGAAAATCCTTCAGAGGAAAAATAGTTGATACCTTTTGTACAAGATACCGTCAACCACATTAGGACTATGCGTCCGGTATCTATAACAACCGTCCATATTTGTTCCATGATATATTTATGAATATTTTTCTCTTCCTTTAAAAGAATATTGAGTCTACGACGACTATTGTTAAATTTTATAACCCAGATATATATATATATATATATATATATATATATATATATATATATATATATATATATATATATATATATATATATATATATATATATATATATATATATATATATATATACATATATATATACATACATATTTTTTTTTTAAGAGTTTGATTTCGAAAATATGCTGGACTTCATCTTAACAATTATGACACAGGAGAGGATAGGCGACATGCCATGGCTCCTTTGTAAATTAGGGAGTTAAAATATTTTCTCAGATATAAAAGTTGGACCTTGTTCTGTGCTGAAGCCAGATCATTGGCTAAGACTGAATTCGTCTCCCGAAGAAGAATGTATCATCATCGAAGAGTCGAATGTTCTGTAGTCTCTTTGGATTGCCCTTCCCCCAACAAACTGCACAAATCGCTAGATTTGGTTATTTTCCTCTTCCTAGTTGCTGACCTTGTGTTCGATCTGTTATGAGATAGTGACACTTAAATAACGACTGTCCTGCTTTTTGAACGTACAGCCTTATAAATATAATGTGTGGAGGAGTTTTCCTGTTGAAATATATCGTTTATTTTTTTTTTGAGGGTCTAAAATTTTTTGATTTATCACTTGAAATTCTTTTGTGAAATCTACTTCTACGATAACGAGACCGAGAACGTCATTTATAAAGGAATCCCTTTCACACGGAGAAGGGCATTCACTAAAATTAAAAAATTTTGTATCATTGAGACAACAACACTTCGGTTATTATAATATTATCTCGATAGCGAGCTCTGGAATATCTTAAAAAGGAATCCCTCTCACACGGAGTAGAGGATTATCTAAAAGTACTAACCTTTGTCTCGCTATGAAAAGAACACTGGGAGAAGAACAGTCCGTGTTTATACAATATTCCTCATCCCTTTGTTTTCTCCTTTCCTCTAATCCCCACATTTCGGGATGTACTTCTATTTATTTCCATCCAATATTCGTCTAAAAATAAATATTCTAAAAGACTTACATATAATACGTGTAATTAATTTTTCGATAAGGCTATCGATAACGTATAAAAGAAATCCCTCCCACACGGAGACGGGCATTCTCTAAAAGTACGAAATTTTGTCCCACTGGGAGATACTGACCGCCGCGCCAGGGCCGGCACGGCCACCTAGACTGGTAGCGGGAGGGAATTTAGCTTATAGCTTTAAAATTGTGCACGCAGGGACGGTACTACGTATAGAAAAATCAAGATAATACATTCGGACTGGACGCGAATATAATTATAATTATGTACCTTTAAAAAATTTCGTTATGCCCCACTAGCAAAACCGGTGATAAAACTATGCTAATTTTTTTTAACTGGTATAATAAATTATAATGCAAGTTAGACCTTCGGAAGATATCAAAATATTTACCTTTTTATTTTTTTGTTTAGAATTTCCACAAATTACACTTTCTAACACTTTTAGAATAATTATATACTAATTTTTTTGTTTGCTCGCCATTTAAACGACTTATTATTTGTATGTATTCGTTATTTACGAGTCCTCCGATGGTGGCAGCACCGGCGGAGAATGCACCAAGCCTATACAATAAAAATATTTAAAAAAATTGGTTGTGAAGTGCGAGTCGGACTCGCGCACGAAGGGTTCCGTACCATTCATTATCTATACAACCTTAGAAACTATATTATTATAATTTTTTTTCCGATTTAGCTGAAATTTTGAATGCGCGTATAAGTAATTTAAAAAAAAATGAAGAAACACATTACTAAAAATAGTATTAATCAATAATACATATATAAAAAGTAAAAATAAATATGTAAAAATTAAAAAAAAACGATTAAAAAAAGTCGCCTTGGCTAGGATTCGAACCTGCCTTACTACGGCTCCATCGTCATAGCAGCGTAAAGTCCTAACGCTTTAAAACCACGCGGCCACTGAGAACTTGAAAGATTCTATGTAAAATTCTTACTTAAAAGATAATGATTAGTGAAAGTACTTTTTTATTTATAAACATTTATTTAATTCTGTTTTTAGTATTTGTTCTTATAGCGGCAACATAGATACATTATCTGTAAAAATGTCAACTGTCTAGCTATAACGGTTCATGAGATAGACATCTGTGACAGACGGACGGATGGACGGACGGACGGACAGCGAAGTCTTAAGGTGCGTATTCATTATCCGCACGAACGAACGAACGAACGAACGAATGTTCGCTAGTGGTATGGACGGGGACCGTGGTATAGACGGCGCCGACGTCCACTAAAACATTTCGGCCTGTAGAGGTCAGATTCCTACCTCTACCTATCTACGATAGTCGAGTCACCGCCTTCGCCGGACTGGTACCGATTCAGTGCGCGTACACCTTTAGCCCGTGGTTACATTGGATGCGTGTCCGTACGTTTTTTTAGTCGGAATAAAAAATGTGGTTGGACGTGCACGCAGCAAAAAACAAACAAATGGTATCTACGCAGGCGGTTACATTGCATTTGCGCGTCCGTGCACGTACGTCGATTTCCGTTGGTCGGATGAAAACAAACGTTTGTTTTTTTAATACGTGCACGTCCGAGCGTTGGAATTTTTATATCTCTGGGCCCAATACATTCCCGAAAAATTTGAATATTTTTAAATACCAAGTTTATTTTTATTTTAGATATATTAATATTACTGGAAACATTCTAAAATATTCAAAAAAATTGACCGGTTGCTGTTTTAATTCACCAAATATTTTTCATATTATTTTTCTTCCCCTTTTAGCATTATAAATCATTTACCTAACATTTTCTTCTGTTCATAAGTAGTTATTTTAACATTAAATCCTCATACATCAAAGTAGTGGCGTCGTTTTGAGAAATTTGACACACAGGACACCATGAATACGCATCTAATGTAAGCACTAAAATAAAATAGTCGTGCGAGTAAATTCCGTCAGAGCTCACACGTTTAAAAAAACGCACGGACCCGCGTCCAATGCAACCGCGGACTTTAGGTGAGTTTATATGCATCCGTAATGCGTCGTCCGTCGTTCCGTCACTCCAATCATATTTAAGTATGATCTGTTATTTTTCAAATAAACCAATAAAATTGCATAAAATCAACGACGGACGTCGCATTACGGATGCATGTAAACCCAGGCTTAAGCTTGATTTTCATGCATCCGTTGTCCGACGATACGTTGATACGATATACGATATTAATTTTATTGGTAGAATTTAAAGACTTTGATTGGTTAGAAAATAATGCAGTTTTTAAATTTATTGCATTTTCATGCCTCCGTTTATCGGATATACGTTGGAGTTATTTTATATTTTCATTTCCATAACGATTTTGCTATTTTACTTATATTTTTATTAAGGTTAGATTAAGTTTGTCAAAAAAGTGTCAAAACGTCCATTATCGTACGAACGGGTCCGTTGACGGGCTGAAGTAAAATATTTACGGATGAAAAGTGGCGCGAAAACGCTATGACTTGGCTATGACCAATCAGAGCACCGTCGGACCATCGTATCAACGTATAACGGATGCATGAAAATCAAGCTTTAGTAATAGGGTTCCCGTTTTTACCCTTTGAGTACGGAACTCTAAAAATCAAAATTGGCCAAATAAATCCAGCCAATTACAATTCAAATAGCCAAAGCTTTTTAAAACCACACAGATTATGAAAAACAACAATAACTAAAAAACAATAACGGCAATCTTTTTAAAACTCATCCAAATGAACTGCAAATAGGACGGGAAACATCCGTGATGGGCCGGGACCGTTTGGGCCATATCAATAATTTGAAAAACCGCGCCGTCCCATACGTGCTGCGGCTTTTACAGTTAATGGATCTACATATTTTAGCGTTTTGTAACAAGGTATACATTACCCGCGGGTCCCACGGGGGAGGCACTCCGGATACGCCGCCCGATCCATCAAATTTGCTTTAAAAATGAAATGTGTACCGTTCCAGTCCCAAGACCGATACAAAATTGAAGATATAAAAACACGAAATATCGGTCGTTGGAGATCGTAAAGTATGCCATTTCTGCCTGACGTTAATATTTAATGGACTTACATACATATCCATTAAAAGGAGCGTCTATATAGCTAATGGACTTTTGCAATTTTTTACTACATGGTTTAAAAATTATTTTTACTTCATACTCTATCTTTAAACACACGTTGACGTACTTTATTTCCGTCCGGTAAAAATTGTTTACCGAACTCTTTTCGGGAAGTTTTCTCAACTGTTTACCATTCTAGGCCTGTAAAACATTGTGATGTTTTATGTTTTTTTTTGGCAAGAACAACCCTGTAGCCAGTCTAGTCAAGTCGTGGCAAATTTCTCTATTCGTGCATGGGAAATCTCGAGATCCAGAGGAAAAAGTGAATGTTTAACCGTCTTCTCTTCTTATAGTACCATCTTCTAATGAAGGTTGGCAACAATCGCTGCGAAACACTATCTGTCCTGTGCAGCTCGAAACAGTTCGTGTGAGTTCAGTCCAGTCCAGTCTCGTAAGTTTTTCAACCAAGAGTACTTGCCTCTCCCAAGTCCTCTTCTGCCTTCTACCTTTCCTTCTATAATCAACTTCAGAAGCTTTGCTCTGCTATTGCGCATGACACGGCCCAGGTATGCTGTCTTCCGTTTTTTTTTATATTTGCAAGTAATTCCCTTTCCTTGTTAAGCCCTCCAAGAATCTCTTCATTGCGTACATGAACTTTCCAGGGTATTTTCAAGAGTCTTCTGTAGATCCACATTTCAAAACCCTCCAACCGTCTCATGGTATTCATTTTTATCGTCCATGTCTCACAGTCGTATAGGATGATTGAGTATACATAACAATGGACAAAACGCAGACGTATGTTGATGTTGAGTGATCGGTTTGGTTTGGTTGCGGTTTGTCATTTTATTGAACATTGATCTAGCTTGTTCTATACGCGATGTAACTTTTAAGTCGGGGTCAAGGTCCGATGTTAGCCAGGATCCCAGGTATTTGAACTTATTTACCATATCTACACATTGTCCCTATACTCGTATGTTGGGTGGTGGAATATTTTTTCTCCTACTAACGACCATTATCTTCGTTTTTGCCGTGTTTATTGTCAGGCCCAATGGATCTCCTTCACGAACTATGTCATCTAGAAGTTCTTGAACAGCCTCAGGGTTGTCAGCGATAATCGCAGTGTCGTCTGCATACCTAAGGTTGTTAATTGGGACGCCATTTATTTTTATGCCAATGCCTTTATCTTGTAGGGTCTTATCGAATATATATTCCGAGTATATATTAAACAACAAGGGAGACGACAGTACACAGCCCTGACGAACTCCACTTTGTACTGGTATTTCGTCTGTTTCGTCTTGCCCTAACCTTATGTATGCTGTCTGATTCCAATATAGTGTTTTTAAGAATTGGATATCGTTCTTGTCTAAACATTTTTCTTGCAAGACGTTACAATGGACTTAGACCAATCACAATCACAATCATTATTTGTAAAGAGTATAAGAAAAATACCGTATGATCGAAAAAAAACGGAGTCCAGTTGGCTTGGAAATGAACATCAATGACATTCCCCATTTAATTTTACATACAAAATGACAGCGATCTTCATTTCATAGCCATCGCTGACGCCATTTTTATTCGATCATACGGTATCTGTATTTGTACTCACCATATGTCCTTCCTTCTGCTTTTTTAATTATAGGACTATAAAAACTTGAAGAATGCTTAAACTTGAAGAAATATGCTTAAATACAAAAACTGCAGAACAAAATCCAAGCAATAAAGTAAAGGTTATGTTCTCATAATTGACAGAATATCAAATAAATTATGGAAAATTTTCAAGCACAGAATGGATACGAAATATGTAAATGTGAATCACATCTATTTTTTAAAAGTTTCGAAAAATGTTTGCCACCAAGATCTTTATTGTTATAGCTTATGTAGTGAAACCATATTTTGATAAAATGTTTCGAAACAAAAAGCGATTTATGTTACGAAACATATATACAGGGTGGTCCGAACTGTATTCCGAAACTTTGCCAGCATATTCTGCAGTTAAAAATAAGTAAAAATGTTCTTATAAATGTATGTCCTAAAATGCTTAGTTGGAGATACCGGGTGGAGAAGTTTCAGTTTTATTTCATTTTTTTTAATAATTTCTGAAGAAATGTTAATATTTGAATGAAAATAGGTGTCTGGGATTTCTTTAACGTTAGAAATTTGATTTTGATGTCAATATGACTTTTATTTGTAGGAGGCGCCACCTACATGTGTTTTAAATTTTTTGAAGAGTAATAACTTTTCGTCCGTACCTGTATAAAATTACTAAGTAAAAAATAGACATTTCCATGACTTTCTACGTAAAAAATGTCTCTTGGTAAAAATCACACAGAACGGAAATGGTCAATACATGTCACTATTGACAAAAAATAAACACTTTGAGTAAATAGTTACCTATTTGACTGAAATAATAATTTTTATTTTTTTTTAAATTAATCATACATTTTTCTGCGAAAAAATCATGATGAAGAACTTTTGGGACAAAAACATTTCAAATTTATGATTTCAGTCTAATAACTATTTTTTAGTCAACATGTTTAATTTATGTCAATGATGACAAGTATTCATAATTTCGATTCCAAATACATATCTCGAGAACTCTTACTTGTAGCGATTATTACCAAGAGACCTATTTTACGTAAAAACCGTTGTAAATGTATAATTTTTACTCGGTAGTTTTATACAGGTATAGACGAAAAGTTATTACCCTTCAAACCAGTTAAAAATATGTAGATGGCGCCGTCTAGAAGTAAGAGTCATATTGACATCAAAATCAAATTTCTTACGTCAAAATTTCATCCAAATATTGACGTTACTTCATAAATTATTTGAAACAAATCGAAATAAAAATGAAACTTCTACGCCCTGTATCTCGGAAACTAAGCAATTTAGGACATACGCTTATACGAACTTGTTTATTTATTTTTATCTGAAGAATATGCTGGCGAAGTTTCCGGAATACAGTTCGGACCACCCTGTATATCAATAATGTAACAGAACTGTTTCGCAATGTTTCTCAGCAGAGACTGTGTTTAGAAAGTTTTTAGTGTCTAAAAATGCTACTTGGGAAGCGTAAGTGAACAACAATATTAACTTATTTGAATTTTTATCAATCATTGCTTTTCGTTTGATTAAATTTAGGTTTAGTAAAAATAAAGAGGGTTTTTTTAAACCTTTTATAATTAACACTTTGTCACAGAACAGCTTGTTTTCCTTTTCGCTAACCGCATTAAATTAATAAAATATTCCCTCCTATTTTTCACGTATTTTACCACAACTCCCAACTGTACGGTTCGCTTAACGTCATATTTAAAACTAAAAGAGAGAAAAATTCCACTCTCATCGCAGAAACCGTGTAAATAGAATAATATTTAACCGGCATTGTAAACGGGGAATATTCGCTACCGTTTGCTCTCATTTCGCTAATATTTGTAAAATGAAATGAAACGGAAACATGGTTTCTTTGCATTTTGTCCGGCGGGTAGTTGATTCTGGCAGGGACGTGCTTCAGACAGAGCCAGAACCGCTTTAAATATTTATGAAATTGTATTATTCCGATCTAGCAATACAATTAACTGGCTCGCAAATGTTGCGTTAAAGTTTCATTAACTTTGCACACGTTAAAGTTAACGTACATTTAATAAAGAGGCAGGTAGTGTGGTGGTATTAAATTAAATAATATCTAATCTTATACAAAGATAAGTACCGGATAGTATGCCTTAATAGCAAAATTGTTTAATTAACAACTAGTTATACAGGGTGTATAAAAAAAACATGTGCCATCTCTTGTGGGGAGATTCCTCATGTAAAAATAAGATTTATTTTTCATATCGGCATCCGATGCTGCTTTGTTTTACCGAAAAACGTTTTACCTTTTTTTTCAGTTTATTATAATTTTCTTCCAAGTACTTTCAGCAATTTGAAAGAAATTTGGAAGGTAAAAGTTACTATAAGTGCTGGAATATTTTTCTAAAAAATGAACATGTGCGCCACTGACTTTTTTTCCTCTTATTAGCAAAATTGTGTATTAGTAGGTCATTTAATGCCGATTAAAAGTTGTATCTTGATATTTCGTCCATATCGATCTCGTCCATGAGATAAACGCAATTTTATTAATCACAATTAATAAAATTAAAATAAAAATTAAAATAAAATTAAGAAATTATTTATTTAATGTAATTTATTACTAAATTTTAATAAAATTTTAAATAATACTGATGTACAGTGCAAACAAAATAATGGTGTTTTTGATAATTACAAAAGGTCTATTTTTTAAGAGTTTTAACATCCTGTAACATTAAAATAATGCATTTCCCATTAAAATAATGCAGTACCCATGTTTATAGGACCTTTTTTTCATATTTTTTCATATTTAACATTTTGGCAAGTTAATGACATTACAGTTGAGGGTTGGAACCTTTGGTGTTACACAGCAAAATAAAAACACTAAATCACCACAATACACCAAAACACTTTTACTTTTACACTGGACGCGCGTTTCGCTAACCATGTTAGCATCATCAGCAGATGATTATAAACTCAAGTCAGTTTACAATCATCTGCTGATGATGCTAACATGGTTAGCGAAACACGCGTCCAGTGTAAAAGTAAAAGTGTTTTGGTGTATTGGGGTGATTTAGTGTTTTTTTAAGTTAATGACATTAAAGGCAAGTTAATCTAATACTTTTACTGCAGATAGGGTTACCAGATGAAAACTTGTCTACCCCGGGCAAGCCTTCTCAAGAATCCGGACAAAATCCGGACGTCATAATTTTTTAGCAATATAAGGGCAAAAATAGTAGGTATGTTGTTTTATTAGGAGTAAAAATGATACTTTTTGTGGCGAGACTGTACGTTTGATATACAGTTGAGGCAAAAAAAATCATTTTTACTCCGAATACATGCTATTTTTTTCAAACGCCGGTGCCGCAAATAATTTTTTAAACAATTTTAAACGTTTCAAATAATATAAAAATATTTGAAAGTAATCCCTTGTTAGTAATTATATATCGAGAAACTATGGTTACGGCTCGTTGAATATGACACTTTATGTTTAATAATATATTTTTTGTACTTTTGTGCTTAGGCGTAAAAGTGCTTTACTTTTATGCCTAGGCGTTAAAATTACTTTTTTCTGTTGTCAATCACGTAGCAAAATTAATACTTTTGTGACGTTTGAAAAAAAATACATTTATAGCTTTCAAAACTAAAACTTGCGAAGTAAAAACAATGAATTTACATTGATGAATCTATCGACGGTTTTTTAAGTAACAAAATTTATTAAAACTAACATTAAAATCCAGGCGCTTATGAAAAATCCGCCGGGAGCCAACATTTTATAATAAATAATCTAACTTAATAATAATATAACTAAATTATAATAAATCGAAAAAAGATGAAAACTTTAACCATCATAACCAGGGGGGTTCATCTTTAACCAAAGATGAAACCCCCTGTAGCTACGAAACAAAACAGAATCCTATCTTACCTATGTTAATATGAAAAAGAAATCTTATTTTTACGAGAGGAAATTCTTCACGAGAGTGTTTTGAAAGACCCTATATAAAATCTGGTTTTAATAACTTAGTCAATAGGTCCATAGTCTCCAATGGTAAATAAAGGGATGTAAGGTTAGAATAACAAACAGTAACTAGAAGAATCAGATAACAGATATTTTTCTCTAAAAGCCTGGATTTTAATTTGTCATCCTGTAAAAAAAGCATCCTGCAAGAACCTACACGTTGCTCAGCCAGGACCTCTTGGCTGCCAGCAGCGATTAAAAAAAGCAGGTTTACATTGCTATAGGCCTATAAGACGCCCTCCGTTGACCGCGAGAGTGAGTTTGAGGTCATAAAGCTCAACGTTTGCTCTGGTGTAATGAAAGAGCTAACTGGAATGATGAGTGGCATGTTCAGCGATGGAAGCCGCTTTTCTCTTTGTACTGACAGGCGTACAGTTCGTGTGTGGAGACTTAACGACCGATATGTTCAAGAAGGGCATCCCTTTGAAGTTTTTTTTTTTTGCTCTGGGGTGAAATTTTCTACGGGGGCCGAACGGAATTGTATGTCTGTGAAGATACAATGACAGGTAAAAATTATGCTGGCGATATCATTAGAGGATCACGGAGGGCGTCTTATAGGTCTATAGCAATGTAAACCTGCTTTTTTTAATCGATTTCAGACCGTAAGAGGGGCAATACATACCCAGCTGGCAGCCAAAAGGTCCTGGTTGAGCAACGTGTAGTTTCTTGCAGGATGCATCCTAGCTCCTCTCGGTGAGCTTCGGTCCTCCCTAGCATTTGTCGATCTTAGTCTACCCTCCCTATGCCTTCTATGACAGATCCAGTCTCATTAAATCGGGTTTTAAGTCTAGAAATTTCACTTTAGGGAGAGAGAGAGATAGATAGAGAGAGAGAGAGAGAGAGAGATAGAGATAGAGATAGAGAGAGAGAGATAAAGAGAGAGGGGGGGAGAGAGGGGGGAGAGAGAGAGGGGGGGGGAGGTATTGGTTTAGAGAGCGTCAACAGTGAGTGTTTTTTAGCGCTCAATAATAAGCTTTAATTAATATGAGGTTATTTTAAATTATTAGAAATTAAAATTTTTTCGTTATGTTGATGCTGTCTAAGAATTCCATAACTTGATTAATCTTCGAAATGTTAAAAGGCGCGAAAATATTCTCATAGGTAACAGCATTAAAGAATCTAGACCTATGGGAGGCAACAGGTAAGCATTCAAAAAGAATGTGTCTCACTTTAGATGACTTTAAATCGATCAGCTACATCGATCTTTCGTGCACGGCCAAGAAGCAACCCAATGGCTTGACTTGCTTCCTTTACTGTTAAATGACGTCTATTCATATTACAAATGACAGAATAACCACAATATCGCAAACTGCCGCTTGGCAACACGCAAACAAATTCTATTCTAAACAAAAATCAAATGTACATTTTTGATGATAATGCTTTTTATTTGTTTGGGTACAATTTTTTATGTTTACAAACGGTATTTTTTTAAACACAAACGACAAAGGTATTAATAGCTAGAACACATTTTTTCTGAAAAATTTTCTTCTTAGCGAAAACACAATATCCTTAACTTTTTTCAGTTTATTTCAATTCGCAGAAACAATTTCACACAACAACCCTGTCTCTGCGACTGTCTGCAGTTTCTTCTTTTCGCTTCATTTGGTACAACCGTCATATTTACAACTAAATAATAAATGTCTAATTTGAATCAGTGGTGTAGTTTTACAAGAGCAGGGGTAGAGAAAGAGCTGCGCTTACTGCCAGAACTAAACATCGAGTTAAATTGAGGGTCTGAAGTGTAAATAGAAAACGTCGATCGGCCGGGAATTGTCTGTGTACTCGGCGAAAAGCGTCGTTGTGGAAAAAGGCTTCGTTTTCGCGAGGAAACTCGACTCGCTAATAAATGTTCAATGTTTTTTTTTTTCAAAATTAACCATTACCGCTTTAATTAATTATTTCTACAGTTCATACGAAATAAACTTTTAGTCACGTGATTAAGCTTCACCGGCACTGCTTTGCCCACTTTTATATATTTTATTTTAATCAAAATACACACATGGCCAAAATTATATGCAAATATCGTTTAAAAATATACGGAAAGGAATTTAAAGAATATTTCTTTATACATAGCTTTGATAATCTGTAATAAACATGTTTTTGTTAAAATGGATATGGTAAAGAATGTTTATCGTTCAGGCCCAATATTATTACAAATTCTTGCACATTTCGATTTGTGGTCTCTTGGGTTTCAAAAGAAATTTGACCATTGTTTTGGCCTTAAAATGTATAGAAACATTATTTCACAGTTTAATAGAGTCAGAATAGTAACACTGTTTCAACAGAGCTGCCGGCAAGTTGGACTAGCTGAAATTGTAGGAGTTAACCAAAGCGATGTTTCGCGAATATTAAAAAATTCAGGGAGACAAACGAGTGTACAGACCGGCCTGGAAGAGGTAGAAAGAGACTTACTACTGTTGTACAAGACCGTCAAATATCCCTAATTGCACGACGCAATCCCCTGCTTTCTAGTACTGATATTAAAAATGAGTTAGCTCGCCATGAAGGAGTAAATGTTTCAAGAAAGACCATAGCAAGAAGACTCCATGACAGAGGATTACATTTAAGGAGGCATCTACGTGTTCCGAAGCCTAATTTACAGCACAAAATTACGCGACTACAATGGGATGAGGAGATGAGAGCAAATGGATCTAATTGGAATTTCGTCATGTTTAGTGATGAAACAAGAATAGGCCTACTGCCAGACTAGCGACGAACTTTGGTCTGGTGAGCATCTGGAAGACGAACACGCTTGAATGCAGCTCAACCCCGTGTCCCGTTTCCAGGGGGAAACATTATGGTATGGGCAGGTATAATGCACGGAGCTCGAACTCCTCTTGTTTTTATTGATGGCACAATGACAGGTGCCTCATATCTTAGAGACGTTTTAGAGCCATTTTTTAGCGTCCATTTCCAGGGACAGTAGGGGATGAATTTGTTTACATGGACGATAATGCTCCTCCCCATCGCACTTTAGCGGTTCGCGAATTTTGTGAGGAAGAGGGTATAAGAAAAATGTGGTGGCCACCGATGTCTCCAGATATGAATGTGATCGAGCATGTTTGGGACATGCTAGAACGTCATATTGCCAAAAGGAATGATCCCCCCCGTACCTTAAATGAATTGAAAATTGCTGCGCGCGAAACATGGGAAGCCATTCCTCAACATCTTCTGGACAACTTAATTGAGAGCATACCACGTCGTCTCACAGCTTGCATTGACGTTCGAGGAGGCAATAAAGACTATTAGTTGTGAGAAATAGTTAAAATTGTTTTCAATATTTTCTGTTCAAAATGAAATTTGTTTTTGTTGATTTTCACTCATTATGAAATAAAATTATAATAACAGCCTAGTTGCACTTAGATTTTGAAGCCAATATGTCCAAAAATATAAAAGAATCATATTAGGTCCAAAACAAAATAAAAATATGGTTATATGGCAATAATTTTGGCCATGGGTGTATTATAAAAAGCTAGCGATGGGAACTATCGAATGAATTAGACTATCGAATGGTTAATGAATGAATGATTTCAACTATCGAATGGTTTTATTCGAATAAAATCATTCATTCATTTGTAAACTAAAGCATATGTGACAACCTCGCCGTGCGACTAAATGGTTATCGTTGAGCCACGACTATCGAATGCTTTTGATAAATGAAATTTAGTATTCGTTTGATTTTTGTATGCGTCAGTGCATTATTAGTTCTTCCAAATTTTTATAACTTCACCGTATAAATACTGTGCTATTTTTGCGTTTACTAAAATAGTTAAAATACTAAAATAGTAGTTATTTTTTAATTTTATTTATTGACGATTGTGTGCATGTGCAGGTGGTCAAAATTTTTCCGAAAAGTTGTGTGGTTTTCCGTAGTCCGATCTTTCAATTATTTAATTTTATATGGTATATGGTCTATTTTTTAATGGGAAATTTTGAGAAGTAGCAATTTTTAAGAGAGATGAGATGAACTTACAATTAATTTTAAAAATACATATTTGTATTTTAGATGTTTTAATAATATGAATTAGTTGAACTTAATAATCATATTTAAGTAATGTGGTTAAGTAAATGGTTATCGAACTCAAACTATGGGGTGAGAAAATTAAAATAAAAGTTTTACACGTGCCAATTTAAAAAAAAAAGTTAACGATGTTTGTATTTTGTTTATGCTAATTTTCTTACATGTAGTTTTTTGCGAAGAAATATTTCATTTATTTTTTAAAGTAAATGCCAGTAAAAGTAAATATAATTTTTAAATAGTAATATAAAGCACCTAATATAAATAATTTTGATTTGTAATTTTTTATTTATATTTTCCTTCCATTACACTGCATGCTTAGAAAATTAATAAATGTTTATATTTCATGATTTTAAAATTTGTTGTTAATATAACAAATTAGTTCTGTAATTATTATTATTTAATAAACCAACGTTGCCACACACAAAAAATTTAGAGACTATATTATTTCTAAATAGGATCTAATATAAATAATTTTGACATCTAATTTGTTGTTTATATTTTGCTACTACTTAAAAAAATATTTATATTAAATCATTTTAAATTTTGTTGTTAATAGGTATAACAAATTATTATTGTTATTATTATTTTTAAACCAGTCTTTGCGTAAAAACATTAAAAATAATTTTCCTACATCCAAAATAACAAGTATTATTGCAGTGTAACAACAGAATATTAATAAAAAAAATGCAGAATATATAGACATACTAACCCTAACTAACTAAAGCCAATCAATAATATTCTTTGCTAATATCAACTAATACCAAAATATGTCAACAGCGCCCTTCATAATGTATTTTCTGTGTAAATACTAGCACCTCAATAAAAAAAAATAATGGGTCCTTATCTATATCTGACTCCGCAAAAAATCAAAGATGCCGGGTTCTTTCATAGCATTGCCACCGACCGCTGTCGGGTTTCTCGGAAAGAAACCTACGTCGCCGGGCGACAACTAAAATTCAGTTAATATTTTATTATAATCGATCCTGACGAATAAATGAATTTCATAAATGAATGAATTTTATAAATGAATGGTTTTTGCTGCCGAATTACTACAATACAATATTTCAAGGCAGATGACGGATCTATTCGATAATTTTTATTCGAATAGTTTTCAACGAATGTTTTCTTACTAACTATCGAATTATTCGAATGAATTGCAACTATCGAATGTTTCGATAGTATTCATTCGATAGTTCCCACTACTATAAAAAGCGATATTTATTGGGAAAACTGGAAATCGTCCGATTTTCACCAAAATTGGTATACACCCTATTTTGAGGTCGTAGATTACGAATCTGAACTGTTTCTGGTGATCTCTTACCGTTTTTTCAGAAAAACGACAAATTATTTCAATATCGAATTTTTCTTAATTTCTCATCTTTTTAAGGGTTTCTAGTACATATTTTGTTAGGTATTCAATAAACAATGAGGTTTTTGCTATTTTCTGTTACTTTTTTAACCAGTTCTATGCATAATAAAGGAAAATTTGTAAGCAATCTGAAAATCTTGGGTTATGTGTTTCTGACATTTAAAGCAACGTTGCCAATGCTAAACCTAAACGGCGCGGCGTTTTTATCGCTCCCTCTGGGATTACGAAAGGCGGTCGCCAGAGAAACGCCTCCTTCCCATAACTGCTATTTTACCAACCAAATCTGACAACCACGAAGTAGCTCGAAATAATTTTGATTGCATTGGTTTCAACTTCTATGCAGGAAGTTAATCTTTTTTTGTTGTATTATATCAAAAAAAGCTTAACTTTTCAACTTCTTTGCGGAGGGGCAAAGAAGTTGAAACCAATGCAATCAAAACTCTTTCGTGCAACTTCGTGGTTATAAAAAGTCTTTATATAACTTCTTTGCGGAGGGGGTTAATCTATTTTTGATATAATAAAACAAAAAAAGATTAATCCCCTCCGCATAGAAGTTGAAACCAATGCAATCAAAACTCTTTCGTGCAACTTTGTGGATATAGGCAGTGGCGGATACAGAGCCCATACAGCCACGGTACGTACGTCCTTGTTGTACGTCCCCGGTACGCCCCTGGGATGTGGTAAAGTACGTACTATGTACGTCGCATTTACGTACATTCCAGGTACGTACATTTTATGTTTTGTTCCGGACCAAAACTGGATGTAAAATGATCTAAAGTACGTACAATGTACGTACTATGGACATACAATGTACGTACTATGGACGTACATTTTTCAACGACGTATACGACCTAGGAATTTAATTATAAATAATTCAGTGGAAGTCAGCTTAAAATATTTATTAATATAAAACTCAGGTACAGGTACCCTTATGTCTCGATACACCCGTGAGTCTGGCTTCGGTCCGGCAACTACACCCTTAGCGCTCTCTGTCTTTTATTGGATGTTGATAGATATTTTATTGTTTTTATTCCCGAACTGCTTCTAACTGAAAAATGCAAAAAGAAAACTAAGTATTCAAATATCTAATTCTTGCCTCTGTTTTGAAAAAATTGAATGAGCCGATTCTCAATCATTCGAGGTTGTGACTGTGCTAGGTGAAATAGTCACATTAGACGTGGCAGTGTCATGTAATTCATCTGATGATTCCCCACTTTGAGATACACAACATAAGTTATCTCGAGGGTTATCTGTTTCAGTTTCGCTATTGATAAGATGTGGCAGAGAATCTTCAGACTGTAAATCAAGAACTGAAACATCTGATGTGCTATGTTGATCATTACAAGATTGAAGGTAAGATGCCTGATTAAATGAAGCAGGCTGTCTATTTTAATTAGGGTATGGAGCCTCTCTCTCTCTCTCTTGAAGAGCTCTTTCAAACCGCTTAATTTGAACATTTGCCCTTTTGTAATATTCGCTAGAAGTATCTTTGCGCCACATTATATTATTACACTTTAACTTACCTTGAAACAACGAGCAACGAAGGCAACAACAAAAGAAAACCAGGCGGAAGCCAAACAACCTACGGCCACCATGACACATAACACCCACTCACACAACACAATCGAAAACTGGATCGGAGTAGGTGCGCATTCAGTGTATTGTTGTTTTTATTTTTTACGTTGATTAATAAAAGATGGAAATACACTGAGTGCACACGTGCGCTCTAGCTCTGCCAATCAAAAACGCCATTAGAAACTGCCCGACTTCCGACAAGACTCGAATGTGAACGAATAACTTAGCGGGAAATTTAAACATAGGACTGCATAATTTTCCTGTTAGGCTTGATTGCATAATATATTGCATTTTTAACCCATCAGATTTCTTCAAAGGCTGTCATGCATTATGGTCATTGGATAATTTAGGAAATCATTTTTTATAGCGGTCGGGTTAGATTTATTAATAAAAGAAGTAGAGGTAGGTTAATGTGACTTGAATTAACGTTAACCTAGAAAATATCCACTGATCCAGTCCATTCATTATTATTGGGTATATCTGGCCAAAATAATCCAGTCATGATATTAACATTAAATAACATTTTGTAATGCGTTGTCAAGATACGTCCGTAGTACGTACTCGCATGTACGTCCGTAGTGAAGTCCTACAATGTACGTAAATAGTACGTACATGGGGCACATACTATGTACGTACACTTTTGTACGTACATAGTACGTCCCTAATTGGTCCCGGGACGTACCGACATAATGTACGTCCCTGGGACGAAGTGTTCTGTACGGGAGGGGGGGGGCCATGGTGCCCGGGCCCCTCTAAAATGTATAGGGTTAATATTGGGTTAAATATTAGCCTTATGAGTTAAAAATGGCGCCCTAAACAGCATATTCTACATTACTTTTTATTTGGACCCCCCCTAAAATAAATTTCTGTATCCGCCCCTGGGTATATTTAACTATATTTATTATTTTTTATCGTAGAAACTAAAATGAAACTGAAAAATGTGAGTTTAAATTTAATATGTAAAACAACATAATTTATTAAATTGTGTTAGCAATTTACAATATAAAATAATACGAGACCACTAACATCAATGCATTCTATCTTCTTAAAATCCTAAAACTAAATTTCTTGAAAACTTATCAAGTATCTTCTAAATTAAGCTCATCCAAAGACCTCTTTTATAGTTTTTCATAAATAAGTTAGTAAATACTTCAAAAACTAGACTTAAAATAATGTAAAAAAAATCGTAAAAAATACGCTTAAAATTCGAAATGGCGGTCATAATTTTCCAAATAAGACCGCCGTAATAACAGTGTCCTCTCCCAAATACACTCGTACCCTCTTTTACGAGACAGGGGGTTTTGTTACGCACCGCTTCGGCATCATCAGAAAACTATTTTCAGCGCCACCCCCGCCAATAAAACGAAGACGGAGGCGCGGAACGTAATCCCCGCATTACATAAATCATTATTGCACGCGTAACAACCGTAAACGGAACTCCCCGAAGAACTCCCCACCACGCGTTGGCTGACGAAGTCGCAGGCCGACGAGATGGTCTTGGTGCTGCGGGGCACGCAGCCCCTGAAAGTCTTCGTTTGACTGCTGCTACCTGAAAATTTTAAATTAATAATTCAGCAAATCATTTCTATGTATATTTAGTTATATCGTTTTTCATATTCTCGGTTTATTGGCAAAAATTATATCAAGTTAGCTTAGAGCTCCAACTCACTGACGACCAGATCGCAACAAGGTCGCAACGACCGGCCGTCGGCTGGCCGGATTTACTGCGTTTATAGCTGCGACCAGATAAACGACCAGTTTCAACAGGGTTGTCAGATCTAACGATTTTTTACGTTTTACCAATTAGAAAATATTGTTTCAGAAAGAATTAAGTTTCAGAAATGTTAAAATATCCGAGTTAACTGAAAAGCAAAGTTGCTATTCATAAGCTTATTAAATGTTCTAATATTAAATAATGCATTTAAAATATTCTTGGATTTTTCGTTAATAAGTACTTAACTGGTGTGGTATGTAGTAAGTAAAATCTCCAACCCCGAATACACGATAACGTCGTTATTTCCATGTTTTTCAAATCCGCGATGCCTGCATTCCATCAGTCGTTTCATAACAGAATATTCTACATCCTACGTTTATGTAATTTAATATGTGTAGAGTGAAACATGTAACTCGTGAGATTTTCAGCATTATATCAATAAATGACAAAAACAGTATTGTTCCTAAAGGTGCGTCCAGTCTTGAGCATTTTAGCCCGGACGAACCGAGCGCGCACGAACAAGCAGAACAAATAGGCCGAACAAAAAGCATTGTGCGTACGCGCGACCGACAAAAAGGGAGATATTATGTTTCTTTTTTCTACTGATATGGACTTCTACTGATGGCTCTTATCGACTTTAGAAGTAAACATATTAGGGCCATCGTAAAAAAGGTCGACTCTAAATATAAGCAGGTAGAAAGTTTAGCTTCCAATTATTTCAATGTTTACAATATACTCTTTTTTATTGTTACTGAGAATCTACAACAGTAAATACTTTTTTTTATTTTTATAAACGTTTAAGTTACTTTTTCTCTTAATTTTTTTTTAAAAATAATGCACCTAGTAGAAATATAGTTTAATGGACCCTGTTTGAAACACGTTAAATTAAATATAATATTTAAAATACAGTTGTTCTCCTTGTACATGACTACAATACAACTAAAAAAACTAATTTAATAAAAATAACAAGTGGTTGTAGGAAAACTTTAAATATAATTTTTTTTATTTTTTAACATCGAAACTCGAAGGTATAATAACACGTATCATACCATAAATAGAGTATGTCATATAAAAATGTTTTGAATTTTTAATAGAATCGACCCTTGATAAAAAAGGAACTAGATTTAAGCTTCCCTTTGATCCAGTCTGTATACTATTTCTTTGGATTTTCTGCACGTGTGCAAAAACTACACTAAAACACTATATCTTATAGAAAATAAAATATTGTGCGTTGAATCTGAGGGATTTCACCTGAAAAATTATTAATTTGGAAGAAAACCGGCAACAAGCGACAGAAAATAATATTTTAATGCAGTCTACTGGTCGCAACGACCAACGGACAGCCAGGACGTTAGTGTGCGCTGTATCATTTTTTGATTGAATGGTTTTAGAGGTAGCAGCGGCCTGGCCGGTGCGACCTGGTCGTCAGTGTGTTCGAGACCTTAGAATTTAACTTTTTAATATCTCTTTATAAATTAAAAATGAAAATTCTTATCTGTCAATTATACAAGGGAAACCAAATTGTTGATATTTTGGTGAAAGTTGTAAACACCTTGTGGAATATGTTAATAAATCAAGTTCAAATGCACAAAATACATTTTCAAACATGTTAATGAGCCACCCTCATTCCATTTGAAAAAAAATAATTTAAAAAACGATTTAGGCATCTTTTAATCGGTCAGGAAAAGACACTAAAAACATTAGACGATCAACTTTATTTTTTCAAAGCTCCTTGATTAAAAAGTAATGATTTAATACAGCTGCTCTAGGTGCAAATTTAATATGCTATTTTTGTTAATTGAAAATGTCAAAAATTGACATATAATATGTCATTCTATTCAGAGTGTCATTTTCTATCGAATAAAGTAAAAATACTAAGGGTACCAATTAAAAATCAAAAGTTGTAGTCATTTCCAGTGAAACAGGAAGCGACTGAAAGTATTTGAATATGCCAATCAATTCCGATTTATGTCTTTATACTAACATACCAAATTTCGTTTTATTATTATCTGAAAAAAAAGTAATAGGGGTGAGCCACTTTTGAGAACCACCCGGTATACATTTGTGAGATGTAATGAATAATTAAACGGAGCTCGAAATTGTGTTTCTGTATTGATTAAAAGTTACTTTGCCGATTACGTTCAATTTCTAACCCTGTTGTGAAGACCGGAATAAAAAAAATTATATAACCTTTTTTATACAGGGCCCGGCAATAGTGCGTCGGGCATCTGTAGCCCCTAAAATAAAAAACTTGAGAATTTTGTTTAAGCGCAAACCTAAAGTATGTACTAGGATTTATTTCATGAAAATATTTTGACTTCTATAGAATGGCTCAAAAAAGTGTGAGTGGATCGGGATGATTTTTTTTAAATGGAACACCCTGTATATAATTGCATTTTTGGCTTCCTTTCAGATCACTTTACATAATCCTAAGACATGAATAAATAGATTTCGATAATTTCAGAGATATTAATAAATAAATAAAAATTATATATTTTTCAGCCTTTCTTAAAAAAATAATTAATAATACAAGAACTGTCCTAAAATCAAAACTATATTAGATATTTACTTTAGATGGTCTGTATTTACTTTGTTATAAATATGGAAACCGTAAATCATACAGGATGTTTAAAATTCTACGCCAAACTTTCTAAAATATAAAATAATTTTTCTTTGTTTTTTTAAATGGAACACCCTGTATATTATTTTTTCAATAGATGGAAAATTAAAAAAAGAACATTTTTTGCATTTAGAGTATTTCAAAATTTTTAACGGTTTCGCAGATATTCCCGGTTTTGTATTTCATATGGTATTTTTCACAGTTAATTTTTATCAAAGCCACCCAATGATTGTTCTCTCGTATTTTACCACTGAAAGCGCCATGTAAAATAATACTGCGTGTATCTGGAAAACTATTAAAAATTTTGAAATACTTTAAATACAAAAAATGTTCATTTTTTAATTCTCCGTCAAATAAAAAAATAATATACAGGGTGTTCCATTAAAAAAACGAAGAAAAATTATTTTATATTTTTGAAAGTTTGGCGTAAAATATTGAACATCCTGTATGATTTACGATTACCATATTTATAGCAAAGTAAGAACAGACCGTCTAAAGTAAATATCTAATATAGTTTTGATTTCAGAACAGTTCTTGTATTTTTAATATTTTTTTTAAGAAGGGTTGAAAAATATATATTTTTGATTTATTTTTTAATATCTCCGAAACTAATCGAAATAGATTAACTCATATCTTAGGATTATATAAAGTGATCTGAAAGGAAGCCAGAAATGCGATAATACACAGGGTGTTCCATTTAAAAAAAATCATCCAGTTCCACTCACACTTTTTTGAGCCACCCTATAGAAGTTAAAATATTTTCCGGAAATACATCCTCATACATACTTTAGGTTTGCACTTAAACAAAATTCTCAAGTTTTTGATTCTAGGAGCTACAGATGCCCGACGCACTATTGCCGGACCCTGTATAATAGTGGAGTATTTAAATATGCATACTACACTCAGACACAAAAAAAACGCAACAGTGTTTTTTTGTTATTTTTAGCCCTATTTTCATGAATTTTTCAACAAACTGTATGGAATTATATAAACTTTAATTTACAAACTCAGTTTTTTGTAAACTTTAGTAATTGGAATATTATACAGGGTTAATCGAGGGGTTGTTTTTTTATCCCTACTTTGACACACCCTGTGCAATAATTTCGTGTGTAAATTTTCCTATAATATAATTTTACGGTCAGAACCATGTCTCCAGAGCATTTTGTTTTTTGAATCACGTCAATACATGCTTTGGTTAATTTTTAAGAGCGAAATAAACTGATCACGATGAATTTGCAATTTTTTCTGTTATCGTTACTTTTGATGTAATTTTTTAATAAGACGAGATGGTTTTGGTGACTATTGTCGTAACGTCATATTACGCTGCATCGATAACAAAACTAACGATATTAAAGAAAACATCTGTAATACTGAAGTATACAAACAGAATAAAAATTGTAAAAAACACTATATAATACTTTGTATTGCCTCCCCTGGCTGCTATAACTGCCTGTATATGTTCGTTCATACTGTCATTGAGGCGGCATATATCATATTCATTATGTTTTCCCATTCTTCTTTAAGGACTAAGCGAAGTTCATTTAATGAAGCTGGTAACGCTTCGCGACCTCTAACTCTCCTGCCAAGCATTTCCCAAACGTCGAACATGATGAAGAGTTCATAGTTCACAATGATCTCCAAAGCTGCCTTGTCATATTGAAAAAAAAACTTCAAAAAAAATTATAATTGAAAAAATTGCAAATTGTTGGTGGCAAATTCATTTCGCTCTTAAAAATTAACCAAGGCATGTATTGACATGATCCAAAAAAAACAAAATGCTCAGGAGACATGGTTCTGACCGTAAAATTATATTTTAGGAAAATTTACACACGAAATTATTGCACAGGGTGTGTCAAAATTGGGGTAAAAAAACAACCCCTGGGTTAACCCTGTATAACATGCCAAATACTAAAGCTTATAAAAAACTGAGTTTACATATTAAAGTTGATATAATTATATACAGCTTGCTAAAAAATTCATGAAAATAAGGCTAAAAATAACAAAAATATAACAGTTTAAATTTGACCAAAATTTTCTCCGTTGCGATTTTTTTTGCATCTGAGTGTACAATAAAAAAGTTTGTCAACACCCTGCACTTCACAGAATTAATTCTTGTGCTGACTTTTATGACAGAGGAATAAACTTTACTAAAACAATTGATTGCTGCCTTAAATGTATACAGATGTATCAAAAATTGCTGTATTTTAAATATTTATTTTACATAAAAACTTCTGTATTTCAAATGCAACACTATGTATTTTTTTAAATAAGTCGAAGCAGATTTCATCGCTCTTTCAAACTAAGTATATACCTAAGTGTTTCCTATACCTATCTGGCTCAGATTTTTAATAAAAAGCGTATTTAAAGTAACGATACATTTAAGTCAGCGATTAATTTTTTTAGTTTATTTCTCTGGCTTAAAAGTCAGCACAAGAATTAATTCTGAACAGTAAAGTACAGGGTGTTGACAAGCTTTTTTATTATAGCATGCATATTTAAATATATTTAAATATCTCAAAATCCAAAGCTTTAAACATATCAAACCCATATAACAAATGCCTTATTTTATGCCCAAGAAACCAAAGATGAAATAAAATACCGGGTGCTCCATAAGAAAAAATATAACTTTGGTATGGATCTTAGTTCTGACACACCCTGTACATTTCAAAATAATATTAAATTATGCACATTGTCTTTCCACATACATATATCACAACCCACAAAATATTTTGTTTCTACATCTTTCCGTTTTTGTATAATTAACCGAGGCGAATGAGTGGCGCCACCTGTATAAAAGGAAGCTATACCTACATCTATACCGTGCTGGCAACTGTTACTTTTGGGTCGGCATTTACATGTGTGGAAGTAAATCGCATATTATTAAGTCGGAGTGAGAGAAATGCGACCGACCGACGTGACGCGCGACGGTGTGCTGTTGCGGCGTTGCCGATACGCCTTTCCCTATCAAGTAAAGTAAAATCACGATCGCAAACCGCTTATTTTTAAAAGACTTTTTTTTCAAGAGATAACTAGAAAAAAGCATTAGACATGTTTCTCAGCATCTGAAATGGAATTATAAGGATATCGTTAGGGTGTCATTTTTTTTATAACGAGAAATCGTCAGTAAACGCGATAATTTAAAAACTCAACTTTTTAACACATAACAGGCCATAACTCAAGAACCACTTTAGATATTGAAACTCTTTTTTTATTTTCAAGATCGGATATTTTACAATATGTTTACATAAGAAAAATTCGATGAGGTTGTTTTTTCCATTCAAAAATTGTAAACAATCCATCCATTTACTTTTAGAGCATAGCAATTTTCAGCAATCGTGTAATTTTTTTATTGATAAAGGTTTTCACATACTGTCTGCAAAGAAAATACAGCAGAAATATTAACAAAGTTCTTGAAAAAACTACAATCTATTATTTCTAATAGAGCTCGACATATGGATTTTTGAATTTAGAGTTCTAATAGCGCGACCACTATCGAACACCCACTCAATTCCACTTATTTTTACCAAAAATGCAAAGTATTTCTATCACGAGACGTAATTAAATCGTGAAGCTGAACGCATGACGTACACCTTTCCCTAGAACTTTAAGTACTGACAGAGGTATTGATTGGGTCGACCGGTCAACTGCGACAAATCTGCTATATCCCCTTCCACGTCTCTTAGCGATGTGCACAGTTTCTCGGTTTATTTCATACGTTTGGCAACGTGTTTACTGTTCTCTCTTTGTTCGGTACATTTTAAACGCATTGTAATCTTCTTACATACGAAAATCTCGACCCAAGACTAACCTTTGCCAGCCCTTAGTATTAAAAACAACTTCAACAATAAACTCCGAGAAACACTAAACATTTATACCATTTCGAACCCTTAATTAATTGACCGAACAAAAGTAATAAGAAAGAAACACAACAATAAAAAAAGAAATAAAAAGGCAATAAATATCTTACTGCTGTTGTAATTAGCTTTGACGCAAACGAACTCGGTATTCTCGTTGATTTCTCCTTTATTGAAAAACTCCCATATTTTCCGTTGTATATCGAAGAATTCAGCATGGGAGCGCTGCCTTATTATTTCGTTTGTGTTGGTTGAGCTGAGGGTCTCGATGTCGTTAGAATTGTCGGCCCCGACTTGAGTCTCTACAACAATAAAGGGGATAGTTTTTTTTTTATTTTTATCACAATAAAACCGACCATTTAATAATGTTTTCTAATGAGAAAACGTCGGTTATACTATGTTTTATTTGTCTATTTGTATTTTTAAATGTTTCTTAATAATGTTTTTAAACTTCGGTATTGTAATGATAATAACATCGGACACAGATTTGAAGTTGGACATACGATATTATCTCTCCAAAAAATCCTATACCGGGTGCGTCTCAAAAGTGGCTCACCCCTATAACTTTTTGATTTTTTCAGATAAAACAACGATATTTGGCATATTAGTATATGACATAAATTGGGATTGATTGACGTATTCAATTGTTTTCGGTCACTTCCGGTTTCACCGGAAATGACTACAACTTTATTCGATAGAAAATGACACTCTGAATCGAATGACATATCATATGTCAATTATTGACATTTTCGCGTATGGTTTATTTGAAATTGTAACATGCGGTTCATAACGACAATTTGACTCAAAATACCAAGTGTGTGGTACCAAATTATTCGTAAAAAAATGCTTTTTCCAAATATGCTAATGAGCCACCCTCGTTCCATTTGAAAAAATTGAGATATGATTAAAAATACGATTTGGGCATCTTTTAATCGGCCAGGACAAGACACTAAAAATATTAGACGATCAAATCTATTTTTCTAAGGCTCCTTGATTAAAAATTAGTGTTTTTAACAAAGCCATAACACTCTAGATTGAAATTTAAAATAGAATTTGTTTTTGAGTGACTATGTCAAAAATTGACATATGATATCTCATTCGATTCAGAGTGTCATTTTCTATCGAATAAAGTAAAAAAATACCAAGGGTGCCATTTAAAAATCAAAAGTTGTAGTTATTTCCGGTGTAACCGGAAGTGACTGAAAACAAATGAACACGTCAGTCAATCCCAATTTATGTCATATACTAACATACCAAATCTCGTTGTTTTATATGAAAAAATAAAAAAGTTATAGGGGTTGAGCCACTTTTGAGACGCACCCGGTATAGGTATTTCGCCATTGCAAGAAAACCTACTAAATAAAATAGTTATTTTTTGTAAACACTGCTGCTTTAATTCCAAACGGAAACTACTTGTCAGAAGTTTGGTTCACAGATCTACAAATTTGCCTAACGAACAAAAAAATGCTTAACGTTTCGGAATCTCTTTCCGTCGTCGGAAGCCAAAAAAATACAACGAATAAAGAAAAAAACTATTTAAAATATTTAAATTCAACTATTCGAGGACACTTTAGTTTTTTTAAACAGATACGTTAGATACATCGTAAGATTTTACCTATCGATAAGTATCGCAGTTCACCTATTGTGATTTAAAAATTAAGGTGTCGCTGATCCTTAGTAAAGAAGTCTGAAAATCACTCAAACCATAAATAAAAGTTTTTCTTACCATTTAATTGTGTCAAAGAAGCAGAATTTGAATTTGACACAAGGCGGCTGAAGAAAAGTTTGGCATTCTTGAAGACATCAGAACAACTGATAATTGAACCTAGGTATACATCATAAGGGTCTCCACAATAAGCGCTGTTGCAGTTATAGCACCTTGATACATTAGCAGAAACTGAAACCAAAAACAAATGTATAATAGATTATTATATTGTTGCAATGAATATAATCAGATTAAATAATTTAAAAAACCTGGGTTGGACTTGAAAATATTTTAAATGATAATTAAATAGTTTTGTTGTTGTTAAGGTACCCAAAACAAAAAAAAGTAGTAGATGTGGCATATTGTACTTAGAAGACCGAGCTATTTCAAAAACAGAAATAAAAAATCGGCCTCTGCATCTCACAAATATCAGCTAATTTGAAAATTTATAATTAATAGCCCTAATAAATTGGCTAAATATACAATTAGTTTTTTTAATTTTCTAAAAAGTAACGACAAGAAAAAATAAAATTGGTTTTCAAAAAAATCCGTTTTTCCAAAAAACTCTTTGGTGGCATCTTGATGAACATCCCAACGCGCAACTTTGCCCCAGTTTAACCATCTTCGTATCTATTACGGTTTCCGAGATACCAATGCTCGTACCTCGAATTTGTAGCACCCTGTATATTATTGGTATGTCTCGCCACTGGGAATTAGAGGGGTAGAATGTTCCATTTGGAGGTTTCCATTTCTTGGGTGTGGTTGCTTTACATTTTTGTTAATGTGTGCAATCTCAAGTACTGAACCACGCGCCGGAACATATTAAAGTTAATTTCTCACTATACCTTCCATATCAGCTCCCTTCCGTTTCCCTTCCGTTTCCCTTCCGTTTACATAAAATATTATATCATGTAAATGAATAGGACAATGCACACTATACGTTCCGTTTCCCTTCCGTTTCATATCCTTCCATACATTTTTTTGCGGACGGACCGAAGTGTATCGGAAACAGCGTTGTCAAGTCCTTACATTTGGACCAGCTCTGTTAAAATTTTGCTGATATTTATTTATTCTTTCGCATCTTAATTAAGTCTATTACCTTTTTAAAAGATACAAATTTTTAAAATAAAACTTTCGTAATGATATAAATTGTACAATAAATAGGATGGAACTGATATGGAACGGAAGCTTACGTATAGCGTCAATAGAATAAAAATACGGAACGGATATGGAATGAAAACGGAAGGTTATAGTGAGAATCAACCCTTATGTGCCTCAAAATTTTAATAATTTCAGCATTATAGCTCATTAAAAGTTTATCTTTGAACAAATTTCCATTCTCTTACTATTCTTATCAATAAAACTTTTACATTATAATAATTCATTAAAACTTAAAAATCTAAATCCGGGGATCTTTGTTGGGGCGGGCACTTTAATGCCGCGATTTAAGTTTGAAATTAATGGATTCCGCGAGATTCCCGGAAAGTTTTTACTAGACGGCGCCGATGTAAAACACATCGGCAAACAGACAACACAAACAGCACACCGGCAAAGAAAGTTTGTTTATTTTTGCTGAACGTCGCTAATAAAAATGCCCCCGACGATAAAATAAGTCGACTTTTAATAGACGTGTTTGTCTTTGACTTTGACGATTTTTCTTTGGGCCATTCTTCCTAATTTCTGTCAACTGGCTGAACTTTGAAAGTATGGCTTATATCATTAGATTTCTAAAAATTATTTTTCTTAAAACAGCTAGGTTCAACCTTTGAATAAAAATATTAACCCAAGTAGCATTGTTAGACACAAAATCGAAACAAAAACTCTGCGAAACAGTTTCGTCACATTTTTAATACATATCTATCGTAACATAAATCGTTTTTTGTGTCGAAACATTTTACCAAAATATGGTTTCGCTACATAGGCTATAACAATAAAGATCTTAGACAATTTTTTTGAAAATTTTAAGGAGCAGATATGGTCCACATTTACAAATTTCGTACCCGTTTTGTGCCTGAAAAGTTTCCATAATTTATTTGATATTCTGTCATATATGATAACATAACCTTACTTTATTGTTTTGATTTTGTTCTACAGTTTTTGCATTTAAACATTCTTCAAGTTTTTATAGTACTATCAAAGATAAATTATACTTGTGTTAACTATAATATTCTTTGGTACTATAATTAAAAAAGCAGAAGTAAGGACATATATAGTGAGTACAAATACACATATTTTTCACAATGGAATACATGTTTTTATGCCTTAACTGTGTTATAATAAGTAAATAAAACTGTTTCTCTCTCTCTCAATTATATTGACACAACAAGTTTTTATTGGCGTTGTTGACAGGTGACTAGTTCGAAATTTCTACATAGATAACGCTAACTTGAAACATTTTAGAGACAACGTTTCCATATATTGTCGATTTATTTTCGAAACACGAGTTTCTCTCTTTTTAGACACAAATATGATCTGATGTAGATGATTTGTATTCGACTCCATGTCAATTTTATAAAATAATGAATTAAAATTCTGCCATGTTGGCTAGTGATCGAAGGGGCATTAAAACTATGAAAGTACATTATTAAATTAAAAGATGAATTTGCTTTTGCAATTGGTATTTTTTGTGCGAGAAAATCTAAAAACAAAGATTTTAAGATAAAAAAATATGGTGGAGGTCCGCATTGTTGATGGTTGTTTTCATTTTGAAATCCACACACACACACACATAGGTTATTTTAGTTTGGTATTTCGTTTCTTAACATTTAGAAACAGTGGCTGCTGAAAACGGGAATCTTGGACACAAATTGCAGGAACTGTTTCGAAACATTGGCTCAACTTTCGTTTAGCTGAAATCTGTTATATAAAAAATGACTTTATATATGCGTTCTAGAAGGCGTTAGGAGTACAAATATACAAAAATTTTCCTGCGAAAATGCGTCATTTTCATTTTTCGGACTTTAGTATAGCCGAAATCTGTTACATCAAAATTAGTCTTCGGGGTGTGTTTTAGACATTTTTCTAAACATAAAAACACAAAAAAGTGTCTGCGGAAATTTTTTATTCTTATTTTACATAAAAAATGCTTTGACTTTAGAATAGCTGAAAACAGTTACATGAAAAATGAACTGATATTTGTTTTATACGAGCCTTTACGAGCAAAGTAATAGATACAAAAAAATTCCTGCGGAAATGTGTCAATGTCATTTTGTGCACTTTGTTTCTCATACATTTTTCAGTTTAGAATCTTACGGGACCCGGGAGCGAATAGGGGTGCTGGGTGCATGGAGTGAAACATCTTTCGGAGGAATAACAATTTTTGTAGAATAGATAATATAGGTTCTTGTAGACTATAAGTACCTCGGAATGTTGCACTTATTCTTGTTTTTTATTAAAGCCTTACGTAATAAATAGGGCTGATTCAAAACAAAAAATCATTGGATCATGCAGTTTTCTTTTATATTTTAATAATTAACTGTGATTTTGCAAAAATATTAGATTGGTTAGCATCTTTGTTAACATTTGGGTTGCTTTGGTTAGCTTTTCTTTGTGGAGGGTGTTAAGCTATGGGTTTTGTATTTTAATAATTAACTGTAAATAACTGATTTTGTAAAAATATTATTAGATTTATTATTAGATTGGTTAGCATTTTAGACATTTTTAAACGACTTTTATGGTTCAAAAGTGATAAAAAGATAATTTTTTATGTATTTATGCTTACAAAAATGGAAAATGAAAATCAAGCATTTTTATTTTCCTGAGTTTGTAAACGCTTCTGGCAAAAATAAATTTATTTTTTATATAACTGATTTCAGCTATTCTAAAGTCTATTAAATTCCTTCAGAAAATGGATACAATTTATTTCCGCAGGAAATTTTTTATTTTCCTCAATTCGTGAATGCTTCTAAAAGGCAAAAATATATTTATTTGTTATATAACGGATTTCAGCTATTCTAAAGTCTAATAAATTTCCTTAGAAAATAAAAACAGCTTATTTCCGCAGGAAAATTTTTGTGTTTATATGTTCAGAAAAATATTAAAAATAAAACGCAAAATGTATTTTTTTTATAGCAGTTCAGTTATTCTAAAGTGGGAAATTTGGAAATTACGCATTTCCGCAGAAAAATTTGTGTTTTCCGCGGTTCACAGTGGCTTTTTAAAAAACATTTTTTTTCTCTAATAACTGATTTCAGCTAAAGGAAAGTTGACCCGAAACATTTCCTCTAAAAGTTTTCATTCCGCATCAAAACATTTCAGGAAACGGCTAGTGCCACCACATTGAAAACACATGTGTCAAGAAGCAGACACAATTATTAGAAACATTACTTAAAATGTGTCCAAAAATACTACTTGGGAAGTATGGAGCAAATCAACAAATTTAGGTTGGGCGCAATGCAAAAATAAATACAAGGTGTTTCAAAAAACATTTGCGATCTCTCGTGGGGTGGTTACTTACGCAAGATAATATGTATGTATCCAAAATTTTCAGACTTTCTCTTTATTGCACATTTCCCTAAATCATTCTAGGAGAAAAAACGGTAATTATTGGGAAAACTGGAAATCGTCCGATTTTCACCAAAATTGGTATACAAACTATTTTGAGGTCGTAGACTACGAATCTGAACTTTTTTCTTGGCGGTCTCTTACCGTTTTTCAGAAAAACGGAAAATAATTTCAACATTGAATTTTTCTTTATTTTGGCCCAATAAAGTAATAATTTCACTATATTTTCATTATATTATAGTTTATCTAAAAGCCACACTTGATTGGGGATAGAAAAATGTCCAAAATTTTACTGAAAAACACTTTTCTTAACAAATTTTTTTTTTGACATGTCATTTGTTTGACATTTCATATATTCTTCTTTCTGTCTCCTATGTAATGATAGAGACAAATATATTCTAGACCTAATCTAGAAATTTGAAAATTTACAACGTTGCCATATCTTCTATTTTTTCGGGTGATTAGAGATTTTAAATAAATTACCTATTATGAGATCTTACAATAATTAAATATACCTAGCTTTAATATACCTACTGTATGATCGAATAAAAACGGCGACAGCGATGGCTATGAATTGAAGATCGCTGTCATTTTATATGTAAAATTATATGGGAAATGTCATCGATCGTCATTTCCAAGCCAACTGGACGCCATTTTTTCGATCATACGGTATATCTCCTCACAAAGTTACGCGGAAGAGTTTTGATTGCATTGGTTTCAACTTCTATGCGGAGGGTGTTAATCTTTTGTTGTTATATTATATCAAAAAAAGATTAACCCCCTCCGCAAAGAAGTTATATAAAGACTATTTATAACCACGAAGTTGCACGAAAGAGTTTTGATTGCGTTGGTTTCAACTTCTTTGCGGAGGAGGTTAATAATGTTTTTTTGATATAATAGGTTCGTTCCAACTGGACCGAGAACCGATCCTGCGACGGTAATTTCTAGTCGCCCACTTATTGTTTGAAAAGTTTGATCGTTTGTCAAGATTAACAAATGAATTGACTGATAGGAAATTACCGTTCTAGGACGATTCTCTCGTCCGGTTGGAACAAACATAATATAACAACAAAAGATGAACACCAATGATATCCCAATAAATTATTATTATAAAAACTATTATTTAGAGGTCATTGATTAACACCCTCCGCATGGAAGTTGTAACCAATGCAATCAAAACTCTTTCGTGCAACTTCGTGGTTATAAATAGTCAGATCTCGTTGGTAAAATCAGTTATGGGAAGGAGCCGTTCTTCTGGCGACCGCCTTTCATAATCCCAGAATGAGCGAAAAAAACACACTAAATTTAGGTTTAGCATTGGTAACGTTGCTTTAAATGCCAGAAACACATAACCCAACATTTTCAGATTGTTTACAAATTTATTTTAGTAAATTTTACCTAACAAAATATGTGCCAGAAAACCTTAAAAATATGAGAAATTAAGAAAAATTCGATGTTGAAATAATTTTCCGTTTTTCTGAAAAACGGTAAGTGACCGCCAAGAAAAAAGTTCAGATTCGTAATCTACGACCTCAAAATAGCGACCTCAAAAAAATACCAATTTTGGTGAAAATCGGACGATTTCCAGTTTTCCCAATAATTACCGAAAAAACATCCTGTACTATTCAATTATTATTTGCAAATTTGAGATTTATACCTTGTCTGATGCAGTCTTATCTTCAGATTAGAGTGATTAAACATTAAGTTTTATATTTTAAGTTATATGCTAATATAACGAAGATTTTATGAAAAAATTACTTTTTTTATCAATAATTAATGCATTGCATAATTATAAAACGTGTAATAAATTAAGACAATCCAGCATATACGTAAATAATGAACTAAAACGAATAATTGAATTCAATTAATCATTTTTTAATCGCGAAAGTGATAAACATGAAATATGTATTGTCGCGAATCTCGAGTGATATGTCAACAACTGAGTGCCTACTTCCATAATTTATAACATAAATAGTCGTTTATTTATTAAAACAAGTGGCATTTATAAGATTATCACGTAATGTATGTTGTGATTTATTTTCTCTTGCTATACAAAAAACAAAGAGCACTATCTTTTTAGATGATCAACTATTAATATACGAGCTATAGAAGGCAGGTGATTTAATTAGTAAAATCAAATCAAATTGAGAGTTGCTTTTGACAAGTATTATTAAATATACAGGGTTGCTCACCACATACGACACGGAGTATTGTAGCTAAACGATTAGATTTTTACAAATTGTAAGTTTTGGGTTGGTTGAAGGTCTATTAGAGCTACAATTTAAAAATATTTTTACAAGATACAAAGTGTCCCAAATAAGTAAAAAATATTATAGTTGTATTTTTTTAAATGGAACACCCTGTATATTATTCTATTTTTGGATTCTACGATTGACATAAAGGTAAATTTGATTACGGTTTATCACACTTAAACCTTACGGTTTTTGAAATATTTTCAATTTTATAAAATTGCAGTAAAAAATTTAAGGCTTTATTTCTCCAAGGGTATCAAAGTTTTTAATACTAAATATTTACTGAAGATTATTTATTGATCAGATATTGTGTTGCAATAATAAAAATTTTACTACCTTATACAGAGTGTCCAAAAATTTATATTAAGTAATTACTAGCTTTAAACGGCAATAATTTGTTTAATTTAAACGGAACACCCTATATATTTTACGTGAATCAGATGCACAATGTAATTGTCTATCAAATTGTATTGTTCCATTTTTTACCCATCTCTTCAAGTTTTCATAGAAAATGCATTTTCTTATAATTTAGACCTCATTTATCACTATACCCATGGAACATTGACATTTTAGCTTATTTTTAAAAATGTAACAAATTTTCAAAGGGTACAGATACTAATATTGTTGATATAGTTCGCTTATTTAATTAAAAAATAAAAACAAAACTGTTTAAATATTTTTTGTTAAAGAGGACCAATTAATATGATCCCAGTATTCAATCTACATTAATTGACTGTTTACGTTGTAGTAATAATTGCTCCAAATACTAAAAAACTGAATTTTGTGTGTGTATTAGACAGTGTGGTAAAAAGTAACACCTTATAAATTTTGCTTATAAACGAATGCTTATTTATAGAAACAGAGACATTTATTTTTATATCTTATTATTATATTGATTTCTGAGCCAAATCCACATTTATTTAGAATATTTTATCAATTAAAACAATTTAAAAGTATGTAATTAACTAATTTTTGGTATTTTTGGTAGGAAATAATGGTGGTATATTTAATTGGTACACACTTTTACAAAGATTTAAATAGTTTTTTTGTATGCCAATTGGCTTGCAATATTTACTACCTGTACAATTTGTACATATTATGGTGCTATAAAAAAATCTGAAATGTCAATATTCCATGGGTATAGTGATAAATGAGGTCTAAATTATAAGAAAATGCATTTTCTACGAAAACTTGAAGAGATGGGTAAAAAATGGTATAATACAATTTGATAGACAATTATATTGTGCATCTGATTCACGTAAAATATATAGGCTGTTCCATTTAAATTAAACAAGTTATTGCCGTTTAAAGCTAGTAATTATTTAATATAAATTTTTGGACACTCTGTATAAGGTAGTAAAATTTTTATTATTGCAACACAATATCTGATCAATAAATAATCTTCAGTAAATATTTAGTACTAAAAACTTTGATACCCTGGGAGAAATAAAGCCT
The DNA here is from genome assembly GCF_002938485.1 of Sitophilus oryzae. Classification (NCBI taxonomy): domain Eukaryota; kingdom Metazoa; phylum Arthropoda; class Insecta; order Coleoptera; family Curculionidae; genus Sitophilus; species Sitophilus oryzae. The sequence goes on along the minus strand of NW_022147432.1, from coordinate 133,710 downwards.
TAAAATTTTTACTACAATTTCATAAAATTGAAAATATTTCAAAAACGGTAAGGTTTAAGTGTGATAAACCTTAATCAAATTTACCTTTATTTCAATCGTAGAATCCAAAAATAGAATAATATACAGGGTGTTCCATTTAAAAAAATACAACTATAATATTTTTTACTATTTGGGACACTCTGTATCTTGTAAAAATATTTTTAAATTGTAGCTCTATAGACCTTCAACGAACTCAAAACTTACAATTTGTAAAAATCTAATCGTTTAGCTACAATACTCCGTGTCGTATAATGCTCGTAATGTCGTATAAATACTCCGTGTCGTAAACAACCCTGTATAAACATGAAATTTTGATATTAAAATAATTTATCAAAACATAAAGTTTGGTAAAAACTACGTTCATTTGTGTGATGAAATACTGAGTGTCCTATCAATGGCGGATACAGAGGGGCGCTCATGGGGCCCGGGCCCCCCCCTAAAATCTGTAAATTGTGTAAAATATTAGGCTTTTGGGTTAAAAATGGCGCCCTTAAAAGCATATTCTCCATTGCTTATTATTTTGCCCCCCCCTAAAATAAATTCCTGTATCCCGCCCCTGTGTCCTATATTTGAAAAGAATTTAAAATTACCTTTACAAAAATATACCACACTTGATATTTTATTATAATCCCCTTCGAAATACAGAATTTTTATAAGTTCGCCACTTTTAACTAATAGGCTTTGGACCCCTTATTGATGATCTGCCCCTAATGGAACTCGAAAACATATTTTTCCAACAAGACGAGGCACCGCCACGGAACGTTGAAGTTATCAGCAAATTTTTGCAGCCAATTTCGAGAATAATTTAATTGCTAACCAAGATTCCAGACGTTGGCCGTCCAGGCCGCCAGACTTAGTGCCTGTTATGCTTAGTGGATTTTTATCGTTGAGAAAGAATAAAGGTTCTTATTTTTAAATTGCCCGTATAATCTAGACAAGAATTAGAAATACGTAGTTTTTAATCTTTTACCCCATTGATTTAATAAATTCCGCGAGAAATGTTCAAAAACGGTCCCGTCTGTCCATAACAGAAGACGGTCGACATGTCGAACACCTGTAGCAAAGACTCATATCTTTTTATATTGTTATTAGATATAGTTTAAATGTGTTGATGTTGTTAAATATAGTTTAAATTGTTAGAAAATTTTGCATCTCTCATTGCAAATATCATTTTCGTTTTAATTTTGCTCACAGCTACAATTTTTTGCATTACAGCCGGCGCCGTTTAAAGGTTGATTCTCACTATACCTTCCGTTTCCATTCCATATCCATTCCATATCCGTTCCGTATTTTTATTTTATTGACGCTATACGTACGCTTCACGGAACGGAAGCTTACGTATAGCGTCAATAAATTGACGCTATACGTAAGCTTCCGTTCCGTATCAGTTCCATACTTTTTATTGTACAATTTATATCATTACGGAAGTTTTATTTTAAAAATCTTTTGAAAAAGGTAATAGATTTAATTAAGAGGTGAAAGGATAAATAAATATTAGCAAAATTTTAACAGAGCTAGTAGAAATGTAAGACCTTGACGACGCTGTTTCCGATACGCTTCAGTTCGTCCGCCAAAAAAATGTATGGAAGGAAAGGAGATGGAACGGAAGAGAAACGGAACGGATAGTGTGCATTGTCCTATTCATTTACATGATATAATATTTTATGTAAACGGAAGGGAAACCGAAGGGAGCTGATATGGAAGGTATAGTAACCATTATTAGAATCAACCTTTAAGCCTACTAATTTAAAGTGGGCGAATTTTTATAAACTCTATGCCTGGAAGAGGAATCGAGCAAAATATCAAGTGTTGGAAATGTATTTTTGGAAAGGTAAATTAAATTCTTATCAATGAATTAAAAATATACTAGGTGTCCCATATAAAAAATCAAATTTTCTGTTGATAATTCTTAAATTATTAATTTAAAAAAAATTATCTATTATCTCCTATAGAAAAGAGTGTTTCGCGTTTCCCTTCAAATGCGTCCAATTTGACCTACCCTGTACTTATTTATATAATGTTCACATACATACTTGTAGAAATGTTCATCAAATTTTATCTGAAAATTAATAAGAACTTCGAAAATGTTTTCAAAAACGTTATTGACCTGACCCTGGAATTGAAATATACAACCCCCCCCCTCCCCCCAATTTTCACATAATATATAAGATTTGCTCTGTATAGAAATATAGAGTTTGTTTCATTATACGCGGTTTTTATTTTCTTCAAATAAGTGCAAAATAACCGAGTTATTTTACTTTGAAAATTAAAAAAAAGAAATTTCTTAAATTTGAATGAACCACTGGATCTTTTCTGGATTTTTAGCCGACCATATCAACAGGTATGGTAGGCTATTAAGATCGACAAAAAAAAGTTTTTTTAAATTTAGTTAAAATGAGTTATTTAGGTCATAAATGACCTAAATACAAAATATTTTCATGGTGTCTGTCTGTCTGCCCGTCTGCCTGTAACACGATAACTCAAAAACCGCTAAACCGATTTTAACCAAATTTGGCACAAAAATATTCTGGCACCCGAGAATCTGGCCATTAGTTTTTGGTGGGGGTGGGGGGTTGGTAAGGGGATATGGGAGGGGGTTAAAATTTTAAAAAATCGTAACTCCAACATTACAGTAGCTAGGGAAACGCGGTTTTCAATTTAAGATTAGGAATAATATTTGCAACAAAATTTGTAATAACATTAAAATCAGTCAAAGTCGCAGTTTTTGAGATAATTGAAACCAAAAGAACTGCCTACCAACTTTTTATTAACATATTTTAGTATGGGCTATACGTGCCTCTCGGCGCCAATTATTTTTTTCTTGTAAAATTAATCTACTACCTGTGTTCTCATATTATCAAGAAATCATGTTTTTTAACGTTCACGTAAAAAAACTCATAATCGTGTTTCTAGGGTCGAAATAAATATACTACCCCTAAAAATATTTGCACTTATTTAAGACTTACCCTATATTACCATCCAGCACATTATAGTGTAAAAAGCAATCCAAAAATCTGAATTTATTTTACACTTACACACTCGCCGTATCGTATTATTTAAATTGCCTAAATTAAATAAAAGATACGATTTTTTTGTGTATTAATACACTTACCTGTTAATAAACAACCACTCAAGATAAGACCGAAAATCGGAAAAAAAATCTTAGTCATATTGAAGAAAAAATCACACAAAATCAGTCCGAGTGCAACACCTTAGCGAAAAACACTGAGACGACACTTCTATCACCTTAGCATAATTTTTTCAAAGCAATGGACTGATTAGAAAGTGTGTCGACTTATTATATTTAAAATATTATCTCAAATAAACAAATGGCTGACAAAATCATAATGAAGACGAGCCCAAAACTTAAGCCCACTGTTTGCAAAAGTATAATATCCGTTGAAAATAGTAAAAGTAATCGTAAAACAGTTTGTTTTCAGATAACTTTTTTTTATTGTGAAACTATCTTACCCATTTTCAATGTTACATATTAATTATTGGAAACCACAAAAATATTTTACTACGTTGACTTAATGAAAAATATTGATATATCGGTAATTTTGGTTTATAGCACTAAGTATTCCAGAAATCAAACTTTATAGTTTTCCGGAAAACTTTAGCACACTGCACAGAAAGCTTTAAGTAAGAATACTTAAAAAATTAACTTAACTTAAACTGATTACAGTTAAATATGCAATATACAGGGTAGCGCCTCTCATACGCCGCGGAAGTTCCAAGGAGAACGGTAGTTTATATCGAAATGAAATTTTGACAGCATATGTAGGTTAACTGAAAGCATTTTATAAAAATTTTATAATAATTATACATGGTGTTCCCCAAAAATGTTACACATCAAAGTTGTGTTAACATTGGAAATGTTTATGTTCGTATATGGGAGATAAATTTCGAGTTTTCTTTCAAGGTCGTCAGCAACGGTGTCGCACTAAGGATACATTAAAATACGCAACCAACCGTCATTGAACCGTCCAATCAGATCAAAGGAGTAATCGTCGTAGATCGTGCGTTATCGATAATGTTCGGTGCCTGGAGAAAATTGACAATTGACAAGAGAATTGTTTATTATTTTTGACTTTTTAGTTCGTTTAATTTAATAATTACTAAAACCAGTAGTTCGAAAGATATATTTAAAATAAAAGATAAAAATCAAAAAAAAATTAATTATCTATTAACGTGGATTTGGACGACAATAGGTAAGAACACTAAATTTATTTCTATATTCGATATAAACTTGTTTATTAGGTTTTTAGTTTGTGATGTTTCATTGATGATCATTTTCATGTTCATCGTCTTTGAATTGACATGAGGATATCTATGGAAAAGTAACTAATCTGAAAGTAAGCCAACATATCGTTTGTCCTTTGTGTGCTAAAGAAAAGATTTTCTTTTCGCATCATGAGGAAGTATTACATCAATTAAAAAATGTTAGGAAGTTGATTACTTGTCATGGAAAAGTATACCAATGGAAATTATTTGTTAAAGAAGTATAATTCTAAGGGTAAATTTTATTATAATTAGTAACCTGTCTATTTTTTATACGTAGATGTTTCAGGTTTTAAGAATAAATTGGTTGAACCCAAAATCTGGAGGAAGTACCTATATCCATACACAGAATATGCCCATTAAAAATACTAGTCCAAATTTGCTTTAATGGTAGACAATTATTCAATACAAATTAACTTTTTAAGTGACTGAAATATTAAATAGTTTAGAATATGGTATAACAATGTAAAAAAATATTATTTTCAGGAACGATTAGGGCCCGATATATTTGAAACTCATGTTGGACATAGTATTGAGTTGGGTAGAATATTATTCTACGTTAAGTGAGGGTATCAGATACCTATTATTGTACTGTATTTTAATATATACATTAGAATTGTTGGTTTTTTCATATTTGTTTTATTTATTATTTTACTTACAAGTTATATAAAGTTAACACTAAAATCTACTTTTTGACTTATATAAGTTAGTCTGTGGTTTAATGCGTGATTACATCCACATGATTTCAAGTTTTTAAAATATAAATATTATAACTGGCTTTAAAAACTCCATTAAACTGTTAAAAGTGTAATTTATTTCAAAATAAATATACATATATAGGTATATATTAATATCGAAAAACATTTTTATTCCTTAACACCAATTTAATCATCACATACATATGTATAAACATTTATTTACGTTATTTCAAATGAAGACCACAGGAAAAACCAGCTTTGTTCATTTTAACTGGAGCCGAGAAAATGCAATTACGAGTGAACTACTCTGGTTTTTCTCCTGTAGGGCAAAATAACTAAGCTGTAATATCTCTGGGACTAAGCATATTATTATTGCTTTCTTTGATGGTGCCTCGAATAATGCTAACACTTGCCTATAAAATTGTCTCGCTATCAATTTCTATGAAAATGTAACATATTATCTGGTTTTTTCCATGTAGTCTTCAAATGATCTAAAAATTCAGCAGGAATGATCCATTATGCAGCAAACACACTGATGTTGAATCATGGGAAGCTTTTTTGTGGGCATTTCACAAATAAAATGAAATGTCTGATCAAAAACTGAAAATGCAAAACAGATAGTAAGCTTTATAAATACATACATATATATAAATAATCATACCTACATCTATTTATGTCGTACAATCCAACCGATATTTTAATATCCTAGCCCAAGTAAATAATCAAAAATGCACTTTTTATATCAAAAGCAGTATGTTATCAAGGGTTCCAATTAATATCCAGGATTTAAAAAAAAACACGATCCTAATTCTTATTATTTTTCTAAATACGTATTGTCTGATAGGCAATTACAAAATATAAATCTGATGTGAATAGAAAAATAAAGTAAAAACTGTAAAAACAGGTAAAAACAACAACAAAAATTCTAACCAAAGATTTAAACCGTCATACGACATGAGCATCACGTGATTGCACAATACCCAACGATAGGGTACGTACCTCTTTCATCTGATTGGACGGTTGGTTGCGTATTTTAATGTATCCTGTCGCACCAGCCGCACAGTCGACCAGATAAAGCATCAAAACTTTGTCGCGTGATGCCTAATGTAGACAGCACTAAACTCTTGGCGATATACGAGGTTTAATTTTGTTAGTACCGACGATATTACTTGACGACTATGCTACGGGGGGCCATTATAAAATTGAATAGATTGATATTGATATTTGCAAAGGTTACAAAAGAGTACTATTTTCGTAATTTTTGATTTGGGTTTTGACAATTATTTACGTTGTTTGTAATGAAACGATATTTTTATTTAGGTATTGATATATTTCAGAAAGAATTTAAGGATTAAAAGATATAATATATTTACTTAATTTCAAGGTATCTGCATGAAAAATCAAGGCTATATTTATAAAATAGAATGTTATAAAATAGAATATGAATATTTAAATATTTAAACTAACCTAAAATAAAACAAAATAACGTTGAACGTAAACAAACACAACTATAATATACAGGGTGTCATTGAAATGGTGTAAAAAAATCGGGCGGTGATAGTACTCCTAAAAATAGTAAAAAAAGTTCCTATAAGTATAGGGCGGAAAATGTATATTAAGGGAGTTAGGGGCACTGAAAGGGTGAATTTAAAAAACGGTTGTTTTAAAATTGTAGGCTTAAAAAACGAGATAAAATTTCGAAAAAAAATCCTCTGCTATAAATTTTGACCCTAAATCAAATGGTGATACTGAAAAATTATTTGGAAAAGTGGAAAGGGTAGTTTTTGCAAGGATAGGGGCTTTTTTCGTGAATAACTTTTTTAGGTTATTTTTTTTGCAACGTGGGTTCATTTTTTGAAAACTACATACTTTTTCCTACAAAAAAGATACTCTTGTTGCACATCGCCCAGAGCGATGGTTTTCGAGAAAATTGAAGACAAAGAGTTTGCTCTGATGGGTTGCTAACTGGTTAATCAACATAAACTTATGAAAGTTATGGCGGTTCAAAAGTAACCAAGCAGTTATCAAATAATTAATTGAAAAATCAAAATTTCATGATTTTTAAAACATCTTATTGCTTTAAAAAACGAAATAATCCAATTACCAAAATTCCTTATTAAAATAATGCATTCCTTAATTCATTCATAGTAAATGTTCAAAGTGACCACCATTCATTTCAATGTAGACATCTGATCTTCTTCTCCACGATCTGCGTAGATACCCTGTGGAATATCCTTGGTGTTGTTCGAATTTGATTGGAACAATCAATAATGCGTTGCCGTAGTTGCTTTTCAGTATTAATCGGCACTGAGCAAACCAAATTTTTTTAAAACCAAAAAAGTTTATTTCGTTTTTAAAGCAATAAGATGTTTATATGTTCATGAAATTTTGATTTTCCAATTAATTATTTAATAACTACTTGGTTACTTTTGAACCGCCATAACTTTCATAAGTTTATGTTGATTAACCAGTTAGCAACCCATCAGAGCAATCTCTTTGCTTTCAATTTTCTCGAAAACCATCGCTCTGGGCGATGTGCAACAAGAGTATCTTTTTTGTAGGAAAAAGTATGTAGTTTTCAAAAAATGAACCCACGTTGCAAAAAAAATAACTTAAAAAAGTTATTCACGAAAAAAACCCTATCCTTGCAAAAACGACCCTTTCCGCTTTTCTAAATAATTTTTCAGTGTCACCATTTGATTTAGGGTCAAAATTTATGGCAGAGGATTTTTTTCGAAATTTTATCTCGTTTTTTAAGCTTACAATTTTAAAACAAGCGTTTTTTAAATTCACCCTTTCAGTGCCCCTAACTCCCTTAATATGCATTCTCCGCCCTATACTTATAGGAACTTTTTTTACTATTTTTAGGAGTACTATCACCCCCCGATTTTTTTACACCATTTCAATGACACCCTGTATACAAAAATTACAAATTTCTTAAAATTGTCAGTTTTGGGTGTTTTCTCTTTTCACGAAATATTGTGGAGTTGTCTGAACTTGCACTGTTACAAAAGTCGATACAGCTGTGACATGTATGCTTTAAAATAGATTTTCGAAAAATGTATCCACCTATACAGGGTGTCCCAGAAATAAGTGCAAATATTTTAAGAGGTGGCAGATCTCGATAAAAGAAACATATTTTCTCTTTATCGTTTTTCAAATAAGTCCAAAATAACGGAGTTATTTTACTTTGAAAATTTCCAAAAAAAAGATTTTTTGCTAAAATTTTGAGAATCACTGGATCTTTTCTGGTTTTTCTTTCTTGTAAATTTAATCTAATACCTATGTTTTCATATTATCATGAAATTATGTTTTTTAACTAGAAACTAAAAAAATTTCCAAAAAAATTTTCAAAAAATTTCGAATTTTCAAATTTTTTTTTTCGCGAAAAAAACCTCATAGGCGTGTTGCTAGGGTTGAACTCTACTACCAGTTAAAATATTTGCACTTATTTCTGCGACACCCTGTATAGACTAATGCACATTCAGAAAATGAAAAAGTGGAATTATGGTAGTGATATCAGAACTTCCTTCTATTAATTGTTTTTTTTTTAATTATGTTTATTTTTTCTTCTAATCATTATTAGTTATTATTATTAAGAATGGTGTTTTTTTATATCAAGTGTAGCTGCAAATATATAATGTTAATTATGTTTTATAAGTCATGTTATCATTTCCAATGTCTCTGATGGTTGCAGCGATTGCGAAATCTGTGAGTTTTTTTTTCTAATGGAACACCCTATATATTAATTGATTTTCGGATTCTAGGAAAAAAATAAAGATGAGTTTTATTAAAGAATCATATACCTAAAATCTAAGGATTTTGACATATTTCAGATTTTGTGAAAACGAAGAGAAATAAATTTTAAATTTCGATAACAGCTACCTAAGTTTTAGTTGACCTTGTGTAGCCTGATATTTAATTACAGTAACCATTGTATCTTAAACCAAATTGAAATTTGACCCGAAAAATTATACAGGGTGAGACAAACTTAATATGGAACATGTGGTTAATGAGTTCATCATCAGTCAGTAGATCGTTATTATTTGAAAAAAATCTAGGTGGCTGTGATATTCCTTTTGTTAATTTAAAAAAAATTAAAGATTGTAGAGTACGGTAATAAAAAGATACACGTTTAAAACATGTTTTAATTATTACAGTATTAAAACTAGATATAAACCTATAATTATGTGACAAAAATTAGCTAGATGAAATCGAACACTTAAAATGCTTCCTTTTCTGTTAACTGCATAGAGAATGATTGTCTTTTCAAAAGGATCTTTTCATTTTAAAAGGCATTATGTGGAGTTCTACCTCGAAAAGCAGCTACAATAATTTCACTCATGTTGTCGACAATAGTTGCGGTCGTGTTTTGTAAACACTGTCTTTAACATATCCCCATAAAAAACTCGACTAGATAAAATCAGAAGCATTTAAGCTCGCATTTAAGTATTCTATTATTTGGTGAATGCACACTACATTCACCTACTAATAGAAAAATATCAATTCTCTCTGATGTAGGATAAGTTAGTATTTTCGGCAAATTTCTGAATTTTTTTTTGTTTTAACTGACGCAAAACGATAACTAGTTTTTAAAGAAGATCTAACATTTTTGTCTCATTTGAAACACTTTCTTTATATGGACTAGTGATTTATTATATACATATAAGTACTATTATTTACATACGTGATAATGTAAGTAAACAATTCGTTTTAAATAGTACCTAATACAATAAAAAGTTTAATCGGCAAAAACCTGACATAAATATTTTTTACGTTCTGACATAAAATATTATCTTTCATAATTAAGTATATGTCTCATTTCCTGCCTTGGGAAAAACAGCTATTAGATAAAAAATACATATTTAGATATCTCACCTACTTATTATCAAAATACTAAGTTTTGTACTAATATTACTGTTTTTTTTATATATTTTTTATGATCAGATTTTGATAGAGTGTGCTATTGAAAATGTCATGGAATAATAATATTTATATAACATATAATATGTCATGGAATAATAATATTTAATAATAATATTTTAATAACAAAAATTAAAATTACTTGATCTAGTAGCTTAAAGTATAGTTTTATCTTAACAATCTGATAATTATAAATGATCACTATAATGATTAAGAGTGAAATTAAGTCACGAGATATTGATCAGAAGTTTATAGGACTTATTATTTTTTGGAATAGTAAATTTAAATTTTTTGTTGGTTATTAAATTAGTTATGTGTTCGACCCAAGGATTCCATTATCTACCATTGGTTTCACTCTTAATCACTATAATTGATTAAGAATACATTCTCAGTTCGTCAATAAAAGTTCGTCACAAAAACGACGTATCCAAATTCGAGAAAAAGACTCGAAATGTAGATGGGGCTCATTGAGCCTGGCAAAAAAGCCTGGAAAAGGTGGCAAACAGCGGTTTCTTAGCGATAAACTTACAATAAGTCGATCGTCTCGATTAGAAGTTCTCATACGAAGGTTCCTGAACGTCTAGATTGACGTCCTCATGGACGTGGTCATAATTCAAAAACCACTCAGTATACTCTATGGCATTAAGGTATTTTTGGAACCGGAATTTTATAGCAAATTTACTGAACTAAACAAATATAAAGCATTTCATTTAAAAAAGTAAAACTTAAGTGTTTAAATAAACACACAAGAACAAAACACTACAACCAAAAAAATATAAAAAGAACTATTTCTTACTTTCAAGCTTCAAGAAACTTTAAATAAATATAAACATATATAAAACAACATAAATAATATAAACAACATAAATAGAACAAACTATTTTATTAATAATAACACCAAATTTTATACCTTAAAGGTTGATTACCTAATTAACTTTAATCTTAATTTTTTTAAACCAGTACCTTTTGACATTATTTTTCTGCAGTACTAAAATCCATTATTTACCTATCGTGTGATATCGATATTTTACAGCTAGTCCAGTTTTTAGTATATGTTTAGTACGATCTTTGTACTATAATATACGAGATGCACTTATCTACGACGAGATGGTACACAAACTTTATTGATGGTAACTTTATTGGTGTATAAGACTTTCTGTCTGGGCAGCGAGTATTAACCATAAACTGTGCTCTGGGTCTACAGTTAATTTTCTCTCGACTTTCCCCAACAACCTCACATTACATTTAAAACATTTGCAATTAAAATATAAGTTTGCTTTTCCTTGTACATATATTTAATGTTATACTTTCCTTTTGTATTTTTGAATAAGAAATATATAATAATGTTTATACTGTACCTATATATATATATATATATATATATATATATAATAATAATAAGTAATATATATATATATATATATATATATATATATATATATATATATATATATATATATATATATATATATATATTTTTTTTAGAAATTCGATTCAAGAGGTCAGAGTTGAGTAATTCCTTATTTAATGAGCAGCCGAAAAGATCAGAAAAGATCAGTAAGTTCTCAGTACTCAGTACTTAACAGTATTTTTGAAACAAGTAAGTGATAAATTTCTAGTTTTTATTTGTTTTTTTTTTCAATTTGTTTGACAAATTCGACTTTCTTGGTAGGGATATATTTACCGAGCATTTTTAATTTTTCTAAGTCAGTGGATATAGAGATATGCATATTTTTATCAATATTGTTTATGTTTTTCGTCAATACAATATTAGTAAAAGTAGGTATATTATACCTATCTGAAAGTCTACAATTTAATACCCATTAATGTTTCTGTTGATTATAACCTGTTACTGATGTATTATTGTTAACATAAAATTGCATAAAATTGCTAATGTTGCTAATGAAATGGTATTTTATTGCAAACATTATCTATTTTTTGCTATATTATTTTAGCAATAAGTCAGTTAATAAGTTATAACAAAATAGAAAGTTTAATGGATAATAAGTTTTGAAATATAGGTACAATATAATTTTACCAATATTGTATTGACGTAAAATTAACAATATTACTAATACATCTCCAAATTAGTACTTTCCTGAACGTTACATTAGCAACGTTTCAATAATATTGTGTTTTTCCACCTTGCACTGCAATGTAATTTGGCGGAAGATTAAGCTACCCTGCCACCTTGCATAAACCTCCCTACAATGAAAAAAGCAATGTTACACCTTGCTTTGCGAAGTTTTGGCAATGTTCCAGCAATAAATTTTGCTTGTTGGGTTGGTTATGGTTTTATGTTCCGTTTCTATCGGTTTCCTGAAAGTTTTCTTATTACGGAACACGATTCCTGAAATATTCGGTTATAACCATAGATTTAGTAAGAACAGATATAACATTTTGCATTTTAACCCGATCAAACAATCGGAGGTTGACCACGTAATGTAAAAACCAACTGAAATAGAGAAGGCGACATTGCCACATCTCAAATTTGCGCCTATCTACTTAGTTTGATTTGCAGAAAAGGTGACTTTAAAACCTTCACCGGATATCAATAAATCTCAATTTCTTAATTAAATTAATAGTTTATTTTGAAAGAAGCATGCGTAATAATATGTTATTAACCAGAGGATATATGCGTTACTATTAAAGGACATGTTTACTGTTTAATGTGCTGAAACGTCTAGAACTATTGGCAACGTCGCTGCTAGTCTTCCAGAATGAAATGAGCCGTCCGTCCCACCACCCCTCACAACGGCCCTTGATCCGTTATAGCGTACTACGTTTAGCTTACGGTGTGTTCGAAGTCGGAATTAAGTCCGAAGTGAACTTTTCAGTGTTTTTCAGTAGTTTTTATTTTTGTTTAACGTACTTTTGAATCTGCGAATTTTCAATATGGTACGATTGTGGTACGACAGTGTCAAATGTGTGGACAAATAAACTCAAATTACTCGAATTTGTCTTTTCACAGGTAGGTATTGTTTCCGCCGCGCCGTAATCGTACATAGGCGTACCACAAGGGAGCCTCTCACAATTAAAATAATTTCTAATTATATTTGTTGAATTTTGATCTATTAAAACAAGAACGTAGTAGCCGGTAATTGAATTATAATTCGTCTCAATTACTACCTAACTGTTGTAGATCATAACAAATTTGAATATAAACGTTACATTTGAAACTTTATTATAAGCCAGAAAGTGACATTTTTTTCTTAAAATTGCGTCCTATTTGGTCAACGATATTCTAAAGGAATTTTGCTCAATAAATAAACATAGGTGTTTACCCGTCCTTTTTTACATTTTATTGCTTTATTATATCTGCCCCTTCGGCTTTGTTTAGACAATTTTTTACCACCGTACAAATACATCTTCCTAGAGTTATTTGTACGGTGTGTTTAACTTTTTTAGAATGGGACGAACTGTAAATAATTCTTAGGCTACTAGTTTTATACATACCTATATAGAATAGAGAGCGACCCAGGCCTCCAAAAAGCTTTTTTCCTATTACGTTTTTGGTTTGTGATTTTTATTTCAATTTTTTACATAAGATGGGGGCCATTGTAACGCACATTTTCAAAATATTTTTGTCAACATACAGGGTGATTCAAACCGCAATACATATGCTTAATACAGTTCATGAAGTGTAGCACACAGATTTTATACTTTTAATGATAAAAACCTTCTATTGCGAGACTAAAAGGCAATTGCCTCGTATCAGAGCCATCATAATACAAGAAGAAGACCGAAAGTCAAATATTGTCTTATATTTTCAAAAAAAACACAATTTTCTCATTAAATATTGATTTTTGGTATAGGAAGTTATTAATAATACAAGAGTAAACAACTATTACACAGTACTTCACAGGAAGCTATCGATTGCGAACTAACTAAATCGTTACTAATTAGGTACTAATTTTGAAAAGTTCTTTTTAAGATAAAAAAAGGTAACTAAATCCTAAACTATCATTTGAGATTAAACGGGAAGTTCTAAATAATGTTGCCTAATCTAAACAAGAAAAATTTATTTATAAGTTACGTTTTATAACATTCCTAATTAAATTTGGGCGAAAAGAATATTTCTGTTTGCTGTAGGTGCTGTATTTTCTCAGGGAAAATACGTAAATAAAAATGACTTTTTAAGTCAAAAAAAGTCAAAAGGACAAGTTATTCTAAAAAAGGACAAGTTATTCTAAAAAAGGACTGTCCTATTCAAAAAAGGACAAGTGGCAACCCTAGGTATTTCTGGAATGGAAATTTAATGGCAAATCTACAACTTTGGTTTGAAAATATGTTCCGGCCACCTATGTTTACAAAAATGTCTAAAATGTGCCTAAATGCCTCCATATTCTGAAAAAAAAAATTGAAAGAAAAGTCACCAACCACAAACCTAATATAGAACTGTTTCGGAAGCCTGAGTCACCCTGTAAGTATTCAAAAGTAACTGAAAGTTTAAATTGAAAATCGACGTTGGAGTGATTTTCGAAAACTACTAACGTTTCAACATAAGTATATGTGGGATATTAATTGTATTATATTATAACAAAACTCATCTGACGAAAAAGTGTTACTGTAGTATATTAATATGGAGTAAAAATTTTACTAATTAAATTCGTTCCAAAAAACGATACGCCACTGGCCATTAGAACAATCCCAAATGCGCCTAGTTGTCGGGGTCGGAAATTTTAGACTTCTCTGTCTCTTCTGTCCTTGTTTGACACATTGGAATGTTTGATACACTACCAACGGGTATTTATGAATGAAATGTTCGGTCTATCTTTATAATGTCTTTGGTTATAACCATGTTATAACTGTCACCAAAGTAACCAGCGCGAGAAGACTGGTTTTTCTGGCTTTGTTTGTCAATCAGTGTCATTTATGTGACAGAAATCAAGCAAATATTGGAAGTTCGAGTGAAATTCTCATTTAATTTCTAAAATTTGAAATAATATTTTGTATTTAAATACAAAAGCAATGGAGGTAGGCAGTAAATGTAAATAAATTTCATTAACTAAACAGAATTACTTTTAGGACCATTTAATATTATCATGCAACCATTGTTTCTTAAAGTCAGGAACATTTAAAGAAAACATGAAAAACAAGACAACAAGTAATCGTGATTGTTTTGTAAGCTATAAAAATTTAAATATTGATTAGATTTGTTTATTTATTATTGATCTGTTTTAATATTGGACCTGCAAATCTTCACTTGAGCTGTCTAACGAGTTTAACAGTTTATTAATAAAGCACTTTTCAATATTAAACTCCGTTGATAAGAAGTAGCAATCGTAAAAGCAGAGAATAGGTACATTAAGAAACGTCAGCATTTTTGACGTTTCCAGTATTTTACCAAACCGTTCCGTATCAAACCGATGTTTTTCAGGAACCGCTCTTTACCGTTGTTTACCGGTCTGGTTCACCTGGCAACGGAATACAGTCTCAGTTATAACGTTAAACAGAGTTATAATGTGTAAATAATGTAACTTAGTAGGTTCATTTAGTTTTAGTTTCTCCAATAGTTATTGCAATTGTCCCTGTCTACTGTTTTGTCAACTATAACAATACGTCCATTAAAGTGTATCATTCTAATTCCAGTAACTTCCACGCGATCCCTTCTCTATTATACTTAAGCTCCCCCCAATATCAATTTTAGGTTGCCTAATCGTCGAATATCATACTGCTAGCGCCCTTCTGCCTCCAAGGGCGTTCGTGCGTCGGTTCAATTGCGAAGTGGACATCGGTCTTTGGGCCGGCAATTATCGTCGGCCGTCAGAGGGCGCTTATGGCCACCGGACACGCCATATTTAATATTGTATCACTGGCAGCGTCGCCATTAAACCGTCATTTTTGCTGGGAATTAGGAACACGAAGCTTCCACTATTCCTTTCATTCGTATATACCACTTTCTTTTATATTCATCCGCTTCGGACATTAAGCGTTCTGTACGACGATGTTTTTTACGGCATTCGGAGAATAATAAGGGTTGCTTGCTTTCCTGGGCGTTCTGCACTGCTGAAGACAAAGATATTAAAAAAAAAGATAATAGTTAATCACCTCATGCTGATGCTTTACATTTATTTTTTTCCATAGCAACTGTTAAAATTGCCTTACCTATATCTATCAAAAATGATAGATAAAATAGTACTTTAACCGCAAGGGTAGATTAAATGCCAAAAAAAGCAGTGCGAAGAAATTTCACGACATCTTCTGGGTTTAAAATTTTTGACTTTTTCAGTTTGTAACCGCTTCATGACTACTGCAAGAAAGCTATTAGCTGGCTATATCTACAAAGTTTAGATGTTACTATACTACTACGGGAATTTAAACGGTATATCTTACCCTTAACATTGAAATATCAATGTTTTCATTGCCCAGTATTGTACTTTTTAGCATTGAACAGTACGACCATAAACTGGACAGCTGCATTTTCTTTGATTTTTCAGAAAAAAATGCGAAAAGTATGTTTTCGCTTGATCTTTCTTCTCGCACGTTTTTTAATTGCTTCCATTTTTGAAAATTGTTGTATTCCTTTTCATAAGTTATTCGGGATTTAAATGGAAGTAGTTTGGATATGGCGTTTGTCGCCAAAACCTGAATATCTGTTGGTAATTTACTTATTTCGTTTTGAGCCATTTCTGACTCCATCCAATTCATCAGCAATCGACACAAAAGAGAATTAACAAATATTGACTCAAAACTGACAACTAAAGAGACAGCTTTATTTATTTGTCAAATTACATAGAAGCCAACGCCAACCCAGCACAATATTTTTTCTACTTGTATAATAAATTCCTTGAAATAATAATTTCTGAATATTTTATCGTTTTATTTTAACATTTTATCTTTTTTTTTTTAAATAACTGTTTGTTTCTCACTGATATTTTAGAATCAGAAAAAAAAATCGCCCGATTTAAGGTTGATTCTCACTATATACAGGGTCCGGCAAGAGTGCGTCGGGCATCTATAGCTCCTAGAATAAAAAACTTGGGAACTTTGTTTAAGTGCATACCTAAAGTATGTACTAGGATGCATTTCAGGAAAATATTTTAACTTCTATAGGGTGGCTCAAGAAAGTGTGAGTGGATCGAGATGATTTATTTTAAATGGAACACCCTGTATATTATTGCATTTTTGGCTTCCTTTCAGATTACTTTACATAATTCTAAGACATGAGTAAATATATTTCGATAATTTCAGAGGTATTAATAAATAAATAAAAGTTATATATCTTTCAGCCTTTCTTAAAAAAATTATTAATAATACAAGAAATGTCCTGAAATCAAATACTTAAACTAACTATATTAGATGTTTACTTTAGATGGTCTGTACTTACTTTGCTATAAAATTGAGAATCGTAAATCATACAGGATGTTCAAAATTCTACGCCAAACTTTCTAAAATATAAAATAATTTTTCTTTGTTTTTTTTTTAAATGGAACACTCTGTATATTATTTTTTCAATAGATGGAGAATTAAAAAATGAACATTTTTTGCATTTAGAGTATTTCAACATTTTTAACGGTTTCGCAAATATTCCCGGTTTTGTATTTCATGTGGCATTTTCCATAGTAAATTTTTATCAAAGCCACCCAATGATTTTTCTCTCGTATTTTACCATTGAAAGCGCCATATGAAATAATACTGCGTGTATCCGGAAAACTATTAAAAATTTTGAAATACTTTAAATACAAAAAATGTTCATTTTTTAATTCTCCATCAAATAAAAATATAATATACAGGGTGTTCCATTTAAAAAAAAAAACGAAGAAAAATTATTTTATATTTTTGAAAGTTTGGCGTAAAATATTGAACATCCTCTATGATTTACGATTATCATATTTATAGCAAAGTAAGAACAGACCATCTAAAGTAAATATCTAATATAGTTTTGATTTCAGAACAGTTCTTGCGAGGGGTGTCTCACTGTTGGAATTACATGTACATTTTCTTGGCAGTCGCTGGCAGTCTTTGGCAGTCTTTCGGCAGTCGCCTATAATTACATCGCAGTCATAGGCAGTCGCTCGGCAGTCGATCGGCAGTCGCTTGGCAGTCGCTAGGCAATCGCGGCAGTCACTGGCAGTCGCTAGGCAGTCGCTAGGCAGTCGCGGCAGTCACTGGCAGTCTCTTGGAATTCAGAAGTCAATCGGCAAATTTCGAGATGTTTTGTATAAAAACATGTCAATTTTGAAGCAAATATATATATATTTGTTTTCAATTTAATGTAAAAAAACTTGCAGCATAATTCTTCTTTAACAAAATATATATAAAACGAGTCATAATGATCGATAAAAGAAAATTTTCTCGAAAATTTCACATACATTCAGATAGATTTTTGTTTTATGGTTAATGATGTTAAATTAATTCATAATAACTGCAGTATAATATATAATGAAAAGCTATGGACTACAAGGTATATCAAAAATGTTTTGTTTTTTTTAACGCTTTTTAGAACAAAATATTAAACAGAAAAGTTATAAGGAAGGTTAAGAAGCACATTTTAAAATTACTTTAGAGTATACAGGGTACATCAAAAAATGTTTGGATTTGTGATTGTCGTTCGGATATAACATATATTTTTAATGAGAATACCCTATTTTTATTTTATAATTAGATTCTACGTACAATTCGGTAACTTTTTTGTATATGGAAGGTCACAGTGCAGTAACTCGTTTTTCAGGAACGATTTTCCAGGAAATCCCCAAAACATACCCAATTTTACATTAAATTATTATATTTTTTTTAAACGAATTATTATCTTATAGAGCCGAGATATCAATACTTTATTATCAAATGAAATATTTTGAATTATTTTTGTGAAAATATCACAAAAATTGTTTTATAATTAATACGAGATCCTGCCTTGTGACCCTCGATATGATATTATATATTAAAATTAATAGATTTAGAGAAATGTTAGATTTCGATACGGTAAAAATTATCAGTGACGCAAAATTTGTAGATTCTATCAGAAAAAATGATAATACATACTTTTTTACTGGTGCGACTAATCCCGGTTATACACTGCGCGTTTTTGTGGTTGCCGCCGAAACGCGCGGCACCGGCATCGACCATAAATAAACTACACAGAGCGTCTGCGCCAGTGTTTCTGCGACATAACAGTCGCAAAAACGCACAGTGTACCACCGGGCTTAAACAACTGCCACTGCCGACCAGGGCCATGTAAGTTAAATATTCAAAATCCAGCAAAAATTTTCGATTCACGACCGCTGTTGGCGCTGATCGTCAAAATAATGGAAAAATGTTTGTACAGGGATTTTCCTTACAGACAATACGACGTGAGCTACGACCAGGACCAATCACAACGAGCAGTCTTTCTTAGACAGCCCTGAAGTGTGTGTTAATTTCTGTTGTGATAAGTGTGGTTGTGTTTGTGCAGTTTGATTTTTCGGTTTTGATATTATGTTAAAATTAATTTTGAAATATTGTAGCACCTGTTTTTATGTAGTAGTACTTTTTTTAGTTCTATGATCTGATATGTTATGACTTGTTAATGTTTGTTTAACAATGTTATACCAAAGAGGTTATACTTAATATATCAATTTGCATTGATAACTTTTTTATCAATAAACTTAGTAGATTTTCAGATTATTTAATTCCTTTTGTTTCCGTTTGTAATTTTATTTTTAAAACATGTTATGTGATTGTTTGACATAATAAGCGAATAAAAATAATTAAAATAAAAAAGTGTATTTTACAATTCCCGCCTGTTCCCCCCGGCCCCGCACCCCTTTAGCTATCCTATAAACGTCCTCTACAACGAGAGATGGCGACTCGAAAATGGAACCGATTTATTACAAGTAACTTGGGCTTCTTTTTCGTTAGTATATTCTGTGCCGCCGACTACGATTTTTCGCTATCGCGTTTCGATCTAGAATCGAGACGCACCGATTAAAGAAATAGAAACAGACAGTGAAACAGATTAATTATAGTTATTATGTTTCGTATATGATATAGCATAGGTCTGAATAAGTACAAATAACTATTTTTCTGCAAAATAGAAACCCTGAATAATTTTTAAATTTCTCATTTTTATAAAAAAAATTATTTTTGAAATTTCAACCAAAGAAATAGAAATATACCCATCTATATACGATTCGAGGATAACAATTATTATAAAAAGTTGCCTAATCAGGAAGAAATAAAATTCTTATAATTTTCATCTTCGTAATTGGAAGGTTATTGTTTATTTCTTCTATTGTTGGTAAAAAACGCGCCATAATTACGCAGCGACTGCGATTTAACTGGTCCTAGCAGTCGAGACGCAGCCGATGCGAATCGATCACAGACGAGTTCAGTCCGGACGCATCAACGATTTAGTATTAGGGGGTATTAGTATACAAACTACATACCTGTACCCGAGCCTGTACCCTAGAAGTTCCTTATAGTTTGCTTCTGGGGTACAGATACGTTGAAGCAGTCGACAGTCGTAGCCGTCAGTAAGTAAGTAAAAATAAAAACATTACTTTTCATATTGTTGTATTAATCTGTATGTATTATGAAAACATTTCCAAAGCACCTTTTTACGTAGAATCTAATGGTTTAAGTATATTTTTTAAAATTAATAATAAGTTTCGAGTTATTACTAGAAAAAATAATTTTTTGTTTGGGACACTTTGAGAATATTTTTAATTAAATGAAAAGAATTTAAAATTACCTTTCCAAAAGTATATATAGCACACTTAATATTTTGTTATAGTCCCCGTTGAAATATAGAATTTTTAAAAGTTCGTCACTTTTATCTAGTAGGCTGTGGACCTCTTATTGATGATCTGCCCCTAATCGAAAAACAAAAATTATACAGGGTGTATAATTTACTTTTATATTATTATCATTATTTTTAAATATGTGCCATCTCTCGTGGGGAGATTCCTCACGTAAAAATAAGACTTATTTTTCATACCAACATAGTTCCGATTCTGCTTTGTTTCGTAGCTACAAGATGTTAGTCTTAATAATCTTTCGATTTATTATAATTTCCTTCCGAGTACTTTTGAGGCAATTTTGAGGGTAAAAGTTACTATGTTACATATTTTAATGCTAAAAAGGTGTTAATAAATGCATCAGGGACGTGCATACGGGTTATCACTGGGATATTTTCAAAAAAAACATGTGCGCCACTGACTTTTTTCATTTGATATCAAAATTATGTAGACCGTTTAATGCCAATTAAAAGTTATCTCTTGATATTTTTCCAGTTCGGCCTCCTTGATGAGATAAATGCAATTTTATTATTACAATTAATAAAATAAAATTAATAAATTATATATTTTACCTAACTTATTATTGAATATTATTACTGTTTGTTATCATTACTATTAGTCCAACATACAGCATTTTCAAATAAAAAAATAATGATGTTTAAGATAATTATTAGAAAAAAGAAATATTTTAAAAAGTTTTAACACCCTGTAACTCTGAAACTATGCATTTCCATACCCATGTTTATAATAACTTTTTTCATATTTTTTGATGAGGAATCAAAAAGTACTTTTTAAAACTTTTGCAAATTAATGATATTATTTTTTTCGAGATTTTTTTATAATAAGGTTTCTATTAGACTTGAATCAAATGAAAAGCGAAATGGACAAAATATGAAGAGACAACTTTTAATCGGCATTAAACGGCTTACACTATTGCGCTAACAAGAGAAAAAAAGGCAGTGGCGTACATGCTTTTTTTAGAAAAATATTCCAAAGAAAACCCATATGCACGTCCCCGGTGAATATGTTGACACTTTTTTAGCGTTAAAATATATCGTATTAATAGTAACTTTTACCCTCAAAATTTCATTCGAATCGCTAAAAGCACTTGGAAGAAAATTACAATAAATGGAAAAAATATTATTAAGACTTTAACACCCTGTAGCTACGAAACAAAGCAGAATCGTCCCTATGTTGATATGAAAATAAATATTATTTTTATGTGAGGAAAGATGGCACATGTTTTTTGAAACCTGTATTTACAGGGTGTTCCAGAAATAAGTGAAAGTATTTTAACTGGTAGCATAATTCGACTCCAGGAACACGCCTATGAGGTTTTTTTCACGAAATTTTTTTTTTGAAAATTCGAAATTTTTTGAAAAATTTTTTGGATTTTTTTTTAGTTTTTAATTAAAAAAACATAATTTCTTGATAATATGGCAACATAGGTATTAGATTAAATTTACAAGAAAAAAATCCAGAAAAGATCCAGCGGTTCTCAAAATTTTAGCAAAAAATCATGTTTTTTCGAAATTTTCAAAGTAAAATAAATCCGTTATTTTGGACTTATTTGAAAAACGAAAAAGAGAAAATATGTTTCTTTTATCGAGATTTATCACACCATAAAATGCTTGCACTTATTTCTGGGACAGGGTATATTCGAAAAAATCGAAAACGAAAACTTATTTTTCCAGCAAGACAAAGCACCGCCTCAGAAGTTATCAGCAAATTTTTGCAGCCAATTTCGAGAATAATTGAATAGCTAACCAAGATCCCAGGCGTTGGACATCGAGGCCGGCGCGGCGGACTTAGTTCTTATGGATTTTTATTTTTGCGGAAGAATAAAGGTTCTTATTTTTAAATTGCCCATATAGTCTAGGCAAGAATTAGAACTACTTATGCGAGGGTATCTTTCATCCCCACTGAGTTAATTAATTCCGCGAGAAATGTTCAAAAACGGCCCCGTCTATCCATAACAGAAGACGGTCGACATATCGAACAACCAAAATCTCAAGTCTTGGTTTGATATTAATTTTTATTGTTATTAGATATAGTTTAAATGTGTTGATGTTGTTAAATGTAATTTAAATTGTTATAAAATTCTGCATCTCTCATTGGAAATATTATTCCGCCGTTCAAAGCCGACATATTCAAAGTGGGCGAATTTTTACAAACTGTATATCTGGAGAGAAGAGGAAACGAGCAAAATATCAAGCTAATTTTAAATTCTTTTCAATGAATTAAAAATATACAGGGTGTCCCATATAAAAAATCAAATTTTCTATTCATAATTCCTAAATTGTTAATTTAAAAAAATATATTCTTAAACTATTAAATTTTATATAAAAAGATGCTTTGGAAATGTTTTCATAAAAATACAAAATTTTCTATAGCAAAAAAGTTACGGTGATTTGTTAAAAATGCACTTTTTTAAAAACATCCCGTAACTCCAAAACGGTAACACATATCTATGTGCGGTTTTCACCGTCATGTTTTTGATAAAAATTAAGCTCCAGACACCGATGTTAGTTTTCATCTATCTCCTACAGAAAAAGGTGTTTCCCTTTAAAAGCGTCCAATTTGGCCCACCCTGTATATGTGTTGATAAATAGTATATGTCAAGGGTCGACAAAGGCCCGGAACTTAAGATACCGCTGAGTCTGCAGTCGTTGGCAGTCGCTGGCAGTCGTCGGCAGTCACTGGCAGTCACTGGCAGTCGTCGGCAGTCACTGGCAGTCGCTGGCAGTCGTCGGCAGTCACTGGCAGTCGTCGGCAGTCACTGGCAGTCTTGTAAAAAATGGCATTTTGGCAATACGTGTACATTTTTTACCCTAGTGAGACACCCCTCGAGTTCTTGTATTTTTAATATTTTTTTTAAGAAGGGTTGAAAAATATATATTTTTGGTTTATTTTTTAATATCTCTGAAACTATCGAAATAGATTTACTCATATCTTAGGATTATGTAAAATGATCTGAAAGGAAGCCAAAAATTCAATAATATACAGGGTGTTCCATTAAAAAAAATCATCCAGATCCACTCACACTTTTTGAGCCACCCTATAGAAGTTAAAATATTTTCCGGAAATACATCCTGGTACATACTTTAGGTTTGCACTTAAACAAAATTCTCAAGTTTTTTTTATTCTAGGAGCTACAGATGCCCGACGCATTATTGCCGGACCCTGTATATACTACGATTCTGACTATACCTTCCGTTTCCATTCCAGATCCGTTCCGTATTTTTTATTGTATTGACGCTATACGTAAGCTTCCGTTCCGTATCAGTTCCATACTTTTTATTGTACAATTTATATCATTACGAAAGTTTTATTTTAAAAATTTGTATCTTTTGAAAAATGTAATAGATTTAAATAAGTGGTGAAAGAATAAATAAATATCAGCAAAATGTTAAAAGAGCTGGTACAAATGTAAGAACTTGACAACGCCTGTTTCCGATACGCTTTAGTTCGTCCGCCAAAAAAAATGTATGGAAGGAAAGGATATGGAACGGAAGGGGAACGGAACGGATAGGGTGCATTGTCCCATTCATTTATATGATATCATATTTTATGTAAACGGAAGGGAAACGGAATTTAGCTGATACGGAAGGTATAGTGAGAATCAACCTTTAATGGCTCTTTGAAGCGTTGTGTTGTAACTCGGGTCTTATGTGAGCTGTGGGGCTGAAACTCGAAATGTAGATGGGGCTCATTGAGTCAAACTCAAATTCTTTTTTGATTACTTTACATAATCCTAAGATATTAAATATGTTTTAATAGCTTCGACGTTTTTTTTATTGTAAATATTTCGCGATAACCATCGGGATCTTGAAGATATTGAAGTAACGTCAATATTTGGATGAAAATTAGTGTCTGGGAGTTTTGTGACATGAGAAATTTGATTTTCATATCAATATGACTCCTACCTGTAGAGGGCGCCACCTATATATATTTTAACTTGTTTGAAGAGTAATAGGTAACTTTTCGTCCATTTACTGAGTCACATTGCAATAATATTGTTATTAATTTTATTCGTATATTATACAGTTCTATACAATGTAATTAATTACAGTTGTACAGTTCTTAATTTTCCATTATTAATTTTAACATACTTATGTATGCATATGCGGCATTAATTCGGTTGAAACATTATGCAAATTAAACAGATATGTCATATCATACTACATAATTATATGGAATAATTAATTGGTAATTAATATTACTGATATTTAATAGTATTATTAAAAATTCACCTGTCTGATTTTAGCACGAATATGAATAAAATATTAAGTATATCACTGTACTTTAACAAATAATTAATACTTTACTGTAGCTATCTAATGAAAGAATATAAACTAATGGGAGGTTTACGATGTACTGTATATTATACAGGATGAGTCTTAAGTGCAAATATTTTCAGAGCTAGTAGATCTCGATAAAAGAAACATATTTTATCTTTACCGTTTTTCAAATAAATTCAAAATAACCAAGTTATTTTAATTTAAAAATTTACTTAAAAAATCATTTTGTTTTTACACAAAAACAAAGTGATTTTTTTTCTGAAATTTTGAGAACCACTGGGGATCATTTTTGGATTTTCTTTCTTGTAAATATAATCTACTACCTAGTTTGTCATGCTATCAACAAATTATGTTTTTCAACAAAAATATAAAAAAAAAAATCATTTCAAACATTTTTTTCAAAAAATTCCAAATTTTCAATTTTTTTTCCGAGAA
Organism: Sitophilus oryzae; assembly: GCF_002938485.1. NCBI lineage: Eukaryota > Metazoa > Arthropoda > Insecta > Coleoptera > Curculionidae > Sitophilus > Sitophilus oryzae. The sequence goes on along the minus strand of NW_022147432.1, from coordinate 108,315 downwards.
AAAAGCTCGAAATATAATACCCCGAACAATATTTGCACTTATTTAAGACTCACCCTGCATAGTAACTTAGGGTGTATTCCGTTGCTTACCTTGGTTATGGTTTTATGTTCCGTTTCTATCGGTTTCCTGAAAGTTTTCTTATTACGGAACACGGTTCCTGAAAAATTCGGTTATAACTGTCACCAAACTAACCAGAGCGAGAAGGCTGTTTTTTCTGGTTTTTTGTCAATCAATGTCATTTATATGACAGAAATCAAGCAAATATTGGAAGTTCGAGTAAAATTCTCATTTAATTTCTAAAATTTGTAATAATATTTTGTTTTTATATCCAAAAGCAATGGAGGTAGGTTGTAAAGGTAAATAAATTTCATTAACTAAATAGAATGACTTTTTAGGACCATTTAAACTTATCATGCAGCCATTGTTTCTTAAAGTCAGGAACATTTAAAGAACACATGAAAAACAAAACAAGAAGTAAACGTGAATGTTTTGTAAGTTATAAAAATATAAATATTGATTAGATTTGTTTATTTATTATTGATCTATTTTAATATTGGACCTACAAATCTTCACTTGAGCTGTCGAACGAGTTTAACAGTTCATTAATAAAGTACTTTTCAATATTAAACTCCATTAAAAAGAAGAAGCAAACGTAAAAGCAGAAAACAGGTACATTAAAAATGCATAAAAGATAAATTTTATAATAGAGGTAATGAAATTTAGAAAACGTCAACATTTGACGTTTTCAGTATTTTACCAAACCGTTCCGTATCAAACCGATGTTTTTCAGAAACCGCTCTTTACCGTAGTTTACCGGTCTGGGGTGCGACTTTGTTCAAGTTAGCAACCGATCGTTTAGAAGCGATGTCGAAACCAGATCGATACTATGTTCATTGCAAAACTAGTGTCGCTCAAATGCTGCGAAATATGGTATCACTATCACACTCTTGCACACGTGTCTAGACTGTCGCCTCGCCACAAAGCGAGAAATCAGAATATCGCTACGAATCGATGTTGCTACTGAACATAGTGCATCAAGCTACAAATTACTTTGCTATCGCTTTGAAACATGAACAAAGTTGCACCCCTGGTTCGCCTGGTTTTTCAACGGAATACATGGTACAAAGAATACAAGGTATGATATTGCGCAGGTTGGTCGCAACGTCACAGGTGATAACAGGCGCTATTGGTCAGCACGCTCCGCGCGCCAGTTCAAATCGTCAAGATATTGTTATAAACCTGTTTTCTTCTTTATATACCGTCATTGAATTATCGCTAAGCAAGTTACTGTGGAGCAGTGCGTAAGGAGTCGGGCTAGGAAGCGAGAGACCCGAGTTCGAATCTCGGCCTGGACATAACTTTTTATTTATTTTTTTAAATACTGTTGTATTCTATAGTTTATTTTTGTAGTATAAAAAAAAAGAACTATTTATTCCGTTATTTTTTAATCTCCGTTATTAATATAAATTGATTGTTAGTACAATACCTCATTTAATATAAAATAATATTCTACTTTTTGAAATGTATCGGGCCCTAATTGTACCTAAAGTAATATATTTTAGTGATATACCATATTGTAAACTATTTAATATTTCAGTCACTTAAAAGTTAATTTGCATTAAATAATTGCCTACCATTAAAGGAAATTTGAGCTATATAATCCTTGATGGGCATATTCTGGGTATGCAAATACTTCCTTTAAATTTTGGGTGTCGTTCAACCGATTTATTCTCAAAACCAGAAACATCTACATATAAAAAGAAGCACAGGTCACTAATTATAATAAATTTCACCCTTGGTATTACTTCCACTAATTATAATAAACTTCACCCTTAGAATTACTTCTATCACAATTACAATACGTTCATCTGCATTGGCATTTTCTACTTTTCGATGTGAAACAATAAACTTCCCAACATTTTTTAAATGATGTAACAATTCCTCTTGTGGTTACTTTTCCATAGATATCCTCAACTCTGTCATGTGAATTCAGAGGCAATGAAAATGAAAATTATTTACCATAAACATCGCAAACTAAAAACCTAATAAACAATTTTATACCGAATATAGAAATAAATTTATGCCCACTTGCACCGTTTGTATAAACTTTGTTTAAAGGCTAAACAGTGATTAACTATATAATATTTCACTACAGTTAATCACTGGTTAGCCTTTAAACAAAGTTTATACAAACGGTGCAAGGGGGCATTAGTATTCTTACCTATCGTCCAAATCCATGTTAATAGATAATTATTATTTTTAAATATATTTTTGGAACTGCTGGTTTTAGTAATTATTAAATTAAACGAACTAAAAAGTCTTAAAAATAAACAATTCTGAACCATAACCCCAAAAAATGCAGATCTCCTGTCAACTTTCTTTATTTTTTATTTATTCATTATTTTCCTGGTGACGTCACAGGTGGTATGCGCGAACTGAACGAAATTGGAGCCGCTATCGATCATACCTTGTATTCTTTGTACCATGAACGGAATACAGCCTTACTATTGATACTCTGTCCAACGACAAGATCCTTGACAGTGATAGATGTGTCTGTCATTTTAATTTCAAAGTAGTTTATTTTATTTTACAAAGAAATAAGTTGGTACAACTGGAACGCATAGCAGGAAATTAATATAAAGTGATTATTTCAAAATATTGTGAAAAAAAAACCTTTCAGGAAATTAATATAAAGTGATTATTTCAAAATATTGTGAAAAAAAACATTTGAATAAGAAGAATAAGGAAGGACCATATCAAAAATCTTTGGTACACCGCGATGGGCCTCAAATATGGCCGACTTAAATTCCGGTTTATCAGTGTCGTTCTAATTTTATTTAAAAAATGTAAAACTATGATGTAGGGTAGACGTGGGGTAGACTCAATAATTTGTTGTTTTATTTTACGTTGTGAATAAATGTTGGTAGTTATTAAAATTGTTATAAAAATATATAATTCTAATAAAAATAGATAAGTTATAATAAGTATTTATTAACACAAACATCCGATACGCTACTGAAGCAGGTAAGTCAAATTAACGTATCTAAATTCTTTGACATCTAATCTTTGACAAGTAATAAATAACAGCTAAAATGCAAGAAAAATATATAATTTAGTGAATTTAAGTGAATTTCATAAATGATAGGTTTACTACACGTATGTATATTATATAGTCACTTACTAGCGAAAAGTTGTTCCATTATTTCACTCAATTTTTGCCGAGATCTACCGCACGCTACACAACCAACTATTTTAGAGTCTTTTTCGATAAATCGCGATAGTGTCACTGTTAATTTAAGTTCTGCCACAATTTCCATCTAGATTTACTACCTTTATACAACTATCAGTAGTAGAATAAATAATAAATAACATAAAATAAGCTCCATAAAGACTGACAAATCCACAAAATTTCAAATCAAATTCAAATGTGTCAAATGAATCGTCAAACAGAACTGTCAAGAATCCCCACCCTAGAGAGCTTTTATGGTGCCTTTTCCGCCCACCATGCATGAATACATGGATAGCATTATGCTCCTTCCTAAAGAAAAAAACTGTATAAAAGTGGAAAAATGTAATGAAGTTATTTTATTTAAAAAAACAGTATGTGTTAATACAAAACAAACACAAACAAAACACCACATATCAAAAAAAATATATAAAAAAACTATTTCTTACTTGCACACTTCAAGAAACTTCCCGCATTTATTATTATATTATTTATCAATATAACTTATGTACAAATACAAATTTGTAATATTCCACAGGTATAAATAAAACAACATAAATAAAACAAACTATTTTATTAATAATAACACTTACCAGATTTTATATCTTAAAGGTTGCTTAATTAACTTTAATCTTGATTTTTTTAAACCAGTACCTTTTGACATTATTTTTCTGCATTACTAAAAGCCATTATTAACCTATCGTGTGATGTCGATATTTTACAGCTACTCCAGTAGTATATGTTTAGTACGATCCTTGTAGCATATACGAGATGCATTATCTACGACGAGATGATATACAAACTTTATTGGTATATAAGACTTTCTGCCTGAGCAGCGAGTATTAACTATAAACTGTGCTCTGAGTCTACAGTTAATTTTCTCTCGATTTTTCCTCCACCTGACTTCAAAAGACACAAAACACACGTAATAACACGAATCAAAATACATCATCTTCCAAAACGCAGGGTATTTGACATAAGTTGATACAAAATTATAACCTATAATTTGGCAAGACTTTGACAAGCCTCAAAAATCTAAAGGTGAGTTCATACGTTCATACGCATCGGCGACCGTTTGTCATTCATCGTTCCGTCAAACCAATAAAATTGAAATATGATCTGTCATTTTTGAAATAAACCAATAAAACTGGTTAAAAACAACAAGAGACGACGCATGACGGATTTATATTTAAACCCATCCATAGTTAACTTAAAAAATATTAGGAACTTTTTTTAGTAAAATAAATAGATTGGTATGGGACGCCATCTGCTTTTCTTCTGTCATCGTCTGTCGAAATCTTACCTGAGAAAAAAAAACAGAGTATAGCAAAAAGTTATTCCATTATTTCCCTTGATTTTTGACAGATATCTACTGCACGCTACACAACCAACTATTTTACAGTCTTTTTCGATAAATCGCAATAGTGTCACTGTTAATTTAAGTTCTGCCACAATTTGCTTCTATATTTACTACCCTTAAACAACTATCAGTAGTAGAATAAATAATAAATAACATAAAGTAAGCTCAGTAAAGACTGACAAATCCACAAACTTTCAAATGTGTTAAATGAATCGTCAAACAAAACTGTTAAAGATCCCACCCCCACCCTAGGACCCTCTCTTCGTCTACCATGCATGAATATATGGAAACATTATACTCATTCCTTAATCTTTTTAACCAAAGATACAAAATCTGAAAAAATCATATGACAGAGACCGACAAAAATGTCGATACACGTCAATTATAAGTGTAACATCACTGTCGGATTTCCAATTTTATTTAATTTTAAAACGGATCCATTGTACTCATTTGCATACTCGACCATCGGTTATTCATAGGGACGTAATCTTTTAATGAAATAATTGATAACGCACGTAGGTAACATGGCGCGTAAACGTTTGTACGATGTAAGCCGGCGGCGCTGCGACATCGGCGCCCTCTGGCCATCGTGAAATTGAATTACGCCCTCGATCGGAATAACAGGAATCTGCGCAACCGGTACGAGGATTTTCTGGTTTATGCAGAGAAATCATAAATATTTATGCGAATCCGGGACTTTGTATAATGGTTTTGGTCGATAAATATGCATTTTTGATTTGTCAAAAATTTGTCGCATTATTGATTATGAACGTAATGTTTATAAGACCCTGGGTTCTTAAATTCAGACACATGATAACACACAACTGATTCAACGAACAGCTTTTTTTTTCAAACTTCACGAAAGTATTAATTTTTTCGACGAGATTGACAATATAAAATTTCCCATGCAGTCTTCAAATGGTCTAAAAATCAGCAGGAATGACCCATTATGCAGTAAAGACACTATTGTAGAATCATTGGTAGGTCTTTTGTGGGCATTTCACAAATAAAATAAATTGTCTCATCAGAAACTGAAAATACAAAACAGATAGTAAGCTTTATAAAAATTTATACAAATTACTATATTGTCTATTTATGTCCTACAACCTACAATTCAACCATATTTTAACCAATATTATAATATCCTAGTCCAAGTAAATAAACAAAAATGCACTTTTATATCAAGAATAGTAATGGATATACCCAGTTTCCAAGGATTTTAATAAATCTTTAATGTCCAGGATTCAAAAAACACGATCTTGATTTGAGGTGAGGTCATCCATTACCTGGCGTTAGCCACGGGCCACGGGCAGGGATCGGAAGTAGTTAACTAAGACGTAATTTACCTGATTAACTACGTGCAGTTTTTCTTCAAAAACTACGTCTTGTCCCGTTCATTAACTACATGAAAACTACGTTAATAAACTATGTATTGATGTTATGAATACTTTTCCTTTGTATGAGGTGTAATAGAGATAATATGATGTAAACATTATATTTAAAGTCATATTTCTTCTGATTTCTTAAATACATTATGTGTTTTTAAAGCTTCAACTTATTATAACCTCTCCTCAAGCCTTTGACATTTGAAAGTTACATACATAGGTTACATAAACTACACCCTCTACATAAACTACATTAACTACATGTAATGTGGTTTATGTAGTTTTTAAAAGTAACATGTAGTTTTCCGAACCCTGGCCACGGGTCATTCTGTCACCGAACTAGTAGGAGGCTTTCTTTTAATATATCGATAACATATTTTTCTAACAGAGAAAAATGCAATTACGCGTGGGCTGCTCTCATTTTTCCCTTGTATGGCAAAATTACTAAACTGTAACATCTCTGGGACTAAGCGTATACCGGGTGCGTCTCAAAAGTGGCTCACCCCCTATAACTTTTGTATTTTTACAGTTAAAAAAACGAAATTTGGTATGTTAATATATGACATAAATTAGGATTGATTGGCGTATTCAATTGTTTTCGGTCACTTCCTGTTTCACCGGAAATGACTACAATTTTTGATTTTTAAATGGCACCCTCGCTACTTTTTTATTTTATTCGATAGAAAATAACACTCTGAATAGAATGACATATCATATGTCAACTTTTGACATTTTCGCATATGGTTTATATTGACTCGAAATACCAAGTGTGTGGTACCAAATTATTCGTAAAAAAATGCTTTTTCCAAATATGCTAATGAGCCACCCTCGTTCGATTTGAAAAAATTGAAATATGATTAAAAATACGATTTGAGCATTTTCTAACTGGCCAGGACAAGACACTGAAAACATTAGACAATCAAATCTATTTTTCCAAGGCTCCTTGATTAAGAATTAGTATTTTTAACATAACCATGGCACTCTAGATTGAATTTTAAAATTTAATTTTGTTTTAAGCGAGAATGTCAAAAGTTGACATATGATATGTCATTCTATTCAGAATGTAAAAAAATACCGAGGGTGCCATTTAAAAATCAAAAGTTGTAGTCATTTCCGGTAAAACAGGAAGTGACCAAAAACAATTGAATACGTCAATCAATCTTAATTTATGTCATATACTAACATACCAAATCTCGTTTTTTATCTGAAGAAATAAAAAAGTTATAGGGGGTGAGTCACTTTCGAGACGCACCCGGTATTGCCTTCTTTGATGGTGCCTCGAATAACGCTAACATTTGCCTATAAAGTTGTGTCGCTATCTTAATTTCTATGAAATTTTTAATAAAAAATAAAAAAACATAAAATTATAAAGCTAGAACAATATACGATTTTATATTAACTCTAATTTTTATGAAGTTTATAAAAAGCATTTATAAAAAATATATATCCTTCAAATCCTTCAATTTAATAATTGTTGTTGAAATTTTACTTCAAATATGCGCACATAGTGCACACACTGTTTTTTTATCTAAAAAAAATAAAGAAGTTATAGGGGTGAGCCATTTTTGAGAAACACACGGTATCATGAAAAAAAATATTGTCAATGAGTTTCTAATAAACTGGAAATAAAATCAATAAACACATTATTTATATTTTGGAGAATATAATGCTCTTTTATCGATTTTTATATACGGTTTATTCAAATGAAAGTCTGAAAAACTCCCTTTTTTCATTAATAATTTATCCGACCAAATATTGCCTCCGGCTATTTTTTCCTATTTTATTTGCTTTCGTCAATGTTGTTTAATAAATTACGTAGAAAAGACCAAACAAAACTTGGGCCGCATTTGTTTAAATTTAAATTATCAGTGCGGTGCAGCACTGTTAGTTTTAGGAGCACGGTAAATTACTCAATTGTCGATAGTCTGAATTCATAAATAATTCATTGTCTGTGCGCTATTTACCCTTTTTATTTTCTGGTTTGCTTATATCGAGGTTATTACGAAACCAATACAGTTTTCTCGATAGAATCATAATAAATAGCTTCAAAAACTCCTTCACTATGTGCTATCTTTAAGTTTTAGAGTTGGTAAAATATAATTTAAATTTAAAAGAAAAATCTGCTTTTAATATAGCAGACTTTTAAAATATTGCTCAAGTAAATATATAATATAATTATAAATAGTTAATAATACAAACAAAACAATTTTTTAAATATTTTATAACAACTTGCAAATCATATGCCACTAAATTATGATTTCACAAATATTTATAAAACCAAAATATTACTTTTATATTACCATAATGCGTATCATCCATGTTCAATATGGAAGCCGTTAAAAAACGAAACCAATAGATTTTATACATTCTCCGCCGGTGCTGTCACCATCGAAGAATATCGTAAACAACTAGTATATACAAATACACGGGTTTAAATAGCGATTATACGAAAAATTTATTATATAATTATTTTAAAAGTGTTAGGTTAGGTTAGGTACCACAACACGATGGTTTCCTAAAAGCGGAAAGTGATTTGGATTCAGACGATGACTTGGCAGTAGCCTAATGGCTGAAAAAAGTTGGAAGAAATGATAACAATATTCTAGACAATCTTCCTTGTCCTGAAAATAAGTTTAATCAATTTGTCCATATTAATGATAATCTTGTAAGTGTCGAATACTAGGATGATGATGCCATTGTCGCTTCTTTGTGTTCTTAAGTTTATATTGATGACGATGAGGAGTCGGAAGATGAAGAACCTGTGATTTAGACGATGACTTGGCAGTAGCCGAATGGCTGAGAAAAGTTGGAAGAAAATGATAACAATATTCTAGACAATCTTCCTTGTCCTGAAAATAAGTTTAATGAATTTGTCCATATTAATGATAATCTTGTAAGTGTCGAATACTTGGATGATGATGCCATTGTCGCTTCTTTGTGTTCTTAAGTTTATATTGATGACGATGAGGAGGCGGAAGATGAAGAACCTGTGAGTACAGAATTGAAACCAATTCCGACCACATCAGAAGCACTTCAACATATTGATAACGTTCGTCATTTCCTTCAGTCACGAAATACTCCGCAAAATGTTCTTAATCAATTAGCCAAAGTAGAATTACATATTAATGATATTTATTTCACAAAAATAAAAGTTTTTTTTTAAATTAGACTCTTAAGAACAGTTGTTAATGTATCTACCATATTACAAAATATATTTTATGTATCATATCTATGTATTAATAAAAATACCACATCTTTTATATTTATCAGCATTTGTCGTTTATTGCGAACTTTGCTTATAACGAACTGTTTTCGCCGGTCCCATGAGGTTCATTATAACCGAACATTACTGTATTTTGATATCTTCACAAGGTCTAACTTGTATTATAAATTATTATTCCAGCTAAAAAAAATTTTTAGATGAGTTCAGCTACGGTAGCAGTTTTATCGGCACAGTACGGCATAGTTTTATCATTATCTATTCATAATCAAAGGTTTTATCTGCCGGTTTTGCTAGTAGAGTCATAATTCAATGTCAGATGCTGGTGTAGGTGCTCATTGGTTCTGAGTATTTAGTTTTTGATCCAAATAGTTCTCTATCCTTGTTCCTATTTTATACGTAATTATTGCTTACCATAGAAAAATATGTTTCTTCTTAAGAAGAAAATAATATTGTTCATAATATTAATAAACATTGATTATTAACTGTTGATTCATTGAGACAATGATTTTTTTCATTATATTAATGATTTGTTAATCATAGATCGATGCCTGATTTATTAATAGTATGAATCTAATTTCATCAATATAATGAAAGTCTGGTTATTAAATTAATGTAAGATTTTCGTTAATATAAAGAACGCGTTCATTGTCACAATGAATGCTTTCTTTATTTTAATGGTGAGACTTTAATGAACACATATTCATTATATTAATGTACTAAATCATTGTTAATGCAATAATGTAGTGTGTTCCCTGTATTAATAGACAATGTTATTAATACAAGGAACACACTACATTATATTAATGTACGCCGTTATTAATATCAGAAACAAAATATTAGGACTTAAATGGTGGCCATCTTGATCGGTTACTTTGGCACTTTAATAAGGTCTATGTGGTTGTGCTACTCAGTGAGGCTTTAGTTTCATTAGAGCGGTAAATGTTCTCTTTAATATTTTAAATATTTTAAATAAAAATCCTATCGTATTGTAGTTGTCAAATCAAATTCCGCTGTGTGAGATCTCTGGTGCGTATATTCATTAAAACAGCGGTTTCCCAATATGTTTCAGAAGATAAAAAAACAATAAAGATAAACATAGTAACCAGTCGAGGCATGAAACTGATTATGGTAAATTCCAATGTTCTTTTAATATTATTTCATCTCATCTCGCATCTCATCAGTTTATAATCATCTGCTGATGATGCTAACATTGTTAGCGAAACGCGCGTCCAGTGTAACAGTAAAAGTGTTTTGGTGTATTGTGGCGATTTAGTGTTTTTATTTTGCTATTAGGCATTTAAATTATTTTGATTTACGTCGATTTAGAACCGGAACAAGATGCTGAGACATGCCTTCAAGCCCTCAAATTCGACCATTTAACATCGGACCCACTTGATATGACTTGAAAGGCCTGTTGCAAATTCGTCTAGACTAGCTAATATAATGAAGAAATAGTCTTTTTTTAGAAATCCCTCAGGATATCGACTGGTAAATTAATTTTCTTATTATAATTTACCTTAAAATTAATAATAACATTCCTATTCTCTTCGTCGATTCGATTTTTTTTAAATTTTTAACTTGTTTTTTATTGCCCTAATGGAAAAATTTACTGTGATCGTAAGTAAGTCGGCACTATTGGTAATTTTGTTACCTTTGTAGCTAAGGGCTTGTTGATTACCATCACCATCATCGATTATACGGTATAACAAGAGTTATTAATAGTGTCGACTTTTAAATGTATAACTAAACAGGTTATAAAATGATACGGTTCATTAATATAAGGGTTTAGGTACATTATATTAATGAAATCTGTTAATTGTACCAATAAATGTGTTCTTCAAATTAATGAACACTGTTCATTGATTTAATGAACTTAAACTTCATAGAGTTAATGAATTACTTTTCATTGAGCCAATAAAATCGTTCATCGGCTCAAAATTAATGATTTAATTCATTATATTAATGAAATTTTTCATTATATTTATGTCGACTTTTGGTTTAGTGTTGTAAAGACGATCCGGGGACATACTGTAGAAAAAAGACTAAACTCGCAAAAATTGAAATTTTTTAAGGAAACATCAAACAAAGTAATGTAGTAGTGACAAAATAGTGTATCAAAATGTATTTCACTCCTTTATTAGTTTTTTTTTAATCAAAAAACCAATTTTCTGCTGATATTTTGGCTTAAAAGCAAATCGACAATAATTTTTAAAGAGATATTTAAACGTGAGATATTAAAATAATTTCCAAAAAGTAATGGTCGTGCAGGAATGCGTTGGCCTAATCTGGCCCCTGGTCAGTAGGGCGGGCGCGGGCGGTCGCGTTTCTCTACCCCAGCCTAGTCTCTGCCTGGACAAATGACATTTCCGACATTTATATCTACGGAATCGCCGACTATTACGATGTAATATTAAAACGGGCAACGACTACGGTTTATGCAAATTTAACGGTAACGGTAATGGCGTGTAAAAAACGGTCAAAGTGGAACGGCTGGCGTTGGCGTAAAGTTTTTTTTTTCGTGAGCATGACGAACCAAAAAGGAAGTAAAGAAAATATTTTTGAATTTACTTTGTTTCAATAAAACTTTGTTGAGAAAAATAGTCACATTTTGTAAAACCGGTTTAGATTTTTTTTCGTACATTGGCAGCAATTTTCAAAAAAAAGTGTGCGCAATATGTGCACACATTTGAAGTGAAACTTCTTACTGCCAGCTATTAAATTGAAGGATTTGCAGGATATATATTTTTTACGAATGCTTTTTATAAACTTCAAAAAAATTAGAGTTAATATAAAACCGTATACTATTATAGCTTTATAATTTTATGTTTTTTAATTTTTATTAAACATTTCAGAGAAATTAAGATAGCGACGCAACTTTATAAAGAAATGTTAGCGTTATTCGAGACACCATCAAAGAAAGCAATTATGCGCTTAGTCCCAGATATGTAACAGCTAGTTATTTTGCCATAAAAGAGAAAAACGAGAGTAGCCCAAGCGTAATTGCATTTTTCTCTGTTAGAAAAATATGTTATCGATATATTAAAAGAAAGCCCCTTACTAGTTCGGTGACAGAATGACCAGTGGCCCGTGGCTATTGTCATGTTGGTAATCATAGTCGGTAATGAACAATAATGAATGACCTAACCTCAAATCAAGAATCGTGTTTTTTTTTAATCCTGGAGATTAAAGATTTATTGAAATCCTGGGAAAACAGGTATACCCATTACTATTCTTGATATAAAAAGTGCATTTTTGATTATTTACTTGGGCTAGGATATTAAAATATTGGTTATAATATGGTTGGATAGTAGGGCATAAATAGACATAGGTATGGTTATTTGTATAGAATGTTTATAAAGTTTACTATCTGTTTTTCATTTTCAGTTTTTGATGAGACAATTGATTTTATTTGTGAAATGCCCACAAAAGACAACAAACAATAGTGTCTTTACTGCATATATAATGGGACATTCTTGCTGATTTTTAGACCATTTGAATACTACATGGGAAAAACCAGATGTCACATTTTCATAGAAATTAAGATAGATTTATAGGCAAATGTTAGCGTTATTCGAATTAATTTAGTGTTCTTACCTATTATCGTTCAAATCCATGTTAATAGATAATAAATATTTGGGATTTTTATCTTTTATTTTTAAATATATTTTTGGAACTGCTGGTTTTAGTAATTATTAAATTAAACGAACTAAAAAACAATTCTCAACCATAACCTGTGCCATAACCCTATAAAAAATCAAAATAAGGCATATCTCCTGTCAACGATTACTAATAGTCTAAGAGCTAGCAACGTTTTCGAGAAAGTATTTTAAGACATCTGGCTCTTTGATATATATTTTACTATGCTCTCTGGAACAGCATGCGGTCCGTCTGGCTGCCGATGATACCTGTTGCGTTCACTACTGCGCATCGGAAGAAGATCCTATATTTTTTTATTAATTTAGTCCTATAAATTCTAGTATTGAATATAAATCGAACATGTCTCCATAGCGCAGTGCGTAGAGTTTTCGACCACGAACCGATGATTTAGAGTTCGTATCCGGGTCAGGGTAAAGACTTTTTTATTTTATTTTCGTTTATATTCTGATAGTAAAGTATTAAATAATTCTGGTGATTAAAAAAAACAAATATAGTTAGTTCAGCAGCCATACAGGACACCATGGTTCAAACAATATAAATCCTTGACAAAGCAACAAATAACCACCATATGTGTCGCCTCAGATCAAACCATTGCTTATCCCCGTCACATCTCTATAAAATCAGAATTAATAGAGATAATTTGTGTCAGTGTGGCGAGGTTGCTGATGTCTTTCATTTGATAATTGCTTGTCCACATCATTATAATCACCAAAAAATCTTATATTCCTATTTCGACAATGAGACAGAGAAAAAACCGATTTCCCTGCATGACATCCTTTTTAAATTCAACAAGACAGAACACATAAAACAAATCGCTTTGTTTTTAAATGTTAGTAATTAAAAATCTAAATATATTCACAACAAGCCTAACATTAACTTTATAATCAAGAAAAAAAACTAACCGCAAATTTGAAATGTCATAATCACATTTTCTTGAAATACACAGGAATTATTGGGACTTAGCGCTGCTTAGTACTCGTAGAATACATGCATAACTGAATAGTTGCAGAGCTTAAAGCAACCTGTTTAATAGCCTCAATAATTGTTAGTCGTTAAGAAAGATAAATCGGTGAAAGTTCATAAAACGTGACCACCCAAAAAAAAAGAAAAAAGGAAAAAGAAAAGCAGAAAAGTACTTTGCCAGAATGGTCCTGGCAGCCTAGGCAACGCAACTCTCTCCTAAAAAGGAGAGTTTGAGAAGAAAGAAGAAGAAGAACCAGCGCGAGAAGGCTGGTTTTTCTGGTTTTGTTTGTCAATCAATGTCATTTATGTGACAGAAATCAAGCAAATATTGGAAGTTCGAGTGAAATTCTCATTTAATTTCTAAAATTACTAAAAGTAATAATATTTTGTATTTACTTCCACAAGCAATGGACTTAGGCAGTAAAGGTAAATAAATTTCATTAACTAAATAAAACGACTTTTTAGGACCATTTAAACTTATCATGCAGCCATTGTCTCTTAAAGTCAGGAACATTTAAAGAATACATGAAAAACAAGACAAGTAATCATGAATGTTTTGTAGGTTATAAAAATATAAATGTTGATTAGATTTGTTCATTTATTATTGATCTGTTTTAATATTGGACCTGCAAATCTTCACTTGAGCTGTCTAACGAGTTTAACAGTTTATTAATAAAGTACTTTTCAATATTAAATTCCATTGAAACAAAGAAGCAAACGTAAAAGCAGAGAATAGGTACATTAAAAATGCATAAAAGATAAATTTTATAATAGAGGTATTGAAATTTAGTACATGTCAACATTTGACGTTTTCAGCATTTTACCAAACCGTTCCGTATCAAACCGATGTTTTTCAGGAACCGCTCTTTACCGTAGTTTACTGGTCTGGTTCGCCTGGTTTTGCAACGGAATACGGCCTAAATCAAAAAGAATATTCAATAAGTTGTCCTATCCCTATGCAACGAAGAACAACGACGACGCCTCTGTTGCAATTTCAATTTTTAATAACCGGCGAAAACAACCCGACCGAGTCTTTTATTCTTTGAGTTCCGCTCACTCGTAACATATTTTAATAACATTTTTTTTCGAATTTTTCCGTCCAAAAAGCAGAGCAGAGTCAAACGAGCGCGTTTGGTTTATCGTTTGCCGCAAAAAAATTAATTTAAAAACATTATTTACCTCCGGCGGTCGCGGCATTTGGTTCCCCCACGTCCCGACTTGCTCCACTCTCCACTCTCGTCGCTTTGTTTATCGATATAGAAATAATAGAGGCGGGCAGCTTGCACACAATTCGTTATTATGGAATATTAATAACTTTCTTACAGCAAAGTCCATGATGAACTTTTCGATCACAGCACAAAATTGAGTTTCCAGATTTCTTAGACTAAATAAAATAGAGTAATTTAAATTTACCAGAAATAACAAAAACTATATAGGGTGTCCCACAAATAAGTGCAAGAATTTTAAGGGGTAATCTCGATAAAAGAAACATATTTTCCCTTTATCGTTTTTCCAAGTCCAAAATAACGGAGTTATTTTGCTTTGAAAATTTCCAAAAAAAATGATTTTTTGCTCAAATTTTGAGAACCACGGGATCTTTTCTGGGTTTTCTTTCTTGTAAATTTAATTTACTACCTATGTTGATATATTATCAACAAATTATTTATTTTAGTAAAAACTAAAAAAATTTCCAAAAAAATTTTCAAAAAATTCCGAATTTTTAAAAAAACTACATAGGCGTGTTTCTGGGGTTGAACTATACTACCAGTTAAAATACTTGCACTTATTTCTGGGACACCCTGTATACAAGGTGTTTCAAAAAACATGTGCCATCCCTCGTGGGGGGATTCAACATGGGTCCGATTCTGCTTTGTTTCCTAGCTACAGGCTGTTAAAGTCTTAATATTTTTTCGATTTATTATACTTTTCTTCCAAGTACTTTTACCGATTTGAATGAAATTTTGAGGGTAAAAGTTACTATAAATGCGACATATTTTAAGGCTAAAAAAGTGTCGCCATATTCACCAGGGACGTGCATATGGGTTATCACTGGAATATTTTTCTAAAAAAAGCATGTACGCCACTGACTTTTTTTTTCTTGTTAGCGAAATAGTGTAACCAGTTTAATACCGATTAAATGTTGTCTCTTGATATTTTGTCGGTTTCGGCCTCCTTGATGAGATAAACGCAATTTTATTAATTTGTCTTGATCCAAGCCTAATAGGAACCTTAAAAAATTTTAATATCATTAACTTGCGAAAGTTTTAAATCGTAGAGTACTCGTTGATTCCTCATGAAAAATATGAAAAAAAGTTCCTATGAACATGGGTACCGAAATGCATATTTTTAGAGTTACAGGGTGTTAAAACTAGTTTTTTTTGTAATTATCTTAAATACCATATTTTTTTATTTGAAATTGCTGTAGGTTGGACTAATAGTAATAATAACTAATACTAATAATATTTAATAATAAATTAGGTAAAATAAATAATTTATTAATTTCATTTTTATTTTAATTTTATTAATTGTGAGTAATAAAATTGCGTTTATCTCATGAAGGAGGCCGAATTCGACAAAATATCAAGAGATAACTTTTAATTGCCATTAAACGGCCTATACAATTTTGATAGCAAAAGAAAACAGTCAGTGGCGCACATTATTTTTTTTTTGAAAAATATTGCAGTGATAACCCATATGCACGTCCCTGATGAATTTATCGACACTTTTTTAGCATTAAAATATGTAGCACTTATAGTAACTTTTACCCCCAAAATTTCATTCAAATCACTTAAAGTATTTGGAAGAAAATTATAATAAATCGAAAAATTATTAAGATTTTAACACCCTTTGACTACAAAATAAAGCAGAATCGGACCTATGTTGATATGAAAAATAAATCTGAGGAATTGTGAGGAATTTCCCCACGAGAGATGGCACATGTTTTTTGAAACATCCTGTATAATTCAAATAAGGTTTTCTCTGAAGAAAAGGAATTAAAGGGTATAGCCGGATTTATATGGGAAATCAGCCCCAACGGCTTTTTTAACTCGCACTCAGTGTATCGATTTGGTATCGAATCAAAATAATTCACCTAAATTTTTAGCTCTTTAACTCAAACGGTTTTCGAGTTTTTCCAAAAACCTGTTTTTCAATTTTATTTTTATTTCTATAATAATTTTTTTGTTGCCATTCTTGCCTCCGCCTGGATCACTATGTGAAAAGGCAGAAGGTCCAGAAGCGCCTCCTGCATCAATATGCCCCCCCCCCCCCCAGTGGGCGTTTTATTATTTCATCTCAATTCATCTGATTCATCATCATCATTTAGCTTATTCCGCTCACTGCTGAACAAAAGCCTTCCTTAACTCTAGCCATTTTCTTTTTGTGCCACTTGAATCCAGTTTCCTGTCACTCTCTTAATATCATCTGTCCATCGACTAGTAGGTCGTCCTCTGCTTCCATAGGTCTCGTGTCTTGGTCTCCATTCCACAAGTCTCTTTGTCCACCGTCCATCTCTTATCTTAGCCACATGTCCTGCCCAATTCCATTTAAGATGTAAGACAGATATCACCGCATCTCTTACTCTTGTTCGATTTCGTATGGTATGATTGGGTATTGTCAAGGATGGAATTATTCGATATATAAAATAACATATTTAATATTAATATATTACGCATATGTCACACCCCATTTTGTGGGTTATGACTAGGGGCATAGCAAATAATAAATACTTCAATTTAACTTAATAATCAATTTAATTAATCTACGAATAATACAATAATTATAAAACTAAATGTGTACTTACATATTATATTTATGGACGAACATCATCACTGGCTCGGGGGTAGTGTCAGGGTAGTGTAACGCCAATGCCGGAATCTCGACCGCGACCTTATCGAACTTACTATCGACTATCGACTGTCGACTGTCCCCCCAACAGGTGACATTTTTGTATTTATTGGTTCGTTACGTCGAATCATCGAATCAGCATTATTGGTCTATCGGTGCGATGACCGGTGCGATGACCGCGTTAGTGCTGATTTGATGATTTTACAAATTCGTAGTATTGAAAGGAAATATTTTCGCAATTGCCAATTATGCTTATAACTTTGATTTTTAAAACTTTACTTTTGTTACGTAAATGCCAATGAACTTTAATTATTTTATACTTCCTTTCAATCGAATTATTAATTTACGAAATATATTAATATTAAATATGTTATTTTATATATCGAATAATTCCATCCTTGACAGTATTTTATCTCTAAGTGTAACACCCAACAATGGACCTTTCCATTTTCCGTTGCATGACCTGTATTCTACTCACAAAAAAAACCGGCCACTAAAAACTACACCCAATTTCAAAGTTGGATTTCTCGCGAACAACTCATTAGATTTTGATGATTTTGTAAATTAATTCCTTTTTAATGAACTGAATTTATTTTGAGCATATACAGGGCACAACAATAAGACGAAGTTTTTTGCCCGAACTTTGTAACACCCTGGGGTGCAGCAGCGGTAGTAGCTATTGCTAAAATATAGATATTGCTAAATCACATTGTAGCTTCATCTTTTGTGAGCATTTTGTTTTTTTAATCACCACATTATCTCTTTTTGCATTGGAGATATGCTGTTTTAAAACGAACGTCTCGGAAAAATGCTTCGCAGGCAGAAAGTTTTATGTATAAATAATCAGGACGACATGCGACATAGGCGAAAACGGATTTATGAGTATTTGTAATACTTATGAAATAAACGGTTGTCAAATTAAAAAATGCCATCTGTAACGGATGTTGCTCGTATTGTGGCTTTAATTGAGGATGGCCGAAGTCAACGTTATGTCTCCGATACCCTGGGTATATTTCGAACAACAGTCCAGGATGCCTGGAATCGGTATATGGAAACGGGTAATTTCACCAGGCGAGTGAACTAGATACTAGTCCCTTAAAAAAATTTTACCTTTTTTTAGTTTTCATGTTTTTGTTAGTTTTCAGGTTAAACTTACCTACGTTCTGATGTTTGATTTGTTTTTAAAGCTTTTTTCGAGGCGTATGTTTTAAAGCAGCGTATCTCAATTACAAACAGAGATAATGTCGTGATTAAAAAAATAAAATGCTCACAAAAGATTAGGCTACAATGTGATTTGATTTAGCAATAGCTACTACAGCTGCTGCACCCTAGAGGGTGTTACAAAATTTGGGCAAAAAACTTCGTCTTATTGTTGTGCCCTCTATACAGGGCCGTATCTGGGGGGATGTTTTGGGGGTTCAAACCCCCCCCCCCCCCGAAATTATGGCCGAAAATTTTTAAAAAGTAATGATCATTGAGTAAGTAAATAAGAACAAAACAAAAAAGAAGAAGAAGAAGATGGATGAATATCAATGACTAAAGAATATCAGGACATGTAACGTCCATATACGGGCTGCAGCAGAATTTGTGACCTTAGACGCCAACTTTTTAGACATAACGACATCATCAGCTGGTCATCAGCGACAATTTTAGCGATTTTTAATAGTTGGTTGTGTGCAGTGAACTTTGTATAAACTTTATTACAATGGTAATTTGTTCAGCTTTCAAGTGTAAAAGGCGCAATGTAAGAAAGAGCCAGAAGTTACGTTTTATAAGGAAATAAATAGTCCCCTACACCTTTTTAGCGTTTTTTTATTGAATTCGATAATTATTTTTCTGATATTATATGTACTTGATATGTACTATGCGTCGATACTAGTTATGTACCTTTTGTCAACATTTGAATACGTTTTTTTTCGTAATTAATTAGTATGATACTACTCGATACACCATAGGCGTAGTGAAAACATATAATATCAAATATATAAATATCCCTTCAAGCGGCAATGTTAAGTAAAATATGTGCCACGGCACTGTTTGGAAGAATGGTCACAGTTTGGTCTCGGGTGCTATTTGTCCTTGTATTCTTTGTCATTGATGAATATACATTATACACCCTAACCTTACTTTTCCACTTTGAAAGCAAATGTCATTTTCGATTTTCGACTTTCAACATTCAAGTGTTTAAAACAGCAAAAGTTTGACAAGGACAAGATTTTGAATGTTGTGTGTTTTGCTGGTCATTAACGTTATTAACGTTTGTTATTGTTCTGCTATTAGACAAAGAATTCTTGGACTATGACACTTTAGCGGCAGAACTAAACTTGTGGCGGCAAAAATGGAAGCAGCTACCTGCAGTCGACCGACCTAAAAACGCCATCGAAACGATAATCGGAATGTAACCAGTGTATATTTCCAAATATATACATTTTATTAATGATCCTAGCAACTCTACCAGTGTCAACAGCTAAACCAGAAAGGTCTTTTTCAACCCAATACCGCAACCGCACATGCGGTATTCGGCGATCTCCGATCGGGGCTGTGCCGATTTCCTATGTGTGTGGATGAGGAAGTCGGAGTTCGGCGATACGATCGGCGACGAGAACGAGCGCTCGTCTCTATGTTGTTGCTATCAGAGCCCGCATGTGTGGATGGAAAGGCGAAGTCCGATCACGAGCGTTCGGTAGTTGACGAGCGCTCGGAGTTCGCTAAATGCCGCATGTGCGGTTGCGGCATAAGACGATTGAAGGACTTCCTACGTAACTCTACAGGTCAGGAGCGATTGACAGGATTTGCTCTATTAAGCGTGCATAGAGAAATAAATATCGATATCGAAGAATCATATCAATCGTATTTCCAGGAAGAATCGGTCAATCGTTTTTCCAGGGAAAAGACCAGTTTATCCTTTAAAATTAATAATTTTTACCTGTTATTTTTTTTAAATTTTATTTTCAATTAAGATTTGAGTGTAGCCCAAAGCGATTTTTTTATTATGCTTTTTTTCTTGCAGTTTTGTACCCCCAAGCCAACCCCCCCAAAATTTTGGTCTAGATACGGCCCTGCCTGTATATGCTCAAAATATATTCGGAATAAAAATTGCTGACGTAGCATCCATTAAGAAGGAATTAATTTACAATTTTAAAAAAAATCATTAAAATCTAATGAGTGGTTCGCGAGAAATCCAACTTTGAATTTGGGACTAGTTTTTAGTGGCCAGTTTTTTTTGCCGGTGAGTGTATGTATGTTCTTTTTTGTCAAAGTATCGGGCAATTAGGCTTCATCGCAATTCTTATATTAAAATAATGTAATTGTTACTTCAATTTTATATACGCTGTTATTTTTTAGTACAAGATAATAATAATTTTTATTTCTCTTTATCCTACGTTTTTTTAATGAGCGATGTGTGTACTTTTTGAAGACGATTTTATAGAAAATCTAAACTCGAAATCCAGTATTAATGTGTAAATAATCGACTGGCACCCGTTATTTCCCAAACATAATTAGCCAATATACAACCAGTAAAGCCTCAGTATCGTTTGAGGTCTCTTTTCATTCTGTATTATATACCTCGCGCTTAATGATAGAATGGCATGTCCAATTCCAATTCCGTTGATTAATTTATTTGGTTGGCTTTGTTTCTCTATCACAAATTTGCGATGGCGATGTCCCTTTACATTTGTGGTTGTACTCTAAAATGATAATTTATGTCTTTGTAGTCTTGGATTTTCTTGTTAAAAACCATCAACCTTAATGTACAGTTGGATTTATTTTTGTTGTTTTAAGCTTTTACCACTGATAAATGAATATATGCTTTTTTATTTTTTTATAAATAGACAGACGGTATCAATAGACAATATCAATACACGGTACTATCAAATATTACATGTGATGTATACAGGGTGCTAAAAATTCGAGGTACGAGGATTGGTATCTCGGTAACTGTAATAGGCACCAACATGGTTAAATTGGCGCAAAGTTGAGTTTTAGGATGTACCAAGATGCCATTAAAAAAAATTTAAAAATTTCAATCCTTTTTTTTTAAAACGGATTATTTTGAAAACCAATTTTATTTTTTCCTGTCGTTACATTTTAGAAAATCAAAAAACTAATTGGACATTCTCATATCCACTTTGTTCAAAGTGCTATAAATAAAATTGAGTGAAAAATAAATTTGTGCTATAGGGAGGATGATAACCCTTTCGAACATGTAGAGCATTAGAAACTATAGTTTGTAGAAGTTGATTTATTTATAATAACTACTATTAATATTACGGATATTATTAGATCGCCATACTGAGATTTCAAATTCACAATAAAAATAGTTAAAAATAATATCTTTAAATTGTTGACCTGGATATTATTTATTTGAATTTTCCAATTGGCTCGATTTTCCTTATTGAATGTTAATTAGCGCAGATCAATATTGTTTTAATGAATATAATCAGTTTAAATAATTAATTTTAATGAATATAATCAGTTTAAAAAAAAACAGAGTAGGATTTGAAATTATTTTAAATAATAATTAAATAGATTTGTTGTTCTTAAGGTACACAAAACAAAATAAAATAGAAAGTGTGGCATATCATTGTACTCAGGAGACCGAGTTCTTTCAAAGCCGGAAATAAAAAATGCAGATCCGTATTTAAAAAAACTAAGTTGGCCTCTGTATCTCACAAATTATAAGCTAATTTGAAAATCTAAAAAACTATCAGATAGCCCTAATAAAGTGGTTATGAGAATGTTCAATTAGTTTTTTGATTTACTAAGAAGTATAATATATTAAGAAATTTTTAAATGTCGAATCAAAATAATTCACCTAAATTTTTAGCTCTTTAACTCAAACGGTTTTCGAGATTTTTAAAAAAACTGTTTTTTCAATTTTATTTTTATTTTTATAGCAAAATTCAAAACTAATTAATAATAATTCTTCTTCTAATTCTTAGTAGTCTAAGCCCAAGGCCACACAGAAAGCGTTTTTAGTGTTTTGCGTTTTTTGCTTCTCAAGCGCTTTTTGCGATTTTACCGTTTTAAGCGCTTTTTTCCATTTGTGTCCATTAAAAACACGCAAAAGACGCGGCAGGTCTGCAGTTTCTATCAAGATGTCAATTAGTAACGTCGCAAGCTCGCGGATTCCCGGCCCGTCCAACAATCAATCCTGTGAGAAAGAGATAGGCGAGATCGGCGCCGTTAGCGTTGAAGAGACGAAGATAAAAGATGCTGGGATTGAATTGTGGACGGGCCGGGGCATATATTCGGAGACAAACACAATCTACTGCTAGTGCCAGTGGTGTGTGTAAAAATAATTATTATTATTTGCCATTTAATTTACGAATTTTAGTTTATATGTGTATAGTTTTTTTTATGTTGTAGTGTTGTGGTTAGTACTTGTTATAACTATAATATAATATAATAAATAATTATAATTATATAATAGAATAGTAAATATTTCTAGTTGCTAATGCAATTTTAGGACATGATTTATGAAATATTATGGAGTGAAACTTCTTTACGCGCGCTTGGAGTAAAAATTGAAGGCCGTCACATACGAGCTAGTGAGTCGGCCCTGACACACAAGCTCGTTGTAACGAAACGTGTTAACGGCTTAGAAATACGTAGTGACGCGACGTATATTTGTGAGCAATCCACGTGTTTATCAAAAATATTGATATTTTAATACAAATTTTGTAAAGGTGAATTAAATTATTACGTGTAAAAAAACATTTCATACACGTAAAAAACTATTTTTATTATTTTACGCAAATAAAAGTGTTACACGTAAAAAACTATTTTTTACGCGTGTAAAACTATTTGTTACTTGTAGAAAACTATTTTTTACGCGTGTAAAACTATTTGTTACTGGTAGAAAACTATTTTTTACGCGTATAAAACTATTTGTTACCGGTAAAAAACTATTTTTTACGCATATAAAACTATTTGTTACGTGTAAAAATATATTTGTTACACGTAAAAACTATTTTTTTACGCGTCAAAAACTTATTGTTTCTGGTAGAAAACCTTTCTTATGCAAAAAAAAATATTTTTTACGTGTAAAAAACTATTTGTTACACGTAAAAAACTAATTTTTACGCGTCAAAAACTTATTGTTTCTAGTAAAAAACTCTTTTACACAAAAAACTATTTTTTACGTGTAAAAAACTATTTGTTACACGTAAAAAAATATTTTTTACGCGTCAAAAAAAAACACTTTTTACGCATAAAAAAATAGTTTTTACGCGTAAGAAAATATTCCTTTAATTTATTACTTTTCCGACATTTCAAACTACACTTTTTCAAACATTTCTTTCAAATTTTTGAATTTAATAAAATCTTCCTAAACAGTAGATGTTAAAAATATTTTTAGATAATATCCTAAAATGAAAAAAATGCATACTATTTAATTTATTTTTATTGTATTATTAAATATAACGTCCGCCTATGACGGGATCTCATCTTAGAAAACGCTAAAGACGCTACAGAAAACAAACTGATTTGTTTTCATTTGCGTTTTTTGCGAGACACGCCGAACGCTACACGCTTTTGGTGTGGCCACTCCTATATAATCCTGTTATTTTATTTTAGTTTAAATAGTAAAAAACAATATGACCATGATTCTTAAACGAAAAGCCGATTTTTAGCGGAGGAAAGAAAATTAAAATCTTTATTTTTTTAACCTTTGTGAAATATGTCACTCACTAAAAATCGTCAGAAAATGTATTTTATACTTCTTTACACTCAGGAATTTTTTAGAATTTTTTGAAGCGGTGGAACAATATGAAAAAATTTAAAAACTCATTTTTTTTAAATTTTCTTTTTCTAAAATCTCGGACTCACATCGAATAAAAACGGCGTCAGCGATGGCTATGAAAAGAACATCGATTGCATTTCCCATGTAAATTTAAATATGAAATGACAGCGATCTTCTTTTCATAGTCATCACTGACCCCGTTTTTTTTCTATCATACGGTTAGAAAAAAGAAAAAAGAATGAAAAAATATTTTCTACGCACTTTTTTAAACTAAAGAAAAATATAAGTTAGGTAAAACAGAAGATTTTAGAAAAAATGAGTTTTTTTTTCATATTGTTCCACCACTTCAAAAAATATAAAAAATTGTATATTAAACTGTCATTCGAGAAAAAAGAAAGCAATAATACGCTTAGTCCCAGAGATATTACAGCTTGGTTATTTTGCCGTACAAGGGAAAAACCAGAGTAGTCTACGCGTAAATGGCAAAAACCAGAAATGTCCTTACGCATGGGCAACAAGCATGCGTTCTTGCAATTAGTATTACATGTAGTAAATTTATGTATTCTAATAAAAACCTACTTAAATATTAATTTTCTTCCTACAACAAAAAAATTATAGTTTAGATTTAGATTTTATACAACCTTTAATTGGACATCCCTGGTTTTTCCCCTGTTTTGTTTTGCATTTTGACATTTATATTTCGGTATTTCAGAATATGGCGATAATTAACAATATTAATAATTCAGAATTGATAATAATATATATTTCTCTAACTATTCAACCGAAAATAACATATTTCTTTGAAAGCACTAAATAGCATTTTTCTCGGCTCCGATTAAAATGGACAAAACTGGGTTTTCCCGTGTAGTCTTCAAATGATGTTGTTTTTAAATTTATGGATTTATACGAAAATGAGCCCTTCATATGGATGACAAAACATAAAGAACATAGAAATCGTATTGCAGTGTATAGCAAAAGAAATTAAAAAGAAAAAAAATCACTAGCAACAACAATTTCGGGACGACCGGTATCCAAGGATGCAAATATACTGTTTACTTGCCAAGGATTTAAACAATGTTTGCAATGGCGTATTTGTTGAAATGAACAGGTCGTTTGAGTGCCACACTTGCTAATTTTGTTTAGAAAGCGGGGACAGGTGGGGATACTTGCCAAGTACGCAAATATTGGCGTACTAGCCAAGTAGCGAGTCGTAAGAGCTGGCGTGGTGAATTTTTGTACCGCTTATGGCGTGCTGGGATCCGACGGACTCCAATTTTTTTTCAGTTAAAAATACATGATGAAGAGATTTTATAAAAAGCTTGTTAT
Organism: Sitophilus oryzae; assembly: GCF_002938485.1. Lineage (NCBI taxonomy): Eukaryota > Metazoa > Arthropoda > Insecta > Coleoptera > Curculionidae > Sitophilus > Sitophilus oryzae. Next base: position 82,584 of record NW_022147432.1, on the reverse strand, counting down.
TTTAACACTGTTTACGATATATTCAAACTTGTGAACAAAAAACAATTTCATTAATTTTCAACAAATTAATAAGAACGGACACAAAAACAAAGTACAACGCATTTTTTAGGAATTTTTGACAACAGAAATATAACTTGGCTAAGAAACCCATAGAAATTAAAAACATATATATTTTATGATTTTACGGTATTATTAAAAGTATAAACAACTGAAATATGAAGCTAAAGTAATAAACATAAATTATTTTCAACAAAACTGCAAACCTTGAATGTACATGACTTTTTCAAATACAATTCATGCTAATATAGGATCTGCATTTGCCGCACCTGAATCGTACACATTTGATTCATGAGATTTTTGTTTTTTATCGACATATGGTTGACATATACCTCATCTCTTTCTTTTCTGATATTGATTATTCAATTTTCTCTCTTCTATAAGTAAGAGATTCAAAATCGAGTTATATTTACTCTTCGGAGAAAAATCAATGTCTCGATGATCTTCATCTCACTTAAGCCTCTTTAAGTTCATCAAACCACTCAATTAATGCTTTCTAAAAATTAACATCCCTGTGAAACACACTTTCTAGACTACCCACCATCCTAATAATGAAACACTTTTGGCATGCTGGTAGGAAGAATACTTGATAAGATCAAGTGCGCCTTTAACAGTTGCATATTGGTACCCTAACTTAAAGGTAAATGGCGAGGCGAGGCTTAATTCTTAAAAGTATCTAAATATTTTAGAGAGGTTTAAATAGTGCTTGGGGTCCGCTAGACCCCACCACGCCAGTTGAGTGTTAAATGTAAAACAAAAACAGCCTTTATCGTCCAACGAATCTTTGGACAATTTAGCGTGGCGCTTTGGTCGTATTTCTGGAACGATTACCGGAAAGCGCCGAGACGGTCCAATTCCAGGAAGAACGATGCCGGAAAACCGGTCAAGGGAGCGGGAGGGGGGGGGGCATTCGTCCTTGGAATTAATACATTTTGATTGCGTTATTAGAGGATATTGGTTCGGAATGAGGCAGGGGCTTTGGGGCCAATATACGCCAATACCCAGGTGGATTTCGTCGGAGCGGCGATCGGCACCGGCAAAAAACCGTATTATTTCCTCCGTTACGGATGGCGCTGTGAATTGGAGTTTACAGTGCGGGATTATATGTAAATACGGGATACGAAATGTGAAGGCACTCAATAGGTACGAATACGGTAATAAACAATATATTGTCGTAAAATGACAAAATCAGTGTCACGCTGTGGCGGTTTCTCAATGCAATTCTCAATACAGGGTGGGTCAAATTTACTTTTATAGGGAAACATCCCTTTCTAAAGGAGATAGACAAAAACTAATATCGGTGTATGGATCTCAATTTGAACAGGAAATTGCCTTCCTATCCGATAGTCAAGCAGCACTTAACGCGATCAACTCAGTAACCATCAATTCGAAGTTGGTCAAAGAATGCCTAGAGTAACTCAACAAATTAAGCAAAGAAAATAAAGTCCTCCTACTCTGGGTGCCTGCTCACCAAGGGTTAGAAGGCAATGAAAAAGCAAATGATCTAGCTGGAAAGGAGCGAACACTCCTCCAACTGGACCAGAACCGTTCTGTTTTCCAAACGGAAACCAACTGAAAGCGGAACTGAAGAATCTGGAAGACTCCATCCGTAACTTGGAATGAGTGTCCTCCAACGGTGTAAGACACTCGAAAAACTTCCTCAGAACTTACGACCGAGAAAAATCAAAGGTTTTCCTTGATTTAAGTAAAAACAATCTTCGAATTGTCACGGGGTTTCTAACAGGACACTGTCTCCTCAACGAACACCTCAGTAGGCTGAAGCTGAGAAACTACGGCGAATGCAGATTCTCTGGGGAAAATGGGGAAACACCAGAACACCTTATCACTGAGTGCGCCGAGACGACGAGCATTCGTGCCATGAACTTTGGTAAGGCTAATGTCGAGGATGGAGAGCTGGCCTCTGTGGAGCCGTTTCAGTTACTGGCTTTTGTTAAAGCCCTGAAACTGTATGATGAGTTATAACTCGTTATAACTCAAGAAAGGGGAACACACAATAGATCTATAAGGTCGCGGTGATTAGCTCCCCTCCTAAACATTCTACATTCTACATGGATCTCAATTAGGGTTTCCAGAACCGGAGCCGTTTATCGGAACCGGTAATTTCGGTACCACGCCTCTAAGGAACCGAGATTTCCAGTTTTTTTGTACTTTCGGTACTGGCTAATTTTTTGTTGAATGATGGCACATTTCGTCAATCAGCAAGCAACGGATGGTTTTCAAAAATAAAATCGATAGAAATATGTCTTTTTTTAATGAAAATAATAATTATTAAATAATCAGTCAAAAAATGCAAATTCCTATAAAAACAACATAAAATACAATTAATATATTGAACAACAATATTTATTTAGATAACTTTGATTTCGACCGCTAGAAAGTATCAATGAACTTTCGCATGTAACAAAAAATAATTTTTTAATCAATAAAAAAAATTTCGCTACCAAAAGAACCGGGTATTTTTATTTCTAGTCCCGGTTCTTTGATGGCTTAAAAGAACCGAAGATTCATGATACTTTCGAGACCGGGATTTCCCGGTTCTGAAGCCTAATCAACACAAATGTACACAAGTGAAGGAAAAACGACAAAAATATAGGAAACTTAAAATTTACACCAAACGACATAAACCAACTTATAACTAAATTTCAAAAAAAAAAATTTCAATTAAAAATGCAAATGTATATAAAAACATAACATAAAATATAACTAATATATTGAGCAACATTATACTTAATAATAAAATAACATATCTAAACTTCATTAATTGTTAATAAACATTATAGGAATTTCAATAGAACTTTAGAAGCAAGAACAATAAGAGATAACAACACCACACAACACTATTAATTTAGAAGAGTTTAATTTCGACCGCTAGATTATCAATGAACTTTCGCATATAACAAAAAATATTTTTTTAATTACATTTCATTAACGAGTAAAAAAAAATTGGTACCGAAAGTGCCGAAAGAACCGGAAATTTTTATTTCGAGTTCCGGTTCTTTGATGTCTCAAAAGAACCGGGAATTCCCGGTATTTTCGGTACCGTGATTTCCCGGTTCTGAACCCTAATCTCAATTTTTATCAAAAATATGATGAAGAAGGATTGATTTTATTATTGACACCATTTTGTCAAGAAAATACAATATGATCGAAAAAAAGGAGGGGTCAACTATAGCATGAAGTGGAGATTACAAAATCGAGCTACGAGCATTGGTATCTCGGTAACCATAATAGATACGAACATGGTTAAATTGACTCACCCCTCTAACTTTTTAGCCGACCATACCAACAGGGGTAGGCTATTAAGATCGGCAAAAAAAAAGTTTTTTTAATTTGGGTCATAAATGACCTAAATACAAAATATTTTCATGGTGTATGTCTGTCTGTCTGCCTGTCTGTCTGTCTGCCTGTCCGTCTGTCCGTCTGTCCGTCTGTCCGTCTGTCCGTCTGTCCGTCTGTCCGTCTGTCCGTCTGTCCGTCTGTCCGTCTGTCCGTCTGTCCGTCTGTCCGTCTGTCCGTCTGTCCGTCTGTCCGTCTGTCCGTCTGTCCGTCTGTCCGTCTGTCTGTAACACGATAACTCAAAAACCGCTAAACCGATTTTAACCAAATTTGGCACAAAAATACTGTGGCACCCGTGAATCTGGCCATTAGTTTTTGGTGGGGGTGGGGGGTTGGTAGGGGGGTATGGGAGGGGGTTAAAAATTTTAAAAAATCGTAACTCCAAAATTACAGTAGCTAGCGAAACGCGGTTTTCAAGTTAAGATTAGGAATAATATTTGCCACAAAATTTGTAATAACCTCAAAATCAGTCAAAGTCGCAGTTTTTGAGATAAAAAAAATTGGAAAAATTCCTTTACTTTAAAACTAAAAGAACTGCCTACCAACTTTTTATTAACATATTTTAGTATGGGCGGCTATACGCGCCTCCCGGCCCCAATTTTTTATTTTATTTTATTTGAGAGAAAATGACATTCTTAAATTCTTCTGAAAATTAACCATAAAAGTTGTACAAATACAAACAAAATTAATTATTAGATTTTAATTACCTATTACATTTTTAATGTAAATGAAAGCCTTTGTAAACCGATGACTCAAAGTTATTCTCTCTCTTACTTTTAATTTAATTAAAGTTTGAGAGCAAACGCAAAAGGCCCACACGCAAATACACAAAGGGCCTACGGTACGGAGAGAAAAAAATCCGTTTATCGAGTTCTCCCCATTTCCAAAACTGAAACATCTGTGCGAGACTTGCGTGTAATTGAACAAGTGTAATACAAGAGCAACGCGGCCCCATCAGCAGAAGAAACCTACCCCCCGGTCCTTAGGAGAGCGAACCTCGTATAAGGGCTTTCCACCTACCAAACTCCTCTCTTGGTTATAACACGTCTTCCATCGATGTTAAAAGTCTTAAACCAGAGGACATTCTTTTTGATTCTATGTGCACTATGTGCGCATATTTTAAGTTAAACTTTTTACTAACAGCTCTTAAATTGGATGATTTAAAGGACATGGTTTGAAATATAGAGAAAGTAACAAATTAAAAATTAATAAATATTTTGATTCACTTTCACAACACTTGTATTAAAATGACCGTCTGAGGACGCATGACTTGTTAGTAGATTATTTTTAACATGTTTGTAAAAAAATAACATTACACAGTACAAAACAGGGTTGAAAAAAATCATGATTTTTTTAAAAAAATTAAAAAATCAGATTTTTTTTATTTAAATCAGATTTTTTTTGATTTTTAATTTAGTTTTTTTTCAGGGACCGTCCTCTGCCGGAAACACTGCTACCTGTGAGGCCTATTGTGTTTGTCCCCTTTCTATATCTGCACCCATCTCCTATCCCTGTGCCCTGCACTAACTTATGCAGATCCTTGATAGGATGGGAGCATAGTTCCTCCGGTTCTAGCCTAGCTTTCCCAAATAAAAAGTGTCGCTTGAGATCCAGAGCCTCGCAGTGCCATATTATGTGCTCCGCTGTTTCAGGATCTTTATCGCAGAGTCTGCAGCAAAGACTTCCTTGATACAGGTTGGGCTTGTTCAGGTAACACTTGACAGCCATGTGTCCTGTCAAGAGGCCTGTTGTAATCCGCAATTTATTCCTGCTGAGCATTAGCAGCTCTTTTGCGGTTTTAGAGCTAGGTCCTTGGATAAAAGCCTTGCTGTGCCTGTTCCCCTGTCTGTTTCTCCAGTGGACATTCTGCTTTTCCCTGATCCAGAGTTTTAGTGCACTACGGGCCATACATTTGGGTATTCCGAGCACTGGCTCTGGACCAAGATAGGATGCCGATGATCCTTGCTCATCGGCTTTTTCGTTGCCTTGGATGCCGCTGTGGCCTGGCACCCAGAATAATTTAAATTTGTTCCTTCGAGCTAGAGCTCCCAGTTCACCTAGGCATTCCCAGACGAGTCTCGACGATACCTTTGGGCTCATAAGCGCCCCAAGTGCCGCCTCACTGTCTGAGCATATATTGATGAGCTTATCTGAATAAGCTCTTCTATTGTTTTCTCTCGCACATTGTAGAATGGCAAAGATTTGTGTCTGGAATACGGTTGAGTGTTTACCCAAAGAAAAGGATAAACTTACCCTTGGTCTTTCCCTAAATAATCCAGCTCCTGTTCCTTCAGCGGTCTTTGACCCGTCTGTATACCAGGTTACTCCATCCTGAAGGAATGTTATATCTGTCCACATTCCTCGATCCATTTTGTTCACTTCGAATGGTTTGTGGTAGTGATAAAGAGGGGTCATTTGGTCCGATCTCATTTGGAGTAGATAGAATTTCCCATCTTTGAGTGTCCTGTTTCTGTCCTATTTCCCAGAGACAAGACACTTTGTTGTCGATAGAGTCCCATTCTTGCCTCCGCCTGGATCACTATGTGAAGAGGCGGAAGGTCCAGAAGCGCCCTCATTGATGCAGTTGGCGTAAAACAATAGTTAAATCGGATTTCCAAATGACTAGGACTTATTTCCAATTAAAGTCCTATCCTAAATAGCCGAATCTATACCCCGATACCGATAACATTAACAATTCTACGGGGCGTGTGATTTTTCCACATCGGTCACCAATATATCCGCAAAAAAAGTCGTTCGCTTCATATCAAAAGGATTTTTTTTTCAAACGTCTCAAATTTTAATTTTTAACTCTATGGTCTCAAAGGTATTAATTTTTGTCATTTTAACGCATAAAAGCCATAAAAGTAAAGTACTGTTCGCCTAAGCACAAAAGTACAAAAATATATTATTAAACTGATAGTCGTGAAATTCAACGAGTGTACAAATTGTTGCTCGATTACTGTTTATATTATTTGCAATGTTTGAAACTGATGTAATGTTTAAAAAAATAGTATGTTCTATTCGGAGTAAAAATGTACTTTTTGTGCCTCCCTGTAACGTCGGAATAGCTTTACGATGGTCCTTCAAAGATACAGCATCGTCAAAAAAGTATAATTTTTACTCCTAATAATACAATACAGTATTGTTCGGAAATAGTCTTAAGTCGGGAATGAAATTAGTATGTATATCTAATGTCAAAGTGTAAAGTACTTACTGCAGATCAAAATGTCTGTAGGAATTTGGAAACATACAACTGATTCAAAAAAAAATATAAAACAGCAAATTTTCTGACAACGATTATAGATTCTCAGGAATGAAGATAGAGTCTCTATATTAGAACAACCTAGTTCTGCACTAGACTTTGCGAATGATATGTATTCGAACAGCGAATTTTTGTCACTCATACATAAATTTTAAAATAAATTTTCCTGCGTTTAGCGGTCTAATGGATTCACACCGAGATTCACACGAAATTAGTTCAAAAATCTGTCCAACAATTAAATTGATGAATAGATTTTTTTATACAGTTTTATAACATTTACAATTATTTTTTTGCACTTTACTTACGTTTTAGAAATATTTTTTATAGTTTTCTAGGGCACATTTTTATAAATTTAAAAAGTTATTTTTTGATTTATAATAAAGTTTCAATAAAACTATTTTTTGTAGTTAAATCACATTATTAAAATTAAAAAAATTACTTGATTTAAATCATGCCAACCCTGGTACAAAATAAAACAGTTTGAAAATAGCCAGTTATATTTCTTTTCTATTTTCTTATTTCAGACGTTATGATTTACATTTTTTTTTTCAAGTTCAATTAAAAAAATTCAGAAAGTAAAAAGTTTTTAAATTTATTAGGTTACCTATTCAAATTAATTTTTCTACAAGTCGTTGCGTAAATTTTTCATCAAATTTGGTTAAACAAATAATAAGAGTTCCAACAACCCATTCCTCTCAAGTAAAAAAATATGCAGATAGTGTGTTTTCATAGTAGCAATATTCGCATAATCCTATCGCTCTTCGTTTTTGACATAAAAAACAGTTTTTTTACAGTTAAGGGTTGGAACCTTCAGTGTTACAACAGCAAAATAATGCGGGGTTTGCACGGGTCGATTTTCGCTGTCCCGCAAGTTGCTTCGACAACGCCTTGCCAAAGCCGCATAGCTTCCCCATAGTCGACTGAAATCGCAAGCGACTCAGTCTATATTTTTTGAAAATGTTAAGACAGAATGTTTTTTAATATTTTTTATCGCATGTCCGCTACTGATTTTAAAACATTAATAAATGTTGGCCCCCAATGTTGACCCCTCAGTTGGCTCCCGTATAGAAAGAAAAAATACAACTTTTAGGAAGTGTATTCCGGTTAAAGAAAGAGTTAAATAAAGATTGGCCATAACATTAAGATTCCTTGCAACTAGAGACTCATGTACCAGTTTGGGTTATTTATTCAGTTTCCAAGCAAAGCATTTCAAAAATAATACCAGGCGTATGCCAAAATATAAATAAAATTCTCAAAGGTCAGATTAAGATAAGTAGGCAATATAAATATAGAGTTATAGTTTATTAAATAATAATAATTTATTATTATTAATCCAATAACAACACAGAAATATTTGTAATTCTGAAGAAAATTAAATAAGAAAAATTATGGTAGTATCATCATACCCGTGATCATACTGCAGTAAATACCAGTGGCGGATACAGAGGGGGGGGGGGGGCATGAGGCCCGGGCCCCCCTACAATCTGTAAATTGGGTAAAATATTAGGCTTTTGGGTTAAAAATGACGCCCTAAAAAGCAAATTCTACCTTTGGGCCCCTCATAAAATAAATTCCTGTATCCGCCCCTGGTAAATACCGAATCATATGAATGAAACCAAACTAAAAACTTAACAAACAACGCAAACAGCTCGTGCGCCTCGAACTGCCGCGCCGTAAAGTATGCTCGCATGGCTTCGAATCGTCTCTTTGATGTACCGCGACAGAGCCGAACAGTCGAAACAGGCATTTTATGAGATCGCAAGCACGTGGAGCACTGCGAGCGTCGCGTCGCGAACATCTCGCTCTGACGGTTTGCCATGTTTCATGTGTCCGTTCGGCCTGCTCGCGAGCTATGTGGATGCAGGACGCAGCTTTACGCTCGGTGGGCTAGTAGGAGATATTAGCCGATTGGGCTCCTCCACATGCGCAGTTCGCTTGACCTTGACATATGTGGCTTTCAAACCTCCTTGAGTGATTCCAGAAAGAACCTTGTTGTGAGACCTTAAACGACCTTTAAGGTTGACTTTCAGATGTATTTGAAATGCGTTTGTGTACCCTTCACAAGGACACCTCCTAAGCTAAACTATTCTTAACAATTGGAAAGACTTGCCAATCTACTTCATAAAACATCTATGGTTTCTCTTGATTGCACCTAAGCATTCATATTTTACCGTTTAGTTATTTGAGCGTTATCTGTTGGCAACAGTGGCCGAGATCAAAGGAGGCCTCGTGTTTGTCTGTTGTTTCTCGATGAGCCCACGGCAATTTTCGGAATTTTGCCGCTGAATTATACTCCTCTTTTGCCTGTTTTTTTCGCGTTGTTGATTTGGAGGCCGCCGCACGACAGAGGAGGCCGTGGAAAATTAACGGTAAGGCTTTGTTTTTGACAGACGACGATGAGTTTTCAGGTCGAAATTAAAGACGCCCCTTAAAAATAAACTTTCTCAAAGGATGTTTTTCTTCCGAGTTGTTTTTGCTTTATCTCCAGATACTTATGGATAATAAATATATATAAGATGTTATTATAATTTGTTTTTCTAAACGCGAAAAAACGCTTTATGGATTGCCTCTAAATATAAGTAACCACTAAATATGCTCTGTAACAGTCTTATTATACAGGGTGTTTCAAAAACACAAAAAGGTTTTTTTATCTTTCTGTTTCATTCTGTCTGTCTGTCTGTCTGTCTGTCTGTCTGTCTGCCTGCCTGCCTGCCTGCCTGCCTGCCTGCCTGCCTGCCTGCCTGCCTGCCTGCCTGCCTGCCTGCCTGCCTGCCTGCCCGCCTGCCCGCCTGCCTGCCTGCCTGCCTGCCTGCCTGCCTGCCTGCCTGCCTGCCTGCCTGCCTGCCTGCCTGCCCGCCTGCCTCGCCTGCCTGCCTGCCTGCCTGCCTGCCTGCCTGCCTGCCTGCCTGCCTTCCTGCTCTGCCTGTCTGCCTGTCTGCCTGTCTGCCTGTCTGCCTGTCTGCCTGTCTGCCTGTCTGCCTGTCTGCCTGTCTGCCTGTCTGCCTGTCTGCCTGTCTGCCTGTCTGCCTGTCTGCCTGTCTGCCTGTCTGCCTGTCTGTCTGTCTGTATGTCTGTCTGTCTGTCTGTCTGTCAATCAATCAACGTCAATAACACAAAAACCAGTAAACCGATTTTAACCAAATTTAGCACAAAAATACTGTGGCACCCAAGAATCTGTCCATTAGTTTTTGGTGGGGGTGGGGTTGGTAAGGGAGTCTGCCTGTCTGTCTGTCTGTCTGTCTGTCTGTCTGTCTGTCTGTCTGTCTGTCTGTCTGTCTGTCTGTCTGTCTGTCTGTCTGTCTGTCTGTCTGTCTGTCTGAATAATATTTGCAACAAAATTTGTAATAACATCAAAATCGGTCAAAGTCGCAGTTTTCGAGATAAAAAAAATTGGAAAAATTCCTTTACTTTGAAACTAAAAGAACTGCCTACCAACTTTTTATTAACATATTTTAGTATTGGCGCCAATTTTTTTTTATTTTAAAATTGCTGTAGGTTGGACTAATAATAATAATAACTAATAGTAATAATATGTAAATCAATAGATCTACCCCCATGCATTCACACTAACATGCAGAAAGCTGTAATCCTAAAAACTACAACTATAGTAAGAAAATTTATGCAATAGAGAGACATACGACTTGGTGTTAACCCGTCATATACTCTAAAACCACAATAGTGAGTAACTAGAAACGTAGTAATATGTAATAATAAATAAGGTAAAATATATCATTAGTTATTAATTTTATTTTTATTTTAATTTTATTAATTATAATTAATAAAATTGTGTTTATCTCATCAAGGAGGAATCATCATCAACGAAAAAACGCTTATTAATGTTCAAACAAACGCATTTCGGTTTAATCAATATTTTGTTTATTAACATTAAATTAGTAATACCAGTCCAGGAAACATAATATAACAACAGCCACATAAACATGATATGCCTCGCATAAAACATGTGGTCGTACAACCCCTAAATTAACGATGTTTATTGGTTAGTAAAAATAATACGCGCTCTCTAAATGTATCAAATTATTCATACGCTTTGTTTCTTTAAATCATGAGCTAATTTGCAGTAATGGCTTATTGGTCAATACCTAATTACCATTATAAACTATCTGAAATGATTGAAACTAGAACGAATAAACGAGATGCATAATGATGAAATGGGCAGCTAGAATATAATAGACAAAATGTGTGTTTACTGAAACACAAATTTTATTCTTAACTTTTGCTTCATCATTATTTCTTTCAAAACCTGAAATAAAAAATGCAAGGTCCATATTTAAAAAAATTGGCGCCGGGAGGCACGTTAGCCGCCCATATTAAAATATGTTAATAAAAAGTTGGTAGGCAGTTCTTTTAGTTTCAAAGTAAAGGAATTTTTCTAAATTTTTTTATCTCAAAAACTGCGACTTTGATTTTCATGTTATTACAAATTTTGTTGCAAATATTATTCCTAATCTTAACTTGAAAACCGCGTTTCGCTAGATACTGTAATTTTGGAGTTACGATTTTTTAAAATTTTTAACCCCCTCCCATACCCCCTTACCAACCCCCCACCCCCACCAAAAACTAATGGTGAGATTCTCGGGTGCCACAGTATTTTTGTGCCAAATTTGGTTAAAATCGGTTTAGCGGTTTTTGAGTTATCGTGTTACAGACGGACAGACAGACAGACACCATGAAAATATTTTGTATTTAGGTCATTTATGACCCAAATAACTCATTTTGAGTGAAATTAAAAAAAACTTTTTTTTTCTGATCTTAATAGTAATTAAGTTGGCCTCTGTAATAAAAATTAAGTTGGCCTCTGTATGTCACAAATTATCAGATAATTTAAAAATCTAAAAATACTATTAGATAGCCCTAATAAAGTGGCTATGAGAATGTGCAATTAGTTTTTTGATTTTCTAAAAAGTAACAACAGGAAAAAATAAAATTGATTTTCACAAAAATCAGTTTTTTCCAAAAAACTCAGCAATCCTTGAATTTTTTAACACTTTTTTGATGGCATCTTGGTGAACATCCCAATACGAGGCAACTTTGCCCCAATTTAACTATGTTCGTATCTATTACGGTTACCGAGATACCAATGCTCGTACCTCAAATTTATAGCACCCTGTATAATATAACCCTGTATATTATAAGTAAATGTCCCTTGAGTCAAAAAGCCTCGTCTTATTAAAGCTTTTGATGCGTAAATGGCATAAATAACTATGTTACTTGTCTATTTAATCTTGACAGGTGTCATTAAAAGCACCTGTTTTACCCTCGATCAAAATCCTCTACTCAATGCGTTTAAAAAGCAGCGCATATATAAAAGAGAAAGGAAATATGCTGTATTGTGTACTATCTTTGTGTTTTTATTGTTGTTGTTTCTTAGGCAAGGTCCCGCTAAAACTAAGTAGGTTGTTTGTTAGTACGAGAACTAATGATATTTTCCTTGAGTATATAAACATATAAGCAATAATCCTATTTAATAAGAATTTTCAGAAAATGTAGAGTTGTTAAATACCAGATTAGATATTCTACTCTATCTCTACCTCTACTACCTTCTCTAAGTTTTTGTATCCTTTATCGCGTATAATGTTTGGTTTAGCCAGTATAAATCAATATTTAAATTTTTAATATCGAAAACTAAAATTTAGTTTTAGTTGCCGTAGCTTTGTCGTAGCCAAGGGTTTGAGATGTAACGCGAAATTTGTGTAAGTGTAGATAACAATTTATAATTTTCTGGGTCTGGATAAATGATGAACTCTTGTTGACTGATTCTGGAATAGATATTTTCAAATAGACAACATAGGTGTTTAGTTTGTAAAATCGTGCGGTTAAAAGAAAACAATTGATTAAATTTCGAAAAACGTTTAGAGAAAGAATTGACTTAAAATATAAAAAAAATGTAAAATCAAACTTTTAGAAATGTGTATGTGTATTTATATTTTTGTAACATTATTATTTAAGTGTCTTATAAATCCTACCGTGGAAAATTTGTGTAAAGAACATTGACTGAATTTTTAGTGAAATGGCACTAGACCACTTGTTTAAAAATGTAAAGGTAGGTTTCATCATTGGTGTAACTACAGGGGTACCCGGGGGTGCCTGGCCCCCCCAGGTACATCTGGACACCCCCAGAGAAATCCCGAATTAAGACTCTTGGCTACGTATTAATTTTTATTTGCTTGTGATGCAATAAAAATGACATTTTCTAGTTTTGTTTAGTTAATATTATTTTGTTGTGTTCAAAAAATGTGTTAATTTTTATTTTTTACAAAATTTTTAAGTATTTAAGTAATATATTGCAACACGGTTTGATAACCAAGTCTATGAAATTTATTGATAGAGAAATTCATGAAAACGTTTTATGCAAAAAATGTGTTTTTTTAAATTATTGTTCATTTTTAAAAAAAGAAAAGCCCTAGCCCTAGGATAAATTGCTAGTTACGCTAATGGGTTTCATTTTAACATAATTTGTATTTATTTTTAGATTTATTTTCCTGTAACTAAACGTACAAGTACCTTATAAGAAACCAATTAAATATGGTCGCGTCTTAAAAAAACGACGCAATATTTTTAGATATTGACGTCCCTACAATAATAACCACGAGCCGCCACTGCCTTTTACCATCAACCTGTATTTTTTTAAAGCGATATTAGTAGTTCATTAATTTTAATTTAACAAATTGTTTTTAAAAATTGTTACAATACCTTAAATGAAAAACGTGAGTATAATTGGGTAAATACCAGGTGTAATGATATTTACCCAAATTCAATATACTATTTATTGAACTTTTGCCGGATACAAAAACAAATTTCAATATACCGGGTACTTACCCATTACTATCCTTAGCCACTGCAACGCGTGGCCGAATGAGCTAGTATTTTATAAAATATTGTATACCACGATTCAATTGAACAAACCATATTCTAAGCATTGAATCAAATCTCGTGACTAATTTAAAGTTTTAATTTAATAATATAATCATTTTTAATTAAAGTTTTTTTATTAACTATTAAGAGCGACAAAAAAAAGTTTTTTTTTTGTTTGGGCCACCAAAAGTTTGGGCCACAAATGATCTACATAAATACAAAATATGTTCATGGTGTCTGTCTGTCTGTCCGTCTGTCTGTAACACGATAACTCAAAAACCGCTAAACCGATTTTAACCAAATTTGGAACAAAAATACTGTGGCACCCGAGAATCTGGCTATTAGTTTTTGGTGGGCGTGGGTGGTTGGTAAGGGGGTATGGGAGGGGGTTAAAAATTTTAAAAAATCGTAACTCCAAAATTACAGTAGCTAGCGAAACGCGGTTTTCAATTTAAGATTAGGAATAATATTTACAACAAAATTTGTAATAACATCAAAATCAGTCGCAGTTTATGAGATAAAAAAAAATGGAAAAATTCCTATACTTTGAAACTAAAAGAACTGCCTACCAACCTTTTGCCTCCCGGCGCCAATTTTTAATACTCGTTTAAATGAAGGACTCGTTTATAGGCCAGTAAACGTAGCCGAGTATTATATGTAAAGGTGGAAAAAATTAGTAACCAACCAGTCTCAACGGGAATATGCAGATAATGATCTCCTATTTAACCCCTCAAAAGTCCCATTCGGCCCCAGTGGGGGAAGTTTGAAAAAAACCGCCGCCATCTTGGATTTTTTCGTTTTTTTTCAAATACCTCCGTTTTCATAACTTTTTTCAAAAAAAATATAGACATATTTTATGTAGAGAATTAAATTTAAAATATTTTACCTTGAATCACTTTTTTTCTGAAATAAATAGTAATAGAGATAGAGCAATTTTTTACTATACGTTTTATAAATTTTCCAGTTTTTTTAAATCAATCAGCTATAATTTTTGCGTTAACAGTATAGTGTTAATATAGAAAAACCAAGTATAAATTTAAGCATTAAAACAATTAAAAATTACGTTTAAATATTATTTATTAAATAAAATAATTATCGTTAATTTTTTTTATTAAAGTTATTAAATAAAATATGCTATGACGTCATCCTGAGCGTCATTTTAGCCTCAACTAAAATACAAAAGTTTGCGCAACTGATTTCGTAGCACTGACCATACTTTCAAGAATATGCAAGATCCAATTTTCTACAAGAGCATTTGTAGCAATTAGAGCACTGAATCTCTTTGCAATAGCAAAATATTATTTTTTTTATTATTTATATTATTAATAAAAAAGTTTGTGCAACTGATTCCGTAGCATTGACCACACTTTGAAGTGAACATTTGAAACATTTAACACCCAGTTTTCTATAAGAGCAATTCAGAACACTGACTTTCTTTGCTATTGCAAAATATTAATTTTAGTAGGTCAGGAGGCGCCACATCTTCTGTTGATTGAATAGGTGTCAGATTGCCTTTTTGATCTTTCTTCCATCCATATTGTAAAGGATCTAACTTGTTACCAATCCATTCTTGCATTTAAAAAAATACAACTTATAATATTTCATATAATAGATACATATATCTTTACAGTTATCTGAAAGTATGTCCTGAGTAAATGGAGTTTTGCAGAGTTCTCAGTTGGAGGCAATTTAGCTAAATTAAAGGTAGTCTTAAAGGATTCTCAGATGGTGCATATGTTTAATATAGCTTGGGTGGTGATACAGCTTTGAAAGATAATTTAATCCTGACTGAAATAAGTCAAAAATGTGCCTGTCGGTAGTGAAAAAAGATGTCGATCTTTGATCTTTGTCAATACCTCGACGTATTTTTAGAAAAAAAATCCTAACACAGATGACTTGTTTCAGTCAGGATTAAATTATGTTTTAAAGCTATATCACTGCCCAAGCTATATTAAACATATTAACCATCTATAATACACCCTATACAATAGGATTACATCAAGACAAGCCCTTAAGACTACCTTTAATTTAGCTAATTTGCGTCCAATTGAGAACTCTGCAAAACTCCATTTATTCAGGACATATTTCCATGTAACTGTAAAGATATATCTATTATAGGAAATGTTCTAAGGTGTAATTTGTTCATTTGTTCAAAAATGGATTGGTAACAAGTTAGATCCTTTACAATATGGATGGAAGAAAGATCAAAAAGGCAATCTGACACCTATTCAATCAACAGAAAATGTGGCGCCTCCTGACCTACTAAAATTAATATTTTGCAATTGCAAAGAGAGTCAGTGTTCTAAAGTGCTCTTGTAGAAAACTGGGTCTTAAATGTTTCAAATGTTCACTTCAAAGTGTGGTCAATGCTACGGAATCAGTTGCACAAACTTTTGTATTTTAGTTGAGGACGAAAATGACGCTCAGGATGACGTTATAGCAGATTTTATGTAATAACTTTAATTTAATAATATTTTTTTTAATAATAATTGTATTTAATAAATAATATTGAAACGTCATTTTTAATTGTTTTAATGCTTAAATTTATACTTTGTTTATTTATATTAACACTATTCTGTTAACGCAAAAATTATAGCTGATTGGTTTAAAAAAACTGGAAAATTTATAAAACGTATAGTAAAAAATTGCTCTATCTCTATTACTATTTATTTTAGAAAAAAAGTGATTGAAGGTGAAATATTCTAAATTTAATTCTCTACAAAAAACATATCTTTAGTTTTTTCGAAAAAAGTTATGCAAACGGAAATATTTGAAAAAAACGAAAAAATCCAAGATGGCGGCGGTTTTTTTTCAAACTTCCCCCGCTGGGACCGAATGAGACTTTTGAGGGGTTAAATATGAGATCATTATCTACACAGTCCCGTTGAGATCGATTGGTTACTAATTTCTTCCACCTCAACCTCCAGATTGACTGGCCTATATATAGTCTTTGCACACCTCTAGTCAAAATGCGTTCGAAAATGAATAATGGCGATTGATTGTATCAATTTTTATCAAGAACTAATCTTAAAATTACCAAATAATCTATTAATAACTCCTTATTTGTCTAACAAATAATTTCATAATACCGATCCGATATGTTTACGTTTCTAGTCATCGCCATCTACCCACTCACTA
Organism: Sitophilus oryzae; assembly: GCF_002938485.1. Classification (NCBI taxonomy): domain Eukaryota; kingdom Metazoa; phylum Arthropoda; class Insecta; order Coleoptera; family Curculionidae; genus Sitophilus; species Sitophilus oryzae. Next base: position 65,897 of record NW_022147432.1, on the reverse strand, counting down.
AATCTGACTTTCACTCCTTCAAAATCCGACACAGCATCCCAAACGAACAATCGCCTATCTCATCAATGGAAAACCGATAAAAAACAACTTGGTACGATGGAACACATTGCAAATTCTTCATTCATATGGATCTTGATCATCGGATCATGGTTTTTATTTTCGCGTTTTTTCTCAGTGCAGGTGCGCGTCAGCGATTATACGTCGGGTAATTTTTAATTTTACCAAGTGAAAATGGATATTAAAGTTTTTGTTCTGTTAGCTTTTTTGACAGTTACTGTCAAGGGATTGCCCACCATGTACAAAGTTAATGAAAACAAGATTTTAGAAAAAGGTAAGTTACTATAATACAAATTATTTAAAACACTTTGTTACTAGATTAAAAAAAAACTAAAATGTCAAAATGCCAAGGGCATATGTATAAAAATATATTTTTTAAAAGATGATATTTATTAGTAGGCTATGATTGATAATAAAAGAAACTAAAGAATTATTAAAAGTACACTGCTATTTGTCTCTTGTTTTATTTTGGGAGCCAGTAATAAATATATATACATATATTATTACGGAAATTTAACTCTCTACCGCTATTTGAAATTTTGGAAGCTATCGTACACACAGGAAATTTTAGATATTCCTTTAGCTAATTTACGTGAAATATACTTTCAACAAGATGGGGCTCCCCCTTACAACTTAAATTAGAAAATATTAGAATTTTGTTATAATATTATTATTTCTCAAATATTGGAACCAATGAACCCATATGATGGCCTCCCCGATTCCCAGATTTATCCGTTCTCGATTTCTGATTTTGGGGATTTTTGAAACTTGAAATATATCGTGTCGAAGACCTGAAAAATGCTTTAATAATGCAAGTTTTTAGATATTTGCAAACCCATCTCATTATATTAAATTCCGTTATATAAAAAAAGAACAATATATTGACAGATTCAGTGGTTCAGTTCAAAAGTAAAATATATCAATCCCAAATAAAATTTTAATATGTGTATTACTGTCTTAGTAAATACCATTTTGATTTTTTTATTTATCACGGCCTACTAATAAGAAAATGATATATTTTAAATAGTGCCGTAAACAGTGAAAATAAATATAGAGTGATATATATTTTTCAGAAACTCATAGCAAGAGAGATCATATGATTTATACAGGGTGTTCCATTTGAAAAAACATAGCTTTAGTTTATATTTTCAAAAATATTTTTTTCGTAGAAAAATAGATTAAGCCACTGTATTCTACGTAAAAAGTTCTACAATAAACAGTTCTCGCCTTCTCGATACATTTAACGATAACAGAGACACAGGAGGTATCCCAAATTGCAAAATTTTCGATAAAACCCTGTAGCTGAGAAACGAAGAGGGCTATGAAAATTTTGTTTGCAAAATCTTCCGTTTGACAAAAAATGGGACAGGTTTGTGCAAACCGCATCCTCATATCTTTACTAGTAACGGAGATACCGTATGATTTCAACCAAAATGGGCCACCCTGTACAGGGTGGATCAAATTCGACGCTTTTAAATGGAAACACCCTTTTCTATAGGAGATAGACAAAAACTAATATCGGTGTCTGGAGCTCAATTTTTGTCAAAAACATGATGGTGTCGATATCTGTTACAGTTTCGGAGTTACGGAGTGTTTTTCAAAAATATGTATTTTAACAAATCGCTGTAACTTTTTTGCTATAGAAAATTTTGTATTTTTATGAAAACATTTCCAAAGCACCTTTTTACGTAGAATTTAATGGTTTAAGTATAATTTTTTTAAAATTAATAATTTAAGAATTATCAACAGAAAATTTGATTCTTTATATGGGACATCCTGTATATTTTTAATTTATTGAAAAGAATTTAAAATTACCTTTCCAAAAATATAACACATTTAATATTTTACTCGATTCCTCTTCGAGATATAGAGTATATAAAAATTCGCCCGCTTTAAATAAGTAGGCTTTGCACGGCACCGGCTGTAATGCAAAAAAATTCTAGCTGTGAGCATCAATTAAAACGAAAATAATATTTGCTATGAGAGATGCAGAATTTTAAACAATTTAAACTATATTTAACCAACATGAACACATTTAAACGATATCTAATAACAATAAAAATAAATAGCAAAGTAAGACATGAGATTTTGCTACAGGTGTTCGACATTTCGACCGTCTTCTGTTATGGACAGACGGGGTCGTTTTTGAACATATCTCGCGGAATTCATTAACTCAGTGGGGCATGAAAGATACCCTCTCATAACTGCTAAGTACTTCTAATTATTGTCTAGATTATACGGACAATTTCAAAATAAGGAACCTTTATTTTTCCGCAAATATATCCATAGGATTAGATCCATGGGCACTAAGTCAGGCGGCCTCGACGGCCAACGGCTGGGATCTTGGTTAGCTATCCAATTATTCTTGAAATTGGCTGCAAAAATTTGCTGAAAACTTCAGCGTTTAGAGGCGGTGCGTCGTCTTGCTGAAAAATATGTTTTCGAGTTCCATTAAGGGCATATCATCAATAAGGGGTCCAAAGCCTATTAGTTAAGAGGGGCGAACTTTTAAAAATTCTGCATTTCGAAGGGGATTATAACAAAATATCAAGTGTCTATATTTTTGGAAAGGTAATTTGAAATTCTTTTCAGTTAATTAAAAATATAGAGGGTGTCCGAAATAAAAGTCAATTTTTCTGTTGGTAACTCTTAAATTATTAATTTTAAAAAAATTATACTTAAACCATTAAATTCTACGTAAAAAGGTGCTTTGGAAATGTTTTCATAGAAATACAAAATTTTCCATAGCAAAAAAGTTACAGCGATTTGTTAAAAATGCACATAAGAAAAACACCACGTAACTTCGAAACGGTAACAGATATTGATGAGCGGTTTTCACCATTATGTTTTTGATGAAAATTGAGCTCCAGACACCGATATTAGTTTTCGTCTATATCCTATAGAAAAGGGTGTTTCCATTTAAAAGCGACGAATTTGACCCACCCTGTACAATGATTTTGTTGTCACTCAGTATAACACATTAAAAAAGGTCCAATCAAAAACAGTTAGATTTTGTTGCAATTAAAATTTGGTATCGGTTTATTAAAATGTTTTACCGGTATTTCTGGGCCTATTGTGACCGCCACGAATTTTTCATTTAAATTAAAAGGTTTTCCAGTAGAAATAAAAGAGTCGAAATAATTTTAATCTTTATTCTGCCACATATTTGACTGGATTTTTTGCGGTCTTGACTCTCGTTTTAATAAAAGCGTTTCGGAATTGCCGGCCAGTGTTAACACTAAATTTAATTTATTTCGATTTATATAAATTAATGGCATTTTATTTAATCGATCGTAAGTAATTTCGAGATTTATCATGTCGAAATTTATTTAAAATATTTAGTTTACAGGACTATATTTCATTTAGAATTATTCTATTATTTACAATTAGGGTATGTAATTAGATATTAATTAACAACGGTACGAAAATCATAAATTATTTTTGTTAAATTTATAATTTTTGGTGATTGCTTTTATTTTTTTTTTAATTTGTTACGGATTTTTTCATTAAAAGATCGTAAATTTACAAGTTAGAATTTAAAAAAAAACTGTTGACCTAAACTGTGCGATTTTTCATACAGGGTGTTTTGCCACAAACTAAAACGTGTTTTTAGAATCAAAACAATTTATCTATACCGAGTAAGGGCTCAACTTTCGTTTAGCTGAAATCTGTTATATAAAAAATGACTTTATATATGCGTTCTAGAAGGCGTTAAGCTCGATTTTCATGCATCCATTGTCCGACGATACGTTGATACGATATTAATTTCATTGGTTGTATTTAAAGGCTTCAATTGGTTAACCGTTTCTAACCAACCGAAGTCTTTAAATTCAACCAATAAAATTAATATCGTATCATCGTATCGTCGGACAACGGATGCATGAAAATCAAGCTTTAGGAGTACAAATATACAAAAATTGTCCTGCGGAAATGCGTCATTTTCATTTTTCGGACTTTAGTATAGCCGAAATCTGTTACATCAAAACTAGTCGTCGGGGTGTGTTTTAGACATTTTTCTAAACATAAAAACACAAAAAAGTGTCTGCGGAAATTTTTTATTTTTATTTTACATATAAAAATGCTTTGACTTTAGAATAGCCGAAATCAGTTACATGAAAAATGAACTTATATTTGTTTTATACGAGCCTTTACGAGCAAAGAAATACAAACAAAAAAATCCTGCGGAAATGTGTCAATGTCATTTTGTACACTTTGTTTTTCATAGATTTTTCAGTTTAGAAGCTTACGGGACCCGGGAGCGAATAGGGGTGCTGGGTGTGGTAATACATCTTTCGGAGGAATAACAATTCTTGTAGAATAGATAATTGAGGTTCTTGCAAACTATAAGTACCTCGGAATGTTGCACTTATTCTTGTTTTTTATTAAAGCTTTACGTAAATAAGGCTGATTCAAAACAAAAAATCATTGGATCATGCAGTTTTCTTTTATATTTTAATAATTAACTGTGATTTTGCAAAAATATTATTAGATTGGCTAGGATTTGGGTTGCTTTGGTTAGCTTTTCTTTGTGGAGGGTGTTAAGCTGTGGTTTTTATCTTTTAATAATTAATTGTGATTTTGTAAAAATATTATTAGATTTATTATTAGATTGGTTAGCATTTTAGACACTTTTAAATGATTTTTTTCTAGTTCAAAAGTGATAAAAACTAATATATATATTATATATAATTTTATATGTATTTATGCTTACAAATATGGAAAATGAAAATCAAGCATTTCCGCAGAAAATTGTTTATAAACGCAGTTTGTAAACGCTCCTAAAAGGCAAAAATATATTTATTTTTTATATAACTGATTTCAGCTATTCTAAAGTCTAATAAATTTCCTTAGAAAATGAAAACAGCTTATTTTCGCAAGAAAATTTTTGTGTTTATATGTTCAGAAAAATATTAAAAATAAAACGCAAAATATATTTTTTATAGCAGATTTCAGTTATTCTAAAGTGCGAAATTTGGAAATTACGCATTTCCGCAGGAAAATTGTGTTTTCCGTGGTTCACAGTAGCTTTTTAAAGACAATTTTTTTTTCTAATAACTGATTTCAGCTAAACGAAAGTTGACCCCGAGTAAGTCTCAAAAGTAGCTCACCCCTATAACTTTTTTATTTGTTCATATTACAGAACGAGATTTGGTATGTTAGTATATGACATAAAATAGGACTGATTGACGTATTCAATTAATTGTTTTCGGTCACTTCCTGTTTCACCGGGAAATTACTACAACTTCTCATTTTTAAATGGCACCCTCGGTATTTTGTTACTTTATTCGATAGAAAATACCACTCTGAATAGAATGACATATCATATGTCAACTTTTGACATTTTCGAATATGGTTTGTTTGAAATTGCAACATGCGGTTCATAACGACATTTTGACACGAAATACCAAGTGTGTGGTACCAAATTATTCATAAAAAAAAATGTTTTTTCCAAATATGCTAATGGACCACCCTCGTTCCATTTGAAAAAAATGAGATGTGCTTAAAAATACGATTTGGGCATCTTTTAACCGGCCAGGACAAGACACGAAAAACATTAAACGATCAAATGTATTTTTTCTCAAACTCCTTGGTTAAAAATTATAGTTTTTAACACAGCCATGGCACTCTAGATTGAAATGTAAACTACAATTTTGTTTTAAGCGACAATCTCAAAAGTTAACATATGAATGTATTCCTATGTATATTTAAAGCATTTTCCAGGCGTTCCACATTGTTGTAGTTGCTACAATATATTTCATATTTCAAAAATCCCCAAAATCAGAAATGGAGAACGGACAAATCTGAGAATCAGGAAGGCCATCATACGGGTTCATTGAAATTGGTTCCAAATCATTGATTCAAGAAAAAATAATTTAACAAAATTATAACATTTTCATAGTTGTGAGGGGGGGGCATCTTTCTGAAAGTAAATTTCTGTTAAGTAAATTAGCTAAAGGAATATCTAAAAGTTCCGGTACGATAACTTCCAAGATTTACAAATAGCGGTAGAGAGTTAAGTTTTCCAACTCCCTAATATATAAAGAATTAATTAGTGGCTCCAAAATAAAACAAGAGACAGATAGCAGTATACTTTTAATAATTCTTTAGTTTCTTTTATAATAATCAATAATCAATCATAGTCTACTAATAAATATGATCTTTTAATAAAAAACTTTTAGATATTGCAGTAAATAGTGAAAATAAATATAGAGTGACATATATTTTTAAGAAGATTATTACAAGCCAGATCACATAATTTATAAATATACAGAGTGTTCCATTTAAGAAAACATAACTTTAGTTCACATCTTTAAAAATATTCTTTTCGTAGAATAATAGACGACACCTGCATTCTACGTAAACCTTGCCTTTAACAATAACAGAGATACAGAGGGTGTCTCAAATTGCAAAATTTTCAAAAAGACCCTGTAGCTCAGAAACGAAGAGGCTTATGAAAATTTTGTTTACGGCATCTTCCGTTTGTCAAAAAAGTGGGACAGGTCTGTGCAATCCGCACCCTTCTATCTTCGATAATAACGGAGATACCTTATGATTTCAACCAAAATGGTACATCATAATAATAATATAACAATTTCAAAATTAATAAAGTTAATAATACTTCATATGTTTCTACGCCTTTTTGCATAATATGTTAACCATAAACTTGTTAAACCATTTGAATATTTACAGCGGTAAAAAAGCCACTCGCCTCTTCCTCATAGTTGTAATAAATTTAAATATATTTATGGTATGTAGGCAAGGCAGAGATAAAATTAGGTATGACGGGAATGTAGCATTTGTAGTTGTTTATATTGGATTCTATACTGTAGATGGTATAGGTTTTTATTAAAGGATTAACTAAAAACCTTGAAATAAATATTATTAAAATAATTTTAACATTTAATAATTTAAAACTTTTTTTTAATATATTTTAATCGGTCCAAACATATCCACACGCTAGACTTTATTATTTTATAAATAATAGGACTGGAAAACTGTAACATATTAGTTTTAAATAAATAATTAGGAGACTTTTATTTGCAATGAAAGTTTAAAACAATTTACAGTAGTAAATAAATAATTCATGTTGAAAATTATTTTAGTTATTTTTTATAAAATTATTTTTGTTTTAATAATATTTCGTGGACATAGAACTACCAAAAGAATGACATAATCTTTTGGATGGAAGAATCAATGGTCGCTTATACAAAATATAATTTATAGATTTTATTTTATCTACTACATATTTAATTTATTAATGCCGTTTATAGATTTGGTACCTGTGTCTTCAACTGTGATTCCTTTGCCTATCTACAAAGTTAGTTCAACTGGATACAACATAAAGCCAACAAAAGAAGAAGAAATCAACCAAAAACCAAAAGGACCTGTATCGCTTTTAACAGGTAAGAAAAGAATAAAGAGCGGTAGTTGATATTATAATAGAAAAATAGACCACTAGATCACCACAATAGGTACACCAAAACACTCACTTTTAATACTGGACACTTTTTGATAACCAGTATATGATTAAACCTATGTTTTTATTTGAAAAAAGCCTGGGTATTTCGCTACTGAATGAGAGTCTAAAAAATACCAAAACACCACTGCGTAGAATCCAAACGGAAGCCGGTTTATCAGTAACTTTTGACTAGTTAAACAAATTTACGTAACGCTTGAAAAATGCTTACCATTTTTTGAAGTAGGTATATGGAATCAGAAGGGCAAAAAAAAGAAGAAAAGAGCTATTTAAAATGGCTAAATATCACTATTCAGAGAAGCGTTTAGTATGTATCAAAAGGCGTCTATTAAAAATCTAGTAATTTTTAACCAATAACAGCCAATTATCATGGTAGAAGCAAAAATGACTGATAATAGTTCATTTGTTAGTCAAATATTTACCTAGTGGTCATAAGTATATTAAAAGTTTTTAAAGAAAAAATTTAGTTATAAAAATTAAAAAAAAATAAACAAATTCAAATATTACAAAAACTATTAATTTTAGTTACCTATTTTGTTGCCATTATGTATAAAAAAGTTATATATTTTTACGCAGAATCTAAAAATATAATAAAAATAAGGTGTTGCATTTAAAAAAGCATATGTTATACTCACCACATTTTTGTGAAGCACCTTGTATAATAATTTTAAAATGTGTATCTTAACCTTCCCTACAACTTTTAACTTTAACATTTTTTTGTAAACCTTGAAACAAATGAGATAATGGACTTTACTCTATAATTGACTCACCCTGTACAGCATTTATTAGGTGCTATCTTTGAATAAAAAGACTAAGGAAGGAGCTTATTATCAACAAACTTAGGTAAAGCGCGATGGGGGATGTAAATTCCGATTTATAAGGTTGATTCTCACTATACCTTCCGTTTCCATTCCATATTCGTTCCGTATTTTTATTGTATTGACGCTATGCGTAAGCTTTCGTTCCGTATCAGTTCCATATTTTTTATTGTAATCTTTATATCATTACGAAAGTATTATTTTAAAAATTTGCATCTTTTGAAAAAGGTACTAGATTGAATTAAGAGGTGAAAGGATAAATAAATATTAGCAAAATTTTAACAGAGCTGGTAGAAATGTAAGAACTTGACAACGCTGTTTCCGATACGCTTCAGTCCGTCCGACAAAAAAATGTATGGAAGGAAAGGATATAGAATGGAAGGGAAACGAAACGTATAGTGTGCATTGCCCTATTCATTTACATGATATAATATTTTATGTAAACGGTAGGGAAACGGAAGGGAGCTGATATGGACGGTATAGTAAGAATCAACCTTTATCACGTTCGAATTGCATTTAAAAATTGTAAAAATATAATGTAGGGTAGACACAAGTAAATACAGTATCAATTAAAATATCAAACAGAACTGTCAAGGATGGAGACTATTGGAGACCCATGATGTCGATTCATGGATAGTAAGTAATATTAAGGTTGATTCTCACTATACCTTCCATATCAGCTCCCTTCCGTTTCCCTTCCGTTTGCATAAAATATTATATAATGTAAATTAATAGGACAATGCACACTATACGTTCCGTTTCCCTTCCATTCCATATTTTTCCCTTCCACACGTTTTTTTGGCGGACGGACTGCAGCGTATCGGAAACAGCGTTTTCAAGTTTTTACATTTGCACCAGCTCTGTTAAAATTTTGCTTATATTTATTAATTCTTTCAACTCCTAATTAAATCTATTACCTTTTTCAAAAGATACAAATTTTTAGAATAAAACTTTCGTAATGATATAAATTGTACAATAAAAAGTATGGAACTGATACGGAACGGAAGCTTACGTATAGCGTCAATACAATAAAATATACGGAACGGATATGGAATGGATATGGAATGGAAACGGAAGGTATAGTAAGACTCAACCTTTATAGTACAGACAATTATACTCTTTTCTTAATCTTTTTATTCAAAAAGTCAAAGGGGCTCCTATGCGTTTGGATTTGGAGTTTGGTCTTTTTTTAGATCTTTTTTTTACAATTTTAAAGAAAATATTCTTCTTTTCAGTGTACAATAAGAAGTGGTTGATCCCTCAAGAGAAAAAGCCAGTAGTCAAACAAATAACAAAAAAGGATACGGACCACTGAACAACTAACCTCCATTCTAACTCTAGAGTGGACGAGATTTATTGTATATTTATGTAATAAGGAAACCAAAGTTACCGGCCTGCAATATTAATAAAATTACCTGAGTTTAACGTACCTACCTTGTTGTTGATACACAACATGCTTTATAGAACTAACTTGAAGTTTAATCTGCATTGTTAATGTTTCTAATCGATAATTGATTTAACCTAAACAAGACCGTATATTGCCTACCGTGCTCAATAAAGGCTTAAACATTATATGGGCGTTTCCTTAATACCTACATCCCTTGTTTAGTTTTAGCACCAAAGACCAAGTAATCTCTTTTATTCCACCAAAAACTGAAAGTGTAAAAAATTCTCAGCCACGCCGGCCGTTCTTCCGCTACACAAAATTGTCAGATGTCATATAAAAACAAGTCATAGATAAACGATGTAGATATTAATATATATTATTACTACTACTCGCGTACTTGATAAACATTTGTAATTGGTATACAAGTCTCGGAACATAATTCTTCCACTATAAAAAGTTGTGAGAGTTCATGTAAAACCAAGTCAGTTTATTTTATTTAGTCTCTCTTTAAGCACTATTCAACAATTTTGTTATAAATTTATTACGAGTAGAAAAAATATTGTGCTGGGTTGGCGTTGGTTTCTATGTAATTTGACAAATAAATAAAGCTGTCTCTTTAGTTGTCAGTCTTGAGTCAATATTTTTTAATTCTCTTTCGTGTCGATTGCTGATTGAATTGGAGCCAGAAATGGCTCAAAACGAAATAAGTAAATTACCAACAGATATATAGAGATATAACTATAGAGATATAACTATCCACTTAGGAATGCAGAGCACGATCTTTATCTGCCAACCCCGAGCTCAGAACTAGTTAAGGGTGCAATACTGTACAATGCCAAAAAAATGTACACTCATCTGCCTTTGGAGAGAGCCCTATATGCGGTAAACGACTTTTTTGTTGATGTTTAATTATGAACAATTTTGAATTTTAAAATTTTGATCATCTCACACACTGGTCAAAGGTCAAGTATTTAATATTCTATAACTTTAAAATTATATCTATTTACTGCGTACTGTTCTAAAATTGTCCATGTATATTCTCTTTGTAATTTTAAAGACTTAAATCTTTTTGAATTGTATTATTTGTATTGTGTATTTTTTTGCGATTTTGTTGTTTGTGAGTGCTTTGTCAATGAAGCTGTTTTGGCTTTTTGCACAATAAAGCGTTGTTTTTTTTTATTCAGGCTGGGGCGACAAACGCCATATCCAAACTACAGATTGGTGAAGTTAGCAACTCATTGAAAGCAGGAATTATTAAATACGATCCTGCTTGGGCTGCTACAATCTTGGTTTATCCTGCTTGAAATCCCAACCCAGCCACACCTACCAATTTTGAGCTATAGTTACTTTTATTTTGGTTGCTAACGTCCCACTTGGCAAATCATGAGAAGCAGGATCTCCAAAACCAGCCACTCTTACCGTTTTTAAAATAGAACTAATCGATTCCTGGTAATCAGTCCCACATTAAGGTTAGGAAGGATTTTTTTTAACTTGATAAGTTTTAGCTTAGGCTGCTATTTTTTGCTTTATGGGCCTAAAATATGTAAAAAACAAAAGTTTAAGGATAATAATTTTCTGTAACACTTTTACTATCAACTTATAATCTCACTAGCGTGTACCAACGACTTCGTTCGCGTCGAATTAATCATTTGTAATGGTGATGATAAAGCAAAGCAAGAATTTCCATTAACATACAAACTGGATAAAATTATCTCACATTTATGTCAGCATGGGAAAAAACAATATGGCGATATTATTATATAAAGTGTGACCAACGGATCTGTAGCTACGGGGTATCGGCAGGGGAATGCAGTTGTAAACAAAACACGCCCAATTTCATTCATAAAATAGGCATGGGCGTACGGTGTTATATGAAAATAATGTGTATCATAAATATAATACTCAGATTAATAATTTTTTTCAAAAAACTTTATGCTGTTTGAATCGTTACTGTTGAGTTAGCAGATAAACACTAAAAGCTTCCTTAAATATTTTGAATCATTTTATTATTGTGTTGTTAATATAATAGAAGAAATAATTACAGCTGGGGGTTGGAACCTTTGGTGTTACACAGCAAAATAAAACTCTAAATCAGTACAATACACCAAAACACTTTTAATTTTACACTGGACGCATGTTTCGCTAACCATGTCTGCCATCAGCAGATGATCAAGACTGAGTCTTGAGGTATATTTATTTATATATCTGTACTAACTATATTTTTTTTTATAATACATAATTTTAGATATAACTATTTCCAGCAAAAAAAAATCTTGAAAATAGTTAACTTTGGAAGCGCAAACAAAACATAATTTTACTCATCAGTAGATCTGATATTGCCTATTACACCAGATATGGTATCGCTCCGCCAGCAGTTTTTAAAGGTTAGGTCATTGTCTACCCATATGTTACATCCAAATAGATAATACTTGGCTATATTTTCGAATTTCGCGTATATATATTTATATCTCTCTCTGCAATATAATGGGCCGCTCCATTAATATTTATCTGTTATTTTAACATTTACGCCAAAAAAATTCATTTGATTTTAATAACCCCCTAAGCGTTTCCCTGCAAAAGGAAAATTCGATTCTTCCTGCAATTTTTGCAAAAGCTTTCTAATTGTGGGGACGAGTTTGAATTCGAGATAAAATCTATTTATCAAATTCCTGACCACTTCGAAAAAGTCGTTGAGCTTTTCGACAGCAGTCTCACGTGGTCGTTTCTTTCCAGAGAGGATATCATTTTATCGGGGTTAGTTTTCAGCCTTTTTTTTTATCTTCTGTGTGAATTTTTTTATAGCCGATACGCTAACTCCGGTATAAAGAAATATCCGCTCAAGTTTACGTTTAAGCGGCAACTCAAGCGAACTCTCTGTAGCTTCTTCATCGCAAACCCTATTATGAACACAAGGAAATACACCAAATGAGATTTCATCCACGTTATTATTAACTTACCTATATAAATTAGCTATTATTTCTCTTGTCTGACTATGTAGCGTCTTACCCTTAACAAATTTATTCGTTTTAAAACACAAATATACGATCAAACTTGATATTAATAATTAAAAACTACGAACGAAAAACATTATAACAAGATAACAAAACAATAAAACACAACTTAACTATCAAATATACTAAAAATATAGGAATAAAGTTTAGGATAACCGGTATAAAATAATGAAATAAAGTAATAATGATCAAAAAAATGACATCGCCACTGGATATTTCAATAGTATTCAATATTCCTACTCTTTTCAGAAGAGACCGTGAAGTTGGGGATAAAGCAAGCGAATAGGAAAGGCGTAAAAGCTATGGCAACCGCGTGGTAACAAATCCTTTGACGTACTCTCGCCAATCATGTTCGATGAATAGGCGGCCATGCGCGGCGATGCCGGTTTGCCAATGATATCGTTGAAAAATCTTCAACTTTAATAATAAGCAGATTATACAGAATGAAAGAAATAAGTTATTAATATATAATATACGTCAGAATATATGCTAAACACATTATATATAATAAAAATATATTAAATTTATAGTTCATGTCTGGCAATTTTGCAATTTTATAGATAAACGTGGCAATATCGATTTTTTTTTCTCGCATTCCTTCCGTAGCTTCAGATCCGCTGGTCAAACAGTAACTTGGTAGTATTTGAGGGGTAGTTTCATCTGGTTGGAATTTGACTTTCGAAAAATCCGTTTGCCAAAAATAAGCTTTTTACGTCAAGCTGTTTCAGCAGAATCGTGGTTAAGAAATTACCCAACTTTTGGAACACCCTGTATGATTTTTTAAAAAATTTCAAAATATGTAAAAAAACCAAATAAATTATGCTTGTCCAAGCGTTCTCCCGAAAGACTAACCGTTTTTTAAATAATAAATACTGTAATATTTGAGGGGTGTTTTCACCCTCTTGGAATTTGAGATTCCTCTACACCCCACAGTCAATCCGTTTGCCAAAAATCAGCTTTAAACGTCAAGCAGTTTAAGCAGAATCGTGATTATTCAATGGTCATATTTTAGGAAACACCCTGTATAAATTTATAAAAAAATCTTAAAATATGTAAAACAACAAAATAAAATATACGTGTTTAAGAGTTTTTCCGAAAAACTCACCGGTTTTTAAATAAAAAATATTTTAATATTTGAGGGATAGTTTTACCCCCTTAGAATTCCAGTTTCGAAAAATTCCTTCTTATCGAAACTCTACACCCTAAAGTCAATCTGTTTTCCGAAAATCAGCTTTTTACGTCAAGCGCTTTAAGCAGGATCGTGATTAATCAATTACCAGATTTTTCGAAACACCCTGTATACATTTTTAAAAAATCTTAAAATATGTAAAAAAACAAAATAAAATATGCGTGTTTAAGCGTTTTTTCGGAAACTTGACCGTTTTTTAAATAAAAAATATTGTAATATTTGAGGGGTGGTTTCACCCTCTTGGAACTGGAATTTCGAAAAATCCCTTCTTATCGAACCTCTACACCCTAGAATCAACCTATATGCCAAAACTGAGCTTCTTACGTTGAGTGGTTTGAGCAGGATCGTGATTAGTCAGTATGTCAGTCACTTAAGGATTTTATACAGGGTGTTTCAAAACAAATACGAAAAACTTTAGGGGGTGATTCCTTGTTCAAAATAAAGGGTAGTTTGCTTTATAAACGTTGGGTTAAAAGTGAACCATTAGGGAGATATCGCGGTACAAAGATGGCGGAAAAATAATGTTTTTATTTTTTATCTTGAAAACGAAAAGAGATAGACTAATGAAATGTTATGGAAGCATTACTGTTATGAAAACACACTTTCAGGTAATTTTTTCACTTTTTTAAAATGAGTGGAAGGGGTTGAAATAAACTACCTCTATCATTCTTGTTAACGAAATTTAAAGAAAAATCTTATCAAACACATGCAAATGCTTTAATTTGGATAGTTTAGTTTGTTTAGAAACTTTTTTATCTCTTGTGTTCTTTTGATAAAACTCACCGACTTGAAATTAAAAAATAAAATGTAAATACATGTCAGGACAAAAAACATTTTTAGATTAAGAATCTAGTGATAATAACGATAATTAATAATAATCTAGATAATAACGCATTGCAGTAGAGTAATGTCAATTTATATGATATAAAAGCTTGTTGCTGACTTGTCCGCTAGGGCACGAACGAAACGTAAACAACTAAAAATACTGACGACTAAAGGTTGTCGCCCACTAGACCGCTGCGCGGCGCGGCGCTGGGAAGAGAATTTTTTCCGGCTGCGAAGGAACTGCGCCCACTATAGCGCGCTTTTGAAACGCGGCAACGCTATTTATTAGTTATAGTCGAAGTGTTTTTTACTTACTGTAGTTTAGTTTTTAAAGCAATGAGTTCAAGTACGGACGAAAGCGTATTTTTGTGCTCTTCTAACAGAGGAAGAGGAAGAGGGGGTGAGGAAAAGTTTGGACTCATACGAATAACAAAAAAAAGAAAGAAGTTTTGAGAATTTTACCATCTTTTTCCAGATTTAATAAAAGACAAGATAATTTAGTATTACAAAATATAAAGGAAACATTTTACGCACTACTCAATTGAGGGGGGTTAGAAGCAAAACACCGAGCATCTCTACTCATCATATTTTTTCAGAAGAGACAAATTATCTAATACTTTTGATAATTCTTATTTATTCTGATGTGTATATTAGTTATGTGGTGAGAAAAACCCTGATCTTTTTATATATTTAGGTAATTAGAATTTAAAAATTGGAGATTGTCACTTTGTTAAAAAAGTGGAGATTGCCGGTTTTGCCTCTACACCCCTCAATTATATTAAATCTTTGATAGAACGGCATTTCGTCCATCTGTCTCTAGTGAGGGAAGACTTAAAAAAATATCATATTCCTTTATGAAAATCGATTTGCCTAATTTACCTTTAAAAAATACAATTCTACCATTGATACGTATCACTAGTTCCTAGTCAAAATCCAACTGAAAAGACTCGAATGCAAAATTATTTCCCATGTGAGTACGCACACTGCAACGCGCCAAAACGCGGATGACGGAAAAAAGTTGCTAGAGAAGTCTTCCGACTTCGTGACGGAAATCCCGCGGCGCGCTTCTGCGCTGCGCGCTCTGATGTGCGTTGGTCCATTTAAATACATGGCAAGCAGACAAAAGAAATTTCCACATGGCGCCGCGCCGCGTCGCGCTGCGGTCTAGTGGGCGGCAACCTTAATTCTACTACTTCATAGTAGAAATATGTCTTTGGTAGAAACAGGTAGAAAACTAGAAAATTTGAGGTTATGGTTCGCGGGTACGTTAAGGATGCGTTAAGGCGCTTTCGGATATCACACACAGAAAAAAATAACTTGGCGTAATTAGATAAGATTTATTATCTGATGAGTAATTTATTGAATTATATGTGTATTTTTTGGATTCAGATAAAGCAGTAGTCAAATTTGCTAGATACATTATGCACAAGAATCATTTTTTTTTTCTAACACAATATTTTCTGGCTCAAATTAAACTTTATTTGAATTAGATTATACAACTTACTAATTATTAAAAACACATAAATCATTTTTTAGGTTTATTAATTTGAATAGTGTAGTTTAACGAAATAGGACCTAATTACTTTTAAAACAAGTATTGTTTAGTACTATTGTCTTTTTTATGTAGACCTGACAGAAAACTTTTTTATTTGACTCAAATTTATTTTATACCGTTTGTGTTTTAACACAAGGTTTTATTATAGTAAATACTAAGACATTAATTTATTTAAAACAATCAAAAAACTTGTAGACGAATTAGACAAGGTTCTTAGCTACCCCAGATAATGATACGGAATAATGGAGACTATTTATTTTTACGAACAGATCGTAACTTCTTTCAGCCCTTTCGACAAGATTTTAGACATTGCGTCATTTATTTCCATCTAACCATCGCAGCGTTCGCATCTTAAATGTTTAATTTGTGTTGTGAAGAAATTCTCGATTGTTTTACCAAATTATATACAGGGTGGTCCGAATTGTATTCCGGAAACCAGTGGCGGACTAAGCCTGTCGGGGACCCGGGGCGGCAAAGCTAAATGTGGCCCCCGGTCTGCACATTTTTTAAAGATTGAATGACGTATGAATAATGGTTGACAAATTTCAAGTATTTATATACTGTACTAATTTTAATAAAATCGATATATATATATATATATATATATATATATATATATATATATATATATATATATATATATATATATATATATATATATATATATATATACAGGGTGTCACAGAAATAAGTGCAAGTATTTTAAGGGGTGGTAGATAAAAGAACCATATTTTTTCTTTATCGTTTTTCAAATAAGTCCAAAATAACGGAGTTATTTTACTTTGAAAATATACAAAAAAAATTTTGCTCTTGTAAATTTGTTCTGTAAATTTAATCTAATATCTATGTTGTCATATTAACAAGAAATTATGTTTTTAACTAAAAACTAAAAAAATTCCCGAAATTTTCAATTGTTTTTTCGCGAAAAAAACCTCATAGGCGTGTTTCTGGGATTGAACTATACTACCATAAAATACTTGTACTTATTTCTAGGACACCCTGTATATTACAGTCAGTATGTCCCCGAATTGTCTTTACAAGAGGAAAAACTTTTTAATTAATGACTTTTTGAAAAAAATGCGTTCATAAGAATTTTTGCTTGTTCTAAAATGGCGTTTATAATTTTCTAAATATCCATACCGTTTTAGAAAAAATAAAAAAAACATAAAAATGTAGTTTTTTAATGTAATTTTTCCCCAAAAAAATTCTAAAAAAACTAAACATTCTTTAACATTTTAAAACAGTAAAAAAAATATCTTTAATTAAAATTCTGTCAATAATAATCTCTCAAAAAATTATCACAAAATTATATTACCATAGAAAGGCGTTTTATTTTTTTATTTTTATTAGTTCAAAAATTCAACTATATTTTCATGTTTTTTTATTTTTCTCTAAAACGGTATGGAAATTTGGAAAAGTATAAACAGGAATTACCATTTTAGAACAAGCAAAAATTTTTGACAAAAAAAAGGCAAATCATGAAAGATTTTGTGAGTAAGTAATTTCTAATTTTATTCAGATAATTATTATAATTTAAGACTAGCAACATAAAACGATAAATGCAATGAATTCTATCTTTTGGTAAATTTAAAGGCAGGTTTATACAGCATATCAATGGTTGTAATCATAAGAACATTGATAAACATAAGAGGTAAATCAATCATTTATTTATTTATACACCATCATATTTATTTATTTATACACCATCATACATATCATAATATATTATCAATACCCGCCCATACAGAAATTTTCATGTTTTTTAGATAAAATCATCCCTGAAATTACTCCAATAAAATTTTCAGACAACTCTGTATAATAATAATGTATAATATTAAATTATTTCCAGGTGGAAAATTATTTCCTTCCCTGATCACGCAATGAATTTATTCAAATAGAATATACAAGTCGTGGCAACTTTTCTAAAGACAAAGCAATAAAGAGACTACTAAACGAGTTGACAGATGATATTTCTTCAGGTAATACTCGTATTATCTATAAAGTAATAGAAATATCCGAGATTTAATAATTTTGTATTTAATTTTTTAGGCGCTAGAGCTAACATTGTAATGCAATTACTGGCCTATATTTTGTCAACAATAAGTATCCGAAAGGAAAAACCAGCAGGACGGTGGAAGCTCCTTCGCTTAGAAGTTGCTGAAGGATAACCATAAACCCTGAATCTACATAAGAACTTTCTCTAAGTACGCATGTGTGCTTCTCTACCCTAGCAAATTCCCTTTTTTGGTTTAGTAAATTTTTTTTCTAATGTAGGTGGTAAATTAGTTCCCTCACGCCAACATATTATATACGCCAGCACGTTTATTTTGTATTTGCTAAAATAAAACTACAACATGCGATTTTTCTAAATTAGTACTTCTTCCTATGTACTTTAGTGAATAAGATCCTCATTTTTTGATAAAACGTTTGTTTATCACACACAACTATATTTTTCATCTGTTTTCAACTACTAATTTTTTTTTGTATAGTCCATAATATTTTATTTGAAAAAACTAACGACTTCATTTCAAACACAAAAATGTTTATTAATTCTTAACAATTAATATTTTATAAATTACATATAGGGTTATTTATATTAGGAGAGAAATTCTAGTCAAAATATTTAGATACGGTAAATTAGATTTTGTCTGTCCCTATAGTGCATAAGTATTTTATCTAATCTACACAAGTTTTTTTTCTGTGCACTAAAAACTCTAAAGTTACTCCTGAGAACACTGAACCTGCCTTATTTTGTTCAACTGTTCGGAATAATTATTTATGGCTTGAAAGCTTATACATATTTTAGGCAAATAACGCAAAAAATAGCAGCCTAAGCTGACACTTATGAAGTTAAAATAAAATTATTCCTAACCTTAATGAGGGACTGATTACCAGGAATCGATTCGTTCTAGTTCAAAAACGGCAAGAGTGGCTGGTATAGGGTTTGAAGCAGGATGAGGCAGGATTGTAGCAGCCAAAGCAGGAACTTTTTTCAGCCATCCTGCTTTTATTGTGTTGCTATGTGTGACGTCACCAATCAGACTTAAACCTGCTGTATCTTAAAAACAGCAAGTGTTGCTGGGATGAAATTTAGAGCAGGATGCAACAGGGGTATAGCAGCGTAAGCAGGAACCAGTTTTGGCGATTCTGCTTCTCATGTGTTGCCAAGTGGGAAGTTAGCAACCAAAATAAAAGTAACTAGCTCAAAATTGGTAGGTGTGGCTGGGTTGGGATTTGAAGCAGGAAAAAGCAGGATGGGAAAAAGTGCCCAAGCAGGATCGTATTTTATAATTCCTGCTTTCAATGAGTCGCTAACTTCACCGATCTCCAAAATACTTCCATTTAAATCCCGAATAATTTATGAAAAGGAATACAAAAATTTTCAAAAATGGAAGCAATTAAAAAACATGCGAGAAGAAATAAAGTTTTTAACCTATCCTCCCTGTTAAAATTGCGGGGTTAAAATTTTATTTACTATTTTTGATAGATATAAGGCAATTTTAACAGTTGCTATGGACAAAAAACTTTATTTTTAAGGGCACTCCTATGGGGCACTCTTTAGAATTTTTAAAATAAACACACTTAATAATCGGAATGGCAGATTATTCTTTTATAATTATGGTGCTGTGCAATTGCCAAGTCTTTATAATTATTACAGAAATAAAGATGACTAATATTGATACTAACAATTTATAACAAAATTGTTGAATAGGTGCTTAAAGAGAACCCCACAGATTACACATTTTGTATCTGTTCTGTGGAGAGACTAAATAAAATAAACTAACTTGGTTTTACATGAGGTCTATATTATTAATGTCTATATTCGAGTTTCGAAAAAATAACAACTGATAGTAAAAGAACTTTTTTCCCAATCAATAAACATTTGTTAGAATATATTATATTCAATGTTACTGTAATAAATATAATAATAAATATAATAAATAATAATAATAAGGTTTGGTTTGTAGAGGATTGTAGCAATAAAATTAATGCAGCATAAATAAACAGCATTTTCCTTGACCACGAAATGTTTATCTACATTTCTATTAATAGAAGAGGTAAAATTAAATAGCTGTTAGTATTAATTGCTAAATTATATCATTTTTTATCAATTCGCATATTAAGTTAAAAAAATATTAAAAAATAATAGATAGAGAAGAAAATAAATCAAATAAAGTATGATAAATATAGAAAATAACTGTCTAAGTTCTAAGTTACAAACGAAAAAAATGCAATCCTATAGCCTCGGCTCTAGGGAACTGAAACTCGATACGCAAGAAGAAAAAAAAACGTAGAATTTTAATACAAAACAGAGCGTAATGAAAATTGATACAAAAAAATTTGGGCGTCTCACAATGACTCTTGCGAATTTTAATTTAAAATAGCGAACAGATGGTGGTAAATTTTGCGACTAAATAAATTTGAAATAAACTGATACAGTGCAGAACGTGAACAATAATGCAATGTATATTTGTTTTTTCTGATCCAACTAAAGTGACTAGGCGTCCATCAATACGACGGACAGTCCGTTTTCCAAACATGATGTCCAAGGATTTATCCATCAAAAGCTCCGTCGTTCAACATTTTTCATCCAAATATACATTAATTGAATCCAAGTCGTTACAGCAATTACAAGAAATGTTGAACATATTTGGCTTTGGGCCTTAAGCTGAACCTCGATAAAACTAAAATCATATGCACTTCCCCGGAAAATCACAACAATAAAAATCGGAGAAAATCTATTGGTATATGTAGCAGAATTGAATTACCTCGTCAGTGTGATTTCGGAAAAGCCGATATCGACTCTGAAATTCAGCACAGAATTACCAGCGCCTCAAGAGCATTCTGGAAATTAAACAACAAGATTTTCTTCATGACTTGAGCGCAAAAACGAGACTTTCAGTGTACCGAATGGCCAACGGCGAATGATCATCCACCAAGACAATGCAAATTCCTACACCTCTGAAAAACTGAATTTTTAAAACAAGAAAACTTCGAATTGTTGACCCATCCTTCATACAGTCCCAACCTAAGTCCTAACGACTTTCTTACTTTTCCAAAAATTAAGAATGAACTGCGTGCTCAAAGATTTCAGTTCACAGACGATGCAGTATGCGCCTTCAAAAACGCAATTTTGACGGTACCAACAAGCGAGTGGAATAACTGCTTTCAGAATTGGTTCCAAACTGTGCAAAAATGCATCTCTTCCTAGAGAATACTTCGAAAAACAATAGTATTTAAAAGTTACCTACTGTTTTTTGATCTCTATATTCAAAATATAAAAGACAACCCTCGTACATACAACATCATCATAATAATACGTAAACCGGGTGCGTCTCAAAAGTAGCTCACCCCTATAACTTTTTTTATTTTTTCAGATAAAAAACGAGATTTTTAACTATCCGCCAATGCATGTGCATGTTATACTTAGGAACATTGATCATTGATCGTACTCGGTATCATCAAATACTGCTCTCGATTAAAACGGGTTACTAATGTCAATATTGTCACGAATTGCAAATATCAAATCTGCTCTTGTATTTAACTCCGGGCTACAACTAAAACCGCTCTGATAATACCGTCCTTAGGCTGTATCACAGGCTGTATGAAACATTTGTCTTGTACGTAAACCATTAATCCATCAATTAAAATCTATATATAAAGTCCATCCAGCAGGGGATGAAACGATTTCGACAGACAACCTTGACAATTAACTTTTAAATTAAAATGACAATTCAATTTCTAACACCCTCCAAATAATAATAAAATCATGTTACTGTAGAATTGCGAGTAGAGTATTTGTAAAAATGCTATTCTTTTCTAGTCATATAACATTAAAAATTAGTCCAAATTATTGATGTTACCAATAAATACCTCTTGTATATTATATATACCTCTTGTATATTCTGTGTGACGAGCGGATCCCTGATAGTGACACTTGTGTTTGTCATTTTAATTCAAAGAAAAAATTATTTTCTGTCATTTTTTGGAGGTCGGTTGTCGAAATCTTTCATGGCTCGTTGGACAGACTCACACTGTGCATTCTATTACATTATACAATATTTTGAAAATTGAAACTATCCTGATAATTCCTTATCAATTTAATAAATTTTAACAATTTGTAATACTAGAACCTAATCTTATGATTTCAATTTTTTATTCTCAATTCTACTGCTTTTTAATTTTTCATTGCATATACAGGGTTCGTCAGGCATCTGTATCTCCTATAATAAAAAACTTGCAGTGTAAATAAGCGCAGATAAAATATGTATTAGGATGTATTTCAGGAAGAATTTTAACGTCTACAATTTTTTTAGAATAGTTTCAAAGATATTAATAAATAAATAAAAATATATTTTTCTAAGCCGTTTTAAAATAATTAAAAATAGAAAAAATGTCCTGAAATCAAAACTACACACAACCAAACTTATATGGAAAATCATCTATTATTTTTCATAATTTTTGAGACGTATGAAAATTTTGTGTTTATGAATAAAACTCAGGCCTTACCAATGACTTTTAATGAAAAATAATCCATATAGCAATAAAAAAATTAATCAGTTCCCAAAATAAACAGAATGGTATTTTTGTTTGTTTTTTAAAAGGAAATTAAGATTTAAATTTTTAATGGCCAAAAAGCAAAAAGAAAAAGAACATTGATAATTTTAATATTCCTTGTTGCCACCTCTAGCCCTTATGCAAGCTTCTATCCGCGCTGGCATGCTTCTTATTAAATTATCAATGTTATCTTGGGGTATGTTTTTCCATTCTGCTAATGCTGCATCAATAAGCTGTGCAATATTTCCCTGGATTATTTCGACGAGCTCTACCCCTTCTTTTGAGCTAGTCCCACAAGTGTTAGATAGGGTTTAGATCTGGTAAACATGCAGGCCAGTCCAAAACTATGACACCTTCCGTTTCAAGATATTCTCTAGTCACTCTGCTGTATGGGAAGGTGCACTATCGTACAAGAAATTAAAATTGTCCCCAATTGCAGCTCTCCAAAGACTAACGATTGGTTCTAGCACCAAATTAACATATCTCCGACCCGTTAAAGTTTGTTGAAGTGGTAACAATGGAGTTTTTACTCCAAGTATACCTCTCCTCAGAACATTACAGTTCCTCCTTTATATCTTGGTACAGATTTGGCAGCCTGAAATCTCGCTCGTCTTCCTGGAGCTCTGAAAACCTATGAATTTGTAGCACCCTGTATAAAGAAACTCTAAATAGCATCAACAATTTAAAAAATACCATCAACAGTCTGAAAAAGTAGCAAAATAAGCGTTCGGCATCTAACGTTTTATGTAAAACTGGCTAGATATTTTTACACAAATGAAGAAGGTAATTAAAGATAAAGGATTATACTATATCCGTATTGTAGTACATTTTTAGACAACTTCTTTATATTTAAGATTTTGATTGTCAAACATCAACAAAATATTCCTTATGTTTGGACTAAATTTTCTTGAAAATAAAGAGATAATTTAAAATTCCGTTACAATACAGAAATAAATCAAAGTTTTGTGATTACAGCGATATAAAATTTATATGGTTTTGTAACAAATTGCTCGCTATTTTATGGCAAATGCTGAAGCTCTGCAAACCTTAATCAAGCCTTAATCAAAGCACGTGTGTTTGGAATTTTGAATGTCGCTTAACACGACAAGATAGGGTAAGCCTTAGGCAGATTTCTGAAATATTATATATATTTCCTTCGGGCCACACACCCGCTTTACCCGACCCCCGAGAGCGATCCGAACAGTACAGCGTTAATAGACTCTTAAGATGAAAAATTAGAAAATTAAATTTTAAAAATATTCCACAAAATATTGGCCCGTATTAATAAAAATGAGCAAAATCTTCTACTTGCAAAACTTGAAGCATATGTTATATAGTTTATGAATAAAAATGTAAGTAACAGGTTTTGCTCAAACTTGTATTAGATGAAGCATGAGCATCGACTCACATTTAAGTATTTGCTCAACTTGTTATGAATAAATTGTATGCTTTGCTTACTTAGTTGAGCATATGCTCCAAAATTTTTGCATCTCGTTAGTAGGAGATGCACCTTGCAATAAGCTGGTCATAAGATGGCAGAATTCGTGAATTTACGTGCACAGAAGCAATACAAAGTGCGAAGGGAAGTTAATTGGCGAGATTTTAAATCTCTTTAGAGATTTCAAGAAGAAAATGTATATTGGATGACAACGTACTTTTTGGGAGAAAATCTTGAAAGAAGAGGAGGCGCTCTTTCTTCAAATCATAAAATGAAGGTTTTCTTGAGATATATGGCCAATCCTGGATTTCAGATGGGTGTAGCAGAAGAATTGGGGATCACTCAGTCGACTGTTTCAAAAACAATTTCATTTGTAATGAACAAAATAGTTGAAAAGTCCCATTTATGTATCAAATTTCACAACCCAACCCAAAATAAACGAAGCACAGCAAGCGTGGCGAAAAATTTCTGTTTCTAAGTGCTATTGGAGTGATTGATTGCACGCACGTTCAGATTTTGAAACCAAATCAATACGGTGATGAAAACACAAAATTTTTTTATTTTTTTACATCAACAGAAAGGGATTGGCGACTTTAAATGTGCAGGCAACATGTAACTCAATGGAAATGTTTACTAGTGCTGATGTTAGTTGGCCGGGTTCTGTACACGACGCAAGAATTTGGAGAAAATGCGATATACGTGTAACTATGCAACAGTTTGGTTTGGCAGTACTACTGGGTAATGATGGTTATGGCTTAGAACCGTGGCTAATGACTCCGTTTAGAAACCCTAATAAAGCATTGGAAAGAGCTTACAACAGACTATTTAAAACAGAAAGGGTTAATTATTGAAAGGTGTTTTGGCCAACTTAAGCGCATTCCGGTTTCCGGTTTTGAAATATATGTGCCGAGTTAAATTAGAAAAAGTTCCATCCGTATTATTTGTTGTATCGTGTATCTGAGGACATTTTAATTACATTTACAATCAAAACACGGTCAAATTAATGCAGACGCAACTCGAGTGTACGTTAATTTTTGCAAATTTCGACAGAAATGACTAGGCGCAAATGCTCATTTTATTGAAGCAAATGCTCTTGAGTATAAGCCAATCATTATTCATATCAACTCGAGTAGATGCTTATACTCCGACTTGTTACTCTAAGCTCTTGCTTCCAAGCATTTTGGAGCGTTTGGTCATATTCATGAGCATTTGCTTTCTTTTTATTCATACGGGCCATTGTTTCCATTATTAACCGCCGCGGCGCCGGCGGTTAATAATATAATAGTACGGCGCGCCGCGCCGTACAGCAATAAAAATACATATCTCAATGTTTTGAAGGATGCTGGTGCACTCTGTATAAAATTGTTGGTACGTGCGGTACGTACTATCTCTCAAGGGGTCAAATTTAATATAAAATAACAAAAACAGCAATACATACACAGCGATATACCGGTCAGATAAACAATAGATTAAATTGAAAATTTTACACCCCGATAAGACCATAAATATATAAAGTGGTGTTGAATAATTTAAAGAATCAGTTCGGTATCTTCAGTGGACAGATCTAGAACTGTATTAACGATATTTGTTAAAATAAAAATAATTGGATAACTTTTTCCCCCCGTGCTTTTATAAACATGAGAGTACTCGTAAGTAATTTTTTACATATTTTTTCGTGCTTCATAGCAGAATTTTATAGGTGTATCGTCAATAAAATAACATATTTGTTTGGAACGGTTAGATAGATACCAATTAAAATATAAAATATAAAGTTTTATGTTTGGATTTTATTGAGAGTTAAATGAAAATTACCTGTTTGTAGTTTAAAATAAGAGCGACTAAACAAAAAAAAAATAAATTCAATTAGTTCAAACCAATTAAGCATTTTGTAGAATTTTAATATATATTTTTATGTATATTATGTTTTTTTATTTAGCATAAAATAAATGTTAGGCAATTATCATTAATAATAAATTTTATACTATAATAAACACAACCAAACTAATATGGAATCATCTATTATTTTTCATAATTTATGAGACGTATGAATATTTTGTGTTTATGAATAAAACTCAGTCCTTTTTATGAAATTAACCAGAAGTGTCTACTAGCCCCAGCAGGCAAGAGAGAAAAGACAGGCAGAAAAGAGAGATTTTCTTTCTACAATCTGTAAGAAAGTATATACCTGAAAATCTAAAAATAATGTATTTCACAGAGGATTGGGCCAGCTGCTGAACTGAATGAAACAGGAAGTCTTAAAGTTTCTCAAAACCGTGATTCAAAATCGTAGCATATTCAAGATCAAAAGTTATCGATAATGGAAATAAAACAGTAGAACTCTGAAATGCTTTTTTGCTTAAATTTTGTGAACCACTGGATCTTTTCTGTATTTTCTTTCATGTAAATTTAATCTACTACCTATGTTGTCAGATTATCAAGAAATTATGTTTTCTTAACTTAAAACTAAAAAAAATTCCAAAGATTTCTTCAAAAAATTCCAAATTTTCCAAAAAAAAACTGATAGGCGTGTTTCTGAGGCCGAAATATACTACCAGTTAAAATACTTGCACTTATTTCTGGGACACCCTGTTGTTATTTACTGGGACACCACCACTTGTTATTTATTAATATATAAAATATGTTTCTTCTTTATGGTCATTTTGTTTTTGTGGATTCGGGCCGGTTGCCTGTTATTCCCGGGTCGGTTTCCACTTCCCCATCCACCCCTGACTGTAGGCTTGGTGCATTCTCCGCCGGTGCTGCCAACGCCGGAAAACTAGTAAATAACGAATACATACAAATACACGGATTTAAATTGCGAGTAAACAAAAAAATTAGTATATAATTATCAAAATAAAAACACTAAATCACCACAATACACCAAAACACTTTTACTTTTACACTGGACGCGCGTTTCGCTAACCATGTTAGCATCATCAGCAGTTGATTATAAACTGTTCATCATCAGACACCAAAGGTTCCAACCCTCAACTGTAATATATAATTATTCTAAAAGTGTTAGAAGGTGTAATTTGTGAAAATTCTAAACAAAAAAATTAAAAGGTAAATATTTTGATATGTATCTTCCGAAGGTCTAACTTGCATTATAATTTACTATTCCAGTTAAAAAAAATTTAGATGAGTGCAACTACGGTAACGAGCATAGTTTTATTACCGGTTTTGCTAGTGGGGCATAATTGGAGCTATTTCGACTATAACGAAATTTTTTAAAGGTACATAATTATAATTTTAGAAGATGTCGTAAAACATCTAATCACTAGTTGATTAAAAAAATATACTATTAATATTGCACAAGTTATATTTCATCCTCTCATAGTATATGTCCATTTAATTTTTTGATTATGTAACGAGTAACGAGCACTTAGTTTACTCACTTGTTTCATCGAACTGCTTGAATCCATTGTTGCTATTGATCAAATCGGTGTGAGAAATTATGAAGCTATAAAATGGTTGTTTCGGGAGAGTTGAATATCCGAGAAAGTTGAGTTATTGAATGTTATTGCACCCAACAACGCCCTAATTACGCTCTCCTTTACGCGTTAACATTTTTTGGGGAAGTTTTATTAACATTTGAAATTGTCACAACACAACAAGACACCTAGTGGGTATTCTTTTTCACTTATTTTTTACTACCCGAAACAGCGACATCACACAAACCTCGTACCTTTGTGTTTTGTCGTTTTAATTAATTAAGACTCTTTATTTTTCAAAAATCGTTCAAAAGTCAATCATAAACAACTTTTTATATATATTTTTTTTAGAGTGAAACTAGTCCTGTTCATATCATCGATCCTTCTGAACTACTAAGGCCAGAACCAAAGTTTGCCACCAAAGATATAGCGGCCTTTAGAAACTATGCCATCGACGAAGAAGATCCGATCCAAGAAAGAGTTAGAAAAACCTATTTGGAAATGCATACAAATCAAACAGTAGACTACGTAAGAAGTGAGTACCAAAAGATAAACACCTACATTCTAATAAGCTTGACTTGGTCTTTAATCGTCTCATCTCCATTATTTCCCTGATAGTTTAAAATATAGAGTACAACTACAAACTAATAAATAGAAAAAATAACAACCAGTAACTTTTTAAGAAGTAATATAAACTTCCGAATCCAAAACTCCTATTTTCGGCAATACGGAATTTCTCGTTTATGAGTCGAGATACAAAGATGCAGCTTTAACATCACCATGCTACTTTTTATGAAACTAATAATGCTACACACTAGAGGTGGGCAAAGATTGAACGAGTCGTTCATTTGAACGAGTATTAAAAATGAATCGCAAGATTCGATCCATTGCCAGCAATCTGCTTCGTTCAATTGAATCGTGACCAGCACGAATCCATAATTGAATCGGATCACAATGCGATCGTGCGTTCAAAAAGTCGTGAGAATTGATTCATTGCTTACAATACGGTTCGTTCAATAGAATCGCGGCCAGCACGGATCCATAATATTTGAACGATGAGCCGTAAAAAAGAATCGTGAGAATTGAATCGGATCACAATGCGATCGTGCCTTCTAAGAGTCGTGAGAATTGATTCATTGCTTACAATACGGTTCGTTCAATAGAAATTATTATCCCGTTTCTTAACGTACTCTAGAAGATTTAGTTGGCCGAACCTTTCTCTTTTTGGTTATCTTATATTTTATATAACGTCTTTTCTTAAATTTTTTTCTCTATTTTTTCTCACTGACTGACACTCACTGCCAAAATGACACGCTTTTTTATCTTTAATTTTTTGGCATAGGGTATAATCGAGGGTATAATTCACACTTAATATCTGCACAAAACTTAATATTGATATAAGTATTGACCGTGTCAGGCCAACTTTCAAATATTGATAAAATATTGACAATATTATTGATCGTGTGAGGGCCGCTTAATATTTAGACTTAGGCACCAATATTTAGACTTGAACAAAAGCCCAAAACAAACATCATGGGCATAAAATGCAAACGATAAGAAAGTTATTTACAAGAAAAAAACTTATTTATACTGTGCTTAGTACGGGAGTCTGTAAGGTATTTAATTTTCACGTTAATATTTTTGATAAAATAATATTACCGACTATTATTTAATGTCGGACTAAAAGATGAAAACGTGTTTTTATGCAACTCCAAATAAATATTGTTGGCCTCTGCTCAATGTGATAAAAAACGGCGTCAGCGATGGTTATAAAATGAAGATCGCTGTCATTTTTTAATATGTAAAATTGTGTTGGGGAATGTCATCGATGTTTATTTCCAAGCTAACAAGACGCCATTTTTTTCGATGATGCGGTATTATATACTATTTATATACGTTAGAATAAACCCAGCAGAATCTATGACCTATTCATTAGTCAATACCTGTAATTAACGACATTCATAAAAATGCTTTTGTCTTGAACTAAAGTGTTTCATTCCATCTCAAACAATACGTTATAAAAGTATGACAATGTGGCAATTCTCGACACCCTTCGTATCTTGGTTGTGTTATAACAAATCGAAAAGGTGAAAACTGTTTCCTGTAGAATTTTTCACGTAAAATCCAGTGGCGTAATTAGTTTTTCACTGGGAACTGTCATTTTGGAAATATGTCTCAAACTTTTGTTTTTTTTTAATGGGACCCTATATATTATATTTTAATTTTATGTCTTGTTGTGGGCTTTCTAAAAATATAATATGCTCTATATTTAATTTTATAAATAAGTTAAAAAATCATTATTTAACTTTTTTGAAAGAGTGATATTTCATTTAATTTAACTAGATAACCAAGCAGTGGCGGATACAGAGGGGGGCCCATGGGGCCCGGGCCCCCCGCCAAAACCTGTAACTTGTGTTAAATATCAGGCTTGTGGATTAAAAATGGCGCCCTAAAAAGCCTATTCTACATTACTTTTTATTTTGGGCCCCCACTAAAATAAATTCCTGTATCCGCTCCTGTAACCAAGGTACCAAGGTATATACTTAACCAATGAACGTAACGTTACAATTCTATATCAAAGGAATGCAGAAAATTTCAAACATACTTACGTATATACCGGGTGCGTCTCAAACGTGGCTCACCCTTATAACTTTTTTATTTTTATAGTTAAAAAAACGAGATTTGGTATGATAGTATATGACATAAATTAGGATTGAATGACGTATTCAATTGTTTTCGGTCACTTCCTGTTTCACCGGAAATGACTACAACTTTTGATTATTAAATGGCACTCTCGGTATTTTTTTACTTTATTCGATAAAAAATAATACTCCAAATAAAATGACATATCATATGTCAACTTTTGACATTTTCGCATATGATTTATTTGAAATAATAACTTATTGCGGTTCCTAACGAAAATTTTACTCGAAATACCAAGTGTGTGGTATCAAATTATTCGTAAAAAAAATGCTTATTCCAATTTTGCTAATGAGCCACCCTCGTTCCATTTAAAAAAGTTGAGATATAATTAAAAATACGATTTCAGCGTTTTCTAACTGGCCAGGACAAGACACTAAAAACATTAGACGATCCAATCTATTTTTCCAAGCCTCCTTGATTAAGAATTAGTGTCTTTAACCTAACCATGGCACTCTAGATTGAAATTTAAAATACAATTTTTTATTAAGCGAGAATGTCAAAAGTTGACATATATGTCATTCTATTCAGAATTTAATTTGCTATCGAGTAAAGTAAAAAAATACCGAAGGTACCATTTAAAAATCAAAAGTTGTAGTCATTTCCGGTGAAACAGGAAGTGACCAAAAACAGTTGAATACATCAATGAATCCTGATTTATGTCATATACTAAAGTACCAAATCTCGTTATTTTATCTGAAAAAATAAAAAGTTATAGAGGTGAGCCACTTTTGAGACGCACCCGGTATACAATTACGTAGAATAATATTTACAATATAAATAATAAAGATACTAAATGTACTTTAAATAAAACAATAATAAAACCCAGAAGGAATTTTACAGATGTTTACAAATGTCAAAAGTTATCACCAGTAATTACCAAAAATATTACTTATTGATGTCACATTGCAAAAATATTTACTTTATCAAACACGGGATAAATTAGGATTTACCAAAAAAATACCAATTTTTTTTGTCACAGCAATCAAAATTCATAGTGTTTCTAAAATAAATTAATATTATAGGAGTAAAAACGGAGCTGGAATATTAACAGAATGTTACCTTAAATGTGGTAGACATTAATTCAGTATTAAAACTAAAAGAATTTCGGGCTTCCATTGTCTTTATTTTGCTTACACAACGTTTCGATCAGAAGTAAACAAATCCTTAGTCCAAGTCCTAAAACTACTAAGCTTATCTACTGCCGAACATTCATCCGTGAATTAGCTGAGTGCAGTCAAGCATGAGGTTCTCCACTAAGAATACCTGCATTGGAGCGTTTTATGAGTGGTTGCCATATCGTTGAAATTTCCATACTTGGATTGTTAAAGATTTTATTATTATTGTTAGAAATCGGTCTCTTTAAATTTGCGCTTTTTCCAATGGGATTCTTTATGTTTGGTTGGATTGTTTCTTTTGTGTTATGGGTACTTGGACCACATAATATGATCTGCAATGCCCGACTTCACTGTTTCACCTCTTTGCGTATATTTTTTAAGTTCGTCAAATTGTACATGTAAAGGACATTTTTTGTCTCTCCAATATACGACTCACCGCACTGGCACGGTACCTGGTAGATGCCATTAGAGGTCATTGGTAGATGCACTCTTTTTCTAGCTTCACTTGGAGCAACAAGGGCGTCACGGCACTTCATAGGATTATATCAAATGACTTAATCACCATTAAATCTTGGTGCGATTCGAACCTCCTGAGTCCCAACATTTCTAAAACTAAAGCTTTGTTTTGTACTTAACAACACCACCATTAACGTCGTAAAATCTGTAAAATTCTTAGGACTTGTTATTAGACAATTCTCTAAAATGGGACATGCATATCGACGCTTTGTCGAAAAAATTAAGCTCTGCCTGTTTTGCATTAAGATCTGTTTCCAAGGAGCTTACCTTGTCAGTGGCTAGAACTGTTTATTATGCACTTTTTGAGTCGCACCTCAGATATGCCCTTCTATTCTGGGGTACGTGCTGTGCTACTCAATTTGACCGCATTTTCAAGCTCCAGAAGAGAGCTGTTGGATATTCACTGGGACTAAACAGCAGAACTCATTGCAGGATTTTTTTTTAAATTAAAAATATTAACTCTTCCTTCCTTATTTCTATTTGAATCCATTTGCCTAATACGTAAGCATGTATCAGCTTCTCAAGAAAGGCCATCTCACACTTATACACTTTAGCGGAGCAAGATCTTTATCTACCTACCCCACGTTCAGAGTTAGTTAAAAGTTCAATATTATACAACTCGAAAAAAATGCAGAATCACCTGCCATTTGAAATCAAATCCATAACATCATTTTCTTAATTTCTACGCCGTAAATGACTTATATTTTGATAATCGAATTTGATCTTGTAAACACTGGTCTAATATTAGCTATTACTATATTTACTATAAACTTACTAAATATTTTTGAATCTTATTTTTATTTTCTTATTCTTTGACATTGTAAACATTTATAAATGTTATTTTAAACAATAAGACTGACAATGTAATTTGTATACTTGTTTTGTATTCTCTTTTGTTTGTTTACTTTACCTTTGTCTACAAATTGTAACATTTTTTGACAATATTTTTTTTACATTTATTTATTCTTAAAACTTACAGAGAAGATCGACCTATGGTGTAAATTCGACACTTTCAAATCTACCATGAAGGACGCCCTCATCAAGCTAAACGAACTGGTAGACGA
The DNA here is from genome assembly GCF_002938485.1 of Sitophilus oryzae. NCBI lineage: Eukaryota > Metazoa > Arthropoda > Insecta > Coleoptera > Curculionidae > Sitophilus > Sitophilus oryzae. The sequence continues at coordinate 32,753 of NW_022147432.1, read as the reverse complement.
GAGTGATCCAGATGTTGACATCCCCAATATCGTCCACGCTTTCCAAACAGCAGAAAGAATCAGGAAGGATCACCCTAACGACGATTGGTTTCAACTCACTGGACTTATCCATGATGCTGGAAAGGTACATTGAATATTCATTGTACAGAGTGTCATTGAAATGATGTAAAAAAATCGGGGGGTGATAGTACTACTAAAAATAATAAAAAAAAGTACCTATAAGTATAGGGCGGAAAATGCATATTAAGGTAGTTAGGGGCACTGAAAGGGTAAATTTAAAAAACGGTTGTTTTAAAATTCGCGGCTTAAAATACGAGATAAAATTTCGAAAAAAAAATTCTCTGCCAAAAATTTTGTCCCTAAATCAAATGGTGATACTGAAAAATTATTTGGAAAAGTGGTTTCGTGAATAACTTTTTTGAGGTTATTTTTTTTGCAACGTGGGTTAATTTTTTGAAAACTACTTACTTTTTCCTACAAAAAAGGTACTCTTGTTGCACATCGCCCAGAGCGATGGTTTTCGAGAAAATTGAAGGCAAAGAGTTTGCTCTGATGGGTTGCTAACTGGTTAATCAACATAAACTTATGAAAGTTATGGCGGTTCAAAAGTAACCAAGTAGTTATTAAATAATTAATTGAAAAATTAAAATTTCATGATTTTTAAAACATCTTATTGCTTTAAAAAACGAGATAATCCAATTACCAAAATTCATTATTAAAATAATGCATTCCTTAATTCATTCATAGTAAATGTTCAAAGTGACCACCATTCATTTCAATGTATATAGACATCTGATCTTCTTCTCCACGATCTGCGTACCCTGTGGAATATCCTTGTTGCTGTCCGAATTTGATTGGAACAGTCAATAACGCATTGCCGTAGTTGCTCTTCAGTATTATTCGGCACTGAGAAAACCAAATTTTTTTAAAACCAAAAAAGATTATTTCATTTTTAAAGCAATAAGATGTTTTAAAAATCATGAAATTTTGATTTAATAACTACTTGGTTACTTTGGAACCGCCATAACTTTCATAATTTTATGTTGATTAACCAGTTAGCAAGTCATATAAAACCCTTTACCTTCAATTTTCTCGAAAACCATCGCTCTGGGCGATGTGCAACAAGAGTACCTTTTTTGTAGGAAAAAGTAAGTAGTTTTCAAAAAATGAACTCACGTTGCAAAAAAGATAACCTCAAAAAAGTTATTCACGAACCAACCCGCTACCCTTGCAAAAACTACCCTTTCCGCTTTTCTAAATAATTTTTCAGTATCGCCATTTGATTTAGGGTCAAAATTTATGGCAGAGGATTTTTTTACGGAATTTTATCTCGTTCTTTAAGCCTACAATTTTAAAACAACCGTTTTTTAAATTCACCCTTTCAGTGTCCCTAACTACCTTAATATGCATTTTCCGCTTTATACTTATAGGAACTTTTTTTACTCTTTTTAGGAGTACTATCACTCCCCGATTTTTTTACACCATTTCAATGACACCTTGTATACTGGAAATGATATAGCTCTTTATTATGTTAAATCTGTCATATTCTAGGTGATGGCATTTTATGGTGAACCCCAATGGTCTGTTGTAGGGGATACCTTCGTAGTGGGTGCAGATTGGGGTCCTAGTATTGTTTACAGGGACACCTCGTTCCACAATAATCCAGATGGCGATAATCCAAAGTACAAGTGAGTTTAAAAAAATCAAATTTTGATCTTCATTTTGGTTGAAATAGTTATTTTGTTTTTTCTAATTTTAAGTTGCCATAAATGACGGTTATATTTTAAATTATATATCACTGTAATCACAAAATTTCAATCTATTTCCGTATTGTAACGGAATTTTAAGTTATGTCTTTATTTTCGAGAAAATTTAGTCCAAACGTAAGGAATATTTTGTTGATGTTTGAACATCAAAATCTTAAAAATAAAGAAGTTGTCTAAAAATGTTAAATGATGATAATGATAGTGAAACAGCTTTTAATTGAAAGTTTGTTTAAAAACTAACATACATACATACTGCCATTACTCGCTGATGAGTATTTGACACGCATCAGAAGATAGTCAAGCAAGGCGATTTCTTTCATGAGTCTTTCTGTGACTGAAAAGCCCGATACGTGATGTTATCTGTCTACCGCACACCGGACATTCAAAAATCTCATTGCTTTATTGCCTCTTACTTTTTGGTTGTCGCTGTTAACTGAGTTGACAATTCTTCTCCAATGAGTTCTATTGTGAGCTGCTTCTTCCCACTCATTCTGCATCTTAATCCCCTTTAAGTTTTCTTGGAAAATGTCCTTGTACCTTTTGAGTTGTCCACCCGGCTTCTTCTTCCGTCTACAAGCTCACCGTAAAGCAGAGATTTTGGTATGCGGTTTTCTTGCAGTCTGCATACGTGGCGAGCACATCTTAAGCGGGATTTTCTAACCATGACTCCAATACTCTCGCAGTTAGCTTTTTCAAGGACCGATACGTTTGAGACATGATGGAATCATTTAATTCTTAAGAGTTGTCTAAGGTGTCTCTGTTGCAACTTGTTTAATGCGTTCATGTGTCGGCAATAGGGCACCCAGGTTTCGCTCCCATACAACATGGTGGGGATTATTATTGCTCGGTACACTGCAAGTTTCGTTTTTGTAGCTCAAATCAAGTGAAGTTGTAGAAAACCCTGTCTTTTAATTTCCAGAACGTTCTTAAGGCACTGCTAATCCTGTGCTGAATTGCACAGTCGATATTGGCCTTTTGCGAAATCAAACTGCCGAGGTAATTGAATTCCGCTACATATTCCAATAGTTTTTCTCCGATTTTTATAGCATTGTTGTGATCTTCTGGGGGAGTGCACACGATTTTAGTTTTGCCGATGTTTAGCTAAGACCCAAAGCCTTGTATGCCCAGGTATATATGTTCAAGAGTATATATACTATATATATATAGAGCGCAATCATCAGCATATTACTAACTAACACATGAAAGAAGTCCTAATATAGAAGTTCAGTTCTAATTTTTCGGTCTGTCTAAAATTTTAATATCAATAAATTGAGCTGGAAAATTTAACATTGCTAAGAAATTCTCAGCTTATAAGCTGGGCATTCCTTGCGTGCTAATGCAAAACTAAACTTTTCCGAGATGAAAATTTTAATATGTGTGTGAAAGTGCGTGTGTGTTGGTAAATGGAAAACTCCGGCGTTCTCGGACTGAAAGGATAATATGAAACCGAGGATATGGAAAGGATTTAGAGGCAGCGCGAACCGAGATTAGGTCAGTGTTAGTCTAAAGACTGTGTTGGAAGGAATATGGAAATTGGAACGGGAAATTGCAGGAGCAAGAGGTGTAATATTGCCAGAGATTAGACTTTCGAAAAAATTTTAGGGAGTTTTGTCTAGAAAATAGCAATAGCGGTGGTTTCGCAAAGCCGGATGGCAACAGTAGTTTTGACATAAGAAACGTCAAAATTTGATGCCGTCTGTGTGGTGAACCGATATTTTTGCAAATAGGTATAAATAATTAAAAATAATTATTTACATACAAGGTCAAGTTTCCTTTATAATCTACAAAGTCCAAAGTCCAGTACCTAAGTAAAAATTCTTCACACGCTGAGAGAAAATCCCAGGAACCATCGAACGTTGGCCTCATTTCGAGGTCAGTAAACAAAATTTCATATTAGAAAAAAATACTCCAATTAAAACGCACGTAGCCATCCTAAAAACGGTGGGGACAATAGATTCTTCGAGAGTAGTGGCAAGATTTTGCATATAAACACGGGTCCAGAAGTTCATAAAAGTAGTCTTTGGGCCAATATCAGTTGCAGCTCGTCGTAATGCCCAAATGTTGACCGTTTTTTTTTTTATTTTTTTTTTAATTTAATAAGTGAATATTCAAGTCGGGACTTTGTCGGTAATATTCAAGTCGGGAAAAGTGTTTGAACGTAATGTAGTAGATTTTTTAAGAGTAAATGAAAATATTCGGTCGGAACGGAAAAACAATAAGATTTAATTTAACATAAACTATTAGGTCGGGACTTGGACAACTAATTGTGTTTAATCGGGAAAAACATTGCGAGAATATATTAACGGTCAAGATTCGGCGACTGTAAAGATCAAATTCTAACCAGCGCGGCGCGTGTGGATAAGTTGAGAAAGGTCGGTATTTAAGTGCTTTCGAGTACTGGTGGTTTAGTTTAATAAATATTTTGTATAAACACACTCCAGAGTTTTTCTGTGTTAAACAAAGAGGTATAAAATACCTGATAAATAAGCTCCCTTTTCAACAAGCCAAAATAGTACAAGAGCAGGAACCCAATAATGGACTCATCTGGTGGAAGATAAGAAGAAGAGTGTTTTTTGTAAACGCCAACGGGGGAATTGGGAGAAAATAAAGTAAGTGAACATCTTCACCAGGGTATGACTAAGGATTTGATATTAATAAAAAATGTGGGTCGATTTAGGCATAATTGGGGACGTGCTACATTATGACGCCCTTGACGTTTCGAACCGATGCATCTAAATGGACGAAATCATCAGGATTTTCCTTAATTTTGGGTCGATTGAGAGACGAGCACACGGAAGACGGGCAGACGGAAGTAAGAAGAAGTTTCACTTCAAATATGCGCACATAGTGCACACACATTTTTTTTATGCTGAAGTTGCATAGTCTGCGTTAACCGCGAGAGTCAGGTTGAGGTCATAAAGCTCAACGTTTGCTCTGGTGTAATGAAAGAGCTAACTGGAATGATGAGTGGCATACTGCGATGTTCAACGATGAAAGCCGCTTTTGTCTTCGTACTGGCAGACGTACAGTTCGTGTGTGGTGACTAAGAAATACAAAACTTAACGACCGATATGTTCAAGAAGGGCATCCCTTTGGAGTTAGAGGTGTAATGGTCTGGGGTGGAATTTTCTACAGAGGCCGAACGGAATTGTATGTCTGTGAAGGTACAATGACAGGTGAAATTTATGCTGACGACATCATTGAAGAATCAAGGAGGGCGTCTTATAGGCCTATAGCAATGTAAACCTGCTTTTTTAGTCGACTTAAGACCGCCCGAGGAGTAATACTTACTCTGCTGGCAGCCAAAAGGTCCTGACTGAATAACGTGTAGTTTCTTGCAGGATCCATCCTAGCTCCTCTCATTAAGCTTCGGTCCTCCCTAGCATTTATCGACCTTGGTCTACCCTCCCTATGCCTCTCCATGACAGATCCAGTCTCATTAAATTGGTTTTTAAGTCTAGAAATTGCACTTTAGGTGACTTTAAATCGATCAGCCACATCGATCTGTCGCGCACCGCCAAGAAGCAACCCGATGGCTTGATATGCTTCCTCTACTGTTAAATGACATATATTCAAATTATCGATGACAGAATAACCACAATATCGCAAACTGCCGCTTAGCAACACGCAAACAAATTCTATTCTAAACAAAAATTAAATGTACCTACCTTTAGTACCTACATTTTTGATGATAATGCTTTTTATTTGTTTGGGTACTCTTTATGTTTACAAACAGTATTTTTTTAAACACAAATGACATAGGTATTAATAGCTATAACACATTTTTTCTGAAAAATTTTCTTCCTAGCGAAAACACAATATTTTTAAGTTTTTTCGATTAGTTTAGTTGAATATTCAATGCAGTAGGTACGCAGTTATTATTTTATCGCAGCAGGAGGCAGTGAACAAACAGGAGGTGGCAGAAAATAATTGAATACGTCAATCAATCCTTATTTATGTCATATACTAACATATTAAATCTCGATTTTTTAAAGTTATAGAGGTGAGACAATTTTAAGACGCACCCGGTATAGACAATATAAGTTCTACTTGAGGTATATTTTTCGAGTTTTTAAGTTCGTAAAAGACAATATGCGGCTTCATTTCGTTCTTACTAGGTGTATCAGACGCAAAATTAAAAAGTTGTGGTCTGACAAAAAGAAAAACACGCAAAACAAATTTTGCCGCGTAGATACAAAAGTTTAGAGGGGAACAGAGTGGGGAAGTAAGAATCCACTTAATTTTACATTAGATAATAAAGATTTTACACCTAGGTGGGGCAAAAAGGGTTGTGAGTTGGAAGTTTGGAATTTGATTAGGCTTTTGTACAGGATAGGATTAGAAAAATTGCATAATATAGATTTATTACTGAAAACTTATTCTTCTGTCGTTTTGAGCCATTTCTGGCTCCAATTCAATCAGCAATCGACACGAAAGAGAATTAAAAAAGATTGGCTCAAAACTGACGACTAAAGAGACAGCTTTATTTATTTGTCAAATTACATAGAAACCAACGCCAACCCAGCACAATATTTTTTCTACTCGTAATAAATTCCTTGAAATAATAATTTCTGAATATTTTTTAAAACGTAACTCACTATGGAAAAAAATATTTGTTTTATACACGGCGAGAAAATTGCATTATCGTCTCCCGAAATTAATCTTTTTGGTCGACGATAAAATACCATTTTATCGTCTTGTATTAAAAATAATTATTATAGGGCTGAAAAAAAGAAAAATTCAATGTTGACATTATTTTTCGTTTTCTGAAAAACGGTAATAGACCGCCAAGAAAAACAGGTTCAGATTCGTAATCTACGACCTCAAAATAAGGTGTATGGTGTATACCTACCAATTTTGGTGAAAATCGGACCATTTCCAGTTTTCCCAATAATTACCGATATTAAATATAGAAAATATAATATAAAACATTTTCAAAACACTAAGTTACCTTTACTGCTTACTACCTATACTAATTTCAATAATCTCTTCGACGTCTCCGTTTACGATTGTTACGTTTTCAAGCTCTACCATAATTAAACCACATCTCATAACTCCGACTTCTCCATTCGACCACCTTTTTCGGTCTACGGATTTCAGTGAAAAAGACTCCCAGATACGGTCCTGTGCCCCTCTGGCTCGAAACTAATTTCGTTACGAGGCTGCGGAGGAGAAGTTGCGCGACTTGCCATACTTGCAGAAACTTTGTCATTTCGTCGTTAAACACGGGAGAGAAAGTCGAAGCGCGAGGAAAGGTCGAAGGGCCGTAATGATAAGGCGACCGCTTATAATAATTAATCTCTTCTAAATGGGTCGCACGAATTCGCCCTCGTGTCGTCTAAATACCTACGTTTTCTGTCCCATGTCTCGTATACTTCCTTCCTTTCAAACCCTAATTACAATGACTACGCGTCTTTTGATATCCAGCCAACATCTTCTACATATTTCGTGTATCCGCAATGAAATCTGGAACACTGGCCATCGCATATTTTCCCTTGGAACTATTGTCTGTGTACGGCACAGATAGGGTTATCAGATGATCACTTGTACAGGATGGCGCCTCTCATACGTCAAGGTGAACTCCAAGGATAACGGTAGTTTATATCGAATTGAAATTTTGGCAGCGTATGTAGGTTAACCTGGTTAACTGAAAGCATTTTATAAAAATATATAGAATGATACACGGTGTCTACAAAAAAAGTTACGCATCAAAATTGTGTTTTTTTCTAATGGAACGCCCTATATATTAATTGATTTTCGGATTCTAGGAAAAAAATAATGGTGAGTTTTATTAAAGACGCATATACCTAAAATCTAAGGATTTTGACAGAAAATGAAGAATAAATTTTAAATTTCGATAACAGCTACCTAAATTTTAGTTGACCTTGTATAGCCTTATATTTAATTACAGTAACCATTGTATGTTAAACCAAATTAAAAGTTGACCCGAAAAGTTATGCCGGGTGAGACAAAATTAATATGGAACATTTAAAAGCAAGTTATTCTTTTATTTTAAATGGAACACCTAGTATATTATTTCGGTATTCAATGGGGAATTTATATATCTTCAAAATTTTATTAAAGTTTCCCATCCCTCAGACAAAGATTTTCCTAGATATTTTAATTTTTATGATTTTGCGTCAGTAGATCTTTATTATTTGAAAAAAATCAGCGGGTGGCTGTGATATACCTTTCGTTAATTTAACAAAAATTAAAGATTATAGAGTAAAATTCTCAACGGCAATAAAAAGATACACGTTTAAAATTTTTAAAATATATTTTAATTATTACATAAATATATTTTAATTATTACATAATTTATTAATTATTACATAATTAAAACTAGATATAAACCTATAATTAAATGTAACACAAATTAGCTAGATGAAATCAAATGCTCATAATGCTTCCTTTCCTATTAACTGCATAAAATGATTATCTTTTCAAAAGGATCTTTTCATTTTAAAAGGCATATGTAGAGTTCTACCTCGAAAAGCAGCTACAATAGTTTCTCTCATGTTGTCCACAATAGTTGGTCGAGTTTTTTAAACACTCTCTTTAACATATCCTTATAAAAAACCAGACTAGATAAAATCAGGAGCATTTAAGTATTCTATCAATTGGTGAATGCACACTGTATTCACCAACTAATAGAATCATTTCAATTATCTGTTTGCATTTTCGACAAATTTCTGAGATTTTTTTTGTGTTTTAACTGACACAAAATGATAACTAGTTATTAAAGTTGGACTAATTAGACAGCTATGTTGAAGTAACGGCACACATATCACAGCCACCTAGATTTTATCAAATAATAAAGATCTACCCAGATCAAATCATGTAAATGAAAATATCTAGAAAAATCTTTGTTTGAGGGATACGCAACCTTAATAGTATTTTGAAGAGACATGAATTCTCCATTGAATATAAGAATAATATACTGGGTGTTCCATTTAAAATAAAAGAGTAACATGCTTTTAAAGGTGACCAATGTTCAATATTAATTTTGTCTCACCCTGTATAACTTTTTGGATCAAGTTTTAATATGATTTAAAGTAAAATAGTTAATTTAACTACATATTAAGGCTATACTGGGTATATTCGAATTTAGGTAGCTTTTATTGTAATTTAAAAATTGTTCTTTATTTCTAGAAAATGTTAAATATGCCAAAAACCTTATATTTTAGTCATATACTTCTATTATAAAACTCACCTTTATTTTTCTCCGAGAATCAGAAAATCAATTAATATATACGGCGTTCCAGTACAAAAAAACACAACTTTGATATGTTACTTTTTTGGGGACACCCTGTAGAACTCTCTATATTTTTAAAAAGTGCTCTGAATTAACCTACATATGCTCACAAAATTTCATTTCAACACAACTGTACACCCCGGGCAAGCCTTCCCAAAAATCCGAACGTCATAATTTTTTTGCGATAAGAGTAAAAAGAGTAAAAAAAATATCGAAAAATAATCGAAAAAAAACAGTGTCAGCGATGGCTATGAAATGAAGGTCGCTGTCAATTTATATGTTATTTTTTTTAACACGTTGTTTTTGTATATTTAAAGCGAGTATTTTATTTTTCAGCACAAAATACGGAATGTATGAGCCAAATTGTGGACTGGACAAACTTGTAATGTCGTGGGGCCATGACGAATACTTGTACAGAATGCTGAAACATAACAATGCTAAACTGCCTCCACATGCATTAAATATGATCAGGTAAAATATTTAACTTACATCTCTTCAAAAAAGTTTTCTGGGTATTTCGCCGCTGTAAAAAAATCTACTACAATAAAAAACATTTTTTGTAAACACAGCTACGTTAATCCAACACTGACAAATTGGTCTCCGTTGGATTAACGCAGCAGTGTTTACAAAAAATTATATAAATATATAAATATTTTCGTATAGGCTTGGTGCATTTCAGTTGATTTCAACAAATTCCGACCGCAGCGCACTTTACGGCAGAAATCAGAAATTATCAATATATAGTTCAAGCCGTTGCGCGTCATGTCGATCGCATTAAAATAATATTGAAATGGGAGTTTTGTCATAATATTTAAGTATTTTAGTTTTTTGCTAGTGCAGTTATTGAGGCTATAAAACACTCAGGCACACTCAGGTACGAAGTTTGTGTGATGTAACGCTGTTTCGGGAAGTAAAACATAAATGAAAAAGAATTCGAACTAGGCGTCTTGTGTTGTGACAATTTCAAATGTTAATAAAATTGCCTAAAAAAATGTTAACGCGTAAAGGAGAGCGTAATTAGGGCGTTGTTGGGTGCAATAACATTCAATAACTTAACTTTACGGATATTCAACTCTCCCGAAACAACATTTTATAGCCCCATAATTTCTTACACCGATTTGATCCATAGCAAAAATGATTCAAGTAATTCGACCTATGAGTTCGACGAAACAAGTGAGTAAACAAAGTGCTCGTTACATAATCAAAAAATTAAATAGACATATACTATGAGAGGATAAAATATAATTTGCAATATTAATAGTATAATTTTTTAATCAACTAGGTAGTGATTAAATGTTTTATGAACATCTTCTCAAATTATAATTATGTACCTTTAAAAAATTTCGTTATAGCCGAAATAGCTCCAATTATGCCCCATTAGCAAAACCGGTGATAAACCTATGCTCGCTACCGTAGTTGAACTCATCTAATTTTTTTTAGATTATAATGCAAGTTAGACCTTCTGAAGATATCAAAATATTCAAAATATTTACCTTTTTATTTTTTTGTTTAGAATTTCCACAAATTATACTTTGTCACACTTTTGGAATAATTATATATGTACTATTTTTTTAGTTTACTCGCCATTTAAACACGTGTGTTTGTATGTATTCGTTATTTAGGATATTCTCCGGCGGTGGCAGCACCGGCGGAGAATGCAACAGGCCTATACTATATGTTTCTATACAAGTTTCATATTATTTCAGATTCCACAGCTTCTATCCATGGCATAGTGGTGGTGATTACGGACATCTTTTAACAGAGAAAGATCAAAAAGAGACCAAGAAATGGGTACTTGCATTTAAGTAAGTAGAAGAAAAGAATTAATAACAACCTGTAAATTTTCTAATAAAAAAATTGGCGCCGGGAGGCCATACTAAAATATGTGAATAAAAAGTTGGTAGGCAGTTCTTTTAGTTTCAAAGTAAAGGATTTTTTCCAATTTTGATCCGCCGTTATTTCCCCTATAGGGTCGCGTCCAATGGGAGTTTGGAGTTCTCCACACGGATTTTCTCAAAAACGGACTACGGAAACACGAAATATCTTAAAAACTGCGACTTTGACTGATTTTGATGTTATTACAAATTCTGTTGCAAATATTATTCCTAATCTTAAATTGAAAACCGCGTTTCGCTAGCTACTGTAATTTTGGAGTTACGATTTTTAAAAATTTTAATCCCCTCCCATACCCCCTTACCACCCCCCCCCCCCCGCCCCCCACGCACACACCAAAAACTAATGGCCAGATTCTCGGGTGCTACAGTATTTTTGTGCCAAATTTGGTTAAAATCGGTTTAGCAGTTTTTGAGTTATCGTATTACAGACGGACAGACGGACAAACAGACACCATGAAAATATTTTGGATTTAAGTCATTTATGACCCAAATAACTAATTTTGAGTGAAATTAAAAAAACTTTTTTTTGCCGATCGTAATCTTAATAGCCTACCATACCAGACCTGTTGGTATGGTCGGCTAATTAGATTTACATTTTATCAAAAGATCGACATTTATTTAAGGTTATTTTTATTGGGTGTTTACCATATTATTGATTAATTACCCCTAGTTTTTTTTAAAAACCTAACTTGTCTTTCGCTTTTTTTTTCGCAAATAAATCGGTGAAATGTGTTAAACTACTAAACAAAAAATATGTAGGGTAATATTATAAAGATATAACAATAATATTTGTTGGGGAACAATAAAACCCAATATTTCGTTAAAAATTTAACGCAAAAATTATGTATTAAACTTATTATTTAATTAAAGTCAAAAATGGAGTTAAGCTTGATTTTCATGCATCCGTTGTCCGACGATACGTTGATACGATATTAATTTTATTGGATGAATGTAAAGGCTTCGATTGGTTAACCATTTCTTAACCATTTCTAACCAATCGAAGTCTTTAAATTCAACCAATAAAATTAATATCGTACCATCGTATCGTCGGATAACGGATGCATGAAAATCAAGCTTTAGTAGTTAGTTAGCAGTTAGCAGATTAACACGTTTCACGACGACATGCCATAATGTTAATTTTGCATACACCATTCTTACACATTTATATCAAAAATTTAGCAAAAAAGGGCATATGTAATCTGAACGAAATGCGATGGTGTAATATACAGGGTATCTCGTTTAACAAGATATATTTTATACCAATATCTATGTCATTTTCTTCAAAGATAAAAAAGTTATAAGGGTTATAGTTAGTTAAAAGTAGGACAAAATAAAATGAAAGGGCTCAACTTTCGTTTAGCTGAAATCTGTTATATAAAAAATGACTTTATATATATCTGAACGAAATGCGATGGTGTAATATACAGGGTATCTCGTTTAACAAGATATATTTTATACCAATATCTATGTCATTTTCTTCAAAGATAAAAAGTTATAAGGGTTATAGTTAGTTAAAAGTAGGACAAAATAAAATGAAAGGGCTCAACTTTCGTTTAGCTGAAATCTGTTATATAAAAAATGACTTTATATATGCATTCTAAAAGGCATTAGGAGTACAAATATAAAATTTTCCTGCGGAAATGCGTCATTTTCATTTTTCGGACTTTAGTATAGCCGAAATCTGTTACTTCAAAACTAGTCTTCGGGGTGTGTTTTAGACATTTTTCTAAACATAGAAACACAAAAAAGTGTCTGCGGAAATGTTTTATTTTTATTTTACATAAAAAAAATGCTTTGACTTTAGAATAGCCGAAATCAGTTACATGAAAAATGAACTTATATTATTTGTTTTATACGAGCCTTTACGAGCAAAGAAATACAAAAAAATTCCTGCGGAAATGTGTCAATGTCATTTTGTACACTTTGTTTTTCATACATTTTCAGTTTAGAAGCTTACGGGACCCGGGAGCGAATAGGGGTGCTGGGTGGGGTAAAACATCTTTCGGAGGAATAACAATTCTCGTAGAATAGATAACATAGGTTCTTGTAAACTATGAGTACCTCGGAATGTTGCACTTATTCTTGTTTTTTATTCAAGCTTTACGTAAATAAGGCTGATTCAAAACAAAAAATCATTGGATCATGCAGTTTTCTTTTATATTTTAATAATTAACTGTAATTTTGCAAAAATATTAGATTGGTTAGGATTTGGGTTGCTTTGGTTAGCTTCTCTTTGTGGAGGGTGTTAAGCTGTGGTTTTCATATTTTAATAATTAACTGTGATTTTGCAAAAATATTATTATATTGGTTAGGATTTGGGTTGCTTTGGTTAGCTTTTCTTTGTGGAGGGTGTTAAGCTGTGGTTTTCATATTTTAATAATTAACTGTGATCTTGTAAAAATATTATTAAGTTTATTATTAGATTGGTTAGCATTTTAGACACTTTTAAATTATTTTTTTTGGTTCAAAAGTGATAAAAAGATAATTTTTTATGTATTTATGCTTACAAAAATGGAAAATGAAAATCAAGCATTTCCGCAGGAAATTTTTTATTTTCCTGAGTTTGCAAACGATCTAAAAGGCAAAAATATATTTATTTTTTATATAACTGATTTCAGCTATTCTAAAGTCTATTAAATTTCCTCGGAAAATGGATACAGTTTATTTCCGCAGGAAAATTTTTATTTTCCTCAATTCGTGAATGCTTCTAAAAGGCAAAAATATATTTATTTTTTTATATAACTGATTTCAGCTATTCTAAAGTCCAATGAATTTCCTTAGAAAATAAAAACAGCTTATTTCCGCAGGAAAATATTTGTATTTATATGTTCAGAAAAATATTAAAAATAAAATGCAAAATATATTTTTTTATAGCAGATTTCAGTTATTCTAATGTGCGAAATTTGGAAATTACGCATTTCCGCAGAAAAATTTGTGTTTTCCGTGGTTCACATTAGCTTGTTAAAGACAATTTTTTTTTGTAATAACTGATTTCAGCTAAACGAAAGTTGACCCAATGAAAGTACTTTAACTAATAAGCGTAAAAAAATAATACAAATTTACTTTATTTTTATGAACTTGAAATAGGTATATGAAATATAGAAAATTAAGCTAAACGAATAGCTATATATACTTATTTTACTTATTTTTTTTGTTTCAGTCAATATGATTTATATACCAAAAGTACCACTGTACCAGACATCGAGGCCCTTTGGCCTTATTACGAAAAGCTCATTGACAAATACATCCCAGGAGTATTAAGCTGGTAAACAGATGTACAGATAACCCGACGTTAAAACGATGACCAGAAAGAAATTTAATATATTTTAAATATTAAATCCCATATTTTTGAAGCATTATTAAATTCGATCTAAATTATATACTTGACATATTTTGTTATTTTTGTCAATTTATTGTTAAAGTTAGTTTATAATTATATGAATATATTCTAGGATTAAATAAAAATTAACATAAGTTTAAAATGTACTTAAACTATTATATAGAAGCCTTAAGACGATGGATGTCTTTCACCGGTTATATTATTATTATACATTTTTCTTGCACAATTTGGAGTATTTAATTGTATACCTAGAAAATATTTTTTATTGGTCAGTTATATTCTGTACTATTTTAAAAATTTTGTTTAAAAACAAGTATTTAAACGTGTTCATAACACCATTGCTTGTTTTAATCTTGTATTATACGTTTATTTAAAATTGTTAAAACATTTATTTTTACAAAGTTATTACAATCCAGAACAGTTATTTCCAAATACGTTTTATTATTTCAAATTAATTCAAAACGTATTTTCTTGACTTTTTAAATTGGATACCATGAAATTTAATATACATGTCGCAGGCGTATAGAATAATCCGGCTTTTTGCAAAAAAACTAGGCATATTATAAAACGCCGGCTTTTTACACAAAAAAAGGAATTTTTACAAAAGACTACAGTCACTTTGCAAAAAGCCTAATCAGAATTAGGCATATTAAACAACGATGATATTTTCTGTACACTTCTGCAAAAAGATTGCCCGTTTTCAGTCATTTTACAAAATTCCAAATCGAGAATCGAGGACAGGCAGATTAAAAAATGATCAAAGTTTAGTCAGCTATGAGCATAAGCATAATGAATAATTTACGCTTTAATAAAAATACCCCATATTTTCCTATATAAAAACAATAATTATTTATGTCAAAATTTTATTATATTTAAACGAAAACAACTTGAATCCTTTTTCATAAAATTTAATTATAAATAACATAATTTTAAATACAAAATATTGTTACGGATTCCGTGGGTCCACTAATTTAAACTCACGATAAAATACTTAACGAATTTATTTTCTCACTTTATACACAATTACTAACTTATAACACACAACAAACTAACTATTTATAAGATTCCTTCACCAAATTGTCCGATTTTCAATTTTCACGCGGTATATTCAAATTTCAAAAACTGTCTCAGTTGTCGATGGCTCCGGCTTATATACTCTATTGACTGCTTCTCGAAATTTCCCCAATTCTCGGAAAGCGTACTTCTTCATACCAGACAATTCCATTGTCTGATTCCCTTACTTCTCGACTTGACTAAAAGATGGCGCCTGAAAAAGTCTTTTAATTTCTGGCGGATACGTTGCGGTTGTGCAGGCAACCAGTAATACATTTTTAATTTCTGGCGGATACGCCATTTTTCTTGACATTGCCCCTTCTCAAATTTGATCGTCCCGATCAAGGTTTCCTGTCTGGTATCTCTCAATCGATCCAGATGAACTACTTTCATCTTACTTCTAGGGCTGCGTTGAATCCGGTACACAACATCATTTATCCTCTTGATGACTGTATAAGGACCTTCCCATGCTGGAGTTAACTTTGGGGACCTCCCTTTCTTGCGCTGTGGGTTATATAACCATACCATATCGTCCTGTTGAAATCCCGTAGAATTAGCTCTGAGGTCGTAACGAGCTTTCATCCGGTCACTGGCTAGCGTAATCTTACTTCTCACGGCCTTATGAATTCCCAATAACCTTTCCTTCAGTTCATCCGCGTAGTCCTCTACGTTCGTGGTGCTGTCGTCTGGTGATCCGAACACCAAGTCACAAGGCAACCGTAATTCTCGACCAAATAAAATCTTCGATGGTGAAAGTCCGGTGGTGTTGTGAACTGCACTTCTATATGCCATTAGGAATAGTGGTATATGCTGATCCCAATCTCTTTGATGTTCATCCACCATTTTCGAGAGATGTTCTTCAATGGTCTTATTGAATCTCTCGACCATCCCATCAGACTGCGGATGTAAAGCTGTTGTCCTAGTCTTGTGAATACCAAGCAGATCACACATCTTCTGGAACAGTCTTGACTCGAAGTTCCTTCCTTGGTCAGTGTGAAGCTCTAAAGGAATTCCAAATCTACTGAAGACATTATGACTAATACTTCAGCTACAGTCGATGCTTCTTGGTTTGGAATGGCAAAAACTTCTGGCCATTTACTGAAATAATCCATCGCCACTAAAACGTACTTGTTGCCCTTGTGCGTTTCAGGGAATGGGCCTGCAATGTCAACAGCGATTCTTTCGAATGGCAGTCCAACGTTATATTGTTTCATTTTTCCCCTAGATCGAGTGCTTGGTCCTTGGCTGGCTGCACAAATTTTACATTGTCGACACCATTTCTTGACATCTTCGCAATAATCCACCCAGTAAAAGCGATCTCTCAGCTTGCTCAAGGTCTTGTTTACCCCAAGATGGGCTCCAGTTTTACCACCGTGAATTTCTTCCAATACCTGGGTAACTTTCTTCCTTGGTACCAGTAACTGAGTTGTTACTGTGCTGCCATCCGCACTTTCCCATGTGCGCTTTAACAATCCATTCTCAATAACCAGTGAATTCCACTGAGCCCAGAGAGCTTTGAAAACGAGCCCTCTGTCCGCAATATCCTGCCACGGTGGTCTCTCGCCGTTACCTTCCTTGAGCCGTAGTATTGCTCCGATGTCTGGATCTTCCATTTGATCTTTCCTCAATTGTGTCGTCGTCCACTGTTCATCGGTTCCAAGTTTAAAACTCCTTATCATGACAGTGCCTTCACGTTGTTCCGTTTTACAGCAGTGCTTACAATCGGTTTGACAGGGTCTTCTGGATAAACCGTCTGCGTTACCATGCATTTTTCCAGCACGATGTTGGATGGTAAAGTGATACTGTTGGAGCTTCTCGAGCCATCGTGCTATTTGACCTTCAGGTTGTTTCATCTCCATAAGCCACTTGAGAGCCGCATGATCTGTCCTAATTAAAAATTCTTGGCCGTACAGATATTTATGAAAATGATCAACTGCCTTCACAATTGCTAGCAGCTCCTTCCGGGTAACGCAGTAATTCCTTTCTGGTTTGGATAGAACTCGACTGTAATATTCTATCACTCGTTCTTCGCCATCTTGCACTTGTGATAGCACTGCACCTATGCCGATATTGCTGGCGTCGGTATCCAGGATATACCTCCCTTGTTGTTGCGGGTAGGCTAGAATAGGACTTGAACATAAAGCCGCCTAAGTCTTCCAAAGGCTACATCACAATCGGTGTTCCATTCGTAGCCGACTTCATCACCTGTAAGTCTATGTAAGGGTGCAGCTATATTGGCAAATCCCTTGACAAATCTTCTGTAATAGGTGCATAAACCCAGAAAACTTCTAAGTTCATGTTTGTCGCGAGGTTTAGGCCAATCCTTGATTGCAGCGATTTTCTTCTGGTCAGTGTAAATTCCGTCTGCTGAGACTACATGGCCCAAAAATTCCACTTGTCGCTGGAATAAGCTACACTTCTTCGGGTTCAAGTACAGGTGAGCATTCCGTATGCGGCCGAAGACTTCTTCTAGATTTCGCAAATGCTCCTCAAAAGTTCTTCCCATAACCAATACATCGTCGAGGTAAACCAAGCACGTTTTCCAAGTTAATCCTCTTAACACCACCTCCATGAGACGTTCGAAAGTGGCTGGAGCATTGCATAATCCAAACGGCATGACCTTGAATTGGTATAGTCCGTTTCCTGTAGAAAAAGCCGTCTTTTCTTTGTCTTCCTCGTCCAGACCAACTTGCCAGTATCCACTCTTTAAGTCGAGAGTGGAGAACCAGCACGAACCTGCCAGTGTGGTTAACGTGTCGTCTATACGTGGCAGTGGGTAGCTATCTTTCTTAGTGACGTCATTGAGCTTCCTATAATCCACGCAGAATCGTGTACTACCATCTTTCTTCGTCACCAAAACAACAGGAGATGACCATGGACTCGATGATTCTTCGATAACTCCATCTTCTAGCATCTTATCTACCATTGTCTCCATTTCTTGTTGTTTGGAAAGGGGCACCCTTCTAGGACGTTGTCGAATCGGCTGAGCATGACCAGTATTAATCCGGTGCTTCACAAAATCCGTTCTTCCACTGTTGTTCTTCTCAAAAATACTACCATGCTTTAGCAGGAACTGCTTGGCCTTCTGTTTCTCCTCAGGTGTTAGGTGATCCCATGGCTGTTCTAGATGTTTTAGTGTTTCTTGGGATGCCTTTACTACCATGCTTTAGCAGGAACTGCTTGGCCTTCTGTTTCTCCTCAGGTGTTAGGTGATCCCATGGCTGTTCTAGATGTTTTAGTGTTTCTTGGGATGCCTTTTGTGTAACAGCTGACGACACCTCATCACATCGGGTGACACTTCTTACAGGTTCGCAGATGGCTATCTTGTCACCTTTTTGGATCTTGACACAATTCGGGAAAACATTCGCAATTCTGATCGGTATATTCTTGTCGGTGTTCACCAATGACTTTCCTACTAAGTACCTATCTTGTTTCTTGTCGCCACTTTTTACCAGTCCAACACAGCACCCAGCGATTTTCTCCACTTTACCGAATACGATCTTCTCGGTATTACCAGGTATCACCACAGTTTCCGCTGATCTTACATCCATTCTGCCTGGTCCCTCGTCTGGAGATAACATGAACTCTTCATATCCAATATTTAAGATATTTCTCTGGTGATCGAACGAAAATCCATGTTGACGAATCATATCCATGCCCAAGATGAAGTCATCTTCAATATCTGCCACTAAGACGCTATGCTGAAACTTCAAATTTCCTAACTTCAGTTCGACGATAGCCTTTCCCCGTGCAACGGCCATTTCCCCCGTAACTGTACGTAAACACACTCTTCTTCCCAGAGACATCAGCTTCAATCCTTGCACTGAGTTAGCCCGCACCAACGATACCATAGCGCCAGTATCCACAGTCATTCGAATTCCCTTTCCATTGACTTTCCCGTCGATCACCAAGCTGTCAGCGGTTGTTCCTAGACTCCTAATGGAAAAAATCCTGGGGGCTCTGTTCTCCCCAGTCAATACTCGCCCCTTAGTATTGACTGATTTTAGTTTTCCTGGTGCCTACGTTCTCTGGATGCTGAACGGGATCGCATGAACGCGGCAATCCCGTTTGATGTGGCCATTCCTGCCACATCTAAAGCACCTTATGTCCTGTGATCTTCTATAGCTCTCTGTCTGGGTGTTGTTGCTACTCTTGTTCACTAGTAACTCACATAGTTTACTAAACATCTCCTCCAAACGTATGTGAGAACTTCCGGGCTGTTCCTCGACCGTTACCGATCTTATCTTCGGTCTAGGGATGGCGCTAAAAGCAGCTTCGATCTCCAGCGCCCTGACCAGTGCTTCGCTGCTGGTAGAAAATCGGGATATTTGCAGCGCCCTCTGTAATTCGTTGTCCCTCAGTCCGCTGATAAAGCACTGAGCAGCGAGTTCCTCCCTAATCCTTCCGGTGCTTCAGGATACGCTAGGTGTACCAGCCGACGTAAGTCTGCTTCAAATTCCTGCAGACTCTCTCCGGACCTCTGCAGGCGTGTCTTGATCTGGGCCTGGTAAAGTTGGCGTCGATGTTGGTCGCCATATCTTCTGTCCAATGCAGCGACCAAAGTTTGGTATTCCTGCTGTTGGGCTGCAGGAATCGTTTGCAACAGTTCCAGGGCAGGGCCACGCAGCGCGATGACAAGTGCCGCTGCTTTCTCCTGGTCAGTCCATCCGTTGGCAGCGGCGGCTGCTTCAAACTGACGGTGGTACATTGTCCATGTCGTTTGTCCATCGTAGGTCGGGGCCTTAAGGTTCGCTGTTCCTTGAACGCCAGGTGTCTTTACTTGTACCTTGGTCATCTGTAGGTCCATCTCCAATCTTTCTATCTTCTGCTGAAGGCGCTCCTCCAGATCTTCTACAGCTTCTTGGAAGTGGTTCTGTTGTTCCTGGCAACGTACTTCCAACATTGATTGTTGCTTTTTTTTCCATTTTTTCGAAACTTTTCTTGATACGGTCCTGCTCTTCAAGTTTTTCTTCTTGTCGACGCACTTCAAAACCTTGTAAAATTTTCTCGATCCGGTCCTGTTCCTCTTGTCTTTCTTTTGATGACGCGCCTCTAAGCCTTCCAGAATTTTCTCAAGCCGGTCCTGTTCTTCTTGTTTTTCTTTCTGGCGACGCACTTCTAGATTTTCTACAATTTTCTCCAACCGTTCTTGTCTGATTTCTTGATTCTCCATAAGCATTTTCTGTAGTTGGTCTTGTTCTTCTTGACGTCGTAGTTTTTCCTCTTCTTTTCTCTTTCCAATCGGGCTCGTTCTTCTTCTCGTTCTTTACGGAGTCTTTCTTGATCTTCTGCTTTTTCTTTTCGCAGCCTCTCTTGTTCTTCTGCCTTTCTCTTCTCATATTCTCCATAAAATCGCCCAATAATTTGCTTACTTCCTCCATTTTCTTCGCTTGCTGTCTCGTACCAACCATAAAAATTCCCAAATTCGGTGTAAAAATCGTCCAAACCACTTAATTTCTTCTTAAAATCCTCTTGAATCCCACTTCTGACACCAATTGTTACGGATTCCGTGGGTCCACTAATTTAAACTCACGATAAAATACTTAACGAATTTATTTTCTCACTTTATACACAATTACTAACTTATAACACACAACAAACTAACTATTTATAAGATTCCTTCACCAAATTGTCCGATTTTCAATTTTCACGCGGTATATTCAAATTTCAAAAACTGTCTCAGTTGTCGATGGCTCCGGCTTATATACTCTATTGACTGCTTCTCGAAATTTCCCCAATTCTCGGACAGCGTACTTCTTCATACCAGACAATTCCATTGTCTGATTCCCTTACTTCTCGACTTGACTAAAAGATGGCGCCTGAAAAAATCTTTTAATTTCTGGCGGATACATTGCGGTTGTGCAGGCAACCAGTAATACATTTTTAATTTCTGGCGTATACGCCATTTTTCTTGACAATATATTAAAACCTTAATATTAATATCTCATTTAATTATTATACTCTGTAATTCGATTCTGTATACAGGACTGCTTCTTTGTGAAACTTTGCTTTCTTTTAAAATAAAATGAATTTAGATCTTTATAATAATCATCCTCGGCCATACTCTATTTAATAGAATTATCACTTTTTGTGCCATTATTTCCAAATTTTGAAAGAGAAGTTCAAGAAATGTCGTTGGATAAATTTAGATTAGTTATACAAATCCCGCGTAAAATGTTTTATGCAATCTGACTAGTCTTCATTAGGCATTTTGCAAAACGACTGAAGGCAGGCTCTTTGTAAAATATCCTTCTTTTGTTAAAAACGCCGGCGTTTTATAATATGCCTAGTCTTTTTGCAAAATGCCGAGTTCGATACGCCTAGCGCCTGCGACATACATACCAAAGAATATCTTACATACTCTAGTCACTGGAATATTTTTCAAGTGGATATAGAAAAATTCTATAAATTTATTTCTTTCTCCTGTCTTTTTTACATGTCTGATGTCTGATTTCAGTTTAAAAAACTTAAGAGAGTATTACAACAAAAAAAGTATATGCTCTTTACATTGTATCAAGTTATCAAATAAACCACCTACTTTAAAACATCAAAAGAAAATAATAAGCAAAGTTTACAAAAGTTAATTTTGTAATTAAACATCTTTTTTAAAAGAAATGCGAATTTTTTGTTGTATAATTTTATTTTTCTCTCCTTTATAACATAATATTTGAAATAACATGATTCACTTTTTATCCATAACAATATTATATTACGCATATAACGTTTATTAATACGGTATGATCGAAAAAAGAACGGCGTCAAATTTCCTTGAAAACCCACATAATTTTACAAGGCACCGACGGGTTTTTTCTCGATGATACAGTATACCATCCATATTTTAATGCATACCAGTCTATATTTTAATGCATACGACAGAGACAGATATAAATGATCATTAATTTGACAGACTGAAAGACAAAATAAAAACCGGCATACAGCGTTACCGGTTCACACGTAAATTTTGATGCAAAATCAACACGTAAATTTTGATTTTGCATTAAACTGTCTTTATCACTGTCTTACACGTGAAAATCCAGACTACAGGTCTAGGATGACCCAACCTGTATATTTAACGCAATCACAATAGTCTAAAAATAATTATTAGCCTACATCAACATTAAATTCAATAGTTATTTCATTTAAAGTTGCATATTTACTTAAGCAAAACAATTCCTAAAAGGTAAACTAGTTGCGCAAGCTTCTCATAATTTAGGTTCATCTTTATTTAATAAAAAAGATATTAAATTTGAGGATGTTTCCTTGTCACTCGCCCACATTCAGCGTATACAGAATGCCTTGTTTAACTCAAGTAAATACTAACTTTAAAATATTATGCCAAGACTATAGTCTTTGCTCATTTGGCTATATACAATTTAGGCTGTACTTAAACTGCCGTTAAACGGTAGCTTACTAAAATGCCGTTAATAGGTATGACGTCGTTGATGTGACGCATGTGACGCACTTGACGGCTTTATCAAATACAGAAATTTATAAGGACTAACCAACGCTATCCACCCCACCAAATAACCAACTTAACCAGCGCAACTAACCTCGACACTGATAAAAAATATAAAAAACAAATATAAATTAGTAAAAATCAACCAACCCCACCAAATAACCAACTAACCAATGAATTAACACCCTCCAAATAACCACGCTAACCAACCCGCCAAATAACTAAACCAATCCAACTAAAAAGAGTGAAACCAATGCAATAAGATAACGCTATAAGCAAAAAAAAAGTCTTGGTCGGCGTGAGATTTGAACCACGGACCATTCGCTTACGAAGCGATAGCCTCAGCCACTGACCCACAGTTACTCTTGCAGAAAGCTTAACGCTAGGCATTACTTTCCGCCGACATGAACGACGTCACAATATCTATTAACGGCATTTTAGTAGGCTACCGTTTAACGGCTGTTTAAGTACATCGTACAATTTAACACATTTAGAAAAAAGCAGTCATTAACTCTCAGTCTCTCTCAAAAATAAACCCATTTAGAAAAAGTAAATCAATATAAAAAGAGATGTAGATTAAAACAAATGTATATGTAAGATACAGTAAACGCCACGAATGTTTGGGAGTGATTCATCGGTCGCTACCATGTGAACTAATCTGTTCAAGGTCACATACAACTTAATTCCAGTGCCGTGGTGTTTCAAGTCATATAATAGTCAATATATAATCTGTGTAATTTGTTGTTTTAACTGTCAAAGTCTTGTCAAAACATATATTTGGTTATAAGCAGGTTATAAGTATAAACTGGAATGCCCCTTTGCTCGCACTGCAAGCACACCAATGGACTGGCGCACAAAAACGAATCAATCAAAGAAACGCGATATAGTATCGTCTTTGTCATTCACGCTAACATTTTAGAATAAGTAGGAGGAGCGCAGGCAGATGATTAGACCGGGCCTTTAAAAACCTACGTCTGCGGTGAAAATTTACGTTTTTAATGTAAAAATGATAGCGCGCGTGTCGATTCTAACTTCATCAAGCGATGAATCAGTAATCACTCCCAAACATTCGTGGCGTTTACATTATATTCGTTCTTCTCTTATAAGTGTTTATTGTTTTTTTTGTATTATTTTTTAATGTTTTTAAGTATCTTTATACGATGTGAAAGAAAAAAAAAAGACATTTTTTTTCTTTTTTTTAATATTGTTTTGTAAATTTTGTAATGTAATGGGGTTTCCCGTAAATAAATAAATAAATAAATATATAGCGTATGTTAAAAATACGGAGTTGTTACCTTAAAATGTCATCAACTATTGCCATTTCTGTGATAACTTGACGCCGGTTTTTTAGCAAATCCATTAGAAATTTCAAATACTATTATATTTTGCTTTATTAATATAGTTGTTTAAAAAGTTCTGCTAAAGTAGAAAAGTTATTTAAATAACTTATCATTTTCTACATAATATCACTGTTTGATTGTTTCCACAAATATTTATTTTTTATATTATTATAATTTTTTTTTATTTTTACCTAACAGACGAACTAATGTGAAATATACATGGATCGGTTATCTAGCTGTCTCTAACTGACTCGGCTTCGACTCCAATACATTGCAGGGATAGGCGATAATCTGTACACCGGTTGTTGCATCGTCGAGCAGGACATAGGAAATCCCATGTAAATTTTAATGGGGTCAATTATTGGCTTCCCTAATTATTTTAGAGAATAATTCTATTTAGGTTTATTGAAGAGCACTAAAACCCACATTCAAAAAAATAACTTTAGATATTTTTGATTAGCTCGTTTACGAGTTATCGCCGATTTCTTTTTAAATATTTTTCATGGCCCTGTATTTACTTATGAGCACCAGTCAAGGTAAAAGATAACTGTCAAATAAAGTTGTCATTTAATACTACCTAAATTGATAAGTTATTGAATATTGTAATAATACTATAATTAACCTTGTAATTGATTACTTTATTTTACTTTAATTCATATTAATTTGTATTTATAAATACATCTTTAAGATTTCCGATGTAGGAATGAGTTTTCAATAATAATAAAGCACTAAATAGGTAAATTTCTGAAATGACAACTTCATTTGACAGTTATCTTTTATCTTGACTGGTGCTCATAAGTAAATACAGGGCCATAAGAAAGGAGAAATATTTAAAAAGAAATCAGCGATAACTCGTAAACGAGCTAATAAAAAATATCTAAAGTTATTCTTTTGAATGTGGGTTTTAGTGCTCTTCGATAAACCTAAATAGAATTATTCTCTAACATAATTAGGGAAGCTAATAATTGACCCCATTAAAATTTAGATGGGATTTCCTATGTCCCGTCCGACGATGCAACACCCGGTATAGTTTATATGTATATGATAAAAATACAGCACTCCTATAAGATGTCATAGAAAATATGTATTATTTGTGGTTACCTACATAACAGTGGCAGTCAACAAACAACATGAAATTTGTCATATATTAATCAATTTTAGGCACTCTATTGTTGAATAATAATAGTAGTATCTCACATATAGGCAATAATTCAATTAAATATTTACATGCTGATAACTTTATGTTTTTGCTTCCTATACTTACCTGATTCAATTAAAAAAATCATTATTATATCAATGTTACGTTATTACAGAAATAATATAAAAATGATTAGTAGTAACATTACAAATATTGTAGCTTTATATTAGTACAAGACCTAGCAACGTCGGAAAAACAAGTATTTTAATATGTCTAGCTCTTTGATATATCTTTTACTATGCTCTCTAGAACAGCATGCGGGCCCGTCTGGCTGCCGGTAAACGTTGCGTTCTCTACTGCGCATTGAAAGAAGATCCTATATTTTTATTAGTCCTTTAAATTCTAGTATTGAATTTTAATCGAACATGTCTCCATAGCGCAGTGCGTAGAGTTTCCGACCACGAACCGATGATTCAGAGTTCGAATCAGGGTCAAGGCAAAGCTTTTTTATTTTATTTGCGTTTATATTCTGATAGTAAAGTATTAAATATTTGTTTTTTTTTAATTACCAGAATTATTTAATACTTTACAATCAGAATATAAACGAAAATAAAATAAAAAAGTCTTTGACCTGACCCGGATTCGAACTCTGAATCGTCGGTTCGTGGTCGGAAACTCTACGCACTGCGCTATGGAGACATGTTCGATTTATATTCAATACTAGAATTTATAGGACTAAATTAATAAAAAATATAGAATCTTCTTCCGATGCGCAGTAGTGAACGTAACGGGTATTAGCAGCCAGACGGGCCGTATGCTGTTCCAGAGAGCATAGTAAAAGATATATCAAAGAGCCAGACGTCTTAAAATACTTTCTCGAAAACGTTGCTAGCTCTTAGACTATATAGTCTGATCACAAAGTTTTATGAGTAGCAGACTTTGACAATAAAAAAACATGACAAAAATTAAATAAATGAAAACCAATCTAAGAAAACATATATAATTTTAGGCATTTCCTATACTAAAACTAAAACCAGTATGACATCATTAATCCTCTGTATCGCCTGCATTTGTGTTTATTATGCTTTCATCATCAAGCCTATGTCTATTAGTTCTTCTTAAAATGGCTGATCTAACTGACATAAAGGTGGATGCAAATGTTATTCCATTATACAAACACATACCAACAATTAACAGAAGAAAACCCAGAAGCTAAAAGGCAGTCATATAAATTTTTTGACAAAAAAAATAAAAAGATTGATATACCTGTAAAGCGTGGAATTTTTGATCAAAAAACATTAAACTAAACATCCAAATAATAATCGTTCTAATGCTATCCAAAACCATTCTGGTAGTTGCTGACATTTCTTTTGTTACGCTTATACCAGCAAAATTAAAGAATGCAATTGAAATAACAGTACCTATAAATTACATAATAAATATTCATAAAAAATTTCAATCTAATTATACAGACCTAAAATTGCAATAAATAATTGCCAACTGTGCCCAATTTGAACAAAAGCATCAACGGCATCTTCTAACCGATCCCCATTGTGCTGTGTTAGCGGAGGGCCAGCACGTATAAAATAAAATGGGATTTGTAAAAATCCAAGAGTTAAAAAACCAAACAGTCCTAAAATAACCCAAATAAAATTTGTAAAAAATTAGAATTTATGAATTAAAATTCTTAACAAACCTTCCCATCCTACAGCTTGCAAAGGAGGTATGTTTAATCCCCCAACAAATTTCTCTTCTACCACCATTTGAATGGCTTGTATAATTTGTGCAATTACAATAAGCATATCGCCTGTTATTATATCATTTTTATTATGAGATCCATCATTATCATTAGAAACAAAATCTGCCACACCAACAATTGCTAAACCTAATGAAAAATAATGAAAAAAATTATATTCAAGGGATTTCAAATTCCTTACCTATGATCACAGAACCTATTCCAAACCACTCTCTTTTAACCAAATTTTTCCCTAAGAAAGCTACGCTCAATAATGCAACGAATACAATAACAGATCCTAAAAACATACATTTACATAAATTTTATATATATAATACTGTTTTATTCAAAGAATATACCTCTGAACATTTGAAAACTAGAAGCAAAAGTTAAATTGAGACCAATGTACATTATAGATGTAGCTGTCATATCACACATAGCAGGAATAAACAAAATGAAAGGATTAAAATCTCTATTACCCTTTGTCAACTCTGAAACATCTTCTGTTCCATCCTAAAATGTGTTTGTACAATATGCATTATATGTTGCTGTACCATATAACATAATTTCCATTTTATATTTTTATATAATCTTAAGCCCCGTTCTCAGAACAGTGACTGTCGCTAGCGACACATCAAAGGAACCAATCAGATTTGTACAAAATTCAAACAGCTGTCAATTTTAAATTTAGTACAGCCTGAGCCAGAGTTTAGCTCCCATTGGTCGTTTGAAGTTAGTTTGAAGTGTCAGTCAGTGTAGCTGGAGACACAACGTCATTCTGAGAACGGGGCTTTATAACTAAACTCTTTCATACAATTAAAATTATTGTTTTTAATTTTTTAGCATGTAAATCTAAACCTATTTAACAATATGAACGATGAATCATCATATCACTATATAAGAAATTTACTTATAATAATATTATAGAAGGTTAGCAAAAGAAGAGTACCAAAGTACTACAAAATTTACTAATAAAAATGAAAAAAACTTACTGCTCTTTTACTGTATATCTTGTATAAAGTTTTAAATAATACTAGACACATAAGTTCGCCCAAAAACATAGTGCTAGCTTGAAAAAAGGGGTGATCAAAATTCTTTTCTTCGCCATCCCGACCAATTGATTTTATCAAATCAGCCCATCTAAAAACATAAAAAATTAATGTCCACGAACACGAGAAAAATTATAGCCGATTATAAGATTTATTTACTTAAAAACTCACTTTGTACTGATTGTGTTGATGCTTCCAGTAGTAATCATTAAAAGAGCTATAAACGTTTGGTAACCAGTCCAAGCCATTTTTATATTTTACGGTTACAATGGAAAACGAAAAAATATTAATAAATTTTTTTTAAAATATCTCACATAGACTTGTGAATCACAAATTGTGAACTTGACTAAACAGATTTTATCTGATTTTATCAACAGATGTTTAAATTGACGTCTACGACGTAAACAAAGAGTTTGACAGATAACAGTTATACAACCAAAAATACACACTTAACTTTAAATCTTCTCTTAATACGCTTTTAATTAGATCTGAAATATTCCACGGTACTTTATAAATAATGGAAAAATCTATTGCAACAACTTATTTGTACAAATGTAATAAAAATGGCAAAATATTAGAAAAAACTTAAGCCCTCCATAGAAAAAACAATCTAGTCATATATCAAAGTGTCATTAGTCATATATAAAAATTAGAAAACTGATCTATAGATTAATATAAATATCTGAACTTGAAATGGGCACGAGTGTTTTTTTTTTCTCCATTTAAGTGTTATTTAAATTTTCGATTAGAGTAGATAAATTTGGTGTAAAAAGAGCTCGTATTATATTAAAGTTTTTACCAGAGATATGGAAGTGGGAGAATGAGCTTCGACGAGTGCGCATCCAAATTTTTGTCGACGGCAAGATGGCAGACATCTTCCAGGTCTCGCTGTCACTTCCCCTCTTTAATTGACATCTGTTTGTTTTGTTTTGTTTTTCGTTTGTGTTGTTATCTAGTTAAAATTTATTATTTATCTCAATTATTCTAAACACTAATTCAAAAAGGCTTGTATATTCATAGTCATTCTAAGAAAGCTAATACGCCGGGAATAATGATTAGTTTTCATGTGTAAGTTTATACAACATAATCGTGTTTACAGATGATTCAAAACTGTTTATTTTTAGTTTTCCTAAAGGCGATTTGTAAAAATCGTGATTGTAATTGGGAATGGTCAAAAATAAGTGTATGATGTGGCCATTTAAAGAGGTTGTTGACCATTTAAAGAGGTTGTTTGTCAAAATTCAAGTCATTGTCATGACTTGAATTTTGACAAATTGAATTTGTATCAAAATAATTTTACGAAATATAAAATTGATGTTCTATTACAAGATTGAGTTTTTATTGTCGACAAAAACCAGGATAAATACTAATAATAATACCCTTAATAAAATCAATGATGTTTATGTATTATGAAAATATTTGTTAGAGGACATGTTATGTAACAGTTTTTGTAACACAATTTGAAGGGACGAATAAAAAAAATAAAACAAAAACATATTTTTTTCTAGGTTTATATTAAAAATACAAGGTAATCATCAAAAATAATTATGAACCAAATGTTTTATGAATATACAACTTGAACAAAAAGTTGTTTAGAACAATTTTTACCAAATTTGCAAAAATTTTAAATTGAAACGCGTAATTCTGTACAAGTAAACATGAAATAATTGTAAATACTTATTTAATGGCATTTCGAGTGTTTAACGAGGAAAAGGTCATCTGTCCGTAGCGTCTTTTGTCAGAATATTCGTATATTTAGTGTATTATATACCAATATTGTACGCAGTTTTGAAACTGATAATTAAATAAATCATATTAATGTTAACTAACCATAATAAATGATAGAATTTCACTAAATTTAAATCACAGGGGAACTGTTTACATTTTATGCGAATGCCAACATCCTATTGTTATTGTTTGGTATGTTGCCCAGTATTTCTCCGCTTTTGTTTATTTTTGATTTTGTATACGTATACTTTGGGGAAATCTTAAGAAAATAATAATATAATTAGCTTACTACTTTTCAAAATTTCGACATTTATAATTTTATTTAGTACTTATTAAGATTCAGTCAAGATTACAAGAAAAATAAACTTGAAATATTTGTAAATTTTGTCATTTTTCATCAGCCGTTAGGATTAATTTTTAATCTGACAACGCCGCTCTGTTGTTATAGTATTTTCTCATGGTACAAAGAATACAAGGTATGATATTGCGCAGGTTGGTCGCTACGTCACAGGTGATAACAGACGCTATTGGTCAGCACGCTCCGCGCGCCAGTTCAAATCGTCAAGATATTGTTATAAATCTGTTTTTTTGTTTATATACCGTCATTGAATTATCGCTAAGCAAGTTACTGTGGAGCAGTGCGTAAGGAGTCGGGCTAGAAAGCGAGAGACCGGAGTTCGAATCTCGGCCGGGACATAACTTTTTATTTATTTTTTTAAATACTGTTGTATTCTATAGTTTTTTTTGTAGTATAAAAAAAGAACTATTTATTCTGTTATTTTTTAATCTCCGTTATTAATATAAATTGATTGTTGGTACAATACCTCATTTAATATAAAATAATCTACTTTTTGAAATGTATCGGGCCCTAATTGTACCTAAAAGTAATATATTTTTAGTGATATACCATATTGTAAACTATTTAATATTTCAGTCACTTAAAAAGTTAATTTGCATTGAATAATTGTCTACCATTAAAGGAAATTTGAGCTATAATATAATCCTCGATGGGCATATTCTGGGTATGCAAATACTTCCTCTAAATTTTGGGTGTCGTTCAACCAATTTATTCTCAAAACCTGAAACATCTATATATAAAAAGAAGCACAGGTCACTAATTATAATAAACTTCACCCTTGGAATTACTTCTATCACAATTACAATACGTTCATCTGCATTGGCATTTTCTACTTTTCGATGGGAAACAATAAACTTCCCAACATTTTTTAAATGATGTAATAATTCCTCTTGTGGTTACTTTACCATAGATAACCTCATCTCTGTCCTCATGTGAATTCAGAGGCAATGAACATGAAAATTATTTACCATAAACTAAAAACCTAATAAACAATTTTATACCGAATATAGAAATAAATTTAGTATTCTTACCTAAGGCTATTATCGACCAAATCCATGTTAATAGGTAATTATTATTTTTAAATATATTTTTGGAACTGCTGGTTTTAGTAATTATTAAATTAAACGAACTAAAAAGTCTTAAAAATAAACAATTCTTAACCATAAACCCAAAAAATGCAGATATCCTGTCAACTTTCTTTATTTTTTATTTATTCATTATTTTCATAGTGACGTCACAGGTGGTATGCGCGAACTGAACGAAATTGGATCCGCTATCGATCATACCTTGTATTCTTTGTACCATGACTTTTGATTATGTATAAATACCGTATGATCGAATAAAACGGCGTCCAGTTGGCTTAGAAATGATGATCGATGACATTTTCCATATAATTTTACATATAAAATGACAGCGATCTTCATTTCATAGCCATCGCTGACGCCGTTTTTATTCGATCATACGGTATATACACAAGCAGGGTATTAATAGGGTATTAATACAAGAGGCGGGGTAAAATTTAAAAATGTAATTGAGTTACGCATATTTTATTTAATATATTATTTTGCTTATATAATATTTATTTAAGCTTATTATAGTTATTTTGTATTTGTTTTATAGTTTATAGGTATTATTATTACGAAGTTCTATAATAAAACAATATTTTACTTTATTTTATAAAAAATAATGTCATAAAAATATGACCTTTCTGTTAGGTATATTAAATTTTTGAAAGTTAAGAACAATCTAGACTTAAACAGACTGATAGAATTCAATTTTTATTCTAATTTCAATTCTATCGGAAACGTTTAAACAAACTACAAAAATAATTAATGCAATAAGTTAAATAATATATTATTTGAGGTGTTTTTAATTATTAGACAAGTATTATATAGTTATTTTTATAGTTAAAGACATTTTTTAAAAATGTAATTCAGTGACGTAAGGGACGACGTAATCAGGGAGATGATTATGAGAGAACCAGAGGAGAGAACGAAGAACGAATGTTCCGTTGATATTTTGTCATCCTTGATAAAACCAAAAAGTAATGATGGAATATATACTGATTATCGCCTATCTCTGCAAATGTGTTGGAGTTGAAGCCGAGTTAGAGACAACCACAGAGACAACTAGATAACCGGTTCATGTATATTTCACTTTGAATAAGAAGACTAGGGTGCAGCCACACTATCCTAAAAACGGCGTATCGGCGTAACGGCGTAATGACCTTGAATAGATTTCCAGCAATTCTATTGGCTGAAACATTCATCTGTCAGAAATTTTATCTGTCAAATTCATCTGTCAAAAATTTCAGCCAATAGAATTACTGGAAATCGATTCAAGGTCGTTACGCCGTTACGCCGATACGCCGTTTGTAGGATAGTGTGGCTGCACCCTAAGGAAGGAGCATAATGCTATCCATGTATTCATGCATGTTGGGCGGAAAAGGCACCATAAAGAGTACGTTCCACTAAGCACTCATAACGTTCACGCTCAAGATCGCGATTTTTCCGGTTCCACTTGCTTGCGAGCGTTACAATCATAAACTCAAGTGGAATGGGTTATGGGGCGTTTTAAGGGTCAATCCTGTCAATGTATGTAAATAAATAGTAAATAATAGTCAAAATCACAGAAGAGAAT